>NC_139609.1:93353389-94035389 GCF_964270895.1 Podarcis filfolensis | reverse complement strand
GGAGAGGGGGGCGTGGTCCGGGGGGAGCCTCTCTTTCTCTCTCTCTCCCTCGCTTGGCTGGCTGGCGGGAGGGAAAGTCTGGGAGGCAGCGCGGGGGGCTTCACCCCGCACAGCTTCTGCGGCGGCCCCCCTCGCCCTCGGCGGGGAAGGGGGCTTGCAGGCCCCCTCCTCCTCCTCCTCGTGCCCCCCTCTCCCCGATCATGGAGCCCAAGCCGCGTCTTTTCAAACGCCTCGCCTCCTCCGGCGGCAGGATCTGCTCCCCGCCGCCCGGCTTGACGTCCGCCGGACCCTGCTGCCCCGACGGCAGCCCCCCGGCGCCCGGCTTGTGCTGCGGGGTGATCTCCGCCTCCTGCAAGCCGCTCAGCTCCCCGTACCCCCCTTCCTCCTCCTCCGAGGCGGCCAGCAACGCCGTCTACACGGTGCTGGTGGAAGATCCGGCGTCGATCCGAAGGAGGTCCCGGCGCAGGAGCTGCGAGGACGGCGCCGGCAGGAGCTCCCCGGCTGGCAGCAAAGGCAGGATGCAGCTTTTGCAAAAGGTAAGAAGCGGCGGAAGGCGGCGGCGGCAACTTCGCTCTCCCGCCCCGTCCGGTCCAGTGTCGCTGCTGCTCCCGGCCTCGGCCGCGCTGTCGGATCTGGCGAAGGAGAAGCGGGTGGGTGTGTCCCGCCATGGCGCACAGGAGCACGGAGGGTGGGCGAGAGACGCAGGCGACTAGCTGAAGTTGCAAAGACTCGACGGCCGTGGGCTTCGCGGCGCTGCTGCTTCCTTCGTGGACTTTTGGGGCGGAGAAAGAGATACGGCCGTCCTGCGCAGGGGAGGCCAGGCGTGCGGGGCGTGTGTAGGGAATATTATTTTTGCAGAGATCGGAAAAAGGAGAGTCCCCAACGCGTTTGGCAAGAAACTGCTTAGAGCCTTGGAGGCGGATTTCGGTTGCGGGGGGGGGTGCATTATATTTGCAAACGGGGGGAGGGGAATACCCAGAGCCATGCATGGCAGCTGGAGGGTGGGACCGGGAAGTTGCATAGGGAGGGTGGGCTGGAGGAGCGGCCCTTACACGAAGCCACTGAGAGCCGCCGCGGTTGCTTGCAAAATAAAGAAGTCCCGGGTGGGTTGGAAAGACCCGGCTTCTTTGCAGACGGCACCCGCGCGCGCGCAGCCTTTTTCCCTAGGATCGGAGAGCGGAGACTAGCCGCGCAGTGCGATCCTTGGAGCGCTTTACTCGGCCGTCAATTCCAAATAGTAGTTGGGGGCTCCGCTAGGCCCCCGAAGCAAAAGGGCCCGTGGCAGCGCCGAGCCCCTGCCCCGCTGCGCTTGCAAAGAGAGACCGTGCGCGCCGTCGGGTCCAGCTGGCAAACCCGAGAGGCGCCCGGCTTCCTCGGCCTTGCAGCAACCCCGGCGGAAAGTTTGATTCCCCTTCGCGAAAAGATGGCGCCTCTCGCTGCTTGCTTTGCTTGCGCTGAAAGTTTTGATCGAGGGGAGGGAATAGCAATGGGCCGGGACGTGGAGCGGAGCTGCAGAGAGCCGCCTTTTCTCTCTCTCTTTTTTCCACCCGAGCCCATCCCCGCCCCATCGGGTCTCCACCCCGGCATGGCGGGGCGCGAGCTGCTCGGAGCCACGGGCCATCAATCACTCTGCAGAACAGGCACCGCGCTGGGCCAGGAGGGGAGGGCCCGCCGGGGGTGGGTGGGCTCGGCCTCGGTTTGTGGGTGGGGGAAACAGCAGCGCCCGCCTCCGGAGCGCTTCGCTGGGGATTCACACGTGCGCCGTGCAGGGGGCGGGGAGGCGTCGCTTCTGGATCCTGCTGGGAGTCCGAAAGGGCGAGTTGAGTCGCAGGCGGCGGCGGGCAGAATCTGGAGCTCGTGGGAGTTGGAGGCCAGAACATCTGCAAGGGCACCTGCTTGGCAAAGGCTAGTGCAAATGTTGGGCCTTGATTATTTCTGCGTTGCGGGAGGGGTGGACTAGATGGGCTTTGGTGGTCTCTTGTAGGAAAAGGTCTGCTGGACCAGGCCTGTGGCCCACTTTGCCCAGCACCTTCTCTCCTCCTGCAGTTTGCAGTGACCCATTTGGAATAAAGGTAAAGGGACCCCTGACCATTAGGTCCAGTCGTGGCCGACTCTGGGGTTGCGGCGCTCATCTCGCTTTACTGGCCGAGGGAGCCGGAGTACAGCTTCCGGGTCATGTGGCCAGCATGACTAAGCCGCTTCTGGCGAACCAGAGCAGCGCACGGAAACGCCGTTTACCTTCCCGCCGGAGTAGTACCTATTTATCTACTTGCACTTTGATGTGCTTTTGAACTGCTAGGTGGGCAGGAGCAGGGACCGAGCAACGGGAGCTCACCCCGTTGTGGGGATTCAAACCGCCGACCTTCTGATTGGCAAGTCCTAGGCTGTGTGGTTTAACCCACAGCGCCATCCGCGTCCCTCCCATTTGGAATACCTCATCTCAAATGGCCCTACCTGCCCGTGGGCTGTCTTGCCAGAGTGGTGCATGCTCTAGTTATCTCCCGCTTGGACTACTGCAGTGCGCTCTACGTGGGGCTACCTTTAAAGGTGACCCGGAAACTGCAATTAATCCAGAATGTGGCAGCTAGACTGGTAATGGGAGCGGCCGCAGGGACCACATAACACTGGTCCTGAGAGATCTGCATTGGCTCCCAGTACGTTTCCGAGCACAATTCACAGTGTTGGTGCTGACCTTTAAAGCCCTAAACGGCCTCGGCCCAGTATACCTGAAGGAGCGTCTCCACCCCCATCGTTCATCCCGAACACTGAGATCCAGCTCTGAGGGCCTTCTGGCGGTTCCCTCATTGCGAGAAGTGAGATTACAGGGAACCAGACAGAGGGCCTTCTCGGTAGTGGCGCCTGCCCTGTGGAACGCCCTCCCACTAGATGTGAAGGAAATAAGCAGCTATCTTATCTATAAAAGACATCTAAAGGCAGCCCTGTTTAGGGACGGTTTTAATATTTAATGCTGTATTTTTAACACTCGATTGGGAGCCGCCCAGAGTGGCTGGGGAAACTCAGCCAGATGGTATAAATAATAAATTATTATAATATTATTATTATTGTTGAGTTGGAAAGGGGCAAGCAAAATGATCGAGCTGGTGGAATGAGAAAAGGTTCCAGTGTCTGGGAGTTTTTAGTTTAGAGAAAAGGCAAAATAAATAAGAGGGGATATGGTAGAGGTGTGAGGAAGTATTCATTGCATGTAGAAGGTGGAAATAGAAGAAGTTTTTCCTCCATCGTTACACTATAAATCGTGGCTATTAAAGGAAGCTGAAGGTTGGAAAATCCAGGACAAATAAGACAAAATCCCCCTTTGAGCAGCGCATTGTTAAACTGTGGAACTCTCTCCCACATGAGGCAGATTGGGGGCCACCACCAAAAAGACCTCTCCTTTGTCTCCAGCTTCTGAACATCACTTGTAGGGGGGCATGCACAAGTCGAAACAGGCTTGAAAGTGTTTAGGCAAATTTCAAGAGCTGGGAGGGATTTTCCAATGAGCTGGGGATCCCATGTTGCTTGGTAATCTTTCCTGACCATGTTCCAGGAATCTGTTTTATGCAGAGTCATATCACTCGTCCATTCAGCTCCATGGTGCCTATGCCATGGATGAGGAATGTGTCGCCCTCCAGCTGCTGGTAGGCCACACGTGTCCGATTCCTTGACCGTTGACCCTGCAGGCTGGGGCTGATGGGAGTCCAGTAACATCTGGAGGGCCAGAGGTGCCCCATTCCTGGTCACGGTGTGCTTGCACCTCTCCAGGATTTTGGATTGGAAGTTTTTTATTTTTGTTATTTGCAGTAATTTATTAAATTTATATACCACACTTCACCACAATATCTCAGGGCGGTTCATGGAATAAAATACAAGTTAAAAACAAGTAAATAATTAAAACAAAAAGAACTAAACAATTTAGACCCCCCACCCTTCCCACAGACGCACTGTAGAATATTTATCAGCCAAAGGCCTGGTTGAAGAAGAAAATGTTCGTTTGGCACCTAAAAACATATAATGTGTGTCTAAAGGTAAAGGGACCCCTGACTATTAGGTCCAGTCGTGTCTGACTCTGGGGTTACGGCGCTCATCTCGCTTTACTGGCCGAGTGAGCCGGCGTACAGCTTCCGGGTCATGTGGCCAGCATGACTAAGCCGCTTCTGGCGAACCAGAGCAGCGCAGGGAAACGCCGTTTACCTTCCCGCCAGAGCAGTACCTATTTATCTACTTGCACTTCGAACTGCTAGGGTGGCAGGAGCAGGGACCGAGCAACAGGAGCTCACTCTGTTGCGGGGATTCGAACTGCCAACCTTCTGATCTGCATGTCATAGACTCTGTGGTTTAACCCACAGCGCCACCTGCGTCCCTAATGTGTGTTTAGGGAAGTCTTTAATGGCTGATGTTTTAATGTATTTTTAATCTTTTGTTGGAAGCCACCCAGATTGGCTGGGGAAACCCAGACAGATGGGTTGGATAGAAATTAATAATAATAATAATAATAATAATAATAATAATAATAATAGTCCCAGGTGAGCCTCCCTGGGGAGAGCACTCCACAGACGGGGAGCCACTGCAGAAAAGGCCCCGTTCTCATGTTGCCGCCCTCTGGACCTCTCACAGAGGAGGCGCATGAAGAAGGGGCCCAGATGGTGATCGCAGTGTCCGGATCGGTTCATACGGGGAGGTCAGACCCAGCACTTTGAATTGGGCCCAGAAACAAATAGGCAGCCAGTGCAGTCGGGCCAGGATCAGTGTGCTGAGCTCTGCACTAGCTGAAACTTCCAAATTGTCTTCGGAGGCAGCCCTACATAGAATGCATTGCAGTAATCTAATCTAGAGGTTACCAGTGTGTAGACAGGGTTAGGCCAAGGTGCTCTGTCACTGAGGTGCAACCCCTCTCTGAATGGTGAGGGTTGCCCACCCCTCCCCGAAGAAGTGAGGGGCAAAGTTCATGGGTGAAATTGCTCTCTTAGGGAACCGTCGTGTCTCAGGGTCTCCGAGCAGAGATGGGAGGCTGATGGCTCTGGTGTTTTAACAGGCCCCCAAGGCCAGCCCCCAATGGGATTCGTTGGGGCTTCTAGGCTGGGCTGGGTCCCTGTGATTTAGTGCGATGGGTGCTCTTGAGAATAAGCAAGGTTTCGTGCAAGAGTGGGGAATCTGCCACCTTTCAGATGCCATTGGGCTGAAGCTAACAAAAAAGTTACTATAATTAATATTTTACACACACACACACACAACATTTGTTTATCCTCACACACCTATAAGCATAAGCACCCCTATTAAATCCTTAATAAGCCAGTCCTAATATGCCAAACATAATAACACTATAAGCCAAATGTTTACTTGGTAGTGCTCTGGGTGTTGTTGAAAACATTACAATTCTACTAGTACAAATATTTCAAGGTCAGCCCTTCATCAAAACACCCTTTTTCTGATTCCACCCGCCCCCAAAGTAATTTGTGTATGTGTGTGTATTCGGGAGGGGGTCCCTTTTTCAACCTCTTGCCCCCTAACTTCCATCCTCCCTGGTAGGGCTGGGTGATGTTTTTCAGCATCATGATTTTTCACCAGCTAAACATCACAATATATTGACATATCACAATGTTTGAAATAAGGATGGAGGCTTCACGGTTTCCCCCGCATTGTGACTTTTGCATAGCATAACACACACTCAACGCACCATGATTCATAATTTATATCCGGGTCTAAAATCATGAAACCGATATCACAATATGGACCCGTTTTGGACAATATATTGCCCTTGCCTGCTGGTGCAGATGGAAATGGGATTCTAGCTCCTATTTTAGCAGGTCAACAGTACCACTGAATGTCCACTAGATGGACGCTGCTGTGATTCACTCCTGGGACATATATTTTCTCCCTGGGCTTTTTTAAAAGTGGGAAGATGGTGTGGAATAATTGGCTTTGAGGCTGGAGGCAGAGTCATGCACACTTCCTTGAAATTTCGCCTTTGTATCCTTTCTCCAGCCTTAACCTGACATGCAACAGGTTTCACCAACTTCGTAGTCATGAGGTCTAGAAGCTTGGTGGTGTGCTTTTAATTGTTTTGTTAGAGTTGAGGTTCTTCGAAAGCTGAGGTTCTAGAATTGTACGACTGCCTACATCACCGGTCAGAGCTTTGGAACCGGTCCAGAGAGTTCCAGTCTGCTGTAGTGGTCGGATTCTGTAGACAGATGCAGCTGTGCTCAGTTCTCCTGTTTTTAAAAAAGAAAGCTCTCTGGGAAGCTGACTCCTTGCAGCATTGAGTTCATACCAGCAGATGCCCTCTGTCAACAAGCAAGGGGCTCGTCTGAGTTTGAGCTGCAGGGTGGCAGCCGAGCGTTGGAGAGTTTTCCAATTTGGTGTCGTCTACGAGTAATCTCTTAGTGCGGAGTGAGATAAGCTAAGAAGGACAGGAATTAAGACCGGGGCGGGGGAGGGAAGGTACATTTATTTTTTTGGCTATTTAGAGCATTTGTAACCTGCTCCTCAGCCAATAAGGCTCCCAGAGCAGCTTACATCATCATCATCATTTGCAAACTTTATATACCGCCCTTCATCTGAAGATCTTGGGACGGTTCGCAAGATAAAAATACAGGATAGAAGCACAAAATAAATAGTAAAAACAATTGCCCTGCAGACTTACAATCTTAAAAAAACCCACAGCACACAAGGAGAGAGGATCACGGAGGGAAGAGGAAAACAGAAACCCAGGCAACAATTTCTGAACAGTTGTTCCTATAATATCCAGGTGCAGGATGTGCCTGATGGACCTCTTGCAGAGCAGGTGGAAGGAGCCTTGCGCCCCAGCTCTCCCACCCCCAAGTGACGTAGCAATAGTTTCTGCAGGTTACAGGAGGGTGGGGTGAGTGTGTCCTCCCAGCCCTACTGGGAGACGCTGGGAATGGAACCTGGGACCTTTTGCATCCGAGGTGTGTGCTCTAACATTTTGCAACAGCCCTTGCCCAGACAGGTGTTGCTGGCTTGCCCACTGTGTATCATTTCTCGCAGCCTCGCTCTCAGACTGCTGCAATCCAGGGCTTTCCTGTTGACCTGGTTGGCTGATATCAGGGATGGGGAATCCCTTTCTGCCCCAGGGCCTCATTCCCTTCCAGACCATGTCTGAGGGCCCCATCCCCTCAGGGGGTTGAGCAGGGCTGGGGGGGGGGGAGAAGCAGGTGGAGCATCGAATTCAAATTAAATGCCTAGTTTCTACACACACTGGCCAATGGGATTTTTAAAAAAAAGATTTCTGGGACTCATCCCAGTCGCCCTCAATGGCTGGTGGAGGGGGGTGGCCTGTGGAGAGTGTCAAGGGCCGGACAGAGCATCCTGGGTGGGGGGCACATTCAGCTGCAGGGTCTGAGGTTCCCCACTAGGGCTGGGCAATATCTGGTTTTTAACACCGTGATGTACCACTAACTAAACATCACAATACAGTCATACCTCGGGTTACAGCCGCTTCAGGTTGCGTTTTTTTGGATTACGAATCGCCGAAACCCAGAAGTACCGGAATGGGTTACTTCTGGGTTTTGGCGGTTGCGCATGCGCAGAAGCGCCAAATTGCAACCCGCGTGTGCACAGACGCAGGTTGTGATCCATGCGGGTTGCGAATTTGCATCCCGCATGGATCCCGTTCGCAACCCGAGTGTCCACTGTACAGTGGTACCTCAGGTTAAGTACTTAATTCGTTCTGGATGTCCGTACTTAACCTGAAACTGTTCTTAACCTGAAGCACCGCTTTAGCTAATGGGGCCTCCCACTGCCGCTGCGCCACCGGAACACAATTTCTGTTCTCATCCTGAAGCAAAGTTCTTAACCTGAAGCACTATTTCTGGATTAGCGGAGTCTGTAACCTGAAGCGTATGTAACCTGAAGCGTATGTAACCAGAGGTACCACTGTATATCAATATACAGTGGTACCTCTGGTTGCAAACGGGATCTGTTCCGGAGCCCCATTCGCAACCTGAGCAGAACGCAACTCGCGTCTGCGTGTGCGCAGGTCATGATTTGCCGCTTCTGCGCACGCGCATGACCTCATTTTGAGCGTCTGCATGCGCGAGCGGCAAAACCCGGAAGTAACCCTTCTCGGTACTTCCGGGTCGCCGTGGGACACAACCTGAAAACGCTCAACCTGAAGCAAAGGCAACACGCGGTATGACTGTATCACGATGTCTGAAATTAGGGTGGAGCTAGGCAGAAGGCGCTGGCTTCACAGTTTTCCCCACATTGTGATTTTTGCATGCATGCCCCCCCCCCCATGATTCACGATGTATTGCCAGGCCCAAAATTGTGAAACCAATATCACAATATGGACTTCAAACCTGTTTTGGACGATACATTGACCTATCACCCAGGCCTTTCTTTCCCCCCCATTGATATGTTGGCTTAATCCTTACTACTTTCTGCAAAAGCAGATTGTCACAGGTTTGCCGGGCTACCCTCTTCTTTCCCCAATGTTCCTTAAAGCGAAGCTGCTCAATATTTGTGGCATTTATTAGACTTGTGAGCCAAAGCCACAGCAAAGGGAGCAGTTTGTAGTTTAGCTGACTCTGGCTTTCCTGGTCAGCCCCTTCAGAAGTGGATTGGTGTTCAGTCTAAAGGATTACAGAGCTCAAAAGCCGATCCACATAAAGATAGATGGATAGACCCCGGAGGTGCGGCTGAACTGCCCGTCCTTCTTTCTGAGCTGTGCTCCTGCTGCCTGGTGTGAGTAGATTTTTAGCGTGAGCGCAGAAGAGGAATCGGCCTCCATGTTAGAACACGCTTATCAGTCCTGAAGGGGCTTTGCTGGCTGGTGTAGCCTGGATTTCAGTTGCAATAAGGCCAAGCTCTCTGCTGCCTTTGTCTGCACCTGCTCTGTTTATCTAAGATAAAGCCAAGGGCTCCTGAGCTTTAAAAACAGAGCCAAGCCCTTCCTGGCTGCTCACATGCATGACCGGGTGGGGGGTGGGTGGGTTCTTTTTTAAAAAAGAACACCAATACAGTGGTACCTCGGGTTAAGTACTTAATTCGTTCCAGAGGTCTGTTCTTAACCTGAAACTGTTCTTAACCTGAACCACCACTTTAGCTAATGGGGCCTCCTGCTGCCGCTGCGCCGCCGGAGCACGATTTCTGTTCTTATCCTGAAGCAAAGTTCTTAATCTGAAGCACTATTTCTGGGTTAGCGGAGTCTGTAACCTGAAGCGTATGTAACCTGAGGTACCACTGTACAAGCAGAACCGCAGAAATAATACAAGGCCATGTGTAATAATAATAATAATAATAATAATAATAATTTATTATTTATACCCCGCCCATCTGGCTGGGTTTCCCCAGCCACTCTGGGCGGCTTCCAACAGAATATTAACAGAATATTCCAACAGAATACAGAACCTATTAAACATTGAAAGCTTCCCTAAACAGGGCTGCCTTCAGATGTCTTCTAAAAGTCTGGTAGTTGTTTTTCTGTTTGACATCAGGAGGTCCACAGGGCGGGCGCCACCACCGAGAAGGCCTTCTGCCTGGTTCCCTGTTACCTTACTTCTCGCAGCGAGGGAACCGCCAGAAGGCCCTCAAAGCTGGACCTCAGTGTCTGGGCAGAATGATGGGGGTGGAGACACTCCTTCAGGTATACAGGACCGAAGCGGTTTAGGGCTTCAAAGGTCAGCACCAACACTTTGAATTGTAAAAGTAGAGAGAGAAAGAGACATTTTTATCACAGTTATCTTGGGGCCCATGTCAAAATAAGGTAGCAACCTTTCATTACCCACTGTGCTGTGTGATGTTGATCTGCGGAACTCGCCGCCACAGGACAGGATGTGGTGGCAAGCAATTCTGGGCTGAAAGGAACTGGGCAAACTCTCTCAAGGGCTATGGCCAGCTGTTGCTGTTGATTTGCTACCTGCGTCCGGCATCAAACGCCTCTGTGTCCTTTTCCAGAGTCCTGCCCACTGCAGTGGGAAGGGGCTTCCGGTGGAAGCGGAGCCGATCAACGGGAGGCCGAGGCACCTGTCCGATCCCTTGGTGCCGAAGCGGCTGGAGGATGAGGCGGCGGCACTCCGACTGCTGGATCAGGGCCCCCTGCATCATTCAGCCTACATCCCAGTGCCCAGGCAAAGGTAGGGTCATTGGAGAAAAGTTATTTTGGGTTTCTGGAGGGGGTAGTTCCTTCCTGAGTCTCATTTATTGCAAAGCTCATTGAATGGTGGGAATTGGAAGGAAAATGCACCGGTTTAGTGAAGGGCTGGTATCTTATCCATCTCTCGCAGTGGATTGCTTTGCTGCATTTGGAAAACCTTTGGGCCGTGTCGTTGGCCTTGAGCGCTGGGGATTTCCCTGAAAACTAGTTTGGTGGCCGCAGCGGAGGAGCGCAGCTTGTTTTTGCTGCGGGCACTGCTTTCTCCAACTCCACTGCGAACATATTGACACCTGCTTTTCAGGACAGCTTGCTAGGCGCTGCATTCCTCTGGAGGGTTTTGTCACCCTTCTGTTAAACCGTGGGTAGGCAAACTAAGGCATGGGGGCTGGATCCGGCCCGATCGCCTTCTAAATCTGGCTCATGGACGGTCCGGGAATCAGCATGTTTTTACATGAGTAGAATGTGCTTTTTATTTAAAATACATCTCTGGGTTATTTGTGGGGCATAGGAATTCATTCATCCCCCCCCCCCAAATATAGTCTGGCCCTCCACAAGGTCTCAGGGACAGTGGACCGGCCCCTGCTGAAAATTTTTGCTGACTCCTGTGTTAAACGGTGATCAGCATGGGTCCCTGCTGGGCGCACCTGCCATTGCTTTTGTTCTCAACTTCTTAGTGTCCTTGGTGTTTGCCAGGGCCGCAGCCTCTAATTCAGGAGTCAGCAAACTTTTTCAGCAGGGGGCCAGTCCACTGTCCCTCAGACCTTGTGGGGCGGCCGGACTATATTTTTTGGGGGGAAATGAACGAATTCCTGTGCCCAACAAATAACCCAGAGATGCATTTTAAATAAAAGGACACATTCTACTCATGTAAACGCACACTGATTCACAGACAGTCTGTGGGCCGGATTTAGAAGGCGATTGGGCCGGATTTGGCCCCTGGGCCTTAGTTTACTTAAAGGTAAAGGGACCCCTGGCTGTTAGGTCCAGTCGTGGCCGACTCGGGTTGCGGCGCTCATCTCGCTTTATTGGCTGAGGGAGCTGGCGTACAGCTTCCGGGTCATGTGGCCAGCATGACTAAGCCGCTTCTGGTGAACCAAAGCAGCGCACGGAAACGCCGTTTACCTTCCTGCCAGAGTGGTACCTATTTATCTACTTGCACTTTGAGGTGCTTTCGAACTGCTAGGTTGGCAGGAGCAGGGACCGAGCAACGGGAACTCACCCCGTCGCGGGGATTCAAACCGCCGACCTTCTGATCGGCAAGTCCTAGGCTCTGTGGTTTAACCCAAAGCGCCACCCCTGTCCCTTAAGTTTACCTACCCATGCTCTAATTCAGATGTTAGCAAACTTTTTCAGCTGTGAGCCGGTCCACCATCCCTCAGACCATGTGGGGGGCCGGACTATATTTTGGAGGGGGGGAAAATGAACAAATTCCTGTGCCCCACAAATAACCCAGAGATGCTTTTTAAATAAAAGGACACATTCTACTCATGTCAAAACACACTGATTCCTGGACCGTCCACGGGCCGGATTTAGAAGGTGATTGGGCCGGATCTGGCCCCCGGGCCTTAGTTTGCCTACCCATGCTCTAATTCAACCCCTGGTTGAAGCAGGGACATGGGAGAGCTTCTTTGCCCTCACACCTGGCAAAAGGTGTTGCAACACCGAATTCTCTGTTCTGGAATCCCGGACGGCCTTTTCCAGGACGCTCCCTTACCCCTCTCTGGTTTTCTATTCCCTCTTTGCACTCCACCCGCCCCCCCCCCCCCCCAGCTCACCAGAACCAAACACACTCATCAGTCTGCGGCGGCTGAAAAGGAGTTTTCTCTTTGTATTTGTGGTTAAGGTACATAGGCTGTTGCTATGATTTGTTAGAAGGCAATGGTTTTTATTCTGATGGAACGTAGAAGGGTTGTCCTGGCTAGAGATCGCACCTTAGAATCCTGCCTTTGCTTACCTGGAACAACTGAGGTTTGCAGAATCGGGAACAGGGGGGGATGCTATCTTCAGCCAGGGTAGGATGAAATTACTTTCTGGAGGCCATACCTCTCTGTGTTGAAATTTGCCCCCTTATCAGTATCTGCCAGTCTCGTGGCCATGCCAATCGGCTTCATGCCACAGCTGATATTTTTTCCTCCGCTGATGTAATAATATGAAGAAACACCCTTAATGGTCAAAGTGCACCACACACTTTAACACCTGCGGCTTTTTAAACTTGTAAGTGTGTGTGTGTGTGTGTGTGTGTGTGTGTGTGTGTGTTTATTAATACGTTGCACAGTTTTGTACTTTTCTGTTGTAAACCGCTCTGTGATCCTTTGATTAAGGGTGGTATAGACATTGAATAAATAAAGTAATAGTAAATAATCGCCTTGTTGGGTTCTTAAGAAGCACCCTGGAATGTAGAAGGAGATATATAATATTTCTGGACATATGGAAAAACCCAAGAGGTGGGGTGGGTGGGTGGGTGGGTTGGAGAATCAGATTTTGGAAGGGAAATTGACTTTATGCAAATATATCCTTTCTTATAATACCTAAATTTCCTCTTAACATTTGGTGTTTGGTGAATAACTTGAGTCAGCCTCTA
This sequence comes from Podarcis filfolensis, assembly GCF_964270895.1. NCBI lineage: Eukaryota > Metazoa > Chordata > Lepidosauria > Squamata > Lacertidae > Podarcis > Podarcis filfolensis. Next base: position 94,022,694 of record NC_139609.1, on the reverse strand, counting down.
CGGTTGTACTGTATGGCATATTTATTGAATTTTTAAATCTTGCATATTTTTATTTATTTATTTAGAAAATTTATATCCTGACTATTGATGGAGTGATCATCGAGACAGCTTGCAATACACTTTAGTAGCATACATAAACTCCAGATGGAAGGAAGTTAGACTTTCTGGGGTCTGTGGGGCTTATTTCCAGGCAGGTGTGGAAAGAGTTGCAGCCGTTTTTCTTACTGAAACAATAATTCTGAATTTATCACATGTCCGAGATGAAACTGCAGGTTGCTGCTCTGAGTATATCTTAGTCCTTGCCAGTAGGAAAAACAGAAATGATGAACGTTTCCATGAAAAAGGAAAAAGAAAGAAAGGGTTACCTGGGCTTAGAAACAGTATGCAAGAATGCAGAGATGGAAAATAACTAAGGATGCATTGACACCATAAATATAAACATGGCTTTCCCAAAGAATTATGGGAACTGTAGTTTGTTCAGGGTGCTGTGAGTTGTTAGGAGACTCTTAATCCTCTTCCAAAGCTACATTTCCCAGAGTTCGTAGGGAAGAGGGATTGACTGCTAAACCACTCTGAGAATTGTATATCTGGAAGAGGAATAGCAAACTACACTTCCCAGAATTCTTTGCGGGAGGGGAGCCATGACTGCTTAAAGGGTAATCACAGGGCTTTAAATGCATGGTGAGATAGTGGCCTACATTCAGAATAGCTGGTTTTTGCCGCAGTTTCCATGTTTACTCGAGAGCAAGTTCCACCAAGTTCAGGCATGTCCAAAGTCCGTTTTGGGGGCCCAATCCGGCCCCCGGCCGGTTTTTTGCAGCCCCTGTGGCAGTTTATTTATTGTAGTCAAATCCTAAAAAAAAAGAAAATTCCCAAAAAAACTCAACAACTTAAACCCAAAAAAGGCGCTCAACATCAACTTCTACTTCTTCTTTTTTAATATAAATTTTTTATTGTACAAGCAGAGTCTTAAAATGCATGCAATACCAGCAAACAAACATAGAAATTATTGAGAGTATACATACAAAAGAACAAAAATAAAGCAAAATAGAAAAAGGGGGGGGGGAGAAAAGAAAAAAAGAAGAGAAAAAAGAGGAATAAAAGTATGAATAGAGTAAAAAATATAGTATCTCATATTTCAGTCAGCAAAAAAAAAAAAGAAACTTTGGACTATTAAAAGCTCGACAACTTTGGTCGGCCCTCACGCATGTTCACTTCATCAAATCTGGCCCTCTTAAAAGTTTGGGCACCCCGACCAAGTTCAACGCAGCTCACTCAGAAGTGCAGAGCTCTGTCGCCTGTGCGTAACAATGAGACGCCAGTGAGATGCAAAACGTTACTAGAAAGCTCAGCTGAATATTCACAGTGTATTCCTGCTCCTTGGTTATATTACACAAAGGTTTTGCTTTGTTTATGTTCTACTCCACCCCGGAAAATAATGTGCTGCGTCCCCGGCTTTGCGAGCAAAGTTCCCCTTGCGGAATGGGACTTCCCCTCCCCTTAGGGACCTCCCCCCCCCAACGCTTTGGGGAAGGTTTTGAGGGTGCACAGAAGGGGAAGTTCCGTTGTGCAAGCAGAAGTCCGTTGCACGAGGGGCTCTGGAAAGGCCCAGATTTATCCTTGGAAAATGTGAGCGCAACTCCGTTAGTCAGCGCCCAAAGTATTTTGATTCTGAACTTCCAGGGGACTGGGATGTCTTGTAAAACAAAAATCTACCCTTTTCCCCTTATGGGGTGTCCAAGAGCCCATATAGAGTCCTTACGTAGGTTCCCTATTGGTAGGAGAAAATAACAGGCCAACCAGAGAATATTGAGAAGCAAAGCAGCTAGTAAGCTTGATCTTTATTGATCTGTTGCAACAGGGTGCTCCCTTCACCCTCAGGAAAGGAGGAGGAACCCAGAACAATGGCATGCAAGGCCTTATATAGACTTTTGAAATTGCCACCCTGTAGATCAAGACCACCCCCAGAAACATCATACATACATCACAGAAGGGGTATGGCTCAACCTCCCCCCGATACATCATACCTACATCACAGAAAGGGCGGTCTACAGCAGAAATCTGAGTGCTTTGTTTACCTCCTGTCTGCCAGGTTACCTGTTTAATGGTCACTTGATTGGATTGCCTGGGGAGCCTGGCCAGTCTTTTGTAATGATAAATACTTAGTTCCTGAGCCAGGTCACAGGCTCACATCTTATTCATATCTTAAATGTGCCCTTAAGACAGGATTTGTGAGGAAAGAGACAATGGGGAGGTTTCCCACTTTGACCTTGCAGAGAAATCATGTGCTCAGTTTGGGAATCAAAATGGTTTCAGGTCGGTCTTCCTGTGCTGATCTATGTACGTGCTTGGTTGGTACACTTATGGACATTTAACATATATCTAAGACCTCAAAATTCCTATCACAAGCCCGCGGGTCCCTGCGGAATAAAGGAAGGAGTCCAGCCACCGGAGACCAAAATTTATTGCGCAACAGGTTCAAAGCGGAATTTTGGGGTAACAAGGACTTTTATAACTTTTATAACTTTTCCACCATATCCCAGAATACAGTTCGTACAGCATCATTGCTACATCACTGACATGTCACAAAAGGGGAGGGGTAGACAGGGGTTACACTAGTTTAACCTGGGCAAACATGTCCAGACAAGTCCTTGGTACAAGATTAGCATAAGCAGACATGTCAGGGCAAGACTCAGGTATAAGATTAGCATAGGCAAACACCTTCTGAAGTCCCACCACCCAAATTACAATAGAACTTCCTTTGCATGTCTGGACCCCTAGGCATATCTGGTGGTGGGATTAGGCTTTCCTTGGCCAACAATCAGCTCAGCAATTGTCACCTCTGGGCACTTCCTGGGGTAGGAGGTGTGTATACATGGAGGAAAAGGGGATGCGGGTGGCGCTGTGGGTTAAACCACAGAGCCTAGGGCTTGCCAATCAGAAGGTCTGTGGTTCGAATCCCCGCGACGGGGTGAGCTCCCGTTGCTCGGTCCCTGCTCCTCCCAAGCTAGCAGTTCGAAAGCACAAAAGTGCAAGTAGATAAATAGGTACCGCTCTGGCAGGAAGGTAAACGGTGTTTCCATGCACTGCTCTGGTTCACCAGAAGCGGCTTAGTCGTGCTGGCCACATGTACACAGCTGTACGCCGGCTCCTTCGGCCAATAAAGCGAGATGAACGCTGCGACCCCAGAGTCGTCTGCAACTGGACCTAATGGTCAGGAGTCCCTTTACATGGAGGAAACTGGCAAAGGAGTTGATTTTATATGATTTTTAAAGCTAGGTAACTTCCCTGAGCTGTAAAGTCGAAAGGATGCATTTATGCATAATATTTGTAACATTTAACAACTTTAAAGATGTGCCCCCCCCCCCACGTAATTTCCGTAACAATCTAGGGCTTGGATATGTTGATTTATGGCTGTGAAGCTGCACTTGAAAGTAAGTGGGTGACATTTTTGTTGAAATCCTGGGCGCCAGAGGATTTGGCACCAGTGCCTGTCTCTTCCTAAGACTAATGGGAACAGGGTAAATTTCTCTCTGTCCATTGAAGGCTTGATTGTCTGGGACCTGGTGCAGGGCCTTCACTGCTGTGGCTCCCAGATTGTAGAACTCCCTGCCTCAGTGTGCCCAGCTGGCCCCAGGTCAAATAGCATTCTGGTACATTGTAAAGACTTTTTTCTGGTTTGCCAAGTGTTTTATGAATATTTTCCTACACACTCCCCCCCCCCCCCGCCCGCTTCATACTGTGAGTGTGCCTGGCTGTGGTTTCCTCTTATTGCCACGTGGCATTTTGTGTTATCTTGCGATTGTGAGCTGCCTTGAGCTGAAAGGCTGATAAGTAAACATTTTGATTAATTAAATGAAAAGTATACGCAGGAGAAGACGTCTTGCAAACTTGTTCAGCTTGTGTAATGTTCTGCGGGTTGCAGAATCCCGCTTTTCTGCTTGCAGAATTTGGGTTCCTGAGGGGTGGCTGCTGTGAGCTGTTCTTCTCCTGCAGACAATCCCATTTCATACTCCCATGTATGTCCCAAATTATTCTGCCCCCTGAGTTCTCTGCCTTCAGAGTTTTCAATTTAATGGGGGTGGGCTAGCGTAACTGAGTGCTGGAACGATGGAGGGAGCCGAGTTCGATTTCTGACATCTCCCGGGAACAAGGCTGTGCCTGAGACCCTGAAGAACCATTGGCAATTCGAGCAGAGCTAGGTGGATCGCTCAAGAGCGACAGGCCGCAGTTCATCTGTAGAGCACATGCTTCGGGTGCAGCAAACATCTGCTTCAGTCTTCTGTTGAAAGGATGTTGTTTGAGGCAAGGGTGGATTTGATTTAAATCATGATATAAATCACTGGTCAGTAAGACTTGATTTAAATCATTTTTTAACAGAAAGACTCATTTTTGCTGGTATAACCTTAATATTTACAACCAGATGAAGGTTTCATTTCTGGAATAATAAATTTTCAGAGTAGTTTTTACAGTTACATCAAAAATTACTGATTTGGTTATAATTATGACATTATTGTAAGGTTTAATAAGTTAACTGTTTTTATTTGGACAACTTTTCTGCTGTGCTTTATTGGAAGGGGAAAAGCCGTCATTTCCTTAATAACAATGGAATTTAACTGTAGCAATAACACTATAGCATATGTATACATGTTTGTTAGCTGATGTGGTTCAACATTTTTTTTTTTTATAAAAAAGAACTTAGACTGAGTTCTTAGCACACATGAAAAACTTAAAGCAAATCCTTATTTCCTGATGAATAGCCTTTGGACTCTAATGTAACTTGAATAGGAAACGGTATCTTTGGAAAGATTTTTGCCCCAAAAGCATTTTATTTTAATCCGATTTAAATTTTTTAAAAAATCGATTTTTAATTTATTTATTTTTAAATCTTTGATTTTTATCCACCCTTTTATCTCCACATTCAAGTTCCCAAGGCCTCCAGGTCTCTGACCTCCCCCTTCCTCTGCCCCTCCTGCACAAGCTGTCAGCCCCACGCTTGCGGCGGGCGCTCTCGGCTGCAGCAGGCTTGTGCAGGCCGTGCCCTGCGGTGCCGCTTGTGAGCTCCCCGAGCTGGCAGTGCGGTGCACGCTGGCAGGCCGCGTCACTTTCCGTGCCGGGGGAAGCACCTGGGCTAAAAATAGGCCTTCAAGCAGGCAGCAAATTATGTGTGTGTTTAATCTTCTTGGATTACAGGCAGAGGAGGCGCTGCTTTGCTTTGCTGTCTGCCGGAGCTGAGAGCGGCAGGGCGCCACTTCCTCTGCCCGCGGGTGTGTGTGTGTGTGTGGACTGCTGTTAAGCAAGGCGGCCGTGGCTGGAGCGCCACCTGGTGGGATGGCGATGCCCTGCCTCCGCAGCTGGAGTTAAGAGAGTTTCGTTGGAGAATTTTGGAACGGCCAACGGCAGGAATGCACAAACTCCCATGATTTCAAAAAAACAGAAGGGGGGGGGAGGGACAGATTGTGAAGATGTTGGAGCATATCAATTTGCAATTGGTACTTTGCTCCCATACAGAACAACAAAATTGAAAAAATCAACATCAGACATTCAAAACCAACAAGCCTGCTATGCCAGCCTGATTAGCCCCCTAAAAAATACCCCATAATTAAATACAATATAGTCCGGCACTGTGGGTTAAACCACAGAGCCTAGGACTTGCTGATCAGAAGGTTGGCAGTTCAAATCCCCACAACGGGGTGAGCTCCCGTTGCTCGGTCCCTGCTCCTGCCCACCTAGCAGTTCGAAAGCACGTCAAAGTGCAAGTAGATAAATAGGTACCGCTCCGGTGGGAAGGTAAACGGCATTTCTGTGCGCTGCTCTGGTTTGCCAGAAGCGGCTTAGTCATGACCCGGAAGCCGTACGCCAGCTCCCTCGGCCAGTAAAGCGAGATGAGCGACGCAACCCAAGAGTCGGCTGTGAATGGACCTAATGCTCAGGGGTCCCTTTACCTTTACTCCCATAAAGACTACCTTACACTGCTTTTAAAACCAAAATCACATTTGGATAGAACTGTTTCTCAGGCGGCTAGTCCTAGTCTTTACAACCCTGGACCTTCTTCCAGAAGGCAGACGCTGAAAGAGATCATTTCCGGGGTGCACACTATCCTGCGCTATCTGTGCAGCTTTCTTATGGCACCTGGAAGCATAGATTTGATCCAAGGTGGGAAGAGTGCACCCAGTTATTCTCTCCGCAGTATTGACAACCCTGAAGAGCATTGTTTTTTCCCTGGCCGTGCAGCTCCCAAACCACACACAAAGACCCTAAGTTAATACACTCTCCACAGTACAATGGTAAAATGCCATCAACAGGTCATCAACTGTAACTGAAACTGCATTAAAGGTAAAGGTAAAGGTACCCCTGCCCGTACGGGCCAGTCGTGACCGACTCTAGGGTTGTGCGCTCATCTCGCTGAAGAGGCCGGGAGCCGGCGCCGTCCGAAGACACTTCCGGGTTACGTGGCCAGCGTGACGAAGCTGCAACTGGCGAGCCAGCACCAGAGCAGCACACGGAAACGCCGTTTACCTTCCCGCTGGAGCGGTACCTATTTATCTACTTGCACTTAGGGGTGCTTTCAAACTGCTAGGTGGACAGGAGCAGGGACCGAACGATGGGAGCTCACCCCGCCGCGGGGATTTGAACTGCAGACCTTACGATCAGCAAGTCCTAGGCACTGAGGTTTTACCCACAGCGCCACCCGCCACACACTGTCGCTAAAGCAGCTGTCTCTTCCTACTACAGCTCTTTGGCGTTTCTCTGTTCTTTTGGCACACTCTGCTGGCATCAGGACGGGCGCTCTGCACATGCTGCACTCTGCAGCAAGCAATGCTTCCAAATCCCGGTTGCTGGAAAACACAGGAGGGGAGGGAGGGCGATTGCGACTCGGGTCCTGCTTGCTGGTTCCTGCAGTGGGTCCCTTGCGAGAATACTTCAGCTTTCAAGTCTTTAAGGAGATGTTTTTATTTTGAATTACAACTCAGCTTTATAAAGAATAGTACAGTGGACGCTCGGGTTGCACGTGTGATCCGTGCGGGAGGCATGTTCGCAACCCGCAGCGGCGCGTCTGTGCACACATGGGTTGCGATTCGACATTTCTGCACATGCGCAAAGCACGTTTTAGCACTTATGCGCATGTGTGACGGCCGAAACCCGGAAGTAACCCGTTCAGATACTTCCGGGTTTCGGCGCGTCCATAACCCGAAAAAAATGAAAAACCTGAAGCGTCTGTAACCCAAGGTATGACTGTATATGGTAATCCAGACCTAACTCAAGCTTGTTTCCTCCTGCTCCGGAGGGCAGAACTCGAACCCATGGCCTCCAGTTCCAAGAAAGGAGATTCCGACTAAACATCAGGAAGTAGTTTCTGATGGCAACAGCTGTCCCTCGGAAGGTGGTGGAGCTTTTAATCAGAGGTTGTGTTTGTGTGTTTGTGCATTTCTCAGGGATGCTTTAGTTGAGAAATTCCTGCCCTGCGGGCGGGTTGGACTAGATGACCGTTGGGGTCCCCTCTACAGATTCCATGAAAGTGATGCCATTCTTACGTTTACGTGGAGGGCTTGTTGAACGGTGGAGGCGGTGGAGCTGTGCACCACACAAGCTTTTGCAGGAAGGAAGCAGCCTCTGGGCCAAAACTACCCGGTTGCAAAACGTCCTCTTCCTCCCTCTCCTCTCCACCCCCATCCCGGACTTTGGCTGAGGAGTGTGTGTCTGTAGGCTTGTGGAAGCTCCTAAGAGAGGGGCGCACCCCCCCTCTCTCTCTGTGTGTGTGTACATGTGCCCACCAGTGCAGGGCGGAAGGACTGAACCCTCCCTTCCGAGGACTGGGTAACTTGCTCCTGCAATGCAGAGCGGTCTAGAGAGACCTGTTAAGGCATTGCTGTGTGGTAGTAAACAGCTCAGCTTGGCCCCTGGCCCACTTGGCTCCCTCTGTCTCCCTGCTCCCGCCTGGTGCGCTGGGTGTGTTTGCGCACTGGGTGTGCAGGCTCATTTTCCTTTTGTGTGCCTGGAGGGTTTGGGGTGGGGAAGGAAGCAATTTATTCTCTCTCCCTTTCCCTCCACTGCAAATCCCCCCAAAATCCACCTTTTCTATAAATCCTTAACTCCAAAGTTCCTAAACATACCTGGAACTGCAATGCCATGTGAGCAAGATGAATAAACACCCAGCAATAAAAGATCATGGGAGAGGATTTACCCCAGCAAATTATTGGTCAGAATTAGAAATACCCAAATATGCTAAATTCACCGTGCTGCCATCTGCCTTATTGCAGGGCAGATTCGAGGGTAAACTGTACGTGGAACGAGTCTGCCCCCGCGGCTTGATGGAGGAAGAAACTGTGTCTCATTCCTTGTTTCTACGGGGATATACGCTCTGTATTTATCACTCCTGTTATAAAAAAATCTCCAAATGGGTCTGGACTTCAATGTCTAAAACTCCTGGTAGAGGACAAGGATCTAGAGAGCACGCCAAGGGTGGCCAAATTTTGTGCAACTTCCATAAAACTTAGGGAACAAGCTGTACTACCAAAATGATTAAGGTTTTAAATGACAATTTTAGGTTATATTTTAGTGATCAAGATTTAATATATATATTTAACTGCCGCTATATCTGTATTGTCTCTGTTGTACCCAATTGCAATTCAGTGTATCCCTGTTGTGTTCTATGATTTTCCTGATATTGTGAGTGAGTCGGAACTGGTCTGTGACCGTAGTAATAAAATTCATTCATTCAGTTCCTAAACATTCAATAGCTAAGCCTAAGTGTGCATAACTTGGAAGGACGTGGGTGTTACGGGTCTGTTTTGTTCTTGTTTTATTACGTATTTTGTGTTCTTGTTTTGTGTTTTCACAACTGCCCTGAGTTCTATGCATGAAGGGCGGTATACCAATTTATGGTAATAAACAAACAAATAACTGCCCTGAACTGTGTCTTCCCCTGTGTAGAATGGAAGACTTGTAAGTTCCTCGGGGCAGAGACCTGTGTGTGCCTTCCAGAAAGTGGCGTGTAGTTGCATGGTGCCCTAGATCTCTATATATCTATATATCTATATATCTATATACATATATATACACGTATACACACACGCACACACATACATATTCCTTTCAGGTCAAATAAGGGGTTGGCATTAATCCCATGGATACATACCCTGAGCTTCTTAAAGGAAAGTAGATGTGTGTTATAATCCTGGGAGTTATAGTTTTAAGGACACTGAAAGTTGTTAGGACACCCCGCTCCCGGAGCTACAATATAATAATAATAATTTATTATTATGGTCAAGGACCAGTTCAGGAGCTCCAATTCTCAGAGTGGCTTAACTGTTCATCCCTCTTACCTGGAAGTAAGCTCTGTTGAACTTTGCCATAGGATTGGTCTTCGTGTCCTGAATCATTTTTGGACAGCTCTTTACTGATGAGAACACTTGTTGTGGAGTTTCAAAGCAGTAGAAATCGCCCCTGTGTCACAGCAGGTGATCAGGCTTCTAGCCTTCTCCCATTTTCAGTTTAAGCTGTAGGCTTTTTTCTCTCCCTCTCTCATAACACTAGAATTTGTGGACAGCCAGGGAAGCTGAAAGTTGAAACGTTCAGGGCAGATAAAAGGATTTCTTCACGGAGCACGTCGTGGAACTGCGGAACTCTCTGCCACAGGAGGGCAGTGGTGGCTGCCAACTTGAGATTGCTGTAAAAGATGATAGGGCAAATTTCTGGAGGAGAGGGGAGCAATGGCTGTGTGCCACAGTTGGAGGCAGCGACGCTTGGACTACTGCAGTGCGCTCTACGTGGGGCTACCTTTGAAGGTGACCCGGAAACTGCAATTAATTCAGAATGCGGCAGCTAGACTGGGGACTGGGAGTGGCTGCTGGGACCACATAACACCGGTCCTGAGAGATCTGCATTGGCTCCCAGTACGTTTCCGAGCACAATTCAAAGTGTTGGTGCTGACCTTTAAAGCCCTAAACGGCCTCAGTCCAGTATACCTGAAGGAGCGTCTCCACCCCCATCGTTCTGCCCAGACATTGAGGTCCAGCGCCGAGGGCCTTCTGGCAGTTCCCTCATTGCGAGAAGCAAAGCTATAGGGAACCAGACAGAGGGCCTTCTCGGTAGTGGCGCCCACCCTGTGGAACGCCCTCTCACCAGATGTGAAGGAAATAAGCAGCTATCTTATCTTTAAAAGACATCTGAAGGCAGCCCTGTTTCGGGAAGTTTTTAATATTTAATGCTGTATTGTTTTTAACACTCGATTGGGAGCCTTTCAGAGTGGCTGGGGAGACTCAGCCAGATGGGCGGGGTATAAATAATAAATTATTATTATTATTATTATTATTATTATTATTATTATTATTAACGCTTCTGAATGCCAGTTTCTGGAAACCACAAGAGGAGAGGGCTCTTGCTCTCGGATCCTGCTTCTGGGTTCCCATAGAGCAGGGATGTCTGAACTTTTTTCAAAGAGGGCCAGATTTGATGAAGTGAACATGCCAGAGGGCCGACCAAAGTTGACCTTCTTTAAGATTAAAGTTGTTGAACATCTTTTTGGATTTCCCCCCAAAGTTACTGAGCTTTTTTCGGGTTAAAATTGTTGACCTCCTTTTAGAATTTTACCCCAGGAAATTAACCGTCACAGGGGCCTGATTAAAACGACCGGCAGGCCAGATTAGGGACTTTGGGCGTACCTGTGAACAGGATGCTAGACCAGATGGGCCCTTGGCCTCATCTGGCAGAGCTGCATAGAATCCCAGGATTGCAAGGGACCCTGAGGGATCCTCTAGTCCACCCCCAGCAATGCAGGAATATGCAGCTGTCCTGTACGGGGCTAAATCCTGTGATCTTGGCATTATCTAACCAGCTGGGGTCTTCCAGCGTGCTTGGATAGCAGGGCCATAACTTATTCTGCAGCCTCCAGTCCTAAATATGGTCTTAAGAGCTGTGGCAAATGGTGCAGGACCCAAAACGAACCGTTGCAAACGGGCCTCTCTTTTAAAGTGAAAAGCCTGCATGGTTTTCTTTGCAACTTGCTTGCTAAAGGCCTGGAAACAGGACGTTCCATTTCTGGCCTTTGCTTTCTCCAACTTGGATGTTTGGCAGCTGCTTCCCGCAGCTTGGAGGGAAGAGAAATGCATTATTTGTTTGTCCTTTCTGGGATCATGAGCTGCTGCTACAGGAAGTCATGTGGGAGTTCAGAGCAGAGGATCTCCATCGCTGGGATGGAGGGGAGCCCAGATTTCGCACTAGGCTGTCAAAATCGCTCAGGCACCGGCTTCCCATTGGCTGGTGCGGCTCAGCAGGAAGGAGGCGATAGGCTGTGAGTTTGGGAGGGAGGAGCCTTCGTGCCGTTGTTTACGTTTGTGCACTGGGGTGTCCTTTGACCCCTTATCTGAGCAAAGCTTCCTGGGGCAGGCCTTTCCGCAAGCCCAAGATGGCTTTGACAACCTCTGCAGCGTGGAATGTGTGAGCAGGGTGTTGCCTGCTTTAAAAAAAAAAAAATTGAAATTAAAATTTGCACCCAGGCAATCCAGATTTTGTGCTGAGCACAGCCAAATTCTGCAAGTGGCAGAAATTAGTTTTGCATTAGCTTCTCCCACTTTGCATAATATATTTTGACGGCTTCTAGATTTTCTCTCTCTCTCTCTCCAGAGCAAGTGTGCTGGGGAGTGTGGCAATGGACTAGCCTTCTTTCCCTCCTCCCCACCCCCACCAGAGTTGCACAGTGACACCCCCACCCCTCCACATTTCCTCCTAGCTTTGTGGTTTGGTGGAAGGTCTGGCTGTCTTGTTGCAGAAGCACCTGGAGCGACTTGGCTGCTCAGCAGCCCAACAAGCAAGCTCTCCCCACACTGATTTTTTCGCAGGCAAGGTATCCTCCTTGGTTATTCAGCAGCCAAACCAGCAAAGGCAGAAACCTAGCAACCATGATGTGGTGTCCCCCATTTCCAATATTAAAGCATAAAAAAACACCCCATATAATGTGAGATGCGCATTCTAAGCTTGTGGGAGGTAAGGGGGGGGGGGGAGAGCAAAAGGAGCTCTATAATTCAGTTCTGCTGCTTGTATGACCTGCCATGCCAGCCGTAAAGTCAAACCAGTAAGAGAGAGAAAAGCTTCTGTTTCTCCGGCAAATGTCACAAGACAGGAAACGCCGCAGTTGGCTTTGTAACTTCAGCATTTGTCGCTGTACTTTCTGGCCACAGCGGGGACACACGCTCGAGAGCCGGCCGTGCCGTTTGGCAAACCGCTTACCTTGTAGTTCAACTTCATTGGATTCTCTCATTATGAGAGGGGCAAAACCCTCAATCTACTTTCCCCAGATTTCAGGTTAAGAATGGACCTCCAGAACGAATTAAGTTCTTAACCCGAGGTAAAGGTAAAGGGACCCCTGACCATTAGGTCCAGTTGTGACCGACTCTGGGGTTGCAGCGCTCATCTCGCTTTATTGGCCGAGGAAAAAGGGGAAAAACAGAAAAAGAATAAAAACAAAAAATAGAGCTAACTTCAAAAAACAAATATTTTCAGTACATAGTGTTACGGAAAGGGGGGGGGCATGTCTTCTTCACCTTCTTCTTCGCTACAATATATCAATTTATTTCCAATTGTCAATGTGAAAAGGGACTAAAATCTATAAAATTCATAGAAAATCAACGTGCCAATTTGCTCAATTTCTCTAGGACTCCATCACACCTCCCCTGTCCTCCATAATCCCTCAAGCAAGGTGTCAAGACCCTAATCCTGTCAAATCACTCTGCCAAGCCTTTCCTCCGGGCAATGCCAGGTGGCAGACTATGCATACATGGACCATTGTCTTCTCATCACCGGCACTCAGGATGTGCTTATCTGCGCATATCTCCAGCTCTGCATATTCCCCCCTCCCTCCTCCATATGTTAATCCGGTGTAACCCAACCTCTCCTTAATGTATTCATGATGTAATCTGTGTAACCCAACCTTTCCTTAATGTATTCATGATGTAACTGGGATGTGTTTTGCACTGTATTCTGGGACATGGGGGGAGTTTCAAAAGTTCATGTCACCCCTTTCTCGCTGTTCAATCTTGCCTTGAACCTGTTGCGCAATAAACTTGGATCTTCTGCAATTTGCTCCTGTCCGGCTGAGCTCATTTTCTTCCGCAGGGACCCACGGACTTAGTCCGATGAGCTGGGTGGCAGAGTAGCCCCGCACCCAGATTTTAGCCGTAACAATAGGGAGTACAAGCCTTCTTTACACAGCTTTGGCTTGACTCCTTAATTCGAATCATGACTTCCCGCTATCCACGAACGTACTTAGTAAATCATTTTCTCTCCAGATAACTGTATTTAGATGGTAAGTCTTGGAGAAACACTCTGATTGCCAGTGGGATTTAGTCTACGCTAAGCCAAGCGATGCGCTGGAAGCCTTCTTTTCCCGTGTAATTTATGAAGACATCCCGGGTTCAGCTTCGTTTTGTTCTTCAGCTGGGTCTTGTGCAGAACCTGCCCCCCCGAAAAACCCCCCTCCTGTTGCAAGAGGCATCCTCTCCTTCTGCTTCTCCTCCCTGCCCTGGGGCTGTGTTTATGTGGCTTCCAGCCTGCCGATTCCTCCCGGTCTCTGCAAAAGTTATTTTGGAGTTGCTTTAGGAAGAGCTGCTTGGCTCTGTTGCTCTTTTTGTGGTCACGGTTGGCGGAGTGGGCGCCTCGCCAGCCAGTTGGCGTGACCTGCAGTTAAGCGAGAACACTGGAGGGTGGAAGGGGGAGTGGTGGGCAAATTTGGCCGCGGCGCCTGTTTACGTTATGTTCGGAGCTCCCTGTACTGTTCGCGAAGGAAGTCCAGCTTCTCCAAAGCAACACACACGCCCCGCTCTCGGAAATTCGGTGACATCACCGTAGGGGGTGGGTGCTAACATGCACAAATGTGGGTGTTCCATTTTAAGCCTCATGTGCGCCTCTCCTTCTCTGGAGATGAGATAAATAAAACTTCATTCGCATCAGCCAATGGCCATAGCAACAGTAGAACATTACAGTATACGCAGAAAAGGAAGTTTGATATAAAAGCACAATTTAAAGTCCTGAATCAGCAGTCAGTTAGTGGCCCTTATTCTGACTGCCCCTGCTGTGAACCTAGCAACCTTTGCTGTTTTATGCTCATTTTGATCTGATAGAAGAAAGGACATTGTGGCAGTGGTTGAGCGCCCTGGGATGGTTAGTACGAGTGGGCTGATGATCTTGTTCCTCAGGTCTTTGTAGAGATTACAGGGCAGGAGGACGTGTGCCACGGTTTCGGTGCTGCCATCTCCACAGGGGCAAAGACGTTTCTCAGGCGGGATCTTTTGGAATCGACCCTCAAGTACCGCAGATGGCAAAACATCTAGTCTTGCAAGTGTAAAAGCACGTCTGTATTTTGGGATGGGACGCGGGTGGCGCTGTGGGTTAAACCACAGAGCCTAGGACTTGCCGATCAGAAGGTCGGCGGTTCGAATCCCCGCAACGGGGTGAGCTCCCGTTGCTCGGTCCCTGCTCCTGCCAACCTAGCAGTTCAAAAGCACGTCAAAGTGCAAGTAGATAAATAGGTACCACTCTGCCGGGAAGGTAAACGGCATTTCCGTGCGCTGCTCTGGTTTGCCAGAAGCGGCTTAGTCATGCTGGCCACATGACCCGGAAGCTGTACGCCGGCTCCCTTGGCCAGTAAAGCGAGATGAGCGCCGCAGCCCCAGAGTCGTCCGCGACTGGACCTAATGGTCAGGGGTCCCAAAAACTTAACTATTTTGGGATAAGTTTGTGCAGATATGGGGCCAGAGAATCAAAATGGAGAGGTGGAAAATGAACATACCAAGGGCAGAATTTCCTTATAGTGGCCAGGTTGTTCTGGTGCTCGATATCTTTTAGACGTTGACCAGTTAGTCTGTTTGCTTTAGTGGGGCCCATAGTGAGTAGGTGTTCTGGGAATAGGCCACAAGAGGGAAGTTTTGGATAGACAGTTTTAAGCCAGGCACTTTTATGGGAGTCTTGAAGTACTAGGGATAGTAAACCGGGGTGATTTGAGTTTAGGCGAAGCCAGAAGTTAAAAGTTCTTTGCCAAGTCAGTACTGAAGGGAGTCTCCAGTCTCAATGATGCGTTTGGGATGAATGGTGGTACAGAAAAAATCTGCCTTAGAAACTTTGATTGAACAGCTTCCAAAGTGCTAAGGTGCCTTTTCTGGAGGTGGTGCTTGTTTCTAAAGGCAAATGTGGAATCAGATTGTTTGGGTTGCGTCTTGTGGGAGAGACCTGTTCAGAGGAGGCTAAGTCAAAGCTGGAAGGTCAAGGTTGTGGCGGGGACGGGACATAAAAATAAAGGGATTTTTTGGGGGCTGGGGGGAAATCTGCAGAGTGCAAAATCTCCTGAGAACGTAATCCACAGGTAGGCAAACTAAGGCCCGGGGGCCGGATCTGGCCCAATCGCCTTCTCAATCCTGCCCATGGACGGTCTGGGAATCAGCGTGTTTTTACATGAGTAGAATGTGTCCTTTTATTTAAAATGCATCTCTGGGTTGTTTGTGGGGCATAGGAATTCGTTCATTCTCCCCCTCCCCAACTATAGTCCGGCCCCCCAAAAGGTCTGAGGGACAGTGGGCCGGCCCCCTGCTGAAAAAGTTTGCTGACCCCTGGGCCTTAATCCCTTTGCCTGTGCTGTTTGCACATCTCAATGTTTTGTTGAATTTCTGTTTTGAAGCAATTGATCTGTAAGCTGAAAGGGAGGGACCAGTTGGTTGATAAACCGGAGGATGAATATGTGTTGTGTATAAACGTTGTTTTGTGATTTATTTATTTAAAACCCTATAATATAGAAAACATCATCCTTAAGGGCTAGAAAAGTCTTAATTCCAGGAACAGCAGTTTTTCACTTGCATGAAGGCCACTCCTAGGAGCGTTCGTAGATGGCTGTAAGGCAGCTTTTGCCCAGCTGTGGCAAGTTCTGTGCAGGGATTTATGCTGGAAGTTGCTCTTCTTGACAATGTGTTATTGTTGTTGTGTTTCCTCCCCTCTGTCCTGCAGAAAGTTGTCTGAAAAGGCGGGGATTGACGAGGTCATAGCGGCTGCAGTCCTCACGAGCCTCTCCACCAGCCCGGTTGTGCTTAACAACCCACCCAACGGTTTCAGCGCAGGTATTGCAAAGACTCTGTGAGAAGAGGGGAGGTTGGGCTTTGAGAATGGCAATGCCTGCTTCCTAATATTGCCCCGGATAATTTTACAAGGTGTCTCTACCACGTTTGGGTTTCTGCAACATGTCACTTTTTACAGTTTACAGCACATGTATGGCCAACTTTCTCTTGATCCACTGTGCCGTGTCTGCCAAACGATTTATATTTAAAATACTATAGATATAGATACATACACTGCTTGATTGTAAAAAAACAAGCAAACCCTCAAATCAGTTTGCGAAAAAGATAAAACAATAAAATGATAACTAAGAAAAGGTAACAAAAGAAGAAAGCTTAAATAGTCTAAAAACACATGAAAAGTCGCATCAACTTTCTGAACATCTAGATAGGTAAAGGCAAAGGGACCCCTGACCATTAGGTCCAGTCGTGACCGACTCTGGGGTTGCGGCGCTCATCTCGCTTTACTGGCTGAGGGAGCCGGCGTACAGCTTCCGGGTCATGTGGCCAGCATGACTAAACTGCTTCTGGCGAACCAGAGCAGCGCACAGAAACGCTGTTTACCTTCCCGCCAGAGTGGTACCTATTTATCCACTTGCACTTTGACGTGCTTTTGAACTGCTAGGTTGGCAGGAGCAGGGACCAAGCAACAAGAGCTCACCCCGTTGCAGGGATTCGAACCGCCGACCTTCTGATCAGCAAGTCCTAGGCTCTGTGGTTTAACCCACAGCGCCACCCGCATCCCTCTGAACATCTAGATAGCAGGTGCCAAAAAGAGTAGTTAGGGAATCCTAAAGTTTAGGTGCTGCCACACCAAAAGACTGAGTTGTTACAAATGCACCTGTAACAGTGCCAACTTCGATTGAAGTGGTCAAGTGGGCGCATATGGGCAAGGCGATCTTGTAGGCAAACAAGTTGTCACTTGTTGACACCCATCTGTCTTAAGAGACAATGGAGAGCACCTCTGGGGGTGAAGTCACATTGCTGCTTTAGTAGCACCGAAACGACCTCCCTGGAGCGCAAAGCCTGAGCAATTGCCCTCTTGGCCTTGCTGATGGGGTCCAAAGTAATCGCAACAATACAATACAATACAAGTTGTCAAACAAGGCTTTGTATACCTTGAACCTAGCCTGGGAGCAAATCGGCTAGCAGTACAGATCTCTGAGTCCAGGTGTTATATGCTGACAAGGCCTCACTTCTGTCAGCAATTGTGCTGCAGCATTCTGCAATACTTGCAGCTTGCGTAGCAATTCATTATTTTTATTTTTTACTCTTTAAGCTGCCCCGGGAACATTTCGGGTGCCTGGCAGGAAGCCCTGTTCCATGCCAAGCTCTTTGCACCCCTAGCTTAGCCTTGTTCATCAGGGTCTCTGCTTACATAATAACAATAACAATAATAAATTATTATTTATACCCCGCCCATCCGGCTGGGTTTCCCCAGCCACTCTGGGTAGCTCCCAACAGAATATTAAAAAAAGAATAAAACTTCAAACATTAAAAACTTCCCTCAACAGGGCTGCCTTCAGATGTCTTCTAAAAGTCAGATAGTTGTTTATTTCCTGGACATCTGTTGGGAGGGCGTTCCACAGGGTGGGTGCCACTACCGAGAAGGCCCTCTGCCTGGTTCCCTGTAACCTCACTTCTCGCAGGGAGGGAACCACCAGAAGGCCCTCAGAGCTGGACCTCAGTGTCCGGGCTGAACGAT
Source organism: Podarcis filfolensis (assembly GCF_964270895.1). Taxonomy (NCBI): domain Eukaryota; kingdom Metazoa; phylum Chordata; class Lepidosauria; order Squamata; family Lacertidae; genus Podarcis; species Podarcis filfolensis. The sequence continues at coordinate 94,004,895 of NC_139609.1, read as the reverse complement.
GGGGGTGGAGATGCTCCTTCAGGTACACTGGATCGAGGCCATTTAGGGCTTTAAAGGTCAGCACCACCACTTTGAATGGTGCTCGGAAACGTTGTGGGTTGAAGCATGGAAAGAGGTGTGTGTACCTCTGACTTTTGCGTGGTTGGAACGAAGCCTGCTTCATCGACTGCCCTGCTGGCTCTTCACTCTGGCCCTGCTGGCATCCGGCCCTCGGAAGGTCCTGCACAAGGGGCTGCGGCCCTCAGAATGAAAATCGTTCTGACACCTGGTTTGTTTTTGGTGCTCCAAGGTGTTTTAGGCATGCTTGGGGTGGTGTGCAGTTCTGACGTCTTTTTTTTCTACCCCGCAGCAGAAACCAACGGTGATGTTTGGAAGGAAGTCCCAGCCATGTCCTCCAGCTGCAGCAGCAGTAACAACAGCGGCGACTGGAGCTGGGACCCTCCCAGTGACCTCTCCACCCCCTCGACGCCGTCTCCACCGCTCTCCACGGAGGCTCCCACCAGCTTCCTTCCCTCGCTGCAGTCGGAGCTGGAGGAGACCGAGGCGACACACTTCCTGTTTGGTGACCCCATCCCCAGGAAGCGGAAGGTGAGAGAGTGGGGCAGGGGGGGGCATCTTGGGAAAGAATCGTAGAATTGGAAGAGACCCCAAAGGACTACCGTATTTTTCGCTCTACAGTCCTACCTCGAGTTGAATGTGCTTTGGGTTGAGCGCGTTCAAGTTGCGCTCCGCGGCAACCCGGAAACATCGGAGTGCATTACTTCTGGGTTTCGCTGCTCGCGCATGCGCAGACGCTAAAAATGACGTCACACGCATGCGCGGCAGTGGTGAAACGCGGCACGCGCAGACGCACCATCTTGCGTTCCGTTCAGGATGCAAACGGGGCTCCAGAACGGATCCCATTCGCATCCCGAGGTACCACTGCATAAGACGCATCCGACCATAAGATGCACCTAGTTTTTAGAGGAGGAAAACAAGAAAAAAAAAATACTCTGAATCAAATGTTGTAAGGGCATCCCGTCAGTCCCTTTTCCCCCCTCCTGGAAAAGCCAGCGCGGCTCTTTAAAGGGAGCGCTGAGCAGAGCCTCCCGCCTGCATTCGCTCCACAAGACGCACACACATTTCCCCTTCCTTTTTTAGGAGGGAAAAAGTGTGTTTTATGGAGCGAAAAATACAGTACAGTGGTACCTCGGGTTACATACGCTTCAGGTTACAGGCTCCGCTAACCCAGAAATAGTACCCTGGATTAAGAACTTTGTTTCAGGATGAGAACAGAAATTGCGCGGTGGCGGCACAGCGGCAGCGGGAGGCCCTATTAGCTAAAGTGGTGCTTCAGGTTAAGAACGGTTTCAGGTTTAAGTTCTTAACCCGAGGTACCACTGTATATGGAACTTGCTGAACTGACTGGGAGACTCCAGGACCAGAGAGAAGAGACGGTGGAAGAAGATCGGAAGAAGTTTAAGGAATATTTGAAAAAAATATGTTAATATTTAAATCTTAGAATAGCTTCGGAAGTGAATATAGGCTGTAGGGTTAGAAGTAGAAGATAGTGTATTTTAAAATAGTATTATTTGTAAGTGATAAAATGTGAAGATTTTTATGGTTAAAGTGAGCGTGGTAAAAAAAAATGGTTAGAAATTATGATATATGTAAACTGCTAAAGATGAGGTAAAATGAAAATCAGATAGCAGGGACTTGGGGAAGCCCAACGAACAATGTTTAGAAAAAATAAGGATAAGACAAGAATTTGTTTGTATTGTTTGTTTTTCTGTGTTGTTTGTTTGTGTTATAAAATGAATAAAAAAAATTTGGGGGGGAAAAGAAGGGACCCAAAGGTCATCCAGTCCAACCCACTGCAGTGCAGGAATCTCAGCTAAAGAGTTCCTGACAGGTGGTCACCCAACGTCGGCTGAAAGACCTTCAAGGAAGGAGAGTCCACAACCTCCCGAGGGTGACCGTTCCACTGCTGAACATCTCTTTTTGTCTGGCTTGTTGAGCTCAACCCCCAAAGGAAAATAATAAGCCTTTTAATCTGTGATTGTACAAGTCTCTGCTTGGCAGCCTGTTAGCCCAAATCTTCCAGGGCTGTACAGGTTCCTGGTCCCCAAGATAGGCGTTGAGACTCCAAGATGGTCCTAAAAATGGTCCTTTCTCCCGTTTCTTACAGAACTCCACCAAGGTGATGTTCAAGTGCTTGTGGAAGAACTGTGGGAAGGTGTTGAGCAGTTCGTCTGGGATGCAGAAACACATCAGGACCATCCACCTGGGGTAGGTTTGGGCACCCTGGTGGGCCCGTTCAGTTGCTGGCACTGTGGGCAGGTTGGGATTGCAGTGGGGAGAAATGTTGACATGTTGTATGCTTAAACCCATTTTTGGAAGTGGGAAGATGAAGAGGGAAAATGTTATGTGTGTAAAGTTAAAGGGACCCCTGGCCATTAGGTCCAGTCGTGACCGACTCTGGGGCTGCGGCGCTCATCTTGCTTTATTGGCCGAGGGAGCCGGCGTACAGCTTCCGTGTCGTGTGGCCAGCATGACAAAGCCACTTCTGGCGAAACCAGAGCAGCACACGGAAACGCTGTGTACCTTCCTGCTGGAGTGGTACCTATTTATCTACTTGCATTTTGACGTCCTTTTGAACTGCTAGGTGTGCAGGAGCTGGGACAGAGCAACGGGAGCTCACCCTGTCGCAGTGATTTGAACCGCCGACCTTCTGATTGGCAAGCCCTAGGCTCTGTGGTTTAACCCATGGGGTTACAAAGAGTCGGACACGACTAAACAACAACAAGAAGAAGGAAATAATCTTTCTTCAATTCCAGTGGCTGCTGATAGCCCCCCTCCATTTTTATTTTTTTTACTTCTGCCAGGAGGAAAGCTGACCTGGATCAGAGCGACGGGGAGGAAGACTTCTACTACACGGAGCTGGACGTCAATGTGGACTCCTTGACGGACGGCCTGTCCAGCCTGACCCCCGTCTCCCCCACCTCCTCCGTGCCCCCGGCATTTCCCTCCTTGGAGGAGCTGCAGCCAGCGCCGGGGCCTCCTTCGTTCAGTCCAGACATTTCTGCGGCGCCCCACCTGAGCCAGCCGACGCACATGGCCATCCTCAGCCAATCGGCGCCCACGAGCGTCTGCCACATTCAAGCCGACCATGCGTACCAGGTGGGCTCTCCGCATTGGAGCGCTGGCTGGAGCTTGGGGCAGGGGCGAGGAGCCTTTTTCAGTTTGGGGTCCGCATCAACTCATGCGCAACCTTCCGGGGGCCGCTTGCCCAGAGAGGCAAAGCGGGACAGAGTAATGAATAGGACTCTTAGCGTTGCATCATAGATTATGTTCCAGCTGTGCAAAAGTCAGAGGCTTCTACGTGAAACACGTCTCTCTATAATGCTTCCAGGCAAGCAGGATTACCGTTTTTTTCGCTCTATAAGACTCACTTTTTCCCTCCTAAAAAGTATGGGGAAATGTGTGTGCGTCTTATGGAGCAAATGCAGGCTGCGCAGCTATCCCAGAAGCCAGAACAGTAAGAGGGATCGCTGCTTTCACTGCGCAGCCATCCCTCTTGTTGTTCTGGCTTCTGAGATTCAGAATATTGTTTTTCTTGTTTTCCTCCTCCAAAAACTAGGTGCGTCTTATGGTCTGGTGCGTCTTATAGAGCAAAAAATACGGTGTTTATTGCAATTGTATCTCACCTTTGCTCAAGGCGGCCTGCATACTCTTCCCACGTTTTACCCTCAAAACAACAACCCTGCGAGGTAGGCTAGGCTGGGAGTGAGCGAATGGCCCAAGGCCACCCAGCGAGCTTCACGGCTGAGCGGGGATTCGAACCCAGGCCTCCCAGGGTCCTAGGCCAGTACTCTAACCACTACGCTGCCACCACTGGCTGTCAACAATGCATTAAGCACTCAGACAGGTTGTGGCCCCTGGGGAGGGGAAAGGGCTGCAGAGAGAAATCGGGGGTGGGGGGGCAGCAATTGGCCCACCCAGGCCGGACTTGGCCCACCCCTGGTTTAGTGGGGGTGGGATATGAATTGCTGGGGGAAATGCTCACCGAATAAGGATGGCTCAGGAGCCCCGATACAGGGCAGAACCAGGTTTTCCTGTGTCCCCTCCCCCAACCCTCAAAATTGGTGACCTGCTGGTTTCTAAAAACAAAACAAGAAATGCCACTTTGCTTTGATTTCCAGGCGACGGGTCCTGCTGGCGTGCTGGCCGATCTGAAAGCGCCCCCCACTGGAATGGAAATCAGCATATCATGGCAGCAGCCAACCTTTTTTCCACCTCTGCCCCCTGTCCTTTTTAAAAGCCCCCCGGTAAGTAACCCAGAGGGCCACGCTTGCCTCCTCCCCTCCCCTCTGCCAGTGTTGTGTAGCGGTTAGAGTGTTGTACTATGATGACCTGGGAGATCAGGGTTCGAATCCCCTGCTCAGCCGTGAAGCTCTCGCTGGCCGTTGTTACCTCTCAGCCTAACCTACCTCTTAGGGTCATCGTTGTGATGGGCGGGGGAAAAACTGTGTACACCGCTTTGAACTCCTTAGAAGAACAGGTGGTATATAAAGGTAATAAATATAAAGGGACAGCTACCTGTCCTGGATGCTTTAGCTGAGATTCCTGCATGGCAGGGGGTTGGGCTAGATTACCCTCGGGTGCCCTTCCAACCCCACAATTATTTGAAATAAATAAATGCGGCTGCTGGCTACAGAGATCCATTGGTGTAGTCACCGCCCATCATTGATTGAGGTTGAATCCTGACAAGACAGAAGTACGGTTTTTTGGGGACAGGAGGCGGGCTGGTGTGGGGGACTCCCTGGTCCTGAATGGGGTAACTGTGCCCCTGAAGGACCAGGTGCGCAGCCTGGGAGTCATTCTGGACTCACAGCTGTCCATGGAGGCGCAGGTCCGTTCTGTGTCCAGGGCAGCTGTTTACCAGCTCCATCTGGTACGCAGATTGAGACCCTACCTGCCCGCGGACTGTCTCGCCAGAGTGGTGCATGCTCTGGTTATCTCCCGCTTGGACTACTGCAATGCGCTCTACGTGGGGCTACCTTTGAAGGTGACTAATCCAGACTACAACTAATCCAGAATGCGGCAGCTAGACTGGTGACTGGGAGCGGCCGCCGAGACCACATAACACCGGTCTTGAAAGACCTACATTGGCTCCCAGTACATTTCCGGGCACAATTCAAAGTGTTGATGCTGACCTTTAAAGCCCTAAATGGCCTTGGTCCAGTATACCTGAAGGAGCGTCTCCACCCCCATCGTTCTGCCCGGACACTGAGATCCAGTGCCGAGGGCCTTCTGGCGGTTCCCTCACTGTGAGAAGCCAAGTTACAGGGAACCGGGAAGAGGGCCTTTTCGGTATTGGCACCTGCCCTGTGGAACGCCCTCCCACCTGATGTCAAACAGAATAACAACTACCAGACTTTTAGAAGATATCTGAAGGCACCCCTCTGTAGGGAAGCTTTTAATGTTTAACAGACTACAGTATTTTAATACTTTGTTGGAAGCCGCCCAGAGTGGCTGGGTAAAACCAGCCAGATGGGTGGGGTATACATAATAAATTATTATTATTATTATTATTATTATTATTATTATTATTATTATCATCATCATCATCATCATCATCATCATCATCGCCTCTAATTAAGATGCTTCTTGTTGGTGGGTGGGTGGGTATGTCTTTGGCAACAGAAGATGCAGCTGTCCCATGTTGGTCTCTGAATGTAAGACAAGCACTGCAGGATGAGGGCCATCTAATCCAGCATCCGCTTCTCACAGTGGCCGACCACAGGCCTGTGGGAAAGCTGCAAGCAGGATTCGAACACAAGCCCTCTCCAGTGGTTTCCAGCAACTTGTATTCGGAAACATTGCTGTCTCTGACTGTGGAGGCAGAGCGTAGCTGTCACGACTAGCAGCCTTCGATAGCTGTCTCCTCCTCTGCTGCTGCTGTTGCCCCCGGGGCCCAGAGTTGTATCGCTGCTGCTCCGATTGCTGCACAGTTAGGGCACAATGCACAAAAGTAATATTTTTTCTCCTTCCCCCTCCCCAGGGCTGCCTAACCCCTATCCGGCCTGCTGACATAGGAGAAAAGCGCCCACAGGTCCCTCCTGTGCCCGCTGCCAAGGGGCACCCATCAGTGCCCTCTTCCATGCCAAAGCCTGCCACGGGCACAAGGTGAGTTGGCCAGCTGGTGCTCTTGCTTACGTCTCCATCCACCATTTGGTGTCTCTGTTTTGAAAATAGAACGGAAATTTGCATCTCTCCCCCTTAGCCTCTTAAAAGGTTTTGGTTTTCACACTAGTCTGTTCAGGCTCTGCCTCATTTTAAAATCTAGGGTGTGCATGCGTTTAAGGGGAAAGGAGTTGTTTCTTGCATACTGTACATTGAAACTTGCAGGTGTGCCTCTGGAGTAGAATGAGCACCATTTGACACTTGAAGTGCTTCCAGAGAGAGAAAGCTGAGCTATGCCCAACTGAGGTCTGTTCTGCTTTAAGCTGCCCGTGAAATAGCAACTTTCCTTCCAGACTTGGAGGGCCCACATAAGCTCCTGGAGGCAGTCCACTTTTTCCTACCCCCAAACGTGCTGGTGCTGGTGGGGTTTTCATTGGGGCTTTGGGGTGGGTGGAAAGGGTTAAATACTTCTGGACACCCACCCACCCCAACCCCTCTCACTCCATCCTGCGCTTGTGACCATGTGCCCCGTGATGCAGTTTGGGTGTGTGTGAAAAGAAACCTGCAATAAAAGCAGTGTTTGGAAAGTGAAGGGTTAAAGTGAGGGAGTCGATTCCTAGAGAGAGGAAACAGGCCACTTGCCATCTTCAGCTGGCGAAAGTGGTCAGCTGTTCCATTATGTGTTTTTTAAACTAGAGAGAGTCGCTGGTGGGGGAAAGGTCTGATTTTCTGCGTTCTGGAGAAAACCAGAAGGCAAAACAGGAGAGGAGCATGCTTTGCTTGCAGATGTCCTGTAAAATAAAATTTAAAAAGTGAACAAAGCCAGTCTCTTCCACTGTAGATGCCCTTTGTAGAAGCAGCCTTGAATGCTTTTCAGTTTTGCTTCTTGGATAGGTAGATCTATAAGGATTACATCTCACCTTGGCCAAACAGAAGAACATTCCCTTCTCTGTTATGTCCCACCATCTGTGTCTCTCTGCTTGCCCTGGGATAGAGAGGTGCTGGGTACGCACAGGCCAGCCAAGCTGTCCATTTAGCTCCAACAGCCTTGGCCCAATATACCTGAAGGAGTGTCTCCACCCCCATCATTCAGCCCGGACCCTGAGGTCCAGCTCTGAGGGCCTTCTGGCGGTTCCCTCCTTGCGAGAAGTGAGGTTGCAGGGAAACAGACAGAGGGCCTTCTTGGTGGTGGCACCCGCCCTGTGGAACGCCCTCCCAGCAGATGTCAAGGAAATAAACACCTATCTGACTTTTAGAAGACATCTGAAGGCAGCCCTGTTTAGGGAAGTTTTTAATGTTTGATGTTTTATTCTTTTTTTAATCTGCCCAGAGTGGCTGGGGGAACCCAGTCAGATCGGTGGGGTAGAAATAATAATATATATTGGAGTGTGGCCTTCCTGCATCACTTGCTACCTGATCCTTCCTCTAAGCTGAAGTTGCCTGGGATCTCTTACCTTAGAGAAGTGGGTGTTTTGCCGCAGCTCGACCTCTCCTGCTTCTGTGCTCTGAACCAGTGGCTGTACGACCCAACTTATGGTCTGTGTGTGTGGTTTGGGAGCTGCACGGTCAGGGAAAAAACAATGCTGTCCAGGGTTATAAAGACTGCGGAGAGAATAATTGGGTGCGCTCTTCCCACCTTGGATCAAATCTATGCTTCCAGGTGCCATAAGAAAGCGGCAGAGATAGCACAGGATAGTGTGCACCCCAGAAATGATCTCTTTCAGCGTCTGCCTTCTGGAAGAAGGTACAGGGTTACAAAGACTAGGACTAGCCGCCTGAGAAACAGTTTCTATCCAAATGTGATTTTGGTTTTAAAAGCAGTGTAAGGTAGTCTTTATGGGAGTAAAGGTAAAGGGACCCCTGAGCATTAGGTCCATTCACAGCCGACTCTGGGGTTGCGGTGCTCATCTCGCTTTACTGGCCGAGGGAGCTGGCGTATGGCTTCCGGGTCATGTGGCCAGCATGACTAAGCCGCTTCTGGCAAACCAGAGCGGCGCACAGAAATGCCGTTTACCTTCCCGCCGGAGCGGTACCTATTTATCTACTTGCACTTTGACGTGCTTTCGAACTGCTAGGTGGGCAGGAGCAGGGACCGAGCAACAGGAGCTCACCCCGTCGCGGGGATTTGAACCGCCGACCTTCTGATCGGCAAGTCCAAGGCTGTGTGGTTTAACCCACAGTGCCAGACTATATTGTATTTAATTATGGGGTATTTTTTAGGGGGCTAATCAGGCTGGCATAGCAGGCTTGTTGGTTTTGAATGTCTGATGTTGATTTTTTCAATTTTGTTGTTCTGTATGGGACAATGACAATAAAGAGTATCGTATCGTATCGACCTGTCCGCACAGGGAGCTCCTCCTCTCTCCCTCTCCCTCAACGGCCTTTTCTGCTCTGCCTCTTTGCAGGAAGCCTCGCGGCGAGGCCAAGAAGTGCCGCAAGGTGTACGGGATGGAGAACCGCAACATGTGGTGCACGGCCTGTCGCTGGAAGAAGGCCTGCCAGCGCTTTGTCAACTGAGCCGAGTCCCCCTGCGGCCCAGCTCCGGGGAGGCCGCCCGCCTGCCCGCCCGCCTGCCTGGGCTCTTCCCCCTCCTCGTCGCGCGATTTGCACTTCTGTGCCTTCCAGCCTGACCTCCCTGGCCGTCCGCCCCCCTTCCTGGCAGCACCTCCCTCTCCCCGCCCCCCTGCCCCCACCCAAGGTGGGGACTCGCATCTGTGCCTTGGCTCAGGAAAAGGGAGAGTCTGATGCGGACGGTGGCAGTGTAGCTTTGCAAGGAAGGAACCCCTGCCTTTCCCAAGATGTGCACGGCCCAGGCAGGCTCTCTCGACCCCCACAATAGGAACACTCTGGTGCTTTTTCCCCCTAACCTTTTTTTAAAAAAATACCTGCCACCAATTTTTCTTGGCCAAATGGCAGCTTTTTCCACATCCGCACATGTGAAGATCGAGCCTTTTTTTCTGTTGGGGGGGGTGTTTCTGTTTGAAATAAGCTATTTCTTTTCCTTCTCCCCGTATCCTTACCTCCTCCCCTTTGTAGCCTTAAGGTCAGGGGTGGGGAGCCTATAGCCTCCCAGAAGATGCTCAGCTGCAGCTCCCAACATCCCTGGCCGGGGCTGATGGGAGTTGGAGTCCGGCAGTCCTTGGAGAGGGTCCCCCACCCTTGCTTTCTAGGGTTTGAGGCGAGGGGGGGCAGCCAGCAGTGCCCTGTGAGACGGCTGCCGAACCCAAAGAGCCAATTTGAGGCAGGCCGAGCCAATGGTAACTGTTCCTGCCCTCAGCGGAATGGAGAACAAGTTTTTATCCCATGGCTAACGGAGAACACAGACTTTTGCACCTGGGCTTTCCTCCTCTTCTCCTTGTGCATTTTCTGTTTCATTATTTTGCTTCGGTGAATCAGGCCTTCGACAGAAAGGAAAATGCCCCAGTCTCCAGCACCTTCAGCTGTTTTCACGTATCGGTTGCAACACAATTTTCAGAAACACAAAGGTGTTTTTGTCTGTTTTTGTATAGGTTTTGAAGGTAGCGAGTCTAATCTAGGACTCTGATGCAGTTGCTTGGGGAGGGGGGTTGAATCCGTAGGGTGTTCTTGGAGCCTGAGAAGTTTTATCTCCTCGTCTTCATTCACTACCTGCCTTCTCTCTTCCACCTCCACCCTCCAAGACACGGAGAAGAAGGCTGTATTATAAGAAACGTCCAGACTTTTGCAACCTGGCTTAAGAATGGTCCCATGGTGGATTTGAAAACCTTGGTCTCTTGCAAGAAATAAGCTATGCACGGGAAAAGGCAGCCTGCTCTTTCCCCCCCACAAGAGCCGGAATGAATTTGCATTACAAGTTACTCTGACCACACAAAGGAACACTTCAACTTCCGTACGTGCAATCCCAGACTCTCTCGAATTTTGTGTGTGCCAGCAGGAAATCAGGAAATAGATCTGCGGCAGGTTTTGACTTGGGTGCCAGAGGTGGGTGGCAAAGTTGAAATTTCAGTGACAAGACTCACAACTCCCTCCCACCCGACAGTTCTGGCTCGAATTTGAATTTTGGAATCAGGATTTTCTGAGTTTCGTATTCGGAGGAAACTTGCCAAATGTCGAACATTGAGGTTTTATTTTGGTCTGTTTTTCCATCTCCCTTCCACCTTCTGAACTTCTGCGGCTTATTTTTTGGGGGAGTAATTGCCATTTTGTAGCTGTTCTTGGGGTGGGGTGGGGTCCGAACCAAGCAGTGGTGAGCTTGCTTGCACTTAAATGCACCAGATGCCAGAATGATGTGCTTTAAATGGAATTAGTCCAATGCACCTGTGTCACTGGACACACAGTGCAAAGGCATGACCTTTCCAGCCCCCCACCTCAAGCAGTGTCTTGGGTCTACCTTTCATTTGGGTGGGGAGGGGTCACTCTTGTGCAGTGGACGTCCGCATTGCAGCTGCTTCCCAAACCTTTTTTTTTTAAATTTGGGAAAGTGAACATTGATTTTTATTTTTTCTCAAGTATCGCACCTGTAAAACATGTTGATATTCTTACCCAAATTTCATCCACCTCCATAAATATTTAGCTAGGCTGTTAGAATTTTTTTTTCTTTTTTTGTTTTAGGAGCCAGGTCTTTATAACCAAACTAATCCCGTTAAGGTTTTAAATGTTTCGCCCTTCGTTTTTTTTAATTATTATTATTTTTGTGCCACACTTCAACCCCTGAGATGTTTCTTGTAGCTAAAATAGCTACTTGTCTGAAAGACAGACCTTGTAAAGTTGGGTAGCTATTAATGGGAATCCATGGTCCTCAGATAAAATCTGCTTTTAGCCTAAATGTACCCAGAGGGAACCGCGCTGAAACAACAAGCGGCGGCAGGAGTGCGTCTCCATTCTTGCGCCGCTGCCTTATTTCAGCGGCATTTGCACATTGTGTTGCACATTTCCAGGGTGCCTGCGCCTGTCGTCCTCATGCTTTGAAAATGAGGACGATCAGCTTTGGGAACCAGACTGCCGGGAAATGCCTCATTGGATCGCCACTCTTTGCACTACACCAAACTGCACAAGGATTTGAGGTTTTTTGGGGGGGTATGATGTTCTTTAAGAAATCGAATGGTAGCAAAGTTTGCATTTGTAAGGCTTGCCTCCCCGTAATACACAAGGTGAACGTTAGGTGGTTGGGGAAGTTATCCTGTTAACTTTCCAAAAGTCTGGCTTCCCTTTTTGTAGAGGGAATGAACCTCACTCCCCAACCTCCAGCGTCCTTTCTCCCTCTCACTTTAAGCAAAACTGCACTGGCTAGTGAGAGAGGTAGTTCTTCTCTCTCCCCGCCGCCCCCGCCCCCCATTTTTTAAAAAAGCTTTGCTGTGCAGTCTCTTGCCTGCAGTGGAATGGACAAAGTCCTCCCGAGTCGGCCACAATTGTTGTTAACTGTTGGAAGATAATCAGCCCTTTCCCCATCACCCCTATTCAAAGTGGCCTTTTCTAGACGAAGGCTGCAGTCCTTTGTGTGCTTATGTAGCAGTACGCCCTCTTGAGGGACTTGCTTCTGAGTAAGCAGTCAGATTGTGCTGCATGGCAAGCAACTGTGTGTGTGTTTGTGTGTGTGTTCAGGAAGCTTTATTTTATATATAAATATATATAAAAGCAGCTTTGGAATCTGTTAAAAAGTTCAGATTATTTTATTGGAGACATATTAGAGCGGCAGCTCTCCATTGAATGTAGACTTACTTCTGAGTAAGCGTGGGTAGGATTGTGCTCCAAGGGTCTGAGACTCGCTTGGAAGCACTTGCATGTGAGCCCAGCTGAAGTGAATGGGACTTACCTCTGAGTAAACATGGTTAGAACATGAGACCAACCATAGATGTTCAAGAGAGGAACAGCTGTTCCTGGACAATATCCATGCACATGGGAAGTTTTAAAGGCATGGCAGAGTAAATGCGAAGTTAGAATCTTCCTCACGTGCTTGTTTTGTATATCCAGGGAATTTTCTAACGTGGAACAGCAGCAACTTCCACTGCCTGCAGTAGCAAGCCACTATAAGTGCCAGCAGCAGAAGACTGTGAAAACAATCCTAGTCACATGACTTGGCTTGTCAAGGGATGAGCCCCCACCCTTCTCTGTTAAATAGCTGGAGGTCAAGTGGTACTTCGGTCCCAATGACACTTGCCCTAGAGCAGGCTTCTTCAAACTCGGCCCTCCAGATGTTTTTGGCCTACAACTCCCATGATCCCTAGCTAGCAGGACCAGTGGTCAGGGATGATGGGAGTTGTAGTCTCAAAACATATGGAGGGCCAAGTTTGAGGAAGCCTGCCCTAGAGCAAGCTTTTTCAATGTTGGGTCTCCAGATGTTGGACTGGAACTCCCCATCTTCCCTGCCCTCTGGTCCTGCTAGGTAGGAATGATGGGAGTTGTAGTCCAGCAATGTAGCGTTGGGGGACCTAACGTTGAGAAAGGCTGCCTAGAATGTTGCCAAAGGCAAGGAAGTGAAACAAAGGGTCTGGTTTATACGCCATGCCCTCCAGGTCTCGGAAGCTGCAAAGTGGGCTGCGGAATTTGAATCTTTCTGGTAGAATCGGGGCTTTTGAGGATTCAGGTCTGCCTTCCTCCGAGAGGGGCACCTCTCCTCTCTGGCCTGCCCTGCATATTTCCTGACATTTAAAATGCAAACCAAAACTGGATTGAAGCCAGAATGTGCTTTAAGACTGTTGGCTGCCAAGGGGAGAAGTAGACGACTCTGTCCCTTGCAAACATTTATTTGATCCTCAGTAGGTGAAGCTTTTCCCAGACTGGAGGGAATACTTGCTACCTAAAGATCAAGCAGCTGCGTCAGGCACAGAAGTAAAGGGAAGATTTCTTTTTTTAAGTTGGCAACCTTGCTCCATTTTCTTCCTCCCCGCCCCACTTATTTAAACCAGCAAGCCTCTGTTTTAACCTCAAACGGCAAAAGAAAATATTAAAAGAGTATTGACAGCCTAAGAGGCTAGTGTCTTATGGTACTGAGTTAAATCGGTGGTTTCCTTGCAGTTGTTCCTTCCTCAAGAAACCAACTGAGATGAGGGCTTATCTGCACTTCCTCTTCCCCGGTTTCTCCGCTCTCTAGTGTTCAATTGAGCAAACTGCAATTGGGTTTTCTGCAGATTGCTGTTGGTTGTGTTTTTCCCAGGAAAAGGAGAACCGTGTTTCCTAGGCATTCGAGAAGCTCAAGTGTAGACAAGCCCTGACACAGTTGCATGATATTTGCATATAATAGTTAATATGTATAGGAGCACAGACATGTTGATTTTCAGATTGGGGGATAGATAGGAGTCCCATGGTCAGATGCAAAAGGCTCAGGCCTCCTGGGCCACCTTGTCTTAACAACACCCCTGGAGGGAGGGCTTTTTGTCCTCAGAAGTTTCAGCAGAAGCAAAACACTTTCAAAACGCAGCCGAGACGCCTCGAGCACCCAGTGGGTGTTTGCACTTCAACTGGGATGTTCACAGTTTGAAATCTTACCTTAAATATTTATCGGTGGCATTTTAGCCCTGTGCTAAAATGCCATTGCTTCTAAATCACCGTAAGCCTTTAAAAAAGAGATAGAAAAACCCATTCAAGTAATAAAAAGTGGGGTGGGAGAGATCAGTGGTTGCCCTTTCCTCAAGTAAAATTTGCAGTGCCCAGCAGTGATATCCAGTTAACATTGCATCTGTGCAAAGATTTAAACTTGTGCACTAGACTGCCCTCCTCTACACCCCCTCCCGGCACACGATCCTAAATTTTCTCTGGGTGGTTGGTGGTGGTGGTGGGAACCCAGAGCATATTTAGGAGAGAGCATTGGGTGGGGGGAATCTATTGCGCTAGTTCAAATCTGTGTGCTGATGGAACAAGTTCCTTAGTTCTACTTTGTATACACCCCCTGGGCTGCAGGCAGTTAGAAAAGGCAGTCAAACATGCTGGGAGAATAATCTCTGGCTCTTGGCAGTGATGTGACCAACTATCGGATTCCCAAGTCGGGCTTGTTGCCGTGTATTAGATCACTTTCAAGAGAGTTTGCACAAATCTCAAGCCCCATTTTTTTTTGCAGTAAGTGGCCAATATTTGTTGGATCTTGACAATGCCAGATACAGTTGGTGAAGCTCTGTAAATACCTGTTTCCCCACTTGAATTCCCAGAATTAGGTTCTGCCCTGTGCATATCTTTTGGACCTTTTAACATTTGAGTGGGATTATAGCCATTAACTAAATCCTCAAACATGCAATGTTTAAGGGCGGTCAGATAAAACAGAATAAAAGGGTCTTGGGGGAGTAGGTTGGGGGAAATACCAGGTTTTTGACTGGCATCCTATCTCTTAAAAACTCCCTGCAGGTAAAAAGCTAGCACAGCATAGAGCAGGGCTGCGTGAGATCCCTTCTCAATATGCTGAATTTCCACTTCCAGGGAGTTCTTTTACGAAGGGGTGCATTCAACTCCGGTTTCTTCAAGCTGCTGCTGCTGCTGCTTGTGTAGGCTAAGTCTAGCATCCATCCATGGCTTTTATGATTCTATAAATGCCATTTTAATGGCCAGACTGGTCTGGCCAAGACTGCGCCAGCCAGAAATGCTCTCTTCTTACTGGTCAAGAGCTGTTGGGTTAGATTAGGCCCTTAGTGGGGAAACAAGGAGGGCGGCCGGTAATTTCCAAATGGAGGTCAACACAGAGCTTGCAGTGCCTGGGATGTTCCCCTACCTCCTTTTTGTGAGGGACTCTGGCTTCTCTGAGGAAAGGTTGTCATTCCGCAACCTGCCTGAACAGTTTCTTTGCCATTAGCAACTGCAAGCAGCAGAGAATGCATGTGAAAATTCCCCAGCAGAAAAATGCTTTTAACTTGATTCATATTTATGGCCTTGTTTGTTCTCTACATTGCTTTGAATATCAATCTAGCAAAGCAAAACAACACATTAAAAAGTGGGACAGCTCACTGTTGGCAGGTGCAACAAAATTGGGTCAAATTGCCGGCTGGGCCTTGCATCAGTGGAATGTGGAACATGCCTGTTGGTTCTGGGAATCATCCCTGGCAGGGCTAGACGGTCTGTAAATGAGGCTTGGACAGTGTGTCAACTTGATCATAATCTCAGATCAGAGGCAGCCGGCTTCAGAAGCCGTTTGTGGGTGTTAAGCGTTACTGCTCTATTCTGCTTTTCAGAGAATGGCCAGACGGTGAGGAACTGATTTTGCCACAATATCCCAAAACCTCCTTGGAGGTTGCAAGATTAAATTGGCACTTCCTTTTTGTAGCTGGGGCATCTGCAGTTATGGAGAGCGTGTAGTTTTGACATTGAATGTATCTTCCCCGTGTTTTGATGACTGTTTTTTTTAGGGCCACAGGCAGACAAATCCTTTTCTAGATCAATGATCTCCCACTTGTGACACACAAATCAGCTAGGAGAGCTATGGCGCTATTAGCAAAACACAAACACTTCTTTTTGTGTGTATAAAAATAGCAAGCTAAAACATTCCTAAGTGCTGCCACAGCAAGAAATGTATTTTGAAAAGCTTTTTAAAAAACAAGCCAAGAGAAGAGGAAGAAACCAAACTAGGATTTTTGTTTTGCTACGGTTGGAAGGATATTTACACAGCCCAGGATGCGACAAACAGTTCTCTTCTTTCCCTGCCCCCCCTTTAAGGAACCTTTTCTTTCAGGATGTTAGAAGTGCAGAGGTGGCGCTTCTTATACTGACTGTGTGTTTGCGTGTATGTCTGTATGTGTGTGCTGTGCTGTGCTCAGGTGACCTTTGGTATCAGAGGAAGCGTGCCAATCAAATTGAGACTTTTATCAGATATTCAGAGGGGAAAAAAGTTGTTGTTTTTCAAGAATGTGCTTGTGTCTTGGTCTTTCTGGGTTTTGGTGTTATTTATTGCATTTATAGCCTGCCTTTTTCTCCAGAGAGCTCAAGGTGATGTACATGGTTTTCTGCCCTCCTTTGTTTAATCCCCAAAACAAACCTGCGAGGTACGTTAAGCTGAGAGGCAGCAATTGGCCCAAGAGCTCCATGGCCAAGTAGGGATTTGAACCCCAGGCCCTATTCTAGCAGTCCAACCACTAAACCACACTGACCCTTTTGAAGTGGGAGACAACGGGTGGCTTTTATGGGAGGTGGGGCTCTTGGATGTAGATCACTTTCAAAAGTGTTTGCTCGGACCCAGCAACTTCTGCATCATCCTAGCAGCAGCATTGAGGAGAAATCAGTAGATATCTAATGGAAAAAGAATGGAGTCAGCCTCCAGGTTGAGTCTGTAAGGGGTGCTGCCCTCCTAAGAATGGAGAGCTATTAGGTCTGCTTTGTTTAGTCCCATTAATAATAATTTATTATTTGTTCCCCAGCCACTCTGGGCGGCTTCCAACAAAGATTAAAAATATATTAAAATGCCACACATTAAAAACTTCCCTAAAGAGGGCTGCCTTCAGATGTCTTCTAAATGTCAGGTAGTTGTTTATCTCTTCGACATCTGATGGGAGGGTGTTCCACAGGGCGGGTGCCACGACCGAGAAGGCCCTCTGTAACTTGGCTTCTCACAGTGAGGGAACTGCCAGAAGGCCCTCGGAGCTGGACCTCAACATCCGGGCAGAACAGTGGGGGTAAAACGCTCCTTCAGGTATACTGGACCGAGGCCGTTCCCAGGTGGAAATAGGCTAGACATCCCAATTCAGTTAATTTCAACATGAAGTTGCTATTATTTATTAAACTTCTGTACCACCCTCCATCCAAAGACCACAGGGCGGTTTACAATATAATAATATAAAAAGGTAAAGGACCCCTGGACGGTTAAGTCCAATCACAGGTGACTGGGGTTGCGGTGCTCATCTTGCTTTCAGGCTGAGGGAGCCGGCATTTGTCCACAGACAGCTTTCTGGGTCATGTGGCCAGCAGGACTAAGCCACTTCTCACACAACAGAACACTGATGGAGACCAGAGCTCATGGAAACGTCATTTACCTTCCTGCCACAGCGGTACCTGTTTATCTACTTGTGCTGGTGTGCATTCGAACTGCAGGGTTGGCAGGAGCTGGGACAGAGCAATGGGAGCTCACCCCGTCGTGGGAATTCAAACTGCCAACCTACTGATCGGCAAACCTAAGAGGCTCAGCGGTTTAGACCACAGCGCCACCCGCGTCCCTTCATAACAATATGTAGCATAGTAACAAACAATAATACACATGCCCCCATGCATAGTTTAAAAAGGCCATGGATCGTTTAACTAGGCAAAGGCCTGGGAGGAGAAGAATGCTTTCTCCAGGTGCCTCAAGATATTTAACAAACGTGCCTGGTGAGCTTCCCTAGGGAGAGCATTCCATAAATGGGGAGCCATCACAGAAAAGGCCCGTTCTCGTGTTGCCACCCTCTGGACCTCTTGTGGAGGAGGCACACACACAAGGCCCTCGCATGATCACAGGTTGGTTCGTATGCAGAGAGGTTGTCCTTGAGGTATTGCAGTCCTGAGCTGCTTTAAGGCTTTTCCTAGGTCAAAACCAGCCTTTGCCAACCTGTTGTCCCTCCAGCCATTTTGGATTACAGTACCCATTTGCCCCAGTCGGCACATCTGCGTGCCAAGTTAGCAAAGGCTGGTGTTTGCCATGCCTCGCTCTCAACAAGGGCCAACTGGGAGAGATTAGCTGTGTACGGTATTGCCAGTACTCAGGCTTGCCTCAATCTGCTTCACCCCTCCTGCGGTTTTGCAGAAGCAAAATACTGCAGCGCAAGCAGGGCGAACGTTTGCTAACCTTGCACAATCTGCACACGTTGCAGAAGGAAGTTCTGCTGAACATCTGTCTCCCCCTAGCAGCAAAGGGTTAGATGTGCATCTGGAAGCAGACAGAAGGGCTGTGTGCATACAGTCGAGGAGCTGGCAATTGACAGTGGATTAGTGCACTTCTCGCTGACGTAAACATGTACTAGAACTGTTTTAAGAGTATGGGAATGATGGGCTGCTCCTCTGGGTCAACAGTGCTCCCTGCACATAGAAAGCTAGCACATCAGGAACAAGTGTTCTAGCTTTCTCCCTGACACACTTCTATATCTAGGTTTGTTTTGTGTAAGGGGGGGCATCTATTCCAGTAGTATAGAATACCTAGGCCCGTGAAGCTGAGGCTACGATACTTTGGCCACCTCATGAGAAGACTCCCTGGAAAAGACCCTGATGTTGGGAAAGATGGAGGGCACAAGGAGAAGGGGACGACAGAAGATGAGATGGTTGGACAGTGTTCTCGAAGCTACCAGCATGAGTTTGACCAAACTCTGGGAGGCAGTGGAAGACTGGAGTGCCTGGCATGCTCTGGTCCAGGGGGTCACAAAGAGTCGGACACGACTGCCTACATTGCACTACCTTACTGAAACCTTGGTGCAGTCAAGCCTTCTGAAATTAGGTTCAGCCTTCTAAAATAAGGCTAGTAGAATGAAAGCATCATGTATCCTCCTTTACACCTAGGGTGGTGGTGGGGTCATATTTTTAAAAATCAGGTAAATGCCTAAGGAAGTGGAAGAAAATGCTTTACAAATCCTTCATAATCAGCAGGCTGCTTTTTGTCAAGTTCTCCCCCCCCCCAACAGCTTACATAGCAAAATACACTTGAAATATCCCACAAAGGGGTTTCTCCCTCGCACCCTGTATTGACTATATTTCACAGCCATGTTTGATTCCTTGTGCAGGGAGAGAAGCTATGGGAAGCAACTTCATGGGCACAGCTCTCAGTGCTGAATCATGCCAAGACGGGGTTGTGGACATTCAGCACTGGGCAGGGAATAGCGCTGTTACACCCATGTTTTCAGTGCTGCATGTGAGTTTTCAAACCAAATTCTCCCCAACAGCCAGGGTAGAAAAGGGGGGTTCTAACACTTAAAGAGACTTCAAGGTATTGGGTCTCTGTATTTATTAAATCACTTAGGATCCCTTTGAACATGATCTAGCTCCAGATCCATATTTTGGTGTGCGTATCAAATGTGCTAGAGACTGCTAAATCGCACAGCAGTTTTCCCATTTTCCACAAATCTACATGGCATACGACAACGTTGATACTGCAGGTTGTATTTTCACCCCTTTTCCAAATGGCTTGTAAGATGGAATTCACATTTTTCACAGCTGCTGCAACATGTTCACTGAGTTACCCACTATGACACCAAGATCCCTTTTTTTTGGGTTGGCCACCATGAGCTCAAGGACCAGGTGTGGTCAAGGGATCATGGCTGCAAGCTTCTCCCTGTTGACAGTAGGGGGGGAAATGTATGTGCACACCTCCATCTGTCAGTTTTGGGGCTTGCAGGGGAATCAAGTATTCATTTTGATCACACACACATTTTTTTCTGCTATAGGAGTAGGTCTCCATACAGTACACCCCACCTGCCCTATCTGCAAATAGCCCCGGTCAAGAACAGGAAATTGTAAGAAGCGCGTTGAAACTTAAAAATAGAAACCGATACTTTTAGCAGCAATATCCCAATTTATTGAAACAGACTGATTTTTGCAAGTATGTCTAAGTTAATCTCATGACAAAGTAAATGTAATCGGCTTGGCAGACCTCTGGCACTCGCCTAGACAGACAGGAAAGTGTGAGATCATCTAGAAAATAAGGTCATAGTTACCTGAACTACAATGACAGAAAATCAGTACAAACACACACTCGTTTCCCAACTGACTTCTGGGTTCTAAAATCTGCCCATATCCCCACCCTCAAAATATTAAACATCGGCAATACAAACACAGGTTTATAATAATATATAAAGTCAGTATAATATAGAATATTCCCAGCAAAAAAAATAATCAACAATGTTCAAACACTGCCCTTTTTTGTTTGCTTTAGTTACATTTTAGTAGACAGGTTTAAGCACGCTGAAAAATAAATATATTTATATTTATATATATGAAAGCACACCCCCACACATACACACACATGGCATCCCTTCCTATGAAGGAATTCTTTAAAAATAAACAAGGCAGAAATTCAAACCATACGACAGAGAACCTTAACAAAATAAAAACCCAGTTCAGTATGGCTTAAGAGTTGCACATGTCACAGAATGAACTAAAAGTAGATTATCTTCAATCATATTGCAAAGTTTCCAGTTACTGAACAACTTTATTAGAGCTTCTCTCTTTTTACTTAAAAGGGGGGGGGGTGATGTGTAACACTGGAAGCATAAGCATGATTGTGAAGAGCCTTATCTGAAGGTAGCCAAGCTTTTTGGCCAGATATGCCAAATTCAGAGGGAATCAAAACATACCAATTTTGGGCACAAGTCAGGGGTATCTCTCCTGTGCTTACCTCATTAAGAAGGATGGGAGTCTCACTCCTGAATAACTCCCATTTAATTCAGACACATGTAGGCAGGAGAGCTTCCGGGTATAAACCCAAAAATAAATAAAAATTCAGGTTACCCAGCCTGCAAGAAATTACACTGCCCATTGAGTCGTACAATCGATGGCCAGAGATGAGAAGAGCCCAGGCAACCTTTTTGCTCCCCCTGCTGTAGGGGGATGTTCTCCTGCACAAGCCTCTTTGAAATGCAGGGCAGCATTCTACAAGGAAGTTAATCCCTGATTAAAATACACATGTGCGCAGAACAATTCCATTTCTTCTTTTTTGGTAACACAAAACGCCAATCTTAAAATGAGCAGAGCACCCTGAATGCATGTTTTGTTTCATAGCTCAGGTTCTATAAATGCTAGAAACTTCTTGTTCTTAAAAAATGAAACTTGGAATCTCAGGATTATGATTCGTCAGGGAAAAGAATGCCACTCCTCCCTCCTGGTAGATGCATATTTTTTGCTTGCAAAAGTCCTGAGTTCAATTCCTGGTAATGCTAGTTAAACAGAGCCAAAGGGATGACTGCTGCCTGTGGTCTTGGTGGGCTGCTGCCAGTCAAGGAAACAATGCTGGACTCAGTGGACAACACACCGACCAGCTCAACATCATGATCAAAGCAGCATGAATCAATGAAAAAAAGGTACAAAGGTACAAGCAAAATAATAACAGGAAGATGAAATGATTAGGAGCTCAATATGGTTAAAACTATATATATATATATATATATATATATATATATATATATATATATATATTGCAACACTGCTCAGATTCTTAATTGCAACGTGCTTACCACAGAATCTTAAATGCATATGAAATGCTTATAATCAATGAAATTGATTTCTAATACTAGGGTGCAAAATCTTTATAGCTGCTTTACAGCTTCCAAGTCACAAACCTACCAAAGTCTAATGTGGGGGAAAGACCATAGAAAAGTAACTGCAGCCAATCACCTCATCTGAGTCACATCCTCTATAGCAGTCATAGGCAAACGCCGGCCCTCCAGATGTTTGGAACTACAATTCCCATCACCCCTAGCTAACAGAACCAGTGGCCAGGGATGATGGGAACTGTAGTCCCAAAACATCCGGAGGGCCGGAGTTTGCCTATGCCTGCGCTATAGGCCAGGCATGGCTAAACTTGGCCCTCCAGATGTTTTGGGACTACAACTCCCATCATCCCTTGCTAACAGGACCAGTGGTCGGGGATGATGGGAATTGTAGTCCCAAAACACCTGGAGGGCCAGAGTTTGGCCATGCCTGCCATAGGCAGTCTAAGAGACACCACTAAACCTCTCCGATCGGCTGATACTTTGCAGCCTTGCCAGCATCTTCTTCACAGTTTACAGTGGTTGCTAGACCCCAAATGGGCTTGCTGTATTTTCTTGGCAAAACAAAGCACTGATCTAATTCATAGAATCGTAGAATTGGAAGGGATTCTGAGGGTCATCTAGTCCAACCCCCTGAAATGCAGGGATCTCAACGAAAGCATCCCCGACGGATTGCCTCCAGGGAAGGAGAGTCCACCACCTTCTGCAGGGGTCTGTTCTGCTGTCAAACAGCTCTTTCCCTCAGAAAGGTCTTCTTTGATGTTTAATCACACCTACCCAGCATGAAAACAGCCCAGCATGACCTTGATCCTGTTCTAGCAGCCTACAGGTGAGTGCAGAAATGTGGTTTGGCGAATCACAAGCTATGTAGGCTTTGTTTAAAGACAAGCACACAGCAGACACCCATTTGAGTAATCAAAATTAAGTGCCTACCTGCAGGGTTGGAGACACTGTCCACTTCCAGATAAAACTACTTGACTAGCAAAGCGACAGAAGAGGGCACAGACCATCAGGAACAGATCCTGAGCAAAACCCAGTGAACTCGTACGAGAACCCAAAACAGCTCAAGCTTCTTTAAAATCGTGTTTAAAAGAAGTTCCCAAGATCTTTGCGGTTTTTCTGAGATCTCAACACACACATACAGTGTACATCTGCAATGTTGTCACTGAGAAAGCTGAAACATTCACATTTCATGCGTCTCGTTGCTTCCACTTAGTCAAAATAGCACAGAAATGACACTAATAAAATGTATAAAAAACAAGTGGCTCCTATTTAGAGAGAGGAAGAAAACCATTTTAAATCAAGCAAGCACGGGGCGGGGGGAGGAAAATGAATACAAAATCAAGTTTAACCAAGATGAGGGAAAAGCAACACGGAAAGTCAATTCAGGGATGAGTGGTACTTTCATAACTCCCTAGTGTTTTAGAGAATCATCTAGGTATAGATGCACCATCACTGTGGAAGGACGTGTGGATCCAGAATTGGCCTCCACAGTCACTTATGGACTCATTGTTAAAACCGTGTTTATGGAAGACAATCTTACTCGGCTACGAGTGATCGCCAAAGAAGAAGAAGATGCATGTATGAAGGTCCTTTGTCCCTATTCTATCACCACACCACATATGAACCAATGAAGACAGCAACATGGAATTGGCAGTCTACATAATAACCAAAGTTCCCAAGGTAGAGTGGAGAGAAGGAGGGGCCAGGAAGGTTCAAGAGAAAGTGAAAATTACTTCCCACCACCTCACTTTCATGGAAGGTTTCCTGCACTTTTGGTTTAAGTACTAACAAGCCAAACTGAGTACACAGGGAACCACTTTGCAGATATGGCCAGCAAGAGTTGGTTTGTGTGTGAAATCCAACTGTCAAGTCAAGGTGGGAGGAAAATGGAATGTCTTAAATTCAGGAGTGTGCCCCCCAAACAAAAAAGCTTTATTCATGCCAAACACTAGGACTCCTCAATTCCTGATGTCCTTTGTTCCATACAAGATGATGACAGTGAAAAGGGAGTCAAGAAACTCAAATCTCCAGCATTTTCTAGAACTGCTCCAGCATTTTCTAGAACCAAGGTCTCCATTGTGCATAGCTTTTTTTTCTGCAGCATTTAGAAAGGTGTTTATGAAAGTCCAGTATTAAAACATTTGTCTTCCAGTTGAAATAGAATGAGGCTGTACAACAAGCTCAAATACAAGAAGAGTCTTGGATTCTAGCCCCCGCCCTGCACTCTCCCTTGAGAATATTAAAGTATTTGGTTATTGGCCATGTTTCCCTGGCTAAATAAAAACAATTCTGTACCCTTGTCTAGCAGCAGAGCATTCCACATTCACATAATAAAACTTTTCTTTGAGCTAGTTAAGCACTAAGAGCATGGAGTAACTTCAGCAAGACAGCCTAAAATACACCAGTGAATGTGGTCTTGCGAAATGGTGGGGAGTGACAACGGATGGAGAGGAAGAAAAGAAGTGCGTAGAAAAATAAAATGAGTGAATTTCCCTCTCAGTTCTCTTTATTAGCCTGAGATTTATCCAAGTAAAGGAAGCTGAAACATTACACAGTGACCCATGAATAAAGCACTGAAACAAGTGTCAATGAAATGGTGTGGTTTACACCAGCAAAGCTCTTTAAAGGAAGCTGTTCATTAGTGCAAGACCAGATGGAAATTCTTGCATTAAACACGTCAGTGAAGGGTTAGTATCTTCAGTGAAAGGCATTTTAACATTGAAAGGTTGTCACCACTGGGGTTTGTCTTCTTTGGATTCAGAAAAGCTGGCTTTGATGTTCTTCCAGAGGAGAAACATGCATGGTGGTGGTTGTTTTTTTGTTTGCACGGTTTTGTTTTGGGACTATTATTTTTTGCAAGCTCTGTCCTCAGGCTGTGTACAGATGATAGCCCTGAAGAATTTGAAGCCATACTGTACAGGCTTAGCAATTGCTGTCCAGCTATTTTTTTTGTTATTCTTTTTTTAAAAAGTTTTCTATGAATATGTTTGCAGATTTCTGCAGTACTTCAAGCAGTGTATGTTTGAAGGCCGAAACGAGCATTAAGCAGCATGACTGACAACTGCTGCCATAAGGCGTGTGACCTTCCTTAGCACCTAGTGTGATGGCGCCCATGACAAGGAACACTAGTAATCATCTGTGGAACAGTTCTGAAATCAATTGCAATGTGTGTGTTTTTTAATATATGTACATTAAATAATATGCTTATACACTCTCTTTACAAGAAAAAGGAAAAATAAAAAACGGGAAGTGGAATCTGCTCCCTGTCTTTCACAGCAATGACCTGCTATTCAAGGTTTCATTTGGGAGTTAACTGATGAAAACCAGGTGCTTTTTCATTCTGATCTAGTCGGTTCCATGCCCTTCATTGTCTTATATGGAGAAGTAGCTGCAATTGGAAGTAAATGTTAGGCATTAGTCAGATTTTGCCCCTCCAGTGCAGAAAAGACACTTCCATTGCTCTTTAGAAATGATCATCTGTACACAATCTTAGAAGCCTGTTGTCCTTGCTGCACAAAAAAATAATAATAATAGCACCTTTTATATTCAATTTCCTTGCCCTGAAGGCTGCTTCCTGTGACAGGTTTCAAGCACAATTGGTAGCACACACATTATTCTGCATAGAAATCTGTTCCAAAGATGAAATGTACAGGCCAGTTTACTATTTCAAGGCTGCACCAGAAAAGCAGCAGTAGCCAACTATGAAACATACAACTCGCCAGTTCTTGGGATCATGACCCTAGATACTTCTCCGTGGGTGCTGCAGGGTACAAGCCTGCGGCCACAACTGGTAGACAAGATGTGGAAGATCTGCTTGGATGCTTAAATACATAGTCCGAATTTTCCAGATTCAGGGACATAGATGCACCCACGACAAACGGTCTGGCACTACACTTGAAGCACAGAAGCAGTAGCCAAAGAAGAGAAGGAAGAACTCAGGTCATTTGGGGAGTTTGTGCCATTCTCTCGGGGCTGCCAAAGAAATCTGAAATCTGCCCTTTTCAATGCTCACCTTATTTCATATTTCTTGTGCAGTTCCTCTCAATTTCAAATGAGGCGGACACAGGGTAACTTCTGGGTGCATTGTGCCACACCTCCTATTTCCCACTCTGTTGTCCTTACTGGCACCCAGAGTTCTGCCACTGGTGACGGACAATTTACCTTTCCACCTGGCAGAGCAATCCCTGATTCTTCAGAGGGAACTATGACACAAACGTGTATGATAGCAGGGATTGGTACACTTGCCGTGAAAAATTAATGCGTCCAAGACCTGACAAAAAATACCCCACATGGGTACGTTCTAACAGAGCTTGGCAGAACTTGGCAAAGAAGGTGGTACGCTGAATATTGCCATATGTCACTGAACAAGAGAGAAAGACAGCCACACCAGAAGAAAAGTGCATTTACAAGACTTGGCCACTAGGGGACACTTTTGCAGCAAATATCCCTGCATCATATAGCATCACAAATAAAACCTCAGAGGAGGGTATCTTTATATTACAAATGCCAATGGGCAACTGAATCCTTTGCTCAATTGACCTGAGGGCAAGTGTCCCAGTTCTAGTGAAGACTATAGACCTGAAAGGCTATTGATCTCTCTGGCTTACTGAAAGAGTTGCATTATTAAAGGTAAAAGTCCTGAAATGCTCGCACTGCTCTGTTTACCATGGGGAAGGTAAAAAAAGGTAAAGGACCCCTGGACGGTTAAGTCCAGTCAAAGGCGTATGGGATTGTGGTGCTCATCTCACTTTCAGGCCAAGGGAGCCGCCGTTTGTCCGCAGACAGCTTTCCGGGTCATGACTAAACCACTTCTGGCGCAGTGGAACACTGTGACGGAAACCAGAGAGCACGGAAATGCCGTTTGCCTTCCTGCCGCAGTGGTACCTATTTATCTACTTGCACCAGCATGCTTTCCAACTGCTAGGTTGGCAGGAGCTGGGACAGAGCAACAGGAGCTCACCCCGTTGCGGGAATTCGAACCACGGACCTTGCAATCCAGGCATCCCCAACCTTCGGCCCTCCAGATGTTTTGGACTACAGTTCCCATCATCCCTGACCACTGGTCCTGTTAGCTAGGGATCATGGGAGTTGTAGGCCAAAACATCTGGAGGGGCGCAGGTTGGGGATGCCTGTTCCAATCGGCAAGCCCAAGAAGCTCAGGGGTTTAGACCACAGCACCACCCACGTCCCGGACTTTACCATGGGTAAACTTGTCACAAATCCCTGGCTACTGGAAGCAGAGTTGTTTCAAAATGTTTTGGTAATTATTGTTTGAGAAGTAAGAGTCCTCCATATTTCAAGCTGACAGTAGAGGAAAATTTGAGGGTGGAAGCTCCATGGGGCCTGCATACAATCTGGTTGGCTCTCACTGAAAGACAAGGACATGATTCTACGCATTTCAGGACCATGTGAAGGGCAACAGGCAAGAAAGTGGAAACGTTTCAGGGGAAATGTTTGCTGATACAGTATCTGGAGGGAACAAATAAAGAGCTTGTTTGCTTGGGGAAAAAAATGCTTCACACACAAGACATTTTTGTACACAAGGAAATTAGCAAGGCTACTTGAGCTTTTCCAACACAACCTTCCTCTTCCCTGCCCCATCCCAAACAGATTGAGCAGAACAAAAATCCCTAAGAAATCCAAGTGAAATCCTTGTCGGTATCCTCAGAGTTTTCATTCTCCTGTGGAGAGTCAATGTCATCTTTGTCATCTTCCAAAATCACGTCGTCTTGTGAAATTTCTATGTCATCTTTCCATTTTATGTCATCGTCACCCCCCATGTCTTCATCTCCTTCTGCTTTGAGGTCGTCAGGATCTTCCATATATGGGCCTTCTTCTGTGCCGTACAATTCGTCAGGGGAGCCATCTCCTCCGCTGGCATCCAAGTGGCTGGCCATGCCTTGGCCAGAACAATCTGTGCAAATGCCATGGCGGCGGGAACCGTGCTTAATCCCCACGCTGGCTGCAGACATAAACACTCGGTTGCACACTTTGCAGACGTATTTTTTGTCTTTGCTGTGGACCTTGATAAGGGGAGCAGGGAGGAAAGACAAAGTTAAGGCAGGTGGGTCTGCAAGTAAGAGACTTTATGGTGCAATGGCAGCTAGATCACATTGCAACAACTAGTGAAGTTTTTTGTTTTTCTTTTCAAAGCAGCTGTCTCGAATTTCTTCATTTTGTTCTAACATGATTTCGTCTGCCAGCAATCAGGAATAGATGCAGGAAACCTTGAAAGCATAAAAGCAGAACTTGCCGCTGTGTTGCCTCTAAACAAGGCTATGAGTTTCAGAAGCTATATTTTAGGTACCTTTGCACAGATTAGGATGGCCAGGCAATGCTCATTTTAACACTGGAAGGTTCATAACAAAAATTCAAAATGGACAATCTCCCGTCTGTGTGCCCCTTTATTGTCATCACTCACACTCATACTGCCAAAAGTGACTAAAAAGTGGAGGTTTGATTTTATAATTTTGAAGAAGTACCATATCAATGTTTGTTCTGAGCTAGGATTTAGTGTCTAGGGTTAAACTAGGGGAGATTATTTTAATTCAATTGTATTTTGTTTTCAAATGTAATGGTTATTATTTGCCCTGAGCCTCGAAAGGCAAGGCAACCTGCAAATTAAATAAAATAACATTTGAAACGACACAAATAAAACAGTGCAAGAAGTCCACATTTGTTCCTTGTGCAGGGTTCCTCCCCTCCCCCTGTACCATGTAACAACAAACTACAGGCCTTAAAAGAATAGGCGAGAGAGAGAGAGAGAGAGAGAGAGAGAGAGAGAGAGAGAAAGAGAGAAAGAAAGAAAGAAAGAAAGAAAGAAAGAAAGAAAGAAAGAAAGAAAGAGTAGCTGGATGAAGCTCAGGGGCTACTGAGTGGCATATGACTAACTCCAGCCCAAGGATGCAAATCAAGGGGCATCTCGGGGAGCAACCAGTCCCACGACCAGATGGCTGGGCACTCATCCGAATGGACAAGCATTCACGGAAGGAAGGAGAAGGCAGTGGGGTTTTGGGTACTATGGCAACAGATAACAGAAGCCCCTTCAATATTGCTGCTTCAGCAGTGCAGGCTAGCTGCCCATCTTGTCTATAAATGCCGCCATTTGGCAAGCTAAGACGCAGCATTCGCACCTGCCTTAGGCAGCCAGAGGTGTATCAGCTGACTATATAACAAACTTTCCCCTCAAAGGGGAAAAGAAAGTCCTATCAGGAGGCAGCTGGGAGAAAGACAGGTTGTCTGCAGAAAGTACGGCCTGATGTACATTTTGGACACTACACAGAAGGAAGCAGGTTTTTCCCTTCACAACTAAAAGCTTAGTTACTCAAGTACATGGCTTCTATCCTTCAATCCTCCTACCAAAAGGTGTAAAAAATGTTTAAAGACCAGCTCTATCAAAGAGACAGTTCGGTCTGTATTTCTGATAACAAGAGAATCCAAATTTCACTTGGACTTCAGACAACAAATTATGGAACCACCAACTTGACCAGAGCCCATATTAGCCAATGCCTTTCTAGAAGGTGGGGAAATCTGCTGAATCTTAAGGTGGCATTAGTGCAGCTGAGGATAACAGTACAATATATTGCACCCAAATAATATAAGTGGGTGTGTGAGTGTGTTAACTGCAAGTCCTAACACAGGAGATGCGTGGTTCAGTTGTGGGAGGGGCAGGAGCACACATCATTGAAATACATTAAGAGCAAGAATAAGGTCCACACAGAAATATATGAAGTCGCCTTCTTGTTTTTTAGGATATGTGGTTGCTCTGGAGCATGCAGCCTCTTAAAAAGCATTTTGATTGCCAGCTGATCGATATGTAGCTTGACAATGACGTTTCTTTACATCCTTACAGACTTTTAACAAACATCACTGTCATCTGTTATGACAATTTCTTGGGCCCAACAGCCCATAAGAAACAGCAGGACAGCATATACATACGCCTCCCTTCAAGACACCTCATAGTGAGAAAATCCATCATGCATTTGGCTCAAGGGTTAACAAGCATAGCAGCAATGTAACGAGAAAGATCTGGCTTACATTTCTATGATTGGTATCAAACTCTTTCATATGGACAGTGTCCAAACACAGAATTGTTGTAAGAGACCCATTGTCAACTGACCCATCCCATCTCCCTGAATTAAAATATGTCTTCTTCCTTAGAACCATATGGGCTCCCCAAGCAGCTGATTCCTTCTTTCCATGCACGTCCACAAAATGGGAGGAACAAAGCCTTGAAAGTTCACTTTCACTTTCTCTTCCTTTCACAGACAGAGAAAGGAACATGTGCACATAAAACATCACCTTTCATGTTCACAGTCGCAAACCACTCCTGCGTTTTCCAGCTGCCCCCTGCCCTTCGGAGCAACTCCAAAGGCGCCAAACTTACCAAGGTATGCCGTTTCATGTGCTCCCGGCGGGTGAATTTCTTCCCACAAATTTCACAAGGATAGGGCCGTTCTCCAGTGTGGGATCGCATATGCCTCTTCAGGATACACTGGTGCATGGCTGAGAAACTGCAGTAGGGGCATTTGAACTTCTTTCTGATCACTGTGAATTCGTTTACTGGAAGAGAAACACAACACAGTGCAGGTTACAACTCTAGCACAGTCCTGTTCTTCAGCAGACACACAACTAACTGCTTATCCAACAGACCAATAGAAAAACTCTGTTCTAATGGGAATCAAGGACACCAAGGGCAAAGCTTCAAAAACTACTTTTGTAGCAGGGCTTTTAGTATTCTTGCTGTAACCTTATAGACTTACACGCCATTCCCATATTTACAGGCCCATTCCCATATTTATCTAGAATTCCATTTATTTATTGATTTATAAGATTTCTTACCTACCCTTCACCATAATGTCCCATGGTTGGTTACAACAATAAAATATACAATTATAAAGACAGATACAACTATCACAATGATGAATCACAGAAAAACTGCTCCACATGGAACAGAACGATGTGACAGAGCAGGAAGTATGCACTGGGCATCTTAATTGTTGTTCCTTTTGTTGTTGTATACCACTGAAGTGTTCTTATAGAGACGTAACCCTTTATAAATAGACTAAGTTAATGTTCATTGTCTTTCCTCATGGAAAGTTGGCAAACTCTTATAAAGACAAGCTGTGCTCTTCTGTTTAATGGGTGTGTATTTCATGGGTATGGGACGCGGGTGGCGCTGTGGGTTAAACCACAGAGCCTAGGATTGCCGATCAGAAGGTCGGCAGTTCGAATCCCCACAACGGGGTGAGCTCCAATTGCTCGGTCCCTGCTCCTGCCCACCTAGCAGTTCGAAAGCACGTCAAAGTGCAAGTAGATAAATAGGTACCACTCTGGCGGGAAGGTAAACGCCGTTTCCATGCGCTGCTCTGGTTCGCCAGAAGCGGCTTAGTCATGCTGGCCACATGACCTGGAAGCTGTACGCCGGCTCCCTCGGCCAATAAAGCGAGATGAGCGCCACAACCCCAGAGTCGGCCACGACTGGACCTAATGGTCAGGGGTCCCTTTACCTTTATTTCATGGGTACAGGAAGGCTCTCACAAAAATGGTACTCACAGAATCACAGAAAGGAAGAGTTGGAAGGGATCCCAAGGGTGATCTAGTCCAACCCCCTGCAATACAGGAATCCTGCCCACAACCATCCTTGGGCAGCGTTAGAAACTGAGATATGAAACCTAAATGGCACCTTAAACCTAGGTTATGGGCACAACAATGGAATGTCTAGGTGCGCTTTTTTATAACAAAAGTACAAAGCTGAAAATCAATGAACTGCAGCTAAAATATTATGTTCCTTTTTCACATGGTATAGTCCTTCCCCAGCCCACTCCCCTAATATTCTTAAGAGGGTCTCTTTTCTAGTCTTCAGAGAGTAGCTGGAAGTAGGGAGGCAGAAAAAGGTCCTCCTTTCTTTCTACTCTGCCGTTTTAATCTGAAATCTTAGGCACAGTACTGTGCCCAGAGCTCAGATACTGCTTGCACTAATGAAATTCCCGGCCACAAAATGCACCTAGAACAATGGAGGTTTCGAACACTGTCTCTGGGTGGGCTCCAACCACCAACATTATGGTTAACAGCCAGGTGCACTGACCCATTGTGCCACAGAGATTCATCTCAATCAATCTGCACAGTTTCATAACACAATATATTGGGAAACCCAATAAGCTTCCAAGATTTACCAGGGAGAGACACTAATTCAAAGAGAGGGTATTCTGTTTTTAAAAATAGGAATAAATGCCAGTGGAAGCAGATGAATTTCCCTGGGGGGGAAACCACCCGAATCAATCTTTACCTACATTACAGTACTAATATTCCCCTGTAAAATACAACCATGGAAAAATACTGGGTATGTTCTAGCCTAGGGTTGCCCTCTCAGTGCATGCTAGGCTATAGTGAAGCCCAGAAGGCCTGGCCAGTTCCAAGAATCAAGTAAGCATATACCCAATAATATTTTGCTGTGGTGTGTACTAACACCCAATAGCGGGAATTAGCAAACATTTCTCAACAGCAGGGGAATTAGCAAAAAAAATCTCAACAGCAGATGCTTCCTATTAGGACAGGATAGTCTCAAGGTCTGAAATTCTGTACAAGCAAATGTATTGATTTAAGCTGCAACACCTTTGTACTGGTTAGAAACACCCATACAGCTATCACCGTGTCAGTGCAGAAACAAGAAGTAGCTTCATCAGAAAGGTTTTTCTGGTGGGACTGTAAAATACCGTATTTTTCACCCTATAGGACGCACCGGCCCATAGGACGCACCTAGTTTTTTTGGGGGGGGGATAAAGAAAAAAAATTATCCCCCCCCCATGGCTTCAGCGCGCCCCGCGCTCCAGGCAGCAGGCTGCGGAAGCTGCGCGAAGCCCGAAGCATAGCTTGCGGATAGCTTCCTGAAGCCTGGAGAGCAAGAGGGGTCGGTGCACACTGACCCCTCTCTCTCTCCAGGCTTCAGCGAAAGCCTGCATTCGCCCCATAGGACGCACACACATTTCCCCTTCATTTTTGGAGGGGAAAAAGTGCGTCCTATAGGGCGAAAAATACGGTACTTTGCTGTAGCTGAAAATTGTCAATACTGTATCACCAAGGTCTGATGAAACACCAAGAAAAAGAAGTAAATGTTTGCTAAAGCACATCCTCTGTTACTTGTCCTATGTGCAGGTGTCTGGTGTTCAGGCAGAGCTCGCCTTAGCAACAATGACCTGATGCTTGGAATCAGGCCAGAAATAACTTGCTGTGAGCCAGTGAACCGTAAATGCAACACACCGACGACTGCATGCGGGACCTCATTTTATAATCCTGGACTAGCCCCAAAGTGAAATGGCGCTTGTGGGGTAACATGGCTATTAACCTTTCAAATGCAGAATCGCGCGTTGACCAAAAAACAAGAAAAGGGTTCTACACTTATCCAACAGCAGCCACCTATAAATCATTTTCACTGCTGCAAACGGAGAGAGCGTACCAGCAACAGCAAACAACATCTTGTGTTAAATTATTTTTCTATATACGATATAGCTCAAAATCCCAAAGAAATATTGGGATTGTAGTACTCCCCTTTGTGACTTTTTGAATATTTTGGATGAAAAATTCATATAATTTTTTGGACTATCAGTAGTGCTTCTCCTTGTTGTCCTGCTTTTAGAGGAGATGTGCACTCAGATAGACTCTAGGGAAACTGCAGTAACGAGAGCCCCGGGGTCTAATTTGCCAACAGACTCTACAGAGCAGCTGGGTAAATGCTTCCCCCTCCAAATAAGATTGGAAGTGGAATATGCACTAACTAAACAGGTGAAAACAGCAGCTTGGATCTTATTTATTGAAAGGTAATCATCTATTTAAATTAACAACTTCCAGAGGGATAGCCATGTAAGTTTGCAACAGCAAAAACAACAAAGTCCTTAAAGACTAAAAATTTTATTATGGCATAATGCCATAATAAATGTATTAGTCTTTAAGATATCACAATATTCTTTTTATCTAAATATTCACTCTCTTCTGTACTGCTTTATCTTAAAATATCACATATTAAATCATGATGGTAAACCTTGATTAAACCCAGATGGCCTTCTCCATAATAGCACCCCTGCAGGGGAACATGCTCCCCTCTAGAGGTTTAGTTGGAACCAATATTATCCAGTTTTAGGCACCAGCCAAAGACTTGTCTTTTCATCAGGCTTTTTAAGGTAGTGGGACACTTAAATTCAGGAAAGTGAAAGGCTGATTTTATTCTATTATTTGTGTTACTTATAATTTTGTTCTTAACATTTATTACTTTATGAAATTATTACTTTAAACTGGAGTCACAGGACAAAGAACAGAGCGTGGTTTTTTTACAAATAAAAATGATGAATTTTATGAAACCAATTTTGCTAGTACCAAAGATTTGGGTCCTAATGGTCAAGTTTGGGAGTCTGCAGGAAAAATCAAGGTGGCAAACAAAATAATTATAATTATTTATTATTTATACCCCGCCCATCTGGCTGAGTTTCCCCAGCCACTCTGGGCAGCTCCCAATCAAGTGTTAAAAACAATATAGCATTAAATATTAGAAACTTCCCTAATCAGGGCTGCCTTCAGATGTC
The DNA here is from genome assembly GCF_964270895.1 of Podarcis filfolensis. Lineage (NCBI taxonomy): Eukaryota > Metazoa > Chordata > Lepidosauria > Squamata > Lacertidae > Podarcis > Podarcis filfolensis. The sequence goes on along the minus strand of NC_139609.1, from coordinate 93,971,039 downwards.
TTTAAAAAATAGGATAGCTGCTTATTTCCTGGACATCTGATGGGACATCTGATGGGCAGGTAGGGTCTCAGCCTGTGTACCTGATGGAGCTGGTAGACAGCCGCCCTGGACACAGAATTAACCTGCGCCTCCATGGACAGCTGTGAGTCCAAAATGACTCCCAGGCTGTGCACCTGGTCCTTCAGGGGCACAGTTACCCCATTCAGGACCAGGGAGTCCCCCACACCCACCCGCCCCCTGTCCCCCCAAAACAGTACTTCTGTCTTGTCAGGATTCAACCCCAAACTGTTAGCCGCCATCCATCCTCCAACCGCCTCCAGGCACTCACACAGGACATTCACCACCTTCACTGGTTCTGATTTAAAAGAGAGGTAGAGCTGGGTGTCATCTGCATACTGATGAACACCCAGCCCAAACCCCCTGATGATCTCTCCCAGCGGCTTCATGTAGATATTAAAAAGTATGGGGGAGAGGACAGAACCCTGAGGCACCCCACAAGTGAGAGCCCAGGGGTCTGAACACTCATCCCCCAACACCACTTTCTGGACACGGCCCATAGGATGATTACACTACAGATAATGGGAGGAAAAATGCATTTTACACAGAAGAAACTAACAATATTGTGATCAATACGCAGACTGTATGCATTCTGATGATATCTCCTTTTATAAAAAGCAATCCCAATTAAAGACTTGTACAAAGAATGTAAATTTGCACATACAATTGCAAATAGTCCACCTTACAAGAGGTGGGAGTTTCTTGGCAAAAGAAGGGAGGCAAAAGAGAATGAAGATAAAGGTATGGAGACTAAGGGATGAACAGTTACAACAGGGGAACAGAGAACAGTCACCAGGGGAAAGTCTCAAGGCTGCTACACATAATACACACTGAATGTCATACAGAGACCATCTTCAATTGGAACACCTTCATGATTGGTGCATATACCTACTTCAAATACTGTACTAATGTTCATGTTTTCTTATCTAATGCTCCCAATGGTTTCATTCTATTCAAATAATATTTGAACAGAGGTGCCATGTGTCAGGAAGGTGATGTAGTTACTGTTCATGCCAACTCTGTAGGCTACAAGGAAGTTCATTAATTAGCATCAAACATGGACCTGAGAGATGTGAGTTCGCAGGAGCAACACATTTAGTGTCAAATTTCCCCCTAAACCGACCATTTGCTAATTCTCAGATTAAGTGAGTCACCACAAGCTTCAGATGGAAACAAGGAAAACTAAATTAGGTAGAAACTAAAGAGTCATGATTACAAAATAGAGAGCGAGAGAGCAGAACTGATGCTTTTAGCACCTTGGCTGTTAAATCTCAAGTAAATTGAATAAAATAATACTGAATGATCATACACTTCCTTTCAAAGGTAGATGCTTGGTTTTTCTTAATTTATATACACTCAGGAACCACTAAATTTCAGCCCAGTTGAGTAAATCAGTTTCCGCAACAGCAGACCATTCACACAACAGAGGGAGCACAAAGATTGTATTCTTTAATCAAGCAGTACTGCAAGCACAATTTGAAACAGATGTACAATATTATCACACCTAAACACCCGTCATCAGTCAAAATAAATACTTTAAGGATTTATAATTCTTTACCAAAGTTTAAGAGTTAATATAACTGTACATTCTAATTCTTAGCCTGCTCTTATTTAAGAGATTCATCTCGCTTTGACTACATCCAGTACAACCTGTCTTCTTAATATCCAAACACCACTGAAATAATTCATTCTTATAAGGTAGTGATCAGCAAACGGGATCAAGTTATAGTGATAGCTCCTCTCCAGTTGCCCCTCTTCACTAGCAGTGGACTAGGCAAAATAAATGGCTTGCATTAGATAGGTTCGTAATAAACCAGTTACTAAAAAGTCTAGACAAAATGAGCAAACTGTAAGCCGTTCAAGTAAAGGTCACCAAGCGTTAACTACAGCCTGCACTTCAACTTCACTATTTTAAAAACTATTCAGACACAGACACAGAACAAGCAACTTTACAAAGAAAGTAACAGCCATGTAATTGGTTAATTTCTCAAAGCTTCATTAAGACAACCGAGAGCAGAAGGTAGTATAACAGAGCCACGGCTGCTAAGACTGTGGCTATCTCATCCGATTATAATCTCTATTCATAGGCTTTTCAGGTTTTTGTAGTCTTCCAAAAAACCTGAGAGTGAGTGAGTGAACGCACCATGTGCAAGGGAATCATTCCAATGGCTACTGAAAGCATACCATCTTCAACAACTCTCAAAGCTACTGTTTATATATTTTATTTATTAAATTTGTATACCATCCTTCATTCAAAGATCTCAGGGTGGTTCACAGCATAAAAATACAAAATACTTAATAAAAACAAGAACAAAACAATAACCACCTTGCTTCCACAACACATTTAAAAGGACACATAATGTTAATCGGGGAAAAGGCCTGGTTGAAGAGGAACATTTTTGCCTGGCGCCTAAAGATGTACAGTGAAGGCGCTAGGTGAACCTCTCTGGGGAGGGCATTCCACTGCAGAAAAGGCCCATTCTCGTGTTGCCACCCTCCGGATTTCTCATGGAGGATGCACATGACGAAGGGCCTCAGGTGGTGGGTGATATCGGAGTCTGGGTCAGTTCATATGGGTAGAAGTGGTCCTGGAGGTATTGAGGTCCTGAGATGTTTAAGGCTTTATAGGTCAAATTCAGCACTTTGAATTGGGCCTAGAAACTAATTGGCAGCCAGTGCAGTTGGGCCAGGATCAGCATAATATGCTCAAACTGTCTTGCTCCACTGAGCAACCTGGCCGCTGAATTCTGCAACAGCTGAAGTTTCCGAACCTTCTTCAGAGGCAGCCCTACGCATAACGCATTGCAGTAATCTAACCTAGAGGTCACCAGTGTATAGATGACAGAAGTTAGGCTATCCCTGTCCAGATAGGGGCGCAGCTGGGCCACCAGCTGAGCTGATGGAAACCACTCCATGCCGAGGCCACCTGAGCCTCAAGCAACAGCAAAAGATCCAGGAGCACCTGCAAGCTATATACCCACTCTTTCAGAGGGAGTGTTACCCCATCAAGAGCAAGCAAGCTCCCACCCATCTGGTCTAGGGAACCACCCACTAACAGTGCCTAGTCTTATGTGAACTGAGCTTCAGTTTGTTGGCTCTCATCCAGTTCATTACTGAAGCAAGACAACGGTCCAACACATCTACTGCCTCACCTGCAGATGTAAAGGAGAAGTAGAGCTGTGTGTTATCAGCATATTGCTGACAACAGTTTAACATCTACAGTTTCCTGGTCAAAGACCACTTGCCAAGCATCAACCTCTGGAAACGATCATCCAAGTAGGGCAAAGCAGTGTCATCTACCCCTAACTGGGACAGAAGGATAGCATAGTCAGTGGTATCAAAAGCTGTTGAAAAATCAAGGAGAATTAATAGGGACACATTTCCCATTTCTCTTCCGACTGAGGGCAACCAAGGCAGTTTCTGTGCTGAAACTGGGCCAAAATTCTGATTGAAATAGAATCTCTGTGTGTGCACCCTACATTTGTAAAGTCTGGAAGAGCTGGAGCTGATTTTTTAAAGTTAACTATCCTAGGATATAACTCATGTTGGAACTATGAAGATAGTGCTTGCTTTTAATGCTGCTCATAGCCTCCATATACCACAGAAATGAGCTTGGTCAGACAGCTTTCTCCCATGGCTGGTTTAATGTTGCAGAGCAGGTGTAGGGAACGTGTGGATCTTTATAATTTGCTGGATTACAACTCCCATCATCCCTAACCACTGGCCTTGTGGGCTAAGGCTGATAGGAGTTGAAGGCCAACAACACCTGGAGAGAACCATGCTGGCCATCCATGCTAAGCTAGACGTGGTGAAAATTTATCACAAGTCAGATGCACCAACTATTACCTATTTACTTACTTACTGATCTGCATATCTGTGAGATGGCTCACAGAAAATAGAAATACACAAACATTATATTACATGGGAAGTTAATCTTGCCATTGGGAGCAGTTTGCATGCAGTTGCATTTCACGTGGGCATTATTAGACATGGTTTTAGTGCAATGCTATACATGTCTGCTCAGAAGTTATAAATGCAATGAGATTTAATGTCAGGTAAGTGTGCATACGACTGCAGCCTTAACTGACTAGTTAAAATGCAAAGCAGAGTTCTCCACAATGCAGCACAGCAGAATCCAGGGAAGAAAGTTCAGTTTGCTGTATTAATTTATTTACAAACCTTGTTTTATCTTTTCTATAAAACACAAGATATGCACAACCAAATGAAAAATACAATATAGCAATTTACATTTTTGAAAGGCAGATGGGACCAGCAAACTAGAGAATTCTTTACTATGTACTACTGGTATTTTATTGGTCTAGGTGCTTAAAGTTTTGGATTCCTTATAATTTCTTTGTCAGCCAAAAGAACTTTCCTCCTCAAGCAAACTTTGGCAATGCATTGGTCAAGGAGAAGCAACAGTTAATACATTTTTCAATTAAAATTTTATTTAAAACAATCCCCACTTCAAATATGCACCTATTTCTAGCTCTGTAAAACAGAGCACCACTAGAAATTACATTCATTCCACAGCTTATTTCTGAATTTCACAGTAGTGACAATAAACATATCTGGAAGTATTTAATAGTTTAGTAAAGGTGCTATAGTACAGGCATTTACAGCATACTTTTTGTCTAATGAACACAATTAAAATATACAAGAGATTTGCAAGAGAAGCGATCTGTAAACAGCATTGACTGGCTGGTGTCCTTCATGTCACCAAGAAATACCACTTTTATCCCCTGACCAGTTTCGTGCTCTAATAAAAGCTATTTTTAAAATGTTTAAGTTGATGGATGGTCAGATGCATCCAGTGCTTTAGAAAATAAAAATGGGTGTTGTCGTGTAAAACAGGAATGAATGGAAGAAGAAAGGTTCACTGTTGAAGCAGTGTTTGATTTGCTAGTAGGTATGTGCTTGTCTTTCTAACTGTCAAAAAAGAAACTGGGCTCACTCCTCAGCTGAAGGGGGGTATCAAAAACTCCTCCACCCATTGCACCTTTCTTTTATCCATCGTTACTTTTGCAAGCACTGGATTTGTACAAAAGAATAATTCATTTCATTTGGGTTTGCGTTAAGAAAAGATGCTGCTGCACTGCATCCCAATTAGATTATAAGAGTCATTATCAGTGCCACCAAGGACAAAATAACGATAGAGCAACACTCTGTAAATAGCACCATAATAATGAACATTTATTTACAAGTAACGCTGTTAACCTTTAAAAGGTTTCAGAAATCATTCACTTTGCAAATATATTCATTCATTCACACAAAATGCATACTTTTGCATCTTAAAAGTGTTATTGTTATCAAAACATACAGTGTTCTTATAAGTTCAAGTATTGTTTCTGAGGTACTTTTTATGGCTTTACTTTTTTAAAAATAGAAAACCTCTTTGGTAGAATAATTGTAGCACACTAGATTGGAGCTTTATTACAATTTAAAGTACAACCCTAACCATGTATACTCATAAGTAAGCACTATTGGGGCTCATTATCTGGTAAATGGATTAGGACTGAAGCCTTACTTACTACTCACGCAAATTTCTTACTATCAGTAATAATAAACTTTTACTTCATTTGCAACATGATGACCACTCTCAGAAGGTTAAAATTGCCTCCTTTATCCTCAAGAGGGCCTAACAGCACAGCCCTAATCAATTAAATTTGATTTGCACAATCAGGACCATAGCAGAACTAAATGTTAAGATGTTTTAAAATATACATTTATTATAATGTATAATGGAGCAGGAATGTTCACTATGCTGCTGCCCTTAATGCACACCTGCTTAAATGACTGAGCAAAGCATGGAATAAATTTCATTGGATTTACTGCTGTGAAATAGCACTTTCCCCCTATAATCTCAAGGATACAGTGGAAACACAAGGAAACAATTCCGGGGTGGTGGTATGCTCAAATTACTTATACTTGTTCAATGACTCCCCTTAGCTAACCTTTCCAATAGAGCAGGCATAGGCAAACTCGGAACTCCAGATGTTTTTGGGACTACAATTCCCATCATCCCTGACCACTGGTCCTGTTAGCTAGGGATCATAGAAGTTGTAGTCCCAAAACGTCTGGAGGGCTGAGTTTGCCTATGCCTGCAATAGAGTAATCCCTACAATCATATACATCATAAAAATTCACCCAATCTTCTAGTTTAAAATGAACACACCAATCATCAAACACAAATCAACAAGTCTACTGTATCAATACACTGTCTGCTATACACTGAATATTTTTCATAAACGGGATTATAAATTCAAGCAATGGATTCAGTTTATAACATGACAGTCTTTAAGAGGAAGCAGGATAGCTAGTGATTATTTGGTTCACTATAGATAGGCAGAGTTTTATTATACACGTAAGAACAGGCCTTCAGAATGGTGAGCTCCGCTTACAGAATTCTCTCCCCAGGGAGGCATGCCTGGCATCAACATTAGGTGTCTTTAGGTGCCAGGCAAAAATATTCCTTTTCTCCCAGGCTTTTAAATCTTAATTTCCTGCTTATCTTTTAGTGGGGGAGGGATTGAGTTTGATCTGTGCATAGATAATACTTGTGTACTTAAGATTGTTTTATTCTGTTTTTATACTTGTTCATTGGAAGTCACTTGGAGTTCTTTTTTCTGAGAAAAGTGACTAATAAATAACGACGACAAAACCAAGTAGTGTCAATCTAAATGAAACAGTATCATAATACCCTTCTTAGAATTAATGAAAAACTCAGCTAGCTTCTGAATTCCAGCTTTTTCCAACAAGCTTCATGCTTTAAAAAATACTAGTTGGCTGGGGTGGGTGCGTGGCTGTTAGGGGGTCATAATCCAGTATGTAGCGTCTGAATGGTCATCAATCAGGGCACTGTTAGACAAGATGGTGTTTGCCACTTTCCAAAAGTTTCTATGTTTTGATGCCACCTGAAGTCTTTTATTCTGGGTATATACTATGCTGAATCTTTAGGCAGCAACCTGCCATTTCTGTATCTTTGTTTTGTTTAATATTGTTTAACACTGAACCACAGAAAGCCAACTCATGGATTTATGATTTTTTTGTTGGTGGTGGTCATAATGCAAATATTACGATACTACTCCTGTCTGGATTGAATACATGGAATGGCCACCCAGTCTTTTGAGGACACTTAATTCTAGTAGGAACTACCCATTAGGAACATTTTACACACATCCAAGATGTGCTGCATTCAGTGGGATACACGCAGGAGACTTTCATGGGTAGCTATTCTGTTTTAGCCTCAACACCTTATACTGTACATTGTCTCCTTACTAGCAAAAAATAAGCATCATGCAAGCAAATAAAAAAGAGCTATTCCTTCAGAGACACAGAGCTTTCTCTTTTTTCCCTCTCAACTCCTGTGTGCTGATCTCTGTCTGCCCTGCTGTGCTTTCTTCTCTCATGACCTACTGTTTGTCAAAGAGCAAAGTAAATTATTCAGCAGTTGCCAGACGGTAAAATGGCAGGCTAGTTGTGCTAATTGGAAGAGAAAAAGTATTTGCTTGCACGCTCATGCCCTGCCAAACACAAATTTTTGCTAGTCAAGAAAGAGATGGCAAGAGAGTTTAGAAGGGGTTTGTTATTCAAAAGGCAAAATGTCCAAATACAGTTTTTCCCCCAACTGGCTTTGGATTTTTGCCCCCCACGACCAGCAAGAAATTGTATTTCTAGTGTCACCCAACATAATCTCTGGACTGGAGAGATTAAGGAAGCTCTAGAAACCAAGGAATCAGTAGTAACTTATCTCCTTGGTAGTCAGTTTGCACCTGAAGCTAAGACTAAGGTAGGTGAAACTAGAAGTCACTTCTACCAATCACTGGGGCTTCTATGCACATATCACATACTTTTGCTCAATATTGTATTCTACAAATGAAGGGATTTGGTTCTTAACATATCTGTAGGTCTGTTCTCCAAGAGGAGAAGCAAAAGAGGAAGACGTGGGCTAACAGGCAGCAAGAAAGAAAATGACGACTTTCCCCAAGAGCGGGACTTCCTAACAAGACTAGGGTGTGGAAAGTACTTTTAAAATGATTTTACTAGAGGACATTTTTACAGGACTAACAAAAAATGAAAAGCAAAACCAACAGCAGCAGCAGCATAACAAGAAACAACATTAAGGGGGAGAGGCCTCTACAGTTGTTCAAAGCAAAGTCAGTAAGCTAATAAGCAGAGAACAGGCAATAATTTTAAGTTGAAAAATTCCAGAACTGTAATTGGAAATAACATAGCCTAAGGAGGACAGGATTCTTATTATCATGAGAAATGAATGCCTGCCTGCCTTTTGAACACTTAAGAAAAAAAACATTGAAGCACCTTGAAATATTTTTATACAGCCATTTAAGGAGAACTGCTTTCAACAATACACAAAGATGGGAAACTAGTTTAATAAATTCTAAATACCGGTACCTTTGGCCTGAAGGCTAAAAATCTGACATTGTGGAACAAGTTGTAGTTCTTTTCACAAGGAGAATGGGAATATATAGATAAGTATTGTTCAAAATCATTTTTTCCTTTGGGGGTTTCCCTTTTCTATCCACCAGTTATTCACTATTAGTCTTCAGGCCATTTCTGGACACCTCCTCCAAGCTTCTATATAATATTCCTCTCAAGCAGCTATTAATGGGAAACATTTCTCCTTGGATCATAACACCTGCTGGCAAGTTTTCAGTTTTAGGTGTGCTCTAGATGGCCCAAGATTTGTGCTTGTTATCACAAGGTGGTTCTGTACCCAGGTCCATCTTTTAGCTACACCAAAAACAAGTTAGTATTTTCATGGCTGTCTCTCATTTATACTGTCCTGATTTCTAGGATTCAAAAGAAGTGTAGCCTACCCGATTGAAGAAACAACAGATTTTAGAGAAATTGGGTTGTTGTTTTTACATTTTTGAAGTATTTCTATGGGAGCTAACTGTACAAATCCATAAATCTGGCTGTATTACAACACTCATAACACTCATTACAGCTGCATACAATTCGCAGAGGGTGAAGGTATTTGAAAATATTGTGGCCCATTTAGTACAGGGGTGGGGAACCTCTTTTGGCTAGTGGGCCAGATCACTATCTTCTTGACCCCTGGCAGGTCAAAGATGACACCTATCAATCACCTGACATAACAATTAAATTCAGGGGATGCTGTTCTTTGATTTTGGTCTCCCCACTTTACTCTTTCTAGCATTCCACCCCCTCATATACATCCTCATATATACAGGTGTGAAGCTAGGAGTCAAGAAAAGGGATGCTCCTTTAAGTCCTGCTTCTCTAAGTTATGCAAATGAGATAACTGGTTTTTTTTTTATAAAAAAGGCATAATGCATTCTTAATCTGCTACAATAAACATGAAATTTGCATATCACAAAACATTTACTCTAGATCACTGCATGACACATCATTTGAATGTGATATTCATTTGCTGATATTTGAACTGTGCAACCAATCCAGCAGGCTTCGACAGCAGGTGACTTCAATCCTGCTTTTTTAAAAAGGCATTTAAAAGATGCCTTTTAAAAACATAGGAAACTGCCTCACATTGTCACATCTTTGGTTCATCTAGCTCAGTGTTGTCTAAACCGACTAGCAGCAGTTCTCCAGAGTCTCAGCCAGGGGTTTCATCCAGCCCTACCCAGAGATACTGAGGATTGAGCCAGAGGCCTTCTGCATGCAAGGCAGATGTTCTACCACATCTGTGCTGCCAGAACTTTGCTGGTGGTTGATCCAAGTACATTATAACTCTGTCCTACTAATTCAGTTACATTTTCTCCCTGTATTTTTATATATATTTTAATACTGCTGTATACTGCATTCAGATAATGTGGGGAGGAGGTAGAGAAATGTTTTTAATAAATAATGTGCTGAGAAAATGAATGGAAAACCTTTTGATCCTTTGAACCTACTGTTAAAATCTAAAAGTGACTATCTACCCAGAAGACACTGCAACTCAGGCAGAACTACCCTGGGACTATGGGATGCTGTCTGTAGGAATAATCTTGTTTAGACTACAAAAGTGTTTTCTTTAACATTTTCTCTTAAGATTATTACTGCTGAATAACAAAATTATATTTGTTCTTTAAGTCTGAAGCATCTCCTAGATTTATGTCTCTCTGAATCCTGACCATAGAACCTGGGGATAAAGAGGTTTACAACTTTCTTTCATTACCTGGCCATTGATTCAGCATTCACACTGTACTGAGCACTGAGACTGCTGACAAAGCAGAATGCACTACCCAGTCAAGAAGCTAAGAAATACACTTCTAAGAGTTTAATCTCACTCTCTCCATTGCCCAACAGTTTTCTTACTCATCATCAGATTCCTGATTTTGATCAATACGATTCAGAAACTCTTCAGATACTGGCTGTGTAGAACCCAGATAGCAAACTTTCATATGAGTACTGAGGTTTTTCTGGGTACCAAAGCCCTTGCCACAAAAAAGACACATAAACGAACGTTCGCTGGAGTGCACAGACATAAGATGCCGGTTTAAGTCTGTCTTGTCTCGGAACAGTTTCAGGCAGCAAGGGCATTGCATCTTCTTCCTGTTGAAGTGGATTGTTTTTTCATGACGATCCATGTTGGATTTTAGTGTGAAGCTAGCAGGACACTTTGGACACTGGAAACGGGCAAATTGCCCTGGAGATATGTGCTCAGAAAGGTTAGCCAGTATTGGCCTAGAGTAGTCCACTACATCAAAAGGGACAATCATGGGGAAAGTGTGTTCCTTAATGTGTTCCTTCAGCTTTTCCACACATTCAAAAAATCTTCTGCAGAAAGCACAGCTCAGCCTCTTGTGGCCAGAAGAATCCAAGAACAAACCCTCGTGGACCAAGTCCACATCTTCAGATTGTGATGCATTTATATCTAAAAAAAAAAGGAAATGCAAAAAATTAAATTTTAAGTTTTATACTTTGAATTATTAATATACAGTCTTCCTTCTTTCCATTTACCTGTTTCAGAACTATCTAACTGCCACAGTGTTAGAAATCCATCATAGGTGACCTGCAAAAGAAAAGTGCAATTATGTTAATGATCACTCAGAGAACATCAAGTACTTTAACACCTGTAAATTACTAAAACTCACTGTAATTCTGCTCCTTCTGCAAATCTTCATTACAAATATTTAGTTACTCAAATCAATGTTTCATTTCATACCTAAAAGTATGCTCAAAATATATAACCAATATATATACCCAAACTGCTAATAAGAACTGTTAAGTATCTGTATATTTGTTCATTTTGTGATCTCAAAAAATCTGTGTTCAGTAGATTCTGTACAGAAATGAGAGCTTCACAAGTATGCCATGTCATCATCATCATCATCATCATTTATTAAATTTATTGGTTGCTTTTTCTTGCCAAAGGTAACTCAAAGCAATTTACAAACAAAAACCCACTTAGATGCACAAAAAAGCATTAAGACATTTAAAATACATTTAAAACACCCCACCCACCCTAAAAGGCCAAAGATAGTTACAGTGGTACCTCGGGATGCGAACAGGATCCGTTCCGGAGCCCTGTTCGCATCTCGAAGCAAATGTAACCCATGTCTGCGCGTGTCACGTTTCGGCGCTTCTGCGCATTACATCATTTTGACACTCTGCGCATGCGTGCATGGCGAAACCCAGAAGTAACACGCTCCATTACTTCTGGGTCGCCGCGGAGCGCAACCCGAATTTGCCTAACCCGAAGCGTATTCATCCTGAGGTATGACTGTAGAGGCTAAAGACCTGGTTAAAGAGGAAAGTAACTGCTTGGTGCCTAGAATATAGAATGATAGAATGATATAGAATGATGGTGCCAGGCGAGCATATACTTTTCTATTTTGAAGCACTACCATGAAGGAAAGGCTATGAAGCCAAGAAGTAGGCCATGATATGTTATGAGAGACCTTGTTAAGTGAGACCCAGAAGGGCAATTTGTATACCAACATTAACTGATCCTTAGCACCAAACTGTTAAATTCTGGCATTTCCAAAAAAAAAGGTGTAACTATCCCTGACCAGAACTATCTGCTCCAGTTTCCTTTATCCATCCCCACCCTTAACTACATTTTAGTATTGTTTAATTTAAAAGGATTAATTACTGGATATTTTCAAGTTTTGAGTTATTTGCATAATATTACTTGTATGCTACACAGTACTTCCCTATGAGACATAATGGGTGATTTAGCTGAGGTGGGGTGAAGATGTAATTACTACTGAATACTTTCACCAAGTTGTCTGCGATGATGAGTTTGCTTTCACTTTTTTAAAATCAGGGAAACATTTGTTTAACTAAAAATAATAATAATAATATATGATATATTTTACAAGACCAGATACATTTACAGGAAGAATAATTATTCCTGCCATGCTTTTTGATATTTAGAATAATTATTGACCAAGTTTTTAAACAGCGGATAAATGGTCCTTAGGAAGCTCTCAATTCTGTACATGCTTGATTCTGGTTGCTAGGACTCTGAAGTATTTTTTCTAGTCCGGCCTTTATGTTTCCTTTAAAAAGGTCAGGAAAGTATTTCTATAAAATAGGGATCTGAAGATCAAAACCATTAAGTGTGTTGCAAGAGTTAGTATTACGTATTTCCGTAAACACACTGCTGTTTGGAACAGAAGGAACAAATTACTCTGTGCATTTTTTGTATTTTGATAGAATTTCACAAAGCAGTAAAGGTAAAGGAGAGTACCACATTACGGACAATACAAATAGCCTAGGTCTGTTACAAATTTGAATAATTCAAAATTCTAAGATACATTAAGAATAGCAAACTGAGCATGATGACACAATTTCAGTCGTAAGTTTTATAACACTTAAAAACTAGAATTACCCCCAGATAACTATAATATTACCTGAGTTGAAGGCATCACTCTTTTCACAGTATCTGGTGATATTTCACCAGAAGAGGGGATGATGGTAGTGGGGCTCTGAGTGGCAAGGTGTGATGAAGGCAGCAGAGGAGGAGTTGATGCTTCCACTTTGCCATCACATTCACCCCTTGAACGATTCAAGTTGGTGCCAGACCCTGAGGAACACAGGAAACGAGTCTCACCCACATGAACTAGCACCAGCTGGTGGTTTTACAAAAGGCAGGGAATGAACAGCTGTAGCTTAATCTTCTGTCAGTGGGAGTGAACGAAGTGCCACAGAGATTCCAGGCCCATTGACTGTTTTAAATAGCCTCCCCACCCAAAAGTGTGGTGGGAATTATATCACACAGCAGCATAATGGTCACTAAAGGAAGTCAAAACAAGAAAAAGAACACAAGGCAGCACAAAAATGAGAACAACTTTCAAAAGATACAATGATCCGTTCTTTGTATGTGACTAATTCATTGCCATTTCTTTAAAACTTCAAAAAAATTAAACATAAAAAGGACAAGGTTGTTCTTACTGTCATAACAAGTCATCTCATTAGCAATTATGCAATTGGAAAAGGAATTTATGGAGCTCTGCTGCAGCCAGCAGTGGGAGACCCATGCACACATCAGACTCTAATAATGACTAGCATGTTTAAGTTAGTCATAACTAGCATTGTTGCTGTTAGGGAAAGTAATACAAAAACAACACACATCCAGCTTAAAGACAGCCCACAAAAATAATGCATTATGGTACAAAAAGTCTTATTTTTCCTGAGTTAATTCACAGAGTTCTGGGACCACTAATGAAATACAGCCTCAAACATAATCTCACGATCAAATACACAAGGTACAGATACTGTATATTTTTGTGTTGAGGGCACTGTAGTACAGTATGCTGGGGACACAAGACATCACTATTCACACAAAACGTGAAGTATGTGTAGCAATTTATTTTCAAATATTTGCAGAATTTAAGTTAAACATACATGATAGAACACTAATTATTACGAAATACTAGACTTAACAGCCTAATCCCAAGACTTGAAATGGTAGCAATAAGGTGAGTAACACAGAGGAACCTATGTTAGACACACTCTGAACCTGTGTGAGGCTACCAGACCAGTACTACGGTATGATTAACTAGTTAATTGAACTTTTTCTTACCAATAATGTATTTAGAAAACTGTGTATGTATCAAAATAAATTGTGTGATGATTAAGCTATCAGATAGCATTATACACACACCACAAAATTATTTAAATTCTGATTATAAATGGTGGTTATAAAGAACTTTTATCCTGAACTGCAAAAGCAAGAAAGAAGCACAATCCTACTGAAGGCATAGAATGAAATAGCAGTATCAGAGCAACAGAATATATATGTTTTAAATCTTGTTAAAATTAATGTATAGCAAGAAACATGTTCTATAAAAAGTACTTTTGAAAAATGACCACAAACATTTTTCTTTAGCTTTTGAAGGTTTTTATGCATTGACTGTCACTTGATTTATAAAACCTAAGGTCAAATGTACAGGTAACCTGATGCATAAGTTGCTACTATAAATAGTTTGAGATGACATAAAAAATAACATGAGGTACTAAACTTAAGACATATCAAAAAGCTATCATAAATAATAAGAGAGAAAATGTTTAAGAACACATCTGAGCCAAAGGATTAGCAACAGTGTTTCCATACCACATTCATCCAAACACCCAATTTATATACAAGATTATTCATTCCATTGAAAAGCCACTCAGCAAGGATGAAGTAACAAAAGTTTCAAGTCTTACACTCTATTCCTTGGGTTCACAGCAGATTATATATATTATTTCAAAAGGTTTCCAGACATGTAATTTCCACATGTTTTAATCTTGAATAGTGTATTGCAAATGCATTGATTTGAAAGCAATTTGACGCATTTCACTTTCAGCCTCATATAAAGAACTTATTTTGGTGCTTTTAATTTATTTGCTTATTTTAATAATGCTTTTTTCATGTCATGTTATCAAATACTGGGCCCACTGCTGACTTCCCATAAAGTCCCAATGATATTTTATTATTATTAAAATGATTAATAAATACCTAAATATCATTACACAGATTCCACTATAAAATAAAACGATGACACCATTAAAGTTTAATATTTTGAAGTCCCTCAAGTGTTTAATTCCCCTAGTTAGTAGAAACCTATTCTAAATACAAGCCTTTTGTTTGCAAAAGCCCCAAAACTGTTGGACCTCCTCCTAGAGGAGGTAAGGAAATCTTATTTTAATGTACATACTGCCTTCCAAACAGAATCTGACTTACAAAAAATACACAATACAGCAAAATTAAATTCAGGAGGTAATGGCAGCATCGGATCAAATCAGTTAGGGATGAAATAGTTTTTAAAGCCTGGGAAATTAAACTGACGCCAAAAAAGTGTAGGTGCAAGGTAAGCCTCACTCCGTCAAGGTGCTATCCCTGAGAAGGCTATCCCTGGTCGCCTCCCACTGTACCTCAATTGGTGGACACATCTGGAGAGGAGTCTCCAAAGACTACCTCAACTGATAAATAGCAAAGTATTTTTGAAATAGTTCAAAGCCTCTTCTCTATTGCCCTCTTACAAGGGACGTTTTTTAAAAAAAAATCAGGTTTTTGCATAGTGGAGGTGCTAATTTACTGTTTCAAAGTTTTGGAATGTTTCTATAAAATACATAAATAAAAATAAATCTAAAAAATACAAGAGATGAGCTTGAATTCACTGCATATGTACTTGGAAGCAAGTTTCACTGAGTTACTCCTAGTTACTTCAGATTGCAATCTTAATGTGTTCCAGTGGATTAAATTATCAAAATATATACAATTCAATTTCAGCATATTAAATTTGAGCAAATAAGCAAAACTCAAACATTACTCAAGATATCACCCAAAGCTACATTGCGTTAAGTTTTACCTGTTTTCAAGAATATTCAGAGAACCCTGCTAGATCAGGCCAAGGGCCTATCTATCCATTCTAGAAGTCTGTGCTCACAGTGGCCAATCAGACGTCTATAGAAAACCCACATGCAAGACATGAGTGCAACAGTACTCGTCAGAGACCATGAATCAATAAAATAAAAACCACCCAACACTTTTTCTTCTTCTAAAATTAAACAAAAATATCTGCCAAATACCATCCTTAGTTTATTTGTGGCACCAATATCAAGAAACCCATATATTTATCCCTTCTACGTCAAAGGTTCAAGTTCTACATTTTGCTTTCCATTGTGTCACAAACTGAAGCACTGCCATGGCATCCTTCCACATCAAATTCCTGAGTGATCATATCAAAGCAGCAGGAAACATTTAAAATGTTGGGAGTGCAAGAGAACTACAAATAAAAAGTTGCTCAGCATACTCAATGAATCTATGATGCAATAAACACTTGAGAAACACTTCAAATGAGACGAGATCACAGTGTTATTCTGTCTGCCACAAAGTAGTCTCAAAGCTACAAAACAAAAATTGACAGTTTCCCCTATTTGTGCTAGGCAACAGTTCTTGCTGAATATATATTGGTGGGGGGCTTAGTTGCTTAGAAGCTTAGTTGCATTTGATATCCCATTTAGGTTACTCACCTCTCTCCCCATTCCCCATGATAACGGCAGAACATGCAATTCAGCAGAAGTGAAATTCAGGGAGCACAACTATACAATCAATACAGTGAAGTTGTTTCATGACTGAGTGTGACTTAGCTGGATAACAAACACGCTGTGTTTTTGGCCCACACATACTGTCTTCTTTGCCACCTCCAAATTTGTACCATAGTGAAAGAAATTAAATGATGTTTACTTAAGACCTTATGTTTCTGTCATTTAGGAAATACTGAACACACAATCATCTTAATTGTGTCTTTAGCCCCATCTGTTAGTTTTTGATCCTATATCAAGAGGATTTATTATGGAGCAAGGCTTTAAAAAGGGATGCCTTTTCCTATCTGTTTGGTAAACAAGTATGCATTTGATTGGCTAACAAGATGAGCAGCAACACACCAATAAAAACTGCCAACCACCCTAGATTCATAGCCTAGATTATGGATTCACGTTATTAAGTAAAAACAAATAGTCTTGTGGCACCTTAACCACTATAAATTTATTAAGGCACAAGCTTTAATATATGTCATTTGTTGTCAGCACTGCCCTTCTGCATTCTATGTAGATCAGTGGCTACACAAAACAAATAAATGGACATAACTGTGCTCAGAATGTTAATATCCCAAAATTAATAGGAGAACATTTCAACCAATCAGAGCACTCTAAGTGATCTTAAGGGGGCCATACTTCAACAAGGGAACTAAAGAAAACTCCAGTGGGATGTGTGAATTAGCTTACCAGTTGCCTTATTGTCTGTTCTGCTTTCAGGTTCTGCTTTCAACTGTTCTGCTTTCTATTTCTTCTTCTTGC
Source organism: Podarcis filfolensis (assembly GCF_964270895.1). Lineage (NCBI taxonomy): Eukaryota > Metazoa > Chordata > Lepidosauria > Squamata > Lacertidae > Podarcis > Podarcis filfolensis. Next base: position 93,953,708 of record NC_139609.1, on the reverse strand, counting down.
ATTTCACTTTCCTCTCATCTCAACCCTCTATGAATCATGTGTATATATGCTTGCCAATTTAAGATTACCCTTCATGAGTCTGATAGGGAGCAGATTCCAATTATCATCTACTTACAAATGCCACTATCTGACCAGCAACTTTCGACAGACCAAGGCCCACCTGTCACAAATCTGCTGGTAACATAGTAAAACCTGTGTCTAGCTACCTTTTCAGATCAGGATCTTGCATGACTGAATTACTCTGCCTCACATGAAAAAAATACCTCAGAATAGAAAGCTAGTATTTCAGGAGGAAGGCAAGGCTATAACTCTTCTACACGCAGGGTATTTTTCTGTATGGAGCAACACTTAATTGTGCAAGCCCATCATCTGCAATATGAAATGGTATAATTAAGGCATAGGTTTTCCACTTATCTGCTGTTTGTGGGAGCTAGGCCCAAGTATCACCTTGTTAAGACTCTACATGCATAGCACTCAAAATAATTAAGGCTGCATTACTTTGGGATGAACCATACAAGGATACAAAATAAGAGTGCCTAGAACTGGTTTTTTTAAACAACTCCTTTATGAATGCTTTTAAGTAGTGTACAAAGAAACAGCAACTTACAAGACAGTGAATGTGTGCCTTTGGGTAAGTATTCGAACAGCAGAGAACTTTCCTCTCCCAGCATGTCAGCTTTCAGGGACAACAAGCTGTTCTTGCTCATAAGGGCTGCCCGCAGATTAGCAACTGCTACAGCCTGGAGCGCATCTTCCTTCTCTGGAGTAAGAGGCTGAGAGAGATAACCAGCTTCACCTCCTAGGAGTGCTTCCTCGACATTTGCATAAAGGTCCACTCTCTCTATTCGGCTGTCAGAGTTGCTGGATTCTGCCCCTGTCAGATCCACACCTAAGTGGAAGAAAAACCCAACATTAGTAAACATATCACAATAGAGTCCTCTCAGCCATATGTACATTTGTAGCACTTCCTCCATCCATCATTCCACAGCATCAGAATCAATATGCCTGCTTAAAATGAAGGAGCTGAGATTACCGTACTTTGTCTTTTCCCCAGTTTTATGATGCCTTCATCTGATGCTGTAATACAACTGTTGCTATATTTATGCAGTACACACTTTTGCAAAGTTATGCACTCATTTTGCAAAATAAACACTCTTGCTGTTAAAATAGTAGCAGTAACATCTGGGGAAATGTGGCTGCTGCTGAAGACACTCTATAACAGCACTCAATAGTGCAATATCATTATGGACAAACAGAACCTTAATGCCCCCTTTATACTTGCTCAGTTACAATTATTCAAACAACATATTGCAACTTCACAACATTATGAATACAGTGGTACCTCGGGTTAAGTACTTAATTCGTTCCGGAGGTCCGTTCTTAACCTGAAACTGTTCTTAACCTGAAGCACCACTTTAGCTAATGGGGCCTCCCACTGCCGCCGCAGCACAATTTCTGTTCTCATCCTGGAGCAAAGTTCTTAACCCGAGGTACTATTTCTGGGTTAGCGGAGTCTGTAACCTGAAGCGCATGTAACCCGAGGTACCACTGTACAACGGACTAGTACATGCTTCAAACGGTGTGCATGTCTCAACAAACTAGGCACGGAATATAGTGAAGCCTCAGAAATCTTGTTTTAGACCCATCTTGCCCTATTCATTTATTTTATTTAAATATCTATACACTACTTCTCTCTGGGGGAAAAAATAAATCACCACCAAAATAATCTCAAAGAAAAACCAAAAGCAATCTTCTAAACAGTTGTAAGATACCAGAGCAGATATTGATCAGATTCCCCAAAAACCAGTACACCCACACAATTGTTTTAGCCTTGCAGATAGAGTGGAGATTAATCAAGACTCCTGGGCAGTTTGAGTGCTGCCACCTACCACTGGTCACACATCAGATATAGAAGGAACAAAAAACAAGTCTCCCCTAATAACTGTGAAGGTGGGTGGGCTCAAATGAGAGGAGGTGATCTTTAAGAAATGTTAGCTTAGCCCCAAACAGCTGCAAGGGCAAAGAAGATAGTACTGCAAACTGGGCCTGGAAACAAACTGTGAGACAGCGAAGTTGTACAATAGTGAGTTTGTAAGATTATACTCTGGATGTAGCCAAATCTTTGCCTACAATCCTGGCCACAGTCACCTTAGAGATATCCAGGAGTAATGTCAGATTTGGAAGCACTCCGAAGCTACACACACACATCGTTCAGCACAATCTCATTCAGAAGAGCCTGGATGAGACGTGACAATAGTTCAGTTGGTAGATTATGCGACTCTTAATCTCAGGTTTTTGGGTTTGAGCCCCAAGTTGGGCAAAAGATTCCTGCACTGGAGGGGGTTAAATCAGACGACCCTCATGGTCATCTGATTTTGACAATTTTGACATCATCAAGTTTACTAACCAACAGAATACCCACCTCATCCGATTTATGTTTCACTTTATTCGTTTCATAGAATCATAGAATTGTAGAGTTGGAAGGGACCATGAGGGTCATCTGATTTAACCCCCTCCAGTGCAGGAATCTTTTGCCCAACTTGGGGCTCAAACCCAAAAACCTGAGGTTAAGAGTCGCATGATCTACCAACTGAACTATCGTCAGGTCTCATCCTACAATCACCTAGAAAATGAGTCAGGATCTCAACATCTTTCCTAGAAGCAGAAGAAGCTGGATGTAATCAGCACACCTAATGATTGCCCAGCTCAAATCTCCAGACAAAGTTTCCTAGTGTTTCCATGTAGATTATAACAGCATTGGAACAAATTGGAACCCTGCAAACTGCATGCCATGGAGACAAGAAGAAGCTTGTCAGCACCACTGTATCCTAAAAAAAGAGATCAGAACCAACATAAAACATTGTTGGCAAGCCCTGTATCTATCACACAGACCAGAATAACATCATATTCAATATTACCAAAAGTCACTGAGGTCTAACAAAACTCTTGCCTGCTCTGGTTCCAAGAGGTGACAGTCATTCAGCAGGAAAGCAAGGCCACCTCAGCCCTAGAACCAGGCTGGGAAACAGGGGAGGACTCCAACATCACATCATGGTCTTCGGATTGTTCTGTTAATTAATGCATTTCTACTTGCCAAATGGAACAATTCTGCTCCTCCCTCCAAGCACAGTTCTGAGTCTCCTAACCATCCAGAAAGGATTTGGGGGAGCTGTGGTGGCGTAATGGGGGGGGGGAGAGAGCCCCCCTTGCACTAGCAGGAGTCCTTGTACTGGTTGCCACGAGTGCGTCAGGCTAACTGAATCTAGACCCAGATTTTTTAAAGGATCTAGGTTAGGGAAGCAGAACCTCGTTCAGCCCAAGATCCATATGCTCTCATGGCCTACCTTCTAAGATCCACATAGCAGTGGTAGGCAGGGTCAGATGCAAAAATGGGCTGAGCAATGGATGAGAATCCTACCTTTTTACAAGAGATTCCATTCCAGCTATGCAAAAGTTTGAGGCTTCTACACATACACATATACCACATATCCACCCTCCTCCCAGGTATCCAAGAGGCATTATCACAGTTCACAAACACACTGAACCAGACAAAAGCACTCAATCAAAGTGTGGCCTATAGAGGGGCATAGCCTAAGGAGAATCCTGAGGGCAAAACAGAGAGGCCTCTAGGCCTGAGATTTCACATTCCAGATCTAAGAAATCAGTTTCATTCAATAATCCCTGAACCACCCCACTACTATTCTCCCAACCTCCTTTCTTAGCAGGTAGAAGGCAGTTTTCAAGTACATAGTAAACAGCAACCTATCATGGTGGTTGGGCAGAAAAATTGTTTTTAGTTATCCTGCCTCAGCATTCTTCTTCCACACCCACATCATGGAGCTGATGAACCAAGAACTGTACTGTCCAAGATTAAATTTACTGCTGCAATATGAAGAAGGGCAAGTCCATGAACTATGATACAATGCTGATAGAAGTTGACACAGATAAATGAAAAACTTAATTAAATTGTGGGAGCTGTACCTGAGACATGGCAGGAATACGAATTGAAAACCCTCCTCCATCTGGTACTGTAAGGAGTCAGGGCAGTTATTAACTGGAAACTCAGATTTAATAACCTTAAAATAAAGCTCTCTTTTTAAGATGGGCCATTCTGAAAATTATATTTCTGCTTAGTGCCATCAAATTAAAAACAAAAATTAATACTGCAATATAAACTTAAACTAAACTAAAAAGAGAATAGTGTAATATACAAGAGATTTCACTCTCGCCTATGTGTGCAGCAGAGTGGAGGGAGGCAGAACGTTGCTTTGCACATTTGGCTCGGTATGTGGAAGGGACAGCCATATAGTGGGTTAATAAACCTTTAAATAACATCCGAATCAGCCCCAAGAATGTTCCCTTGATAATATCACCAATGTATCATCCATATGACAAGGGCATTCAGAGGAGCATTCTGTTTGTGTGGTAAGAATTAGCCAACTGCATTATACTAAAATACAGCCCTGTGCAGGGCTTGATTTTTTTAAAATAAACTAACAAAATGTTTACTTCAATAAACCTTATTATCTGAAATAAAGTATGTTTTCTGTCCTGACTAGTACTACTACATTTTTGTTTCCTTTAGAGCCCAGTTCACATTACTCTTCCTTGAATACTAACAGTGTGACAGGACAACAAAGTAAAGCCACAATCCCTGCTCAAAAGGAACATCTGCATCCACATTAAAATCTGCCCAGGAAGCCCAGCTAGGAACACAGCGTGTATATGAACTTCCATCTATGGGCACACCAAAGTAGGGTCTTCCTTTTTGTGGATTAACAATCACAGACTTCCTGGGTGATGTTTAACTAAGTCACATGCTGAACAGGGCATTGAAATCAAGTGACGTCCTCTGATTTCAGTAGATCTGCTCCTGTGATGACTTAGTCAGATACCATCTAATGTCATCTGAAAATCAATATTGCAAAAGCTTATAGATACAAAAACATTTCAAAAAAGGTGCAGGTGGGAGTGTTTGTAGATGTCAATTCCCAAAGCAATCTACTTTCTTTTTAATAATACATAGATTAGGTAATGTTTGAGTATTCAAAGGAAAGGAAAGAAAGGAACATGCCAGAAAAAAGCAGAATAGTTAACACACAACTATATTTAAACTTTCAGGTAGGTAGCTGTTTTGGTCTGACGCAGTTGAAATAAATAAAAAATTGTCCAGTAGCACCTTAGAGACCAACTAAGTTTGTTCTGGGTGTAAGCTTTTGTGTGCATGCACACTTCTTCAGATTTCAACTGTTCCCATTCTTCCTGTGAAGGTAATTGACCTCTACAGTGCCAGACTTTAATACCACAAAATCCTACAGCCCAGTGGTTTTGTATTTACTTAATCCTATAAAACTATGTCCCTAATATATGTGAATGACCCAATAGGAAAAAAATAATAATGCTACTCTTTCAGCAATTCAAAAAAATCCTTGTTTTCATGCATATCAATAATTTAGAAAGATAGTTTTCTGCCTATATTAGCACTGAAAAGCAGACTGAAAAGATTAAAAATAAGCCAGCTAAATCCTTCATTTGATTCTCAACTACTGATATGAAGAAAATCTGCACTATGCGTTGGCTTACAAATTTTGTTAAGGAGACCAATGAAAACAATGTATTTTTCCGTGCTTCTTAATTTATTTATATATTTTTATATGGTTGCCTTTTGGAGCCCAGCTCCCTGAAGGAAGCTTACACCATAATAAAGCACCAATCTAAACTGATATAACAAAGGTAGAACCACCAAAGGTACCCACCAATAAAAAACAAATTAAAAAATATAGGCTAGTTAAAATAATCACGGAGAAGTAACAACAATAACAGCAGCTAACATTATCCTTACTCATATATCCCCAAGAATGATGTTCAGTTGTCTCTATACTAATGCACAAAGCACGAGAAATAAGATGAACTTGAGCTCTTAATACAGGATGGTAAAAATGACATAAAAGGCATTGTTGAAACGTGGTGGAATGAGACTCATGACTGGGAAAGCAGTAATTGAGGGGCATAACCTATTCAAAAGCAATAGACCAAACAGGAAGAGAGGAGGAGGAGCATTATATGTAAAAGATGTGTACACCAGTGAGGAAAGCCATGATCTGAAGCATGAAAGGTAGGTTGAGACTATTTGGGTAAGAACTGTATGAGAGGGAAATAGCAGTAACGTCACTGTGGGAGTCTATCACCCACATGAAATTGTGGTTCATCCTAATTAAGAGATAACCCTTCTGTGGCTTTTAGATTAATCTGTATGAAATCTATTCAAACAGGATCAAAACTGCAAAATGGTAGGATTTTTTATTGAATCTTTAACTGGTGCTCCATATATTGCACCACTTACAGTGCAGACTGTCATTATACAACACAGAGTTCTAGCCCCAAAAGTACGTATGCAGGTAGTCTTCTGTCAACTGCTGGTGTGTGCAATGCTCAGTGTGAATTAGTTTATAGCATGCTACCACATAGGCTTGCCTTACATCTGGTTGTAGTGATGGACTAAAAGCTAATACACACTGAGCTTGGAAACAGTCTCATACTGTAAACTGCTGCAGCTGACTGGCTGTTTTTCATCAACCACCAAGACTGAAGGAGGTTGACAGAGACCTAAAATTTGAACTGAGCTGATATTCCAAGGTTAATTGACAACACAGTCAGTAATTCCACTGTAGGTATGCCGTGCTTTGATGTGACTGATTTGGGCAGTAATGCAGGCCCTACACACAACCCTGGACAGTTACCAAAGGGGTTACATCTACCTTCTTCAAAATTCAGACTGAAAGAAAGCATTCCGGAAAGTAATCATTTTATTTTCTAAGAGCCAGTGTAAAGCCACAGGAAAACATTTAACACATAATTTACATGGTTATGCTTCATGTTGTATATGAAACAACATTTTTAAGCTTGAAAGTTTCCCAAGATGGCACTGCTGCATAAAAAGACACAAGTACAATACACAGAATTTGAATAAAATCTTCAAGAAACTGAGATGTTGACTATTATATAACAGGAAATGTGTTCGTTCTTTTACATAAATGGATTTCCATTTTCAAAGATACTTCGTACCACTGCTACTTTAGAGAACATGTTATGCAGCTTTTAAAAGCTTTTTTTTCTGGTACAGAAATATTTGTGTTTCTCTTGTTAATTTATCTATTTAGGGCCTAATATAATTATTTTTCACAAGTTTTCATTAATAAATTCAGTTACTGGCATTGAGATATATAGCAGCTTGGGAGGGGCTGCCTTCAGATGTCTTCTAAAAGTAAAATAGTTGTTATTTACTTAGCATCTGATGGGAGAGCATTCCACAGGGCGGGTGCGGCCCCCTGTCTGGTTCCCTGTACTCTCACTTCTTGCAATGAGGGAACTGCCAGAAGGCCCTCGGAGCTGGATCTCAAGTGAAAAGCAAGACATATCCTTTACGCTACTATACAAGTAATCAAACCATTAAAGTTTATGGCCTTTTAACTAGTATGCCACAAATGATTATGCATTCACATGAATGATTATACATATCACATGATATGATTCTACAGAGACAGAAAGAAAAAAAAATCTTACTTGTTTCACGACTACTGTATGGCCATCCTTGGGCAGATAGAAAAGGTGGTACTGGAGAGCTTGTTCTGCTGTCATCTCCCAGTTGCTGTGTAATATGGCGCACAGTATCTTTGTTTTTTCTGTTCTTTCTGCGCCCAGTAGGCTGCCATCCATCCGCAGCGCCTTGTTCTGAAAAAGTATTCTGCATTGTAGTATCTTTGGCAGACTGCAACTCATTTCCTCCATAATGAGATGGAGAGCTCTGTTCCTCTTTGATACGCAAGGATCCATACCCCATATCACTAGACCACAGAGATTGGGATGAAATGTCATCATGACTATCCATTTTTTGTTCTTGATCCTCTTTTCCATATGTGCTTCCTCCTTCATGACAACTAGCAATGGCTGAATCACCAGAGGAGTTTGCAGGACTTGTCCGCCGAGCTAGCCAGGGAGATATGCTCCTACCAGCCACCACTGCCGAAATCAAAGCATCTGTACTACTGCTGGAGGTTGCTCCAAGTTCATAATCAATAAAATCATCTGATGCATCAGACTTAATGCTTATGTCAAGAGCAGCCTTTATGAAATTGTGACAAGCTTGAACAATATCAGTCATCTGGAGATAGCTAGCAGCTGACATCACCTCAATAACATTCCTGCTGGTCAATGCAAGGTGTGCAGAGTACATGAAGTCAATGATTGCTTTAAACCCCTGGGCTGTTACAATATCTAAATGAGTGACCGTTGCCTGGTCAGAAGTCTTCTGCACCTGGCAGTACAGTGTCTTGAAGTAGCGACTGCTCCCAAGTAAAATGTTTTTGTGAGCCTTGAAAATCTTTCCCTCCACTATAATGCAAACATCACAGAGGATGCCATGCTGTCTTTGTTCATTGAGTTCTTGAAGCAGATGACGATAATGGGAGGCAATTTCCATGTCTTCCTTTCGATTATTCATTTAGAAATATTTGTGCTACTGCTTCCACACAGGTCTGTAAGGGAGAAATAGAGAGTCATTATCACATTAAAGGGGCTGTCATACTATTTAAATCACCACAAAAATTCAGAGAGGCATTTAGCTATCTTTCCAAGTTTGAAGACAACAATAATTAAGGCATTATACTTAGAACAGAGAGTTTATTGCTTGACTTTAATATTGGATTTGCATTTAATAGGCAGGTTTTTAGAAATGCTAATGTCAGGTGGGGGGAGTTGGTAATTATTGGGATTACAGCAGCTGGGAGGAATTATTTAACCCATTCTTCCACTGCTGAAATCCTGAGGAAAATCCCTCATTTTAGCAGCAATGGGGGGATTTTCTGGCCATGCAAATACCAGCTTCAGATAATGGATTTTCTCAGGCACACAGCAAGGGAATAAAGAGTTAAATTCCCCCTACCAGCTTGCTGTAAACACCATAATTATTACCCCTTCAACTAATGCTATTTGTGCTTTTAAAAACCTGCACATTAAATATAAAGAAGCACTTGAGGTCCTATCTGGCTTGGCCCAAGAGAATAGCCTGCACTGAATATGTAAACTTGGACTATCAATATTCAATAGCTTTGAATATTCTTGAAGCTTTGAAGATAGCATGCCAGGATATTAACCTTTCAAAACTAATCAAGAGAAAGTATGATGTATTTACCACAACTACAGAGAAAAAGAGACTGAGATAAGCTTCCTGTGTTAAGGTATCAAATTTTAAGATCCTAGCAAGCTAGTGTTGATAATTATGTTTGTAGAGGCAAAGCATCCTATAGCAGAAATTCCTCAGGAAAGAAGTTACTAGATCCTGCGCGAGAAACAGCTGAATTCACGTCAACCTCAGCTAGGGCTAAGGGTGGTCAGTGCCCACAGATTACGGTGATTGTTGGGAAGGGAGAGAAAACCAGGCAGATGTCAGAATTAAATGAAGAGTTCAAAACGAAGCAGGGCAAAGGCTAATAGAGTTCTGCCAAGAGAACAAGCTGGTCATCACAAACACTCTTTTCCAACAACACAAGAGACGACTCTACACATGGATATCACCAGATGGGCAGCATCGAAATCAGATTGATTATATTCTCTGCAGCCAAAGATGGAGAAGCTCTATACAGTCAGCAAAAACAAGACCTGGAGCTGACTGTGGCTCAGATGATCAGCTTCTTATAGCAAAATTCAAGCTTAAATTAAAGAAAGTAGGAAAAACCACTGGGCCGGGTAAGATACAATCTAAGTCAAATCCCTTATGAATACGCAGTGGAAGTGAGGAACAGGTTTAAGGATTTAGATTTGGTGGATAGAGTGCCTGAAGAACTATGGATGGAAACTCGTAACATTATACAGGAGGCAGCAACTAAAACCATCCCAATGAAAAGGAAATGCAAGAAAGCAAAGTGGCTGATTTGGAGGGGGCTGATGGGAGTAGGCCCACTTTTTGTGATCCTATCTCTTTTTCTGCTCTTTTAGATGTGGCAGCCATTTTGTGTTGTGCCATGTACTCACAGCTGCCATTTCTGACTGGTGCCCACAGCACTTCAAAATTCCAGATGTGTTCATCAGCCCCAAAAGGCTAGAGTGTACAGATTAATTATAGCTTTATAAGACACTAGTCATTCCATTTTCTTTTAAATTTATCATCAAGTTACTTACAGAACCATTTTATACCATGTACTTTCTGTGCTCAGTTGATATCTGCTGTTTATACTTTTCCATTGTTTTAAAAAGCTACTAAAATGCACCCATTCTAATGAATTTCCTTCAATTAAATTTTACATTCTCCTTTTCCTACCTGTACTATGCCTTGTAGATTTTAAACTTTTGGATAAACTGTCTACAGGAATCTCTAGCCAAAACCATGTCCATAGTAAATAAAAAATAAAAAAATTATGTGGGCCATATTCCAATGCAGCAGCTCCACTGGCACAACAGACTCCCATGCACACAACAGAACTTCAGTTCCCACATGCTCTCAAAATCAGCTGAGGAGATATTAGGGGCACACAGGGGGAGCATAGGAAACAGAAATTCCAGCACAACAGCAGAACCCCGCTGGTGGACCATTGTAGAAGAAAGTCTGACTAAAATGCATTATCTGCTGAAGTTATTATCTATTCTGTATACTTCTTAGGAGTAAGAGTACATGCACAAGCAGCAAATTGCTGCCAACTTTCTAACACCTAATCACACATGTGAATGCAGTTAAGTAGCTTCCACACAATATGACTTTATGATCCAATTTATTTTTCTATTACACTGTCATGAGTTAAGCTTGTTATTAATTCAGCTTCCATGCGAGAAGTGTCCTTCCAATGTCTTCAGATAATTCTTTGTTGACATTATACTCATTATCTTAGTCTCCCTCTCCTTCCCTAGCACTAGATAATTTCTCTTGGAAACACAAAGTCAGCTAATCACACAATGCAATCACCCACCCCCAGGTATTTACCAGCTTTAACCACATCTGGTTCACAGTTACTGGTAAGCATAATTGAATGTCCTTTAGCTGAGAAAGTGTATATCAGTGTGTGTTGGCTGCTTCAGCTATCTATTCTACATTTGGTTATATTTAGTCTTCTTCTATAATAATTATTCCTTTCCCAATTAGCCGACATGAAAAATAAGAGATGAGTCATTGCTAGGTTGACCTACTGAGACTTACAAGTGTCACTAAATTTCCTTGGATTAGGGCCAGGTTCTTTGATTCTATGCTAAAAACTCAATTCTTGCACCAAAGTAGCTCAATATCCGCAAAAGGGAATAATTTATGCAAATGACACAATACTATAAACTTAATTTACATGCTTCACTTTAGTAATAAAAACAATATTTTTGATAACCTGGCTTTTAATTGAATTTAAATAAATGTGTACATTATATTTCATAAATGCCTTCGAGGGTATTCAGGCAGCATGAGATCACTTCTATCAATCTATCTATTAACTTTTTAAGTAAACACCCATTAGAAAAATATCAACTTAGTAATCTAATGTATAGAATATTCCCAACTACAATCACTTCACAAAGGAATAAATTCAAATTCCATCAGTACTGTGGACGGTCCAGATTTTACAAACTGTATACACATAGATTACAAACGAGCACAGTTAAATGTGATTCAGGGATGAGGAAGCAAGCATTTCTGTGCAGCTAGAAAGGTGACAGACCTTCCAGAATCCTGAATCCCCGAGTTTTTGCTTAGTGTCAACCCCACAGATTAGGCAACAATTTTTAATCTGCAGACTAAAGCTTAAAATGTCTCCCAATGACATCTTCATAGACAGTAGCAGCACACTGTTCTTCATACTATTGCTTCCCAGACAAATGAAGTCCTAAAGGAAAACATCTAACCATAAATGACCACTATGAATTTTCAGAACTTGGGAGCATCCAAAGAAATGAGGTTCAGCAAATGAGCTTTTCACTATGCTTGGAAACTAAGCACACTTCTCACGGTGAAGCCTTAATGAACTGCATGTTATCTGTTTTACAGTGATAATGGAAAGATAGTTGCCTTCAAGTTTAAGTGAATTGTCCCATTTTCTGCAAAACTGCAGAAAAGTGTAAAAATGCAACTGAAAACAAAAGGTATCTCTCACCACAATTAAGAACATAATCTGTGTGGGAATACCAAACAGAAGTCTAGACTGCCACCACTTAGCAGAAGTTCCTAAATACTATATGAGAAAAACATCATCCGGCTGAAAAAGAAAAATGTTTTAACAGGTGTTCTGTGTCCCATTCAATAGTATTTGCTGATATTAGTAGCCAAATGTACATCAAGAGTCAGGCTTTTTGTGAAATCGGAATCCACAGCAATGCCTTCCAGTGTGGTAATGAGAGAATGTAGGACTTCCACTTCATCCCAACATTCTATTCAAACACAGCTCATCTTTTTATGAATTCCTTTCTCTTCAATATGCTTCACTCCATGCTACAAAATGCCATGATAACAGAACTACTGAATTGTGCAGTGTGGTGCATGCAAAAGAACTACCAAGAGTCAATCAAACGTTGAGAAACAACTTCAACTCTATATAACTGAAGAGATATAGTTACAATTTAATTACAGTTCTGCAATTAAATTAATGAAGAGAAAGAACAGGTCTTGAAAAATGCAATCCAAAAAATTTCTCAGGCATGGACTATCAACTTCTGCAGGTCAAATTTTCTGGTTCTTACCCCTAATATGAAAAAGGCACCTTACTTTTAGGACACCTAATCTTAATACTAGCTGATATCACAAGGAGGAACCTTTAACAAGGTACTGTACAGTAAAGTTGTTACTCATACGGCTAAAAACACAATTAGGAAACTCCATAGAATTATTTATTATTTCATATTGAAATGTTGACTGTGATTAAATGCATCACAAACAAAGAAGTTAACAATGTAGCTATGGATTTAAAGTGGATATGCACCTTTATAAGGGGATTATGATGGCAAAAGTATGTGTCATAAAGTGGGTTGTATGAATATCCTAGAGTGAAGAAGTGTACAATTTAAAACAAGCAAGCATGCAAACAGAAAGAGGATGTCCTGAACCCTTTCAACATATATACTCACTCCCCTAAAAAAATTGCTTCTTCCCCTACAGGTGGGTGTTAGTTCTCTTCAAAGAACCATACTGTGAGCATGGAGAACAAAACATGAGTGGAAGTTTCAGCACTATTCCCCCACCCATGCTTTACTTTCAACACCCCTACATTTTTAAACAAGGAAATCAGTTACATGGGTTCTGACACAAATGTTAGCTGCAGTAACATCTAGTTTCCCTGCCAAGCTAGCAATAGTTCATCAAAATTTATTTCAAGTTCAATTATTCCATTTTGTATATTCCAGTTTTATAAACACGACTTTTTTTCTCATCACAAATCAAATTTATCTCTAGTAGAAATATGATATGTTTAAACAGATCAATTGGCAATGTGTGAAACTTTTAAAGCCAGAGCAACAATAGAACATGATATAACTGCAGTATAGGTGTCTGTAGTCAGAAAATTTCTACATCTCTGCTTTGATTATTTTTCATTTTTCTCCATCCACTACAAGTGTACTTTCTACAGTTTCTGGATATGTAAAAAGCAGGCAGACCCCTGGATGGATGGATAGGTATCACACAATAAAACTGTAACAGTGAATTTTGTTAATGAATTTATGTGCAAAAGCTATTCTGCAACAGTCTTTCAGAAAGAGAAGTGGGGGGAGAGAAAGAGAGATCACAAGATGTCCAGATACAGTCAACCCACGTCTTCTAAGTTGCATTAGACATCTGGACAAAGCACAACAACATTCAATTATGGAAGTCAATGCTCCTTTCTTCCCCACCTCCCCCCGATATTTGAGATGAATTAGATTTGTTAAACCATTACTAAAAATTAAAAATAGAAGCTAGCCAAAGATACTAGCTTACTTTAAGCTATGTGATTATTTGGCAGTATGCACTCCATCAAAGTGAGTGTGGTTAGGTTTGCAGCAGGGGAACTAACATTGCATGCAAAAGCTTCCAAGTTCAATCCCTCGTGTCTTCAGATAGGACTGGGAAGGGCTCCTGTCTGAAACTCTGGAGAATGGCTGCCAGTCACTGTCAACAATACTAAGCCAGCTGGATTAAGGATCTGACTTGATATAAAGCAGCTCCCCACATTCCTACATTTCACAGAAATGAGACTTAAAATGGGAAGTATTTGGATTTCTTATCTTCCTTGCACTTTAATAAAGAATATTATCATAAAGCAAAAAAAAAAAAAAAAAAAAAAAAGTTAAGATACTACAAAACCAGCAAAAGAGTTCTGGTATCATCCCTACTCATTAAATACCCAGTCCACCTACAACAGGGGTCAGCAGGGTTTATCTTCCTGTGGAGATCCCTCTGTGGGCCAGATCTTCCACGCGCGCCTGTGATTTTCAGTTCTGCACAGATGTGATTTTTGGAGTCTGCAAGTGCGCAGACGCAATTTCTGGTGCCGCGGATGCGAGTCCCCGCGCCACGCTGGTTTAGCACAGCGTGCGAGTGGGCAGCTCAGTTCAGGGGCAGCTCGTGGACTGGTCAAACGACCTCCACGGGCTGCTTCTGGCCCATGGGCCTTAGGTTGGTGACCCGACCTACAATTCTGGTAAAATTCTGATAACAGAAGTTTCAGTACTTCATCCTGCATACTTTTGCTGTGAGCTTTTGGTTCATAGAAAGCACAGTCAAACAAAGATTATTTCTTTGGCAGTGCAAGAAAAAGTAGATAGCAGTTCATAATGCATGCAGGTCCCAGTGTGTCAACTTCTTTATAGTTGTCTTGCCAATTGCCACACTTACCGGTAGTTGTCTGTATAAGGCAGGGGTCAGTAACCTGCGGCTCCGGAGCCGCATGTGGCTCTTTTACACCTTTGCTGCAGCTCCGGGGCGGATACTAGCGAGGGGAGGAGGCGCATTGTGTGCCCCGACACTCCCCACTGTTTTAAATGTCGCAATGGTTTTGCGGCTCCCAGGTTTTTTTTCTTCGGTCCAAGTGGCTCTTTTTGTCTTAAAGGTTGCAGACCCCTGGTATAAGGCATCGCTGATTTCAACACAATTATGGAAATGAAATTTGACACAAAGTGATAGGTGAATGCAAGAGATTAATCAGACAGAAAAGGCCCACGAAGCTGTTGGGGGAGAACGGTACTCCAAGCAAATGCAACAGAAAAGATTGGAGGACAGATTGGAGGACAGAAATGGGATCAAATCTTAAGTTTTGGCATGTAGAGGAATGAAGTCATAGAAGCTGACTTTGTCAGCAAACCTCAGCCACCACATTCTACATTAACTTCCACCACCAGATGTGCAAACAAAAAACCATGTTTGCTACTGTAGTAACCATTGAGATGTAGCAATCTGAAAGAGGTCTCAGCCTTCTCACAAAAGTTTTCTGAAAGACTGTGGCAGCTCTAAACTACAATCTGAAGATTAAAATGCCAGGGACACAACCCAAGAATGCATGACCACAGGAGAACCAACTTCAACAGTAACTAGCAAGTTTCTCCTATTCAAAATGGCCTACCAACCAACTATTCTCTGCCTTAGTTAATCTGAGCTTTAACTGATGTCCCCAAGTTCTGCCTCAACCATGGCCAGAGACTGTAAAGGCCAATAGATCAGGCATGGGTCAGATGAGAATGAAATTAACTACTTATTAAGACTTTCCAAGAACTCTAAAAGGTTAGTCACGATGTGCCCTTGTGGAAGCCACACTGGTCTTTATGCAGCAAGGCTTCTTCCTCTATATGCTTCTTTGATAATGTTTTCCACCAAGTTTTATGGAACAGATGTTACGCTAATCGGCCTGTGATTTCTCAGATCCCCCCGCCCCACGGCCAGGAGTTTCAACAGTCAAGACCAGCTTCTTGCTAATTGCCCAATGTACAATTTGTGTCTCTGTGGAACCCAAGACCACATAAAAGAAAGATGTGTATAAACCTCCAGCAGACACGTCAAACACCAACAATTTTGCCCATGAGTAGATAGCAAATTACTGCAGATCCAAGAATTTATTTATGGCTCCCGATGGAAGCAGCCTGGATTTATCATGCCACACAGCAGTCAAAATATTTTTGCTGGACACTTCCATGTGGATATGAAAGTGAATGCTGGAGTTGAGTCAAAAAACCCTGAGTGGAACTCAACATTGCCCTATGACAAACATTCCATCTGCATCAGAATGATCCTTCTCCCATGAACTGTTCTGGAGGTTCTCTCGATGCCCCTCCCCAAGCTAATTCTGGTGCGGGGGAAAGCACTTTTGTGGAAGTCCTTGCATCGCACTTCCCCGATAAGGCTTGTTAGGAGAATCCTGCCCCTGAATTGTACTTATCTAATAATACTATTTATTTTAAACTTATTCTAACAATATGTAATTTATATACCTCCTTCACTCAAAGATGCCAGAACAGAATATGTATAAGAAAAAAAATAGCCCAAAACTTAACATTGTAGAAACAAAATGAAATTCATCAATTAAATTTACAGTAAAAAATTGCAGGCAGCAGCAACAGCAAAAAACAAACAAACAAAAACACTTATACCCAGTTCTACAGTGAATCTCAACACTACCCCTGCCCCACTCGACAAAGTAGTACCGGTACATCTTCAACTACCAGTGGAAAGCAAGTAAGGCTGAGGTATGGAAGGATAGTTCATTCCATTGGTGTGGATCCACTTCAGAGAATGTCCTGCCACAAGCACCTACACCGTGGACCACATTAGGTTTAGGAACCACCAAAATAATTTGATCTGCAAATCATAGAGCAGGGTATGGGAGGAGGTGTTTTTTCAAATATTTGGGACCCAGGCCATTCAGGGCTTTAAATGTCATCATAAGCACCTGAAAGACAACTGGCAGCTAGTGCAAGTATTTCAAAATAGGTGTGAGCAACCATTGGCACTTCCCAGTTGCAAATTCCAGACCACTGAAGGGCAACTCCACATAAGAATGTATTGCAATATAATAGTCCAATCCGAAAACTATCAGAGCTATCCCTGTCCAGGAAAGGCTATGCCTGGTGAACCATCAATAACTGGGAACAATCACTTCTAATCATGAAGCCACCTGACTTTCAAGTGACAAAGATGACTCCGGAAGTGTACACATACCCAGGCTACAGACCTGTTCCTTAAAGGGACTATCCCATCCAGGACAGGCTGTCTTACCAAACCCCATAAAAGCCCACCCATAGCATCTCCAGTATGTCTGGATTCAGTTTACTGACCCATACCTAGCCCATTACTACCTTGAAATATCAGGTCAGCACCTGCACTATTTCTCCTGATTCAGACAGGACTGAAAGGGATTGAAATTGGTGGTGCACCACCATCAATTTCTTAAGCACCTTGCCCAAGGAGCAGTATTTATTTAACAACTACAGGTTTAAAGAAAGTGCCTCTTTTAAAGCCACTGGCACCTTCTCAGCCCTCAACATTAGCTTTTATTAGCAAAGGAGACATGCAGTAGGCTGAATCCCTTTAAGCTTGCCCACATCCTCAGGCCATAATAACTGAAACTGATTCAATAAAACTTAACCAGATGGTGTTCTGGAAACATCCACAAGACTAGTCCTAACTGCAGTATCTAATTCTGTATGGATTCAAGCAATTTTATCTTCAAAGTGCTTAGCGAATTTGTCACAGAATGCCTCCAATCATCTCCTTTATCGGGACAGATACAAATGGCCCCTTCACTGTGTGTATAAGCTTTTGGATGCCTACCGCAAGCTGCAATGGTGGCAGAGGTGAAGCTCTTTCACTGCCATCACTGCCACATAGTACGCACAAATGTATGCTCATTAGCTGTGTTCAGTCATATGTGTTTCAGGATTTACCCAACTTGTGCTACACCATAGTCCATCCTGTTTCATTGCCCACAACTCCCCAGAAGACTATGGAGATCTTTAAGCTCCATAGTGTCTGTCTGAGAAGGCACTTGGGAACAACTGTGTTGAGATCCCTTTCCACTTCAAATACTGTTTTGCAACCAGCTGTGAATCTGACTGTACCATCGTGCAGCTTTCACTGAACCAATGTGCTAACCAAAATATCACAGAGAACTTTTGTCGAGTGCTTTGCTGAAATCAAGCTAAACTGCATCCACATAATTCCCACCGTCTGCTAAGTTTTCTAGTAAAGTGATACAAGATAGAGATAATATTAGTTTAGCGGGATTTATTATTGGCAAATCCATTACAATAGCTTCTGTGAATTACTACATACATTCTTAAGAATTTAATTTTGCATTATTTCCATTTCGGGAGGAAACTGATCAATTGATTGGGAAGCCTACTATGTCTTACCTTTAAACTGCCTAGTTTAAGATAAGACAACAACCATTTGAGTACACAACAAATATTCAGCTAATCCTATTGTGCAGGGTGTCAAAGTTTTCTGGCATAGGTACAAAGCTTCAGAGTTCAGGGAATTATAAGTGTAAAGGATAACTATTTGAATTTCAGGGAGCCTTTTGAGATTTAAACTAAGCCCCTTTTATCCTTTTATTTACCAATTAAATTAAGAATATAGTAACAAGGATTAGTTCACACTACAAATAATGCAGGAAAGCCATGTTGCTAAAAGAAGCAAACAGAACTCAGTTGAAAAAAGGATCACTGCTCAGGAGATGTGGGCTGTTCATGAAAATAATTTTGGTTTAAGAAGCTAGAAAGGCAAAAAGTTATGAAACAAAAACTATGCATACTGTACTTGTATTAATAAAACCTTGAAGGAATGGTGAATATTGCAATGAAAAGCAAAAGCTTTCATGAGGAAGTAAAGGCAAGAAGAAATGTATTTTAGAGTATGTCGAGCCAATATCAAAACAATACCAGACCAAGCAGGCACCTACAGTTTGTAATTAAGGCTGCAATCCTAGCAGTGTCTACTCAAAAGTAAGTCTCATTCAATTCAATGAGGTTTACTCCCAGGTACTCAGGTAAGTAGGTTAGGTTTGAAGCCTCACTTCGCTTAGGCTATCCACCCAATAAAGTATGCCAAGGTTGTTTCTGTAAGCTACTCAGAAAGCTTTTCTAATATACAACCTGGAAGAGAAGGACATAGGCTCTACTGTATGGATGTCCTAGAAAACACAAGCCATAGGGACAATGTGGCCCATTTCCTCTGTTCTCTGAAATTCCAAAATCTGACCTGTATATTGCCATACATCATTTATTTAAATAGTTATTATGTCTGTTTAATTAGCAAATAATGTCATATGAAAGAGAAGAAACAGATCCAATTAATTTACAATGCATAATGTATCATTCTCACTTATTTAGATATGGCTTCATGGAGTAAACAGGACATCATAGCCTAATCAAAAGCTGTAACAATATGATTCCAATAAGTAGTCTACTAACAGCAAAATTAGCTTTTCATCATCCTTTAAATAACAATTGACACTAGTATCTCACCGCAAGCCTAAACACACTTACTAGGGAGTAAGCTTAACTGAACACAGCAAAACTTACTTCCAAGTAAACATGCATTAGGATTTCACTGTCAGATTTGCTCATTATTTTCAGGATGGAGAAATGCAAGTTCTAGTTAATCAAGACCTGGATACTGTTTTGTAGATCCTGTCTGTCCCATAAGGCTCTCCTTTGTTAACTTGTAATACACCAGAGGATAATTTTTCACTATGTGGAAAACTGTGGTTAACAGTAAGCTCTAAAGTCTAAGACTCTAAATGCACACACACCCCATATCATGAAAGGACTACAAGACTGAGAACTTGACAAGCAATAGCTGCATTCAACTGCTATTAATTCAGTTCAGCACAGCCAATCAATAAAACAGAATTGGCTGTCAAATGCTAAGAGTGGTTCCCTTTATCCCTGAAATACTACTGTATTTAAAGTGACACAGTATAAACTGCCAAACTTTAGTTCACCGAGCTGGCGGGGGGGGGGGGGATATCATGCAATTTCCAAAGTTTGTGTAAAACTGCAGCTTTTGTCTGTCTCGTGGCAAGAAAGCCGAGTCTAGCTTTCCCTTTTACCAAAATAGAATACTCTTCTCAAAGAAAACCCCTTAAAATAGAAGCAGTAAAAGTAGGGAACCAAGTTACAGTATATGTACTGGTACTTAAAATGCTAGTGTACAACATATATTTAGAAAATGCAACTAAACATTTGAAATGACTCAAGTATTAAAATGCATACAATAACTTCAGTACAGGTGCCTGCAAAACACTGTTTGCAAAACACACTTCCTTATTAGCATATATATAAACACTGCTGATAATAACCTTGTCTCTAATCCATGCTAAATAATTACCTTGACTGAATACAGAGAAAGCTAATTTTAAGAAATATCTCCTAGTAAAACTACCCTTTGTTTCTACATTTATTGACACATCAAAAATATATTACTGCATATAATAGTTCTATTATATCTATTTCTGGCTCTCCAGCAGTACAGCAAGCAATAAGGAGCTGTCTTTAAATTGAAGGAATCCTACCACTGTTAACAGTCCTGGAAATCTGGTTCATTCCTTATTTGTCGTCTGGGATTGAGTTATCAGATGCTACTTGCATGACTTTTACAGAACTGACAACCTATTTACAGACACAAAAAGGCAATCTACAACTTAAAAACTTCTACCATCACCTTTAGGTTGTTGTTGTTTTTTAAAGGAAACCTTTTACTCTCCCTACAAATTATTCTTTTGGGGTGTTGACACCCCCTTCATAAAATGTTCCCTACC
Source organism: Podarcis filfolensis (assembly GCF_964270895.1). NCBI lineage: Eukaryota > Metazoa > Chordata > Lepidosauria > Squamata > Lacertidae > Podarcis > Podarcis filfolensis. Next base: position 93,932,961 of record NC_139609.1, on the reverse strand, counting down.
TGTATGCAACATTTTCAAATCAATTCCCTTACTTATCACTTAGCATATTATGTAGTCCTCCAGCTTTAGGCAGGGAAAGCATTATTCTGAAGACTGGGTTTTTTAAAATATACAGGGTCACTACCAATATTTCAGCTTGCAATTAAAATGGAGGAAAGGCCAGCCGATCGGTGCCTGACTTCAGGGGGAGACAATAACCCCAAACAGGCCTGGCTTTAGAGAGGCAGAAAGAGAAAGCAAGCGAAGGAGAAATATACAACATGTTTCACCAGTATTATTACCTCATCCCTTTCTTCCAAGCAGTTTTGAGCCACTCTCTCTTGTCAAGCTCTTGGGTCCAACTTGCACAGATGCTTATTTTTAAACGCTGTGGGGTGGTTTTTGTTTGCTTTTCAAATAAAATTATCAAACCAGAATGGAAAGGCTTGCTATTTCACGAAGTGGAGCTGCTGTTAAAATGCCCCCTTGTCTCCTCTCCACTCCCTTGAGCTGGGTGTTGACGCAGCAGAAATTACCAGCTGGAAAATTCCCCTTTTGGAGGTTAGAGGGAGGGGTGGGGTGGGGGGAGAAGAGGAGGAGAGAGGGGGTGGGAGAGAAGCAGGGAGGGGGGTTAAACCCTGCCAGTCACAGAGCTGTCCCCCATCTATCCACCCACCTAGCCCCAAATAAGGCATCATGTCCCGAGGTGAAGGAAGATCAGAGGAGCTCCATGCCCCTTCCACACACAGGGGGGTGGGAAAGTCATCTCAGCAAAACCGCCCCCCAACCACGTCCCACCCTCCAGCTGGGATTTTACCCAGCTGCCCTTCCAGCATATCTCAGGGAACAGGCACAGCGTGCGTGCGCCGCGCGCAAGGAGGACGCGCGGCCCCCACGAACCTCCCATTGGGCGGGCGAGCGAGGGGCGAGCGAGGGGTTGGGGGGGGGCTAAAATCCATGACAGAGAGGGAGGGGGGCGAAACGAGTATCCTTTGCCTTCAATTAGGAGAGGTGGGGCAGGAGGGGGGGGGGAGAAGGGAACCCGATGCCCTCATTCAACTGCCCCCCAAAGGTCAATTTCTCTTCTCTGCTGTCCCCCAAAGGAAACCCCATCCATAGTATGTATATGTGTATATATGTATGTGTGTGTCTGTGTGTGTGTGTGTCTGTGTGTGTGTGTGTGTGTGTGTATCTCACCCCACTATCTAGAGAGAAGGGGTGTGTGGTAGTGGTGTGGGGGGGGTGAAAAGTCCCCCCCCCACCAAGAAAAACGCAAAAATCTCCCTACAGGGAACTAGGTTAATAGGAGACTTTGAAAATGCGCCGCTGCGCGCCATAAATAAATACGCGGAGACCCGAGGGGACCGAGTTGCCAGGTCTTTCAAAACATACTTTTCCTAGAAATAAAGAGAAGGGAAAAAGTATCGCGAGCGGGAGCGCAACCCAATGCGGTTAAGAAGTGGGGACGGCGCGTTTTTTAAAAGAAATAAAATAAAAAAGCAAGTTTTTGTAGCGCGCTTAAGGCTAATTAGGAAACAACAACGCCCCCCCCCGCAAATTACAGAGAAAATCGCCTCAGAGCAGAGAAAGAGGTCGCCGTCGAACACGGGGGAAGAAGGAAATAAAGGGGGTGGTGGTGTTATTGTTAACCTTGTAAGATGTATAAATGGAAAGCGGTTTTTTTATTTTTTAAAAAATTGTTTTGTTTGATTATTCTGCCTGCCTGCCCATCTCTCTCTCTCTCTCTTACCTGCGCTTCATGAGGAGCGCGGCCGGAGCGCTGGCTCCACACGGTCACACTCCGCGTCTTTCTCTTCATGAGTTGTGTGAAGGGGGTGGGGGGGGTCGGGCGAAGAGAAAGAGAGAGAGGGGACGATGGTTGGGGGGGGGAGAGAGATGTGGGGAGGGAAAGAGAGCGAGCTGGTGCGCGCTCCCGCCTCGCTTTCTTCCCTGCCCCCCCCCTCCTGAGGGAAAGGAGGCGCGCGCGCTCCACTTCCCCTCACAACTTGGCCCTAGAAGGGGAGGGGGAGGGGCCGCCGCGCTCGAGCCGGCAATAAAAAAAAACCCCACAACTAGAGGTGGGCGTGGCCAAGCGAAGGGTGGGCGGGGCTCCTGTGGAAAAGGAAGAGCTGAGGGGGAAGGCGAAGTGCAGCAGCCGCGTCGCTGATTGGGCGTAGCTGAGCACAGGCCTCCCTAAGCCACACCCACGCGGAGTCTTTTTTTTTTTCTTTTCCTCGCTTTCTTTCTGTCGGTTGAGGCCCCGCCCACCCGGCCTCCCCTCGCGCCGGCAGGGGATTGAGAGAGCGCGCGAGGTGGGAGCGCAACTGTCAAGCTTGCCGGACACGAGGGTTGGTTGCGCGCGGGCGGGCGGGAGGGGGGGGGGAAGGAGGCCGCTGAGCATCATGGGACGAAGCCGAGCCTGACAAGACTGTTGCCAAGGGCAAGTTGGGGCTTCTGTCTCCCTGGCAACGGTCAGGGCCTTTCCTCCCCTCCTGCTCCCGCTGTCCTTCACGCCCTCTAACATTGCGGCGAGGGCTTAATGTAGGGGGACAGTTGAGCGAAGTGAGGGGGGATTCGCACACGTAGCTGCTTTCCTCCTGGCCGTGAGGGGCTTGGCGAAATTAAAAGGAAATGCATCGTGCCGTGGGGTTGAAGCGCACGTTGCAAGAAGGGATCCAACAGACGCTCAGTAACTCGCAAGCCACCACAAAAATCAAAGGCAGAGCGAGAAGAGATGATCTGGATGTATAGCAACTGCCTGTTTAAAATAACAACAATTTGGAAGCCAGCTGAGTTTCATAGAATTCACCCATCCGAGCAAATGCACATGAATGAATGAATGAATGAATTTATTAATACGGTCACAGACCAGCGTCAACACACACAATATCACAGATCATAAAATATATATCAGAAATACAAAAGACAACATGAATATAACAAGGATTTAAATATAAAAATTAAAATTAATTATTAGCGTGCCCCCTGTAATTAACATTTAGGGGTTTAGTCATTATGGAATACCACTTGCTTCCTGCGATTGATTGCAGACGCACAGAATTTAGCTACATGTAATGTAGTCTTGGGATTCTTGTCCTCTAGCAGTAGTTTTAAATGATGGTGTTCCGATTCTTTCCTGGACTTTTGCAAAACAGGTGTAATAAAAGTCAAACGTATATCCTCATAAAAACGACAACGTAATAGTACATGTGAAGCAGTTTCAACTTCCAACAAGCCACAAGGGCAGACCCGTGCTGTGTATGGTTTACCCTCAAATCTGCCCAAAATGCACATGTGATTTATTTAACAAACAAATAAATAAATTGGGGAATATCCCGCCCCCAAATAATGTGAGTTCTTCAAAGCTGTCTAATAACTCGTGCACATAAATTCCACAACATGGCAGAAATACCTCAGGTGTTGCGAAACCATATAATTTTCAGCTTTATATTAACGGCAGGGAAGTTCAGAACTGATAAAGGTATATCAACGTATTCCAAGGAGACCCAACTCTCAGCCTCTCCTAACTTCAAAAAAGAGGGGAAAAAACCTGTCTGTGCAATTTTGGAAACTTTCTGATCTATAAAGTGTGGGTGTTTGCCGAATAAAATAAGTTTGGTATCCCCCAGATCCTAGCTGTGTTTTGTTTTTTAATTTCAAAATTTTCAGTCAAACAGCTGGCCTGATAAAAGCCAAATTTACACCCTCAAGAACAGTACTCAGTATGGGTGGAAAAATCAAAATTGGAAACAGAATTGTTAGATCCCAAAATTAAGAATTTGTCAAGAATGTATAACTTGCTGTTGAAATGGAACACTCAGGATGAAACGGTGAAATCTGCCATGATTAAATGGGCACATGACGTTGGACATAACATTATGATGGCTGACTGGGAACAGTTATGGACCACAGGTATGAAATTTACGGCATGTAATGCCCTAAGAGAGAATTTAATGAAAATGATTTACAGGTGGTACCTGACACCAGTCAAGCTTGCAAAAATTTATAGTCTACCTGACAATAAATGTTGGAAATGCAATGAGACTGAAGGTACATTCTTTCACCTTTGGTGGACATGCCCAAGGATTAAGACATTCTGGGAGATGATTTATAATGAAATGAAAAAGGTATTTAAATATACCTTCCTGAAGAAACCAGAGGCCTTTCTCCTGGGCATGGTCGGCCAATTGGTGCCAAAGAAGGACAGAACTTTTTTTATGTATGCAACAACAGCAGCAAGAATACTGATCGCGAAGTATTGAAAGACACAAGATTTACCCACCCGGGAAGAATGGCAGATGAAGTTGATGGACTATATGGAACTGGCGGAAATGACTGGCAGAATCCGAGACCAGGGAGAAGAGTCGGTGGAAGAAGACTGGAAAAAATTTAAAGATTATTTACAGAAATATTGTAAAATTAATGAACGTTAGAAAAATGTTGGAATGAAGTTATTGTTGAGAGACTCAGAACTTACAGGGTTAAGAGTTCTGAGTGGTGACGCCTCACATTCTGAGGGCGGGCAGAGAACACGGAAGGGGCGTGGATCTCTGTGTGTTTTGCCAGTCTGTGTGTTACGCTCCACGGAGAAAGGAGCCATGAGCTGCGTCTCACCGGGAAGATTTACGATGTGTTGAACTGTACAGCAATAAAGACGTTAAGATAAGGATTGCTGTGTTTCAAGCCTGAGTTATTGCCACACGACAGAACGTCCAAGCTTCTACTTCTTGCTGTGTTTACTCTGCTGGAGTCAAAGGTTCCAGGGGGCAAAAGCAAAGCTGCGCAGCGGAAGCGCGCCGGACCCCCTGGTCAAATTTGACCCCCCCGCAACAGGTTATGGGTGTCAGCAATAAAGATAAGCAACGTTCGTGTGTGTGAGAGGGCTGCAGGCAAAGAGGCCAGCAGCTAAAGGCCAGCTGATGAGACGCTGGAAGAGAATCTGCTGGGAAAGAGAATCGGCTGAGGAGCTAAGGAGTAGCTGGAGCCAGCCGGGAGGAGCTGATATCTACCGGACCGGGAGGTACCTGTAAGTAAGCTGGGCCCCCGGGGAGAGATGGCAGACAGCCAGGAGTCGTCAATCCCTTTTGATAAGGTGGACGGGAGCAAGCCCTGGGCCGGGAGAAGGCAGGCACTGAAGAAAGCAGTGGGAGCCAGGCCCAGAGGGGGGGCTGAGAATTGCTCTGAAGAAGCACCATGCCCAGAAGGGGCTGGTGGACGCCCAAAATGCCCAGAAGGCCCAGAAGGGGCTGGGACTGTGTTGGAGGGCTGCCAGAATGCCCCCACACGTGAGCTGCATGCTGCAAAGCTGCTGGAAGCTGGGAAGAGGAAAGCAGTGGCTAGCTGTTCCTCTGGAGGCTGTGCATCCAAGTTTGGGGGTGCAGGCCAGGAAGGCCATTCCAAGAGTCTTGAGAGTGCCCAGGCTGTTTGGCAGGAGCTGAGAGGGGTTTGCAGAGAAACCACAGCTGGAAGCCAAAAGCCATTTTCCCAACAGCAGAAAAGCCTCAAGGAGGAGGGCTGCTGGAAAGGTTGGGGGGGCAGACAAGACCAAAGGCCAGTTTGCAAAGTTTTCCACTCGGAGATGTTTTGCTTGCGGTTCTCCGGAGCACCTGCGCAGAAGCTGTCCACAGCGAGACAAAGGGCAGGAAGGTCCCAAGGACATTTCCCATGGGAACCAGGCGGGTTTCCATGGCAACTGGGCCTGCAGAGGGAGCAGGCGTGAGAAACAAGAGACGTTGACTGCTTCGATGGCTGTTTTGGAAAACACCACCTGCAACGAGAGCTCCAAGGTCAAGTCAGTTGCTAAGGCAACAAAGAAGGACAACTCCAGTCGGGGGAGGGACCTACGTTGGGTTGTTGACTCAGCTGCGAATGCCCATTTGGTAACAGCGCCACCTGATGGACAAATGTGGAACTGCAAAGCTGTTTCAACTGAGAAAACTGTTAGATTTGCTACAGGTGCACAGGGCCGTGTAACCCATATTTCTAACTTGTTTGTCCCTTTTTTACAGGCTGAATTGAAGGTTTATGTTCTCCCTGAGATAAAGCATTGCTTGCTGTCTGTACCTTCTCTTTAACAGGAGGGATATTCTGTGAGTTTTGAAAAGGATGTTTGTACAATTTCCAGAGGTGGAGAGCAGCTCGTAAGTGTTGGAAAAGATCAGAACAACCTCTTTGTTCTGGAATCACCTCTAGAGGGAGGGGGGCACACTCATGTGTCATGTGCTTGCGTGTGGCACAAGAGGATGTCACATGGGTCCTGCGAGGACGTCCAGATGTTATCAGAGTGCACCAAAGGTTGCAAGGTAAAAGAGTGTGGGAAACCTTTGAATTGCAAGGCTTGCAGGAAAGCCAGAAACAAGGGATTTGATGATCCCAGAGTGGAGAGGGTGACCACAAAGCCTTTTGAGCTTGTGCACGCAGACCTTAAAGGTATGCCACAGCCAAGTCTGGGCAAGGCCAAGTGGCTGATGGTGCTGACAGATGATTTCAGCAGGAACTCCTGGGCTTTTTCTCTGAAAACGAAGGAGGAAGCAGCGCAACTGATCAAAGATTGGGTTGCGGAGGTGGAACAGAGGTTCTCCACCAAGGTGCAAGGTTTCCAGTTTGACCGTGGTTCAGAGGTCACTGGGTCTGCTCTAAAGGGTTTCTTTCGCCAGAGGGGGATACGTCACAAGGTGACTTCTCCTCAAGAGAGTGGCGTGGCAGAGCTGAGGAATAAAGCTCTGGTTCGAGCATCCGAAATCCTACTGGATGACTCTGGTTTGCCTCACAGTTTTTGGGGGGAGGCGGTAAAAGCGGCCAATTTCACGATGAACAGGTGCTACAATGCAGTGGTAGGTGACACCCCGTATTTCCTGCTTCATCGGCAGAAGCCGCTTGTGCATTTCTTTCGCACTTTTGGTTGCAGGGCCATGGTGCCTGTACCAAAGTGGTTGCAGCAAGAAAGTGGTCCAAGGTACCAGGAAATGATCTTCTGTGGGTATGAACCCGCGACCAAAGGGTGGAGGTTCGCATACCCAGAAGGTGATCAGACCAAGCTTCTGGTCAGCAAGCATGCTGAGTTCAAAGAGCAGCAGGGAAATAAGTCAAGGCGCAAAGTCAGCCATGACGCTGTCTCAGATTGTCTGTCTGAATCCGAATCTGAGCAGGAGGGAGAGCCAGGTAATGGTGATCTGGTCGATGATCAGGATCAGGACCAGGGGGAGGCGTCTCCACAGGTTGTTAAGGGAGTGTCCAAGAGTGAGCCCTCATCTCCTGTGCGCATAATGGAGAAAGCTCACAGACGTGTCAAGTCAGAGGGGGAGTCTGATGAGGAAGACACACTTGCTGGCCCCAGTGGGTCAGGAGAAGAATCCCAGTTTGTGCCCAGACGGTCTTCAAGGGCAACAAAGGAGATTCCACCTGAGAGGTTTCAGGTCACGAATGCGTGGGTTGGTTTCGCACAGTGCGAACCTGAGGTTTGTGAGGTTCAACAGGTGCCTAACAACGATGCCAAGAAGGGGCGGAAGGCAATGGGGAAGGTGTTGAACACTCAGAGGTCCCCTCAGAACGTGATTCGAGAGGGGGTGTTGAGAGACTCAGAACTTACAGGGTTAAGAGTTCTGAGTGGTGACGCCTCACATTCTGAGGGCGGGCAGAGAACACGGAAGGGGCGTGGATCTCTGTGTGTTTTGCCAGTCTGTGTGTTACGCTCCACGGAGAAAGGAGCCATGAGCTGCGTCTCACCGGGAAGATTTACGATGTGTTGAACTGTACAGCAATAAAGACGTTAAGATAAGGATTGCTGTGTTTCAAGCCTGAGTTATTGCCACACGACAGAACGTCCAAGCTTCTACTTCTTGCTGTGTTTACTCTGCTGGAGTCAAAGGTTCCAGGGGGCAAAAGCAAAGCTGCGCAGCGGAAGCGCGCCGGACCCCCTGGTCAAATTTGACCCCCCCGCAACAGTTATATGGCTTTAGCAGAAATGTTATAAGGAATTAAGTACAAATAGATCTTTAATGTATTAAAGGGAAAAAATAAGGTTAGAATAGGTTAAGATAAATTACAGGACAGAAAACAGAGGAAGATGGAAAGGAATTGCTGAAACAGTTAATTGAAGTGAAATACAAAAAGGGAGGTGTGAGGTGGTCATGGAAACAAGTGAATGAAAGATAAGATACTGAAATTATTGGATGTGTTTTAAATTGTGTTGGTTTTGTGTTGTTAAGTTAATGTTTTAGTGTTAGTGTAATGTAGTGTTTTTGTTTTTGTATTGTATTGTATTGTTTTGTTGAATTTTTTCTTCTTTTATAGTCTTTAAACTGTTAATAAATATTATTATTTTTTTTAAAAAAAAGAACAGTACTCAGTATGCTGAGATGGCTAAAACACCTGCCTACAGGAGGGGAAATCAAGTTTTGGATTTTAAAAAGAAGTGCAAAAAGTAATAATGGCTTCCTGTCTATGCAAATACATCAGAGAATAAGCATACAATAGAATTCTGAAGTTTAATAAAATATGCTACAGTCTTTCCATTACCTCTTTTTTAATCATGTTCACCTTTCACATCTATATGCTAATTTATGCCATTGTGGTTAAGAGTGTCAGGAATGGAAGGGTAGATATACTGGTGCCAAATCCCACTACAGCTACACTACCCCTAAAACCAGCCACAAGAAATAATTGTTCCTGCTCTTTGTAACTTAGTTCTAACTTTCCAGCTCACTATAAACCTGCTGCAGCAAATTCTAAAACAAATGCAGTTTATTGTCCAAACTGCAGGGTGGAGGAGTCTGTGGGTTGCAGAAAAGGTCAATTTACTCAAATTGCCTCATCAGACTTCCTCCAAATCACACAGCCCAGTTGCATTCAGAAGCCTCGTGCTCATTTGACATGCATGCAGTTAGTTTTAAAATGTTCAGAAACTAAATTTCATGCATGAAGTTAAAGCCTAGACTCCTGTCATTCAGGCTGACTAAGCCCCTCAGCCACAGGGCTCAGGTAATATAATACATGCACATCAGGGATGCACAGCAACATTTTTTTTTCAGGGCCCACTTGTTTAAGCCAATAGTGATCTCAGTTCTCTGAGTGCCAGCCCTTTTGGTGTAGCCAAAACAGCACCATCCATGCTGAAGAGGGAGATACCAGCGTGGTCAGGGGAAGCCAGAGGTTTGCAGAAGTCCCTCCCCCCTCTCTCTCACTATAGAGGAAAATAAACTAATGGGGTGACACCCCAGAAACTGCCAATAAAAACTGAGCATGGGGAAATCCTGAGTGAAAGTCTGGGGAATTGGTTGAAAACTGGGGTGGTGGCAGTATGGAGTATTCTGGAAAAGGCTGGCTGGAACTCTGACCAGGAACACATTTTGTTGCAGATCCCGCTTTTGCTTCAGCCCGTAGCTCAGTCAGTACTAGAGCATAAGACACTTAATCTCAGGGTGGGGGTTTGAGCCCCACGTTGGGAAAATATTCACTGCATTGCACGGAGTTGGAATAGAATAGGTGGTCCCTGTGGTCCCTTCAAATTCTATGATTCTATGAACCTGAGCCCTTCACTTAAAGCATTTTCTTTTTTCCTTTTTCTTTTTGAAATTTGAAAGCATATTCTTATGCTAGGCCCTGATACCAAATCCTGGTGTTACTCTGCCTGAATAAGTAGAGCCATTCGCTGTCCGTAGCATCCATATGTACGGATTGTAACTTTCGGCAGGCATGGCCCCAGTGAAAACAGACATTGGATCAATATCTGTGCAAGAGTGAAGAAACATCGTTTCACGCATGCAAAAGCCGCCGCAGCTCCGCTTGAAAGCCTGAGTGAATTTTGTTAACCGTCCTTCAGATCCGCTCATTCATTGCACTCTGAACGTCTTTATTTTAAGAAAAGAAGATCAATACAAATTGATTAATGCAACAAAGCTGTCTTTCAAGGCTGACATAGTTTTTTCTCAGCAGCCTTTTCTGTTGGGTAGCTGAAGGCAACTCTTGCTAGGAAGAGTTCTGTTGCCAGTCAGATAAATCATGGTTTGCCCGTTGCAATAGCCCATGTACTTGTGCAAATCTAAAAGCGCGATTGAGGACATGAAAAAGCCAATTTATCACTTCATGGCATTTCAGCCAACAGCTCTTTGAAGTCGCCCAGTATCAAGAGCTGTGATGTGGTCTGGATCAATTGCTTGCTTCATTGTAAGACTATTTAGGATGCATGTTATGGGCCAGCTTCCAACACTGACTGAGTGCAGGGTGCAGGGCCCAAGTTCCGCCATGCTCCTGCCCAGTGGCTGTTGCTGCCACCGGAAATTTATTCACACAAAACTCCTGTCCATCCTTACAGACTGTTCCACCACACTCCCTCCTCTCCCTTCCCTGCCTCCTGCTTGCATGCTTTGCGACTGGTCAGCAGCCAACAATGTAGCAGTGAAGCTGGAAATCATTTGTTCCCCAAGTATGGTTCATGCAGATCAGCCTTCTCCAACCTGGTGCCCTCCAGGTGTTGTTGGACTACAACTCCCATCAGCTGTAGTTCAACAACACCTGGAGGGCACCAAGCTGGAGAAGGCTGTTGTAGATGAAGTGTGATTTCTATCCAAAAAATAAAATATTACAAATTATGATGAGTAATATAATTTTACCAACCCAAGCATAGCTTCAGTGAGAACACTTGCAAGTACAGTAAGTGGTTTACGAATTGCATTCTTAAGGTCTTCTCATTCCAGCTGCTTATGACTGTATTTTCTCTGTAGACTCCTCCACTTCTGGGAATGAATTCCTCCATCGCCCTTGCGTGTCTTTGATTTCAGGCATGCAGGCCCTAGTTCCCACCCTACAACCCCCAGAATTTTTTACTCCTCCCTGCCCCCCTTCTCTCTGCTGGAGGAAGGTATGTATTTATTTAGCTCTGTGTGTCAAGCGAGCATCATTCCCTTGTGAGCTGCGGCAGCTGCAACCTGACTTCTGCCTTGGGGAGTGTGCTCAGAGATGGAAAGGGGAGTTCCAGGAGGAATCTCCCTCAAAGGGTCTAGGAAAAGCTGGAAGGGTCAAGTCCCCTGTTCCCCACCCCAGTTCTTCTAGGTTGTTCCAAATTTGCTCATCGTTTATTTTCATTCTGGCTCTTTTAAATTTGGGTATTGCTGACTTTTGAACAGATCACTTTTGCAAATAACAGCAGGGGAGAAAAGAGATGTGCATTGTGCCCTTAGCATATGTGATCTACATTCAAGGCCTCTCCTGGCATGACTTTCAGCTCTTTCAGGATTATGATGAATTGATTAATGAATTAAGTGTAAGTTTGGGGAGGAAGAACTAGGCTCAAAGGTACGGCGTCCTCCAAAGCCCAACCCCACATTCATGGAATGTCAAAGGGTAAGCCCCCCTCAGTGCTGAAATGATCTTTTGGAAGGGAGAAATTATTCTCCAAACAAATCCTTTAAAGCTGCAAAGTGGTTGTCTTCTGGCCACTTGGAGGATTCACAAGCAGTCTGTGTGCATCCTCCAAGCTTTTTGAGCCCTAGGCTTAACCCAGGAGAGTAAAGGCCTCTGCTTCTTTTCATCATCTGTATTTCAGCCAAGGATTTGCAACCACACAGTGGCTTCTATTGCCAGGAGTGTGCCCCAGCAGCAACAAGGGTGTGGTGTGCGATCAACCTGTGGCTAGTGCAAGTTGCAGAGATTTGAGGGAAGAAAAGTACTGTCCATCCATTATTTTCCTGCAAGGACAGGGCGTCTCAGCTGTTCCCAGGGATTATTTCCTGACTAGCTTCCCCACACAGTTAGTCTAAGGAGATATTTATGTACTTTTGGTGTAGAGGGACGCCGGTGGAGCTGTGGTCTAAACAACTGAGCCTCCTGGGCTTGCCGATCAGAAGGTCGTGGTTTGAATCCCTGCGACGGGGTGAGCTCCGGTTGCTTGGTCCCTGCTCCTGCTAACCTAGCAGTTCGAAAGAACGTCAAAGTGCAAGCAGATAAATAGGTACCACTCCGGCGGGAAGGTAAATGGTGTTTCTGTGCGCTGCTCTGGTTTCGGTGTTCCGTTGCACCAGAGGCAGCATAGTCATGCTGGCCACATGACCAGGAAAAACTGTCTGTGGACAAACGCCGGCTCCCTCAGCCTGTAAAGCAAGATGAGTGCCACAACCCCCGAGTCTTCTGCGACGTGACTTAACTGTCAGGGGTCCTTTACCTTTTTCCTTTTGGTGTGTGGCAACAACCACCTAGTTTCAAGTAATCCCCTTTTGGGGGAAAGTGATTGAGAGGGTTGTGTCAGGACAATTGCAAGTTCTCTTGGATGAAATTGATTACAGTGGTACCTTGGGTTATATACGCTTCAGGTTACAGACTCCGCTAACCCAGAAATATTACCTCGGATTAAGAACTTTGCTTCAGGATGAGAACAGAAATTGCGTGGCGGTGGCAGCAGGAGGCCCCATGAGCTAAAGTTGTGCTTCAGTTTAAGAACAGTTTCAGGTTAAGAACAGACCTCCAGAACGAATTAAGTTCTTAACCCGAGGTACCACTGTATCTTGACCCATTTCAGTTTGGGTTCAGGCCTGGCTATGGGACTGAGGCAACCTTGATTGCCCTAATGGATGACCTTTATTGGGAAAAGAACATGGGGGGGTACAACCCTGTCATTCATATATGTTTTCTCAGTGCCTTTTGATATCATTGACAACAGACCCTCCAAGTGCGCCCATTTTCCAGGGACAGTACCAGATTAACAGAAGCCGTCTGGTTTCTGATTTGATCCAGGAACATAACACTTTTCCTTAGGATGTCCCTATTTTCATCTCAGGAATGTTGCTTGGTATAGCAGGACATCCCTATTTTCATTGGAGGATTGTTGGAGTGTATGGAGTTGTACGACCCGCGAGCCAAGGAGATAAGTAACTATAAACCTTTAGAATAAGTCTGAAGGCAGCCCTGCATAGGGAAGTTCTGGTTCAGGCAACCCAGTCAAATGGGTGGAGTATAAATAATAAAATCATCATCATTAAATAGGTTGTCCCTATTTTGGCGCAGGGACACGGGTGGCGCTGTGGGTTAAACCACAGAGCCTAGGACTTGCTGATCAGAATGTCTGCGGTTCGAATCCCTGTGACGGGGTGAGCTCCTGTTGCTCAATCCCTGCTCCTGCCAACCTAGCAGTTCGAAAGCACGTCAAAGTGCAAGTAGATAAATAGGTACCACTCCAGCGGGAAGGTAAACGGTGTTTCCATGTGCTGCTCTGGTTCGCCAGAAGCGGCTTAGTACTGGTCACATGACCCGGAAGCTGTATGCTGGCTCCCTCGGCCAGTAAAGTGAGATGAGCGCTGCAACCCCAGAGTTGGCCACGACTGGACCTAATGGTCAGGGGTCCCTTTACCTTTACTTTCATTGAAAAAATGTTGGAGGGTATGTGACAATGGCTTTCTCTTGAACCAACTCAGTGAGACGGGTACCGGGAGCACTGTGTAGATTCTTTTTATTATTATTATTGAATTATATTGCAAATACATACAAATCAAAACTTTTAAACGTGAAAAGAAGAAAAAATATTTTAACAGGTTACAAAGAACAAATAAAGAAAAGGGAAAAAAAGAAAAGAAAGAGGAAAAGCAGAATTATTAATAAATTACATAAACTAAAACAATTATATCTTAATGAAGATAAGAAAAAAACATAGATGGAGCAGCGTTAATTCATTCATTATTAAACAAAATAAAAAAAATCCTTCCAGTAGCACCTTAGAGACCAACTAAGTTTGTTATTGGTATGAACTGTCGTGTGCATGCGAAGGAATTTTTAAATTTTGTTTCGACTACGGCAGACCAACACGGCTACCTACCTGTAACTAGTATTAAACTAAGACTGTGTAGTACTGTGTAGATTCAATCATATCCCTATCCTATGGAATGGGAAGGAACAATTGTTTAAGTTATTGTGACACAACACTGTAAGATTTTGCCTTCTGCGGTCTCACTCTATGCAAGAAGCTGACGTCAACTGCAAGAGTTAAGGACTCCACATTCCTAATTCATATTACACTGGGGCAAAGGTCATCTGGTTTCTTTATCAGGCCCTCCTGGAAGGGAGAGAGGAGGAAGGAAGGGGATGCTGATGGGGAACCACTGAAGTCGGTGAATACTTTCAATGGTGGGAGTTGACAAGTTGACTAACTTTTTCCATGATGAGAAACAAGGCATTTGTTGGTTTGTGGGAGGAACCACTCAAGGGAATTCTCTCCTGAGATGTCTCCAGGAGAAGAAAATAAATGGCGCTATATATGTGTGTGCGTGCGTGCTTGCTTGCTTTGCAGCCAAATCCTAAACCTGTGTATTCTGGAGTAAATCGCACTGACTTCAGTGGAACTTATATCCCAGTAAGTATTCTTAAAACAGGAGCCGTTGTGAGCTTCCCATGCCATTTTGTGAAAGAAAAAATCACTTTGCATTGCATTACTAAGCTCATCACACTGCTGCACAGCAGCTCTCTTGAGGGCCAAAATGTGGTATCTCCAGATGTCCCTTTTAGTGTGCATTCACGATTATTATGCTCATGATGGTTATATGCAATCCTGCTTTCAGTTCAGTTTGGGGGCAAACATACTGCTCTTTCCCTGGTCGTTGCATGACCTGAAGTTTCCTGCTGAAATCCTGTAACCTTTAATAATGTTCCACAAGACGAAGGATCATATCCCCCTTGAGATGGCAACACTGGGGAAGCTAATACTGTATGGCAGAATGATTTGTGGAGGGTCCACTATATTCAGAAGTAATGTGCTATTATGATGTCACGACATGTTGCAGAAGACACCTGCAAAAAAACACACACCACAAACCCACCTGAAATATACTCAGAGCCGAGTGTGAATTTCATGCTCTTCATTCAGCTTGTAGTAGCAATGAATGAATCTTTCCCCAAAACGTCTGCTATATATACATTATTTACACAATGGGCCCCGAGTGATTGGCTAATTCCGGGCTGCTCTTGTAGGCCAATCAGGTTATGGATTCACTTCCTCCAGAAGCCTGATTGGCTGCTCCTGCAGGCCAATCAGGTCGCTGATTCCCTTCCACCTGGAGCTGGATTGGGTGGCTCCTGCGGACCAATCAGACTGCTGCGTTCTGGATCCTATTGTTCTAGGATTCAGCTCAGTACATAACACCACCAATGTGGAGGGGGCCTGCGTGATGCCTGACATATTCAGAGTAAACCCACAGAAATGGATGAAGTAATGTAAATGCATTCATCTCGGTGGGTCAACTCTTGAGTATAGTTTAGTTGGATACTACCCTCAGTTTATTCACCTGCTATAAAGATGACACAATAACACTGGGGAAGTATCATAGGACAACTAATAACACATAATGATGTGTGAACAGAACAGTATAAATCTAGAACGAATGCGCTATTATTGTGTCAGTGACATGTCTCAGAAGACACCTGCCCCCCCCCCAAACCCACCAGAGGCTCCAACTCACATCAGACGCTGTTCATCTGGTTTTTGAATGCAACCAGCATACAGTATCTGAGGGCCAACAGGAATACTTTCCCAATTGGTAAATGTCACTAGAGGTGGAGGAGCGATAACGGGATTTGTGAAATTGCTTCATGCTCTAAAGACAAGCAGGAAGGTCCAGGGCAATTTTACAGAGTTTGTTTCATTTTGGAGGAAAGCGGAGTTTGGGGCTTGCAGGGGACTTTTAACAATTGGCACCAGGCCTCACCCTGCTTACCAAATTTGGACACTGCCCAAATGTTCCTTATCAACCAATAAGGATTATATACCCTGCTTTTGTATTGTGCTAGAATCAGCAGTCATAAACCCCAAAGCTTTGGAATGAGATTGGCGGAGAGCGGACCAACTCTTAGGACGGAAGTGATCTTGCATATTTAAAATGCAGTTCTTAGATTCCAGTAATTGGGGCAAAAATGGCCTATCTGGGCAATCCTAGGCTCACTCCTTGCTACGCTGCTGCAAATGCTAGTTACCGTATTTTTCGCTCTATAAGACGCACCAGACCACAAAACGCACCTAGTTTTGGGAGGAGGAAAACAAGAAAAAAAAAATCTGAATCTCAGAAGCCAGAACAGCAAGAGGGATTGCTGCGCAGCGAAAGCAGCAATCCCTCTTGCTGTTCTGGCTTCTGGGATAGCTGCGCAGCCTGCATTCGCTCCATAAGATGCACACACATTTCCCCTTACTTTTTAGGAGGGAAAAAGTGAGTCTTATAGAGCAAAAAATACGGTACCTTGTGGCTGCAACCACAAGGGGAAAGAATATCTTGGCCCCATTCGTGGCCAAAAGATCAAGCACCACTAATTGCTATGCAAGCAAGGAGACCAGCAAGGGGAGATCAGCCTGGCCTGGCCTAAACAGGATATAACTTTTGACTTAGAGCTCATCACATCATTCTCACCTTTTTCCTCCACTTCCCTTGTGGGTTTTTGTAAGCCAGGGGGCAGGTGCCTCTGTTTCTCTCTGCTTTTAAAACTGATGTGAGCTGCATTGAAAGGCAGTCCTTGTCTGAAAAGACAGACAACAATATAGTATATAAATCTATGGGCAGTATTTCCAAAACTGTCATATTTCGCACACCATCTTAAAGGGGGCACTGGCCCTTCTTTCAAATCCTGGAAGAATGATTCTGTTACGATGATGCAGTTGCGTACATCGTCTACTGGGGGGGTCCTTGCACTAAAACTCTTGGTATTAGCTCTGTGTATAAAGGGTGGTGGGTGGCGCTGTAGGTTAAACCACAGAGCCTAGGACTTGCGGATCAGAAGGTCAGCGGTTCGAATCCCCGCGACGGGGTGAGCTCCCGTTTCTCGGTCCCTGCTCCTGCCAACTAGCAGTTCGAAAGTACGTCAAAGTGCAAGTAGATAAATAGGTACCTTCCCGGTGGGAAGGTAAATGGCATTTCCGTGCGCTGCTCTGGTTCGCCAGAAGTGGCTTAGTCATGCTGGCCACATGACCCGGAAGCTGTACGCCGGCTCCCTCGGCCAGTAAAGCGAGATGAGCGCCGCAACCCCAGAGTCAGCCACAACTGGACCTAAAGATCAGGGGTCCCTTTACCTTTACCTTATATGCTGGCAAATTTAATCATCAAATGAACTGGCTTGGAGTTTTTTAACCAAGCAACAGCCCCACTGAAGTACTGACCCTGTAATGAGAGAGGGGAGGAGGAGGAGCATGCAGAAACTGAACTGGTGATCATGAAATGACTAGTTTTTCACATCCTACATTTCAGTGCATTGACAAGTTAAACTTCTAACAAGGGCTCTCTTTGACCAGACGTCAAACAAGAGCAGCATCAGTGTTATCTCTGTGTTTTGAGATTGCGGGCGAAGCACGTTCCCCCTCCCAACCTCATCAAACCTTTTCCTCTCTGAGGTTTTTATTTCATGTGCACTCAGTACATCTGGAGAGAACAAGTGCCTTGGGCAATTTTTTTCCTTCCCTAAGCCTCTCAGTGAAATGTTGACATGCTCAGAATAAATTTCTGATCCCTCATTTCTTTCTACCCCCGTGAAGACTTTAAGAATCTGGTTGGCTTTGACAGAGTTGCCTATGTTGGCTGCAATTCTATACATGCTTGCCTGGAAGAAAGCACCAAGGAAATAATGAAGAAGACGTAGTTTTTGAATAAATATATTTAGGATCAGCATGATCAAAATTTAGGGAGTGTTCAAATATACAAATCATTTCTGGTGTTCATGTGTTGAGTGTCATTGCTTATGTGGTCAAAATGGCACCATTCACATGCGCAAAAGGAATGTTATCAGCAGAGTCAAGGGAACACTGAGTTTTGAAGAAGTATCATTCCCCCCAAAATATCTTTAGGGGAAAAACCTCTAAAGGCAGGGCCAGATCAAGGCCTTTAGGTGCCCTAAGCACTTAAAAGATTTTGGTGCCCCATATATAATTCAAAAATATGAACAATAACAGGGGTGGCGCTGTGGTGTAAACCACTGAGCCTCTGGGCTTGCTGATCAGAAGGTCGGTGGTTCGAATCCCTGCAATGGGGTGAGCTGCCATTGCTCGGTCCCTGCTCCTGCCAACCTAGCAGTTCGAAAGCACCCCAAAAGTGCAAGTAGATAAATAGGTACCACTCCAGCGGGAAGTTAAACGGTGTTTCCGTGCGCTGCTCTGGTTTCACCAGAAACGGCTTAGTCATGCTGGCCACACGACCCGGAAAAACTGTCTGCGGACAAAAGTCGGTTCCCTCGGCCAGTAAAGCGAGATGAGCGCCGCAACCCCAGAGTCATCCGCGACTGGACTTAATTGTCAGGGGTCCTTTACCTTTACCTTTTAATAAACGATAAAATAAAATATATATTTTTAAAAATGAAACAAAACCTACAGTAAGATGGAAATTATGCCATGCATAATTCCATAAGCTTCTAACATGTCACCTCTTACTCTACTTTTTAAAAAATTAAAAAGTCCCAGACGCTGCGACCTTTCTTTGTAAGGGAGTGACTCCACCCCTGGTTGCCCTTTTTCGAACCCCATAATATCCAGAACTCCATGCGGTATTCCAAAGGCAGTTGCACCATCATTACGATATGAGTGGTTTCATTTTCAGTTCCTTTCCCAATGACACCTAGCATAGAATTTCTCTTTTTCACAGCTTTCACACACAGAGTCGACAGCTTCATGAGGACTCGCTGTTGTCGGTGGAGGGTGGGGGGGAGCAGAAAAAAACAGGTGGGAGAAGGAATGGAATTGAATATTTGGAGAAGGACACGGCTGGGTGGCTGCCTGGCTCCCTGCCTGGAAGAGTGAGTAGGAGTATTCCATAATGCAACACTTTTATTGCAAATCCCACTCGTGGATTGGTGCCTTTCCGCACTAATCAGGGAACCCACAGGAACTGAGTTCCGGCACCTCTCAGATGGGTATCATTGCTATTCCAAAAAGAACGAGGGAGGTGTTCACAGTGAGTTCCAGCACCTCTTTTTCCAGAAAAATAGCAGTAAGGCTGTTGAAATAAAAAAATAAGGTCTTATATATATAATAAATGTCCATGGATGTGCCAGGCTAACACGTACATAAATGAATATCATTTATTACGGCCATAGGCCCATACAGGTAAAAACAACACATAAATAACAGCTTGTGCCGTAAGGAGAAAAAAAAGCAATCGCTAAAACACCACTATAACAATAAAATACTATAAAATGGAAAGGCATACTACGCCTTAATTAGCTTGTAGAGCTCCTTGGCGTCGCTTTTGGGAAAGGACAGCAACTAGGAACCTAGCCACCTTCAGGGTCGTGTGGGTATCCTTGTCCTGCAAGATTTGGGCAAGGTGGAATTTTGGTGGGGTACCCTCTAGTTTCTGTATGATTGATCCCAACAAATTTGCCCGTAGCACATTAAACAAGGGGCAAGTGAACATAATGTGCTGGAGCGACTCCGGCGTCACCTTATCACATTCGCACACGGCGGGGGCTTGGCCCTTTGAGAACCTATGTCTCAGGACATTGGAGGGAAAAACGTTAAACCTCGCTTTGGTGAAGGCCAGTCTATGTGCAACAGTCGAAAGGGAGGAGAGGTATGATGGAACGCAGTAAGTTAAAGTGATACCAATGTTCTGGGGCAAACAAACACCTCCCCCCAGCGTATAATTTCGCTGTAAATCGATGTCATCCAGTCTTTGGCGGATCAGTCTCTGAGCAGTGATTTGGTCTAGTTTTAGGGAATCTGAGGGAGAGATTCCATAACTCAGGAGTTTGGCATGGATTCTACTAGTCCAAAGGCTAGAGATAAATGTATGGGCCACATGTCTGAGGCAGCACAGGAGGGCAGCCCTGGAGCCATTTTGGCCCCCAGACTGACCAAATGTTTCCTCTGCAAGGTCAAAGGAAAATGGAAAAGCCTCCCCATTGTCTTTTCCTTCACAAAACCTGTCTTAATGGTATGTCTGTGTATGAATAGGGTGAGTCTGTGACCTGGCTCGGGAACTAAGTATTTGTCACTGCAAAAGACTGGCCAGGCTCTCCAGGGTATCCAATCAAGTAAGCATTAACAGGTAATCTGCCAGACAGGAGATAAACAACGCACTCAGATTTCTGTTGTAGACCGCCCTTTCTGTGATGTAGGTATGATGTGTCTGGGGGTGGTCTTGGACTCCAGGGCGGGCAATTTAAAATGTCTATATAAGGGTGGGCACGCCTTCGTTCGGGGTCCTCCTCCTTCTCCTGCGTGTGAAGGGGGCACCCTGTTGCAACAGGTCAATAAAGATCAGCCTTACTAGCTGCTTTGCTTCTCTATATTCTCTGGTTGGATTCTGTTATTTTCTCCGACCGATGGAGAACCTGCAAAGGACTTTATAAGGGCTCTTGTGTCCCCCAGAAGGGAATAAGGGCAGATTTGCGTTTATTACAGCGCACTGGGGTTTTCCATGGGGTCCCAATGCTCTTTCTCACAGGGGTTTCATTGTGGGGTCTGGGCCCCACAGGATCCTGACCAGACAAAGTCCAGGCTGGATTTCCCCATCAGTTTCCTTTTAAACAGCTCAAAGTCAAGGCAGGTTTGCATCGGAAAACCGAGCCACGTGCCTCTGTTGAAAACCACCCCACCCAACAGCCAAGTGTTCAGAGACCCAAGTCCATACAATGGCGAGAGCCCACACTTCCTGGCTTGTACGCCCTTGGCAAGCGCCCACTGACCTCCCTCCCTTCCTCTTTCCTGTCTGCGTTGATCCTCACTTCAGGCTACAACCCCAAATTCACCTGCAATGCTTCTTCTGGGAGGGGAGACAGGAAATGCATCTTTCAAAGGCACATAATGAGGTCAGGCAGGGATTTTCCTGCTGCTTCTTTGATGGATGTTTTATGGGGAAAACCTCCCGGCTCAGGTGAAGCGTGGGGCGAACTGAAATTCCATCACTTGGATCCCTGGGACAGTTCTTCGCTCTGAACGTCTGTGGGGGGAAACGTCTGCCCACGAGGGCCTGGTCTCAGACGCAGGCCTGCATCCGCCTCCTGTTTCCATCAGGACATCGGCTGACAGCTCTCTCCACACACACACACACCAGTCGTTCCACCCATGCACATTGCCGCCAATGTGGGAGTCAGCATTTCCTGTGCAAAAGGCCTCTCTGCACCGCCCCCACCGCTTGTGTGAGTTGACAGGGAGTTCAGATACAGGGCTGGGTTCGAATCTTGGGGTAGCTGGAGGGAAAGTGACACAGAGGAGCCTGTCTGGGTAGCTCTGGACGGCCCCCAAGGAAAGGAGAGAGGCTTCTTAGTGGTGTTGAGCCTGCGTAGGAAATAGGTCTCTTGCCCCTGTTTCCCCCGTCTCCTAATCTATTTTTTAAAAATGCTTTACTGACATTAAAAAGAAGTAACAAACATAAAAATTTAATAATAATAATAATAGGATGCTGAAGCGAAAAATTACATTTATTAATTGCATATTAATATAGGGATGCGGGTGGCACTGTGGGTTAAACCACAGAGCCTAGGGCTTGCCGATCTGAAGGTCGGCGGTTCGAATCCCCGTGACGGGATGAGCTCCCGTTGCTCAGTCCCTGCTCCTGCCAACCTAGCAGTTCGAAAGCACTTCAAAAGTGCAAGTAGATAAATAGGTACTGCTCCGGCAGGAAGGTCAACGGCGTTTCTGTGCGCTGCTCTGGTTCTCCAGAAGCGGCTTAGTCATGCTGGTCACATGACCCGGAAGCTGTATGCCGGCTCCCTCGGCCAGTAAAGTGAGATGAGCGCTGCAACCCCAGAGTCGGCCACGACTGGACCTAATGGTCAGGGGTCCCTTTACCTTTACCCTGCCCTTTCACCAAACCCAAAGCAGCAAACATGGCCTAACTCCCCACATTTTAACCTCTGAACAACCCTGCAGGGTAGAAGTTCTACACCTGTCAGACGTTTCTTGTACCCCTGAGACAAAGCAATGGGGCAGGCCAGTGGCTTTAGCACCATGGAAAGCTCCAGGTGAGCACCTTGTTCCAGGAAGGCCTGGAAGTGCCTTGAAACCTTCTGAACCTCTGGCTCCCGCCCATCCAGCCATTTGCCCAAAGAATGGAGACTCTTAAAGGGCCCAAGTCCTGGCCTGGAGATGGGCACTTCTCCTTGGCATCCAAGGTGCTTTACAAAATACTAAATTATAAAAACAAGCTAGTTTAAAACTATATATTTTTTAAAAATCAACAACATACAAAATAATTTAACCACATCCAAACACATTTAGAACCAGTAATTAAAATACCTTTTGCCCAGATAGCATCATCTGGATCTTAGTTTTCAAAGGTCTGTCTGAAATGGAAGGTCTTAGGCAGAAAGATAACAAAGAAGGAACCAAGCTAAGCACAAATTCCACAATTTGGGAGGAGGGGCAGAAAAGGCCCTCTCCTGTGTCGTCACAAACCATTATGGGGATAATAAGGCTGGCCTACTTTATAGGGTTATACCAAGAATTCTAAGATAATTTGCATGTTATCCGTTCTTTTTATAAGATCACTATCAGAAGCTAGCTTGTGTTATTACTCACATGGTGCAGCAATAAAACTGTTGGTGCGTTTGGAAAGCTAAGCAAGGTCTGGCACGGTTTCAGATTGGATGAGAGCTGCATGTTGCGATTCCTGCATTGCAAGGGGTTGGGCTAGATGACCCTCAGAGTCCCAACTCTACAATTATGTGCTTCTATGTGCTCTGATAAACCGGCTGCCTAAAAGAGGTGCCTTGCTCTTGCCATGTGCCCCAGTGCTTAGCAGAACAAAGAGGCTCAGGCCAGGTGCCATAAGAAAGCTGCAGAGATAGCGCAGGATAGTGTGCACCCCGGAAATGATCTCTTTCAGCTTCTGCCTTCTAGAAGAAGCTACAGGGTTATAAAGACTAGGACTAGCCGCCTGAGAAACAGTTTCTACACAAATGCGATTTTGGTTTTAAACGCATTGCGGGTGGCGCTGTGGTCTAAACCACAGAGCCTAGGACTTGCCGATCTGAAGGTCAGCGGTTCGAATCCCCGCAACGGGGTGAGCTCCCATTGCTCGGTCCCTGCTTCCAACCTAGCAGTTCGAAAGCACACCAGAAAAGTGCAAGTAGATAAATAGGTACTGCTCCGGCGGGAAGGTAAACGGTGTTTCCGTGCGCTGCTCTGGTTCGCCAGAAGCGGCTTAGTCATGCTCGCCACGTGACCCAGAAGCTGTACGCCGGCTCCCTCAGCCAGTAAAGCGAGATGAGCACCGCAACCCCAGAGTCGGCCACGACTTGACCTAACGGTCATGGGTCCCTTTACCTTTACCTTTAAGGAGTCTGTATGGGAGTATATTGTATTTAAAAATGGGGTATCAGAGTTTTTAGGGGACTAACCAGGTTGGGATAGCTGGGATAGCAGGCTTGTTGGGTTTTGAATGTCTTATGTAGATTTTTCAATTTTGTTGTTCTGTATGGGACAATGACAATAAAGATTATCATATCTTATCGTTCAATCTCCCAACTCTGAAAGCCTTCAGGCAGATCCCTGCCTTTGTTTTCTCTTCATCGTCCAGAACCTCATGACCTACTGGTGCTTAATAAACACCGACGACACTAATATGCAAAGGGGAGAATTTCACCAACTGCTGCATTGTGAAGGGAGAAGCTGCAGCTGCCAAGATCCCCCCGCCCCCCCCTACAGCTGCTGGGGGCAAAGGAGTCCAGCTCCCTGTGGAATTTGGCAATGTGACTCAGTAACACCCTGAAGAGTCCAGCAAAGACGTTCCTGTGGATGCAGGCCGCTCCCTGACCCCCTGAGAAGTCCAGGGTTGTTTTAAAAACAATCCCCCCCCCCCAGCAAAAGGGCCAGAGATTCCTCTGCAGAAGTGTTTGGCTAAGGAGTGTCTCCCAGCGAACATTTTTCCAGTGTGAGATCAGCCAGTGGGAGCAGCCTTGAACAATTGGGCTGGGCTGGGCTGGAGGAAGCCAAAGATAACGTTTTTTGTTCTCTGGTCATCTATGCATTTAGTGTCTGCCTGATGCATCCATGTGTGCTATTCTGCCACCCAGGAGTGATGGGTGACCGACATCAGGAATCTCATTAAACAACCCTTGTAGGGTTAGGCCAGGGGTCAGCAACCTAAGGCCCACGGGCCACAAGCGGCCCATGAAGGTTGTTTAACTGGCCCATGGACCCCCTCTGCCCGCTCGGTCAGCTCCCATGTGCCGCGCTAAACCGGCACGGAGCAGAGCGGGGACCGCCTTCCGCAATGCTGGCCAGCTTCCCATTGGCTGCAGGTAGCTCCTGCAGCCAATGGGAAGCTGCGCATGCCTCCTCCGTGCTGGGAGGAGCGCCGGAAATAGCGCACTCCAGCCCAACGTGGCGTCTGCGGGACCGTGAACCGGCCCAAGCCACAAAAACTTTGCTGACCCCTGGGTTAGGCTGACAGATAATCGAAGACCCCCCCCCCCCCCGCACACTTGTTAAGGGTGACGGTGTAATAGACAAAAATCTGCCTTGATTCCCTTATGGTGGACACAAGAGCCCTATTTCTCCGATGAAATAGGGACGTCCTAAGGAAAAGCGGGACATTCCAGGATCATATCAGAAACCAGGACAGCTTCTGTAAATCAGAGACTGTCCCCGGAAAATAGGGACACTTGGAGGGTCTGCATAATGTCTATTCCACATTTTAGTGGAACTTTGGAACTCCTTGTCTATTGATATCAGGCTGGCACCTTCACGGTATAGTAGTCATTTTGGTGCCTGCTAGAAATATTTTTGTCTAAACAAAAATTTAGAGAGTTGATGTGAGTTTTAATCTGCTCCTGGTCTATTGTTAATTCTGACATTCCCAAAGTCTTAAGTTATTGTTGTTCATTTTTCTTATTATTCTATTGTTTTATCTTCTTTGTAAGTCGCTTTTTGTAAGCCGCTGTGTATAAATTTTATGGAACAAACAAACAAACAAGCAAACAAACAAATACATTGCCAGGTAGCCTGAGGTTCCCCATCTCATGAATGGAGACTGACAGAGACTGTCACATGCGACGGGCAAGTTGAGATATAGTGCTCCTGAACATGAAGGCTCCATTCTCAGCTGGCCTTCAAAACACAGGATTGATTAGCCAGTGTGAGAACAGAATACAGTGCTACCTTGGTTCTCAAACGCCTTGGTACTCAAACAACTTGGAACCCAAACACTGCAAACCCGGAAGTAAGTGTTCTGGTTTACGAACACTTTTTGGAAGTCAAACATGCTCTGTTTTAAGTGTTATGCTGACAATTTGAGTGCCACACTTCCATTTTTAGTGTTATGCTGAATTCCGTCTGTTTTTGCTATTTATTTTGCGTTTTGGTTTTTGTGGCTCTTTTGTTTTTTGTTTTTGTGACTGTGTGGAACCCAGTTCAGCTACTGATTGATTGACTGATTGTGTGACTGCAGTACATAGTTTATTGCTTTCATTTTATGGATCAGCGGTCTCTTTAGATAGTAAAAATCATGTTAAATTGTTGCTTTAGGGGTTGTTTTTAAAAGTCTGACCCAGATTAATCCACTTTTCATTACTTTCTATGGGAAAGTGCACCTCAGTTTTGGAACACTTTAGTTTTGGAATGGACTTCCAGAACGGATTAAGTTTGAGAACCAAGGTACCACTGTACTGGACTAGATGGGCCTGATCCAATAGGACTCTGCCTATGTTCATATCCCTTCAGTCTCATTGCAATTCCAAGTAGACGCAGGTTTTCCCTTTTCTTGGACTGGAGAGCTTGGTCAGATTTCTCTATTGGCATGAAGCATGTATTCAGCGGTGCATGACTGGCGTAGCCCGCAAATATTACATCATGTGCCAGATTTGGCTGTCATGTGCTCTCGTTTTTTAGGAAGCCCTCGAGGTCTCGTAAGGAGGCAATGAGGAACTGTGTGCCTTGCGGCTGGTGGGACGACGAAGGAAGATGTGGCTGAAACACTACGCAAGCCACAGCCACTTTCGGAAGCCAAGTTGGGTAAGGACCCCACTCCCACTAAAAACTCTCCGCCAAAGAGCAGACGAGACTGTGGCTCCCAGAGCTTCCTCTTTCAGAGCCAGTGGGAGAGGCTGGTTCTCCTCAGAGCAGAAATGGAACCAGGCAAAGGAGAAGCATCTGGTCCTGACAGTCATGTGACCAGATGCAAAGGAGGATTTGTTTTTAAGGAAAGCCAACATGGCGCCGTCTAATACAGTGGTACCTCTGGTTGCGAACGGGATCCGTTCCGGAGGCCCATTAGCAACATGAAAAGCCCGCAACCTGAAGCGCCGTATCTGCGCAGGTGCGCGGCGCGATTTGGCACTTGTGCACATGCGCGAAGCGTGATTTAGCGCTTCTGCACATGCGCAAGTGGCGAGACCTGGAAGTAACCCTTTCCAGTACTTCCGGGTCACCGCGGGATGCAACCTGAAAAAACGTAACATGAAGCAAACGTAACATGAGGTATGACTGTAATAATAATAATAATAATAATAATAATAATAATAATAATAATAAAAAATAAATTTTATTATTTATGCTCCACCTGTCTGGCTGGGTTTCCCCAGCTACTTTGGGTGGCTTCCAGCAAAATATAAAAACATGATAAAACGTCAAATATTAAAAATATCACAATATAGGGCACCACTATTTTCAGGTGAAATTCAACAAGAAAGCAGAGGAAAATGAGGCTGCAGTAACACAGCAAACTCTTTTGTTTTTCATTTTTTTGCAAAATGAAGAGGGAAGTTGAAACGCCGACCTACACAACAGAAGGTTGCTTCTACACGACATGTTTATTGAGGATCCATCCCGATTTGTTTCTGCAAAGTTTGTTGGGTGGTTATACAATGCCGGCTATTTACTAACAGTTCGTTCTGATACATTTGCGGGGAGGTTAGACAAAGTTGTGCCAAAGTTATCCCACACTTTCCAGCACGTTTTCCCACCCCTTTCCTTATTGCAAAAAGTTTGATTATTTTTCCCCGTTGGAAAACAGGTTTGTTGCACCAGAGTGTGAAAGCAACTTGAATTGCGCAACCTGAATTTGTAGGTCTGTGGTCGAATTCCGCTCCAAAATAGGCACAGTCTTCCCTTAGGCCTGTGAACTTTGCTGTGTATCTCCCCTAATTCCTGCAACTGAAGTCCAAACCTGGTCCTTCTGCTCTGTGATAGGTAAATTCTGCACAAAATTGCTCCTTAGCACATTCAAAGCACATTACTTCTCTCAAAGAATTCTGGACCCTGTATCTGAAGAATCTGTATCTGTATCTGAAGAAGTGTGCATGCACACGAAAGCTCATACCAAGAACTAACTTAGTTGGTCTTTAAGGTGCTACTGGAAGGAAAAAAAATTTTTTGTTTTGACTATGGCAGACCAACACGGCTACCTATCTGTAACTGGACCCTGTAGTTTACCCTTCACAGTTACAAGTCCCAGTAACCCTTAACAAACTACAGCTCCCATAATTCTTTTGGGGGAAGAAGGGTATGCTTTGAATGTGGCTTTCGAGGTACAGTGATACCTCAGGTTAAGTACTTAATTTGTTCCGGAGGTCTGTTCTTAGCCTGAAACTGTTCTTAACCTGAAGCACCACTTTAGTTAATGGGGCCTCCTGCTGCCGCCGCACCACCAGAGCACGATTTCTGTTCTCATCCTGAAGCAAAGTTCTTAACCTGAAGCACTATTTCTGGGTTAGCGGAGTCTGTAACCTGAAGCGTCTGTAACCTGAAGCATATGTAACCTGAGGTACCACTGTATAGTACGTGTTTGTAGCCTTGAAACGGCTTTTTGGACCTTAGTGTATGAAAGAGAAGTCATGCATGGGAAATACAGAGGGGAATTTGTGCAGGGAAAGCTATAAGTTTACCCACCTTCTGTTAAAAATGCAACTTCCCTTTGGCTACTGCAGTGGCGTGGCAACATGCAGGGAAACCACAGGCCTCCTGCTGTTAGGCAACACTTCCTTTCATGTCCGAAGCCACTCCTGAGCCTTCACTCCATTTCATTTGGCAAAACCTTCTCCCTTTCCTTATGTCAGACAATGCTTGCATTTTGCACTGCTCGCTGCTCCTAGCAGATAGCTTTCATGGCTTTTATCAGATCACAGGTTTTCCAGAGGAAGGAAGGGTGAGTCACTGAGATGGGGAGATTTCTTCCCTCAGTATGACAAGCTGGGCGGATCGTCCGGTGATGCTATGAGAATCCAGTGTCTACATTCCAAGCCAAGAAGCACTCAGTACACTTGTTGTTGTTTAGTCGTTTAGTCGTGTCCGACTCTTCGTGACCCCCTGGACCAGAGCACGCCAGGCCCTCCTGTCTTCCACTGCCTCCCGCAGTTTGGTCAAACTCATTTTAGTAGCTTCGAGAACGTCAAACTCATTTTAGTAGCTCCGTCGGATGTTTGTCTTCCAAAAATAGTTCACAAACCGGAACAGTCACTTCCAGGTTTGCGGTGCTTGGGAGCCAAAACGTTCGAGAACTAAGCTGCTTGAAAACCAAGGTATTGTAATTTGATGTTGTGAACTACCCTGAAATCTACGGAGGAAGGACGGTATACAGATTTAACAAATGATAATAATACTCTCCAGTCCCCAATTCCCCACACCGTGGATTGTCCAGGCTCTTAATAAAGAAACTCAAAGCACTCAAACATTTTCAGACAAGGGGGTCGTCACCATCAACCCAGAAACGAAAGAGCAACCTTTTGGTCCGAGGCTACCGAGCTGTTCCAAAGCTGGCGAGGCTCGAAGTGTTGACTTGAATTATTCACAAGGAAGCTGCGCCGTCTAGCAGGAGAAGCCTGGGGCTGAGAAGCAGAAGAGATGAGCCTGTGTCTGTCTGAGGGGGGCGGTGGGGGCGGGAAACCTCCGGTTCTCACTGCGCATCCTCAGCGTGGAATGAGATGGCTGCAAAATGATGGGAGGCCAGGTGACGTACTACAGCTGTGCCAGATCTGAGGATCTCTCTGGGCAGCTCAGCAGTAAAAGTGGATGGATACAATTTAGAATACAGTGGTACCTCGGGTTAAGAACTTAATTCGTTCTGGAGGTCCGTTCTTAACCTGAAACTGTTCTTAACCTGAGGTACCACTTTAGCCAATGGGGCCTTCTGCTGCTGCAGCACGATTTCTGTTCTCATCCTGAAGCAAAGTTCTTAACCCGAGGTACTATTTCTGGGTTGGCAGAGTCTGTAACCTGAAGCGTCTGTAACCTAAAGCATCTGTAACTCAAGGTACCACTGTACAGTCGTACAGTCATACCTCGGGTTACAGCCGCTTCAGGTTGCGTCTTTTTGGGTTGCAGACCGCCAAAACCCGGAAGTACCGGAACGGGTTACTTCCGGGTTTGGGCGGTCGCACATGCGCAGAAGCGCTAAATCACGCTTTGCGCATGCGCGAAAGCGCCAAATCGCAACCCGCCCGTGCGCAGATGCGGGTTGCAAACGCTAGGGGTTGCGAACGTGCATCCTGCACGGATCACGTTCGCAACCTGAGCATCCACTGTACCTTGGTTTTCAAACAGCTTAGTTCTCGAACGTTTTGGCTCCCGAATGCCGCAAACCCGGAAGTGAGTGTTCTGGTTTGCGAACTGTTTTTGGAAGCCAAACGTCTGACGTGGCTTCAGTGGCTTCCCATTGGCTGCAGGAGGTTCCTACAAAATGCTTGTAGGACTTCACAGTTTGTCCTTCTGCATCTTTTCTCTCTCTCTCTCCTTTCTTCCTTGGCTAGTCATGTGGTTACAAGACACAGGCCTTTTTTCTGAGCCCTCGGAGCTTCAGAACTGACCCCGGATTCCAAGCATCAAGCACTCCCTCGACAAACAAGAAGTTGGCCTCTTCCACCACCCCCACCGCCGCCCCCAGCCTCCAGTCCAAAGAGACAAAGCGAGGAAATAAAGAAATCTCTACATGAGAGCTAAACCGAGTTATATTGCAAGAGAAGCCTTACGGGGGTGGCAGGCTGAGGGCTCAACCCTGAACTCCCCCCCAGGGCAGTGAACTGACTAATGGAATGTGACCAGGCTTGCCCCTTTCATTAAGAGCTTGGAGCTCTTCAAAATTACTTTCTCCCACCACCAAATGGGAGGAGGAATGGGGGAATCTGTTCTCTCTCTCCCTGTGATGAATGCCAGCAGGTGTGGGAGATTTGCAGTGACAATCTTGGATCATAAAACGCAGCCTTACCTGCTCTGAGTCTCCTCCGTCCCCCGCAACCTTGGAGACATTAGGAACAGCCAGAAGGAGAGACGAGCGATTCAGTGGCATGGCTCAATGGATTGGGTCCAGAGTAGGGTCTAAAAGAGATGCAGCCTGATTCTTTAAAAATGTAGTATAAACACCAACAACTGGCCTGTGAGCTCTCCAGTTGGAGAACAGCCTTTACCAAAGGTGTCATGGGCTTTGAAGACACTCAAACTCAGGACGAAAGGGAGAAACATGCTAAGAGGAAGGCATGCTTGGCAAATCCACACCGTGATCAACTCCCGCCCGGGAACCAATGTCCCCACTGTGGAAGGACGTGTGGATCCAGAATTGGCCTCCACAGTCACTTACGGACTCATTGTTAAAACCATGTTTATGGAAGGCAATCTTACTTGGCTACGAGGGATCGCCAAAGAAGAAGATGCGTGTTTGCTTGGAAGTAAGACCTGCTGATGCCAATGAGAGCCAGGCTATTTTGGGGGGGGGGGGAATGAAATGCACATAGGACTGTAGCTTTGCAGCACGATGCTATTACATGTTGACCCAGGAACATCCCAGACTTTCTCCCAGGAAACTATGCATAGGCCTGCAATGCTGATCATTTCGACAGTTAAACAGTTTCAAACTTTAACTGGTAGATTAATCATAGATTCATAGAATAGTTGAGTTGGAAGGGATCACAAGGGTAATCTAGTTCAACCCCGTGGACTGCAGGAATCTCTTGCCTAACATGGGGCTTGAACCCGCAACCTTGAGATTAAGAGTTTCATGTTCCACTGACTGAGCTATCCCAGCTTTAGACTAAGTTAGGATTTAAGTAAAGCTCACCTGCTTTCCAAAAGGGCCCTCCCAGTGTCTAGTCTTGGAGCATGCAGACTTGTGGGCGTGCGCATGATTGCAACGCTCCCTGGAAATGATGTTTATAGCTCAGGCATTCCCAAGGCTCCTTCACAGCGCATGGCAAAGTATGGAGTGCTGTTGTTTAGTCGTTTAGTCGTGTCTGACTCTTCGTGACCCCATGGACCAGATCATGCCAGGCACTCCTGTCTTTCACTGCCTCCTGCAATTTGCTCAAACTAATGTTAGTAGCTTCGAGAACACTGTGCAGCCATCTCATCCTCCGTCATCCCCTTCTCCTTGTGCCCTCCATCTTTCCCAACATCAGGGTCTTTTCCAGGCAGTCTTCTCTACTCAGGAGGTGGCCAAAGTATTGGAGCCTCAGCTTCAGGATCTGTCCTTCCAGTGATCACTCAGGGCTGATTTCCTTCAGAATGGAGAGGTTTGATCTTCTTGCAGTCCATGGGATTCTCCAGAGCCTCCTCCAGCACCATAATTCAAAAGCATCAATTCTTTGGCAATCAGCCATATAGAGTGCTATTTTCCTAGAAAAAAGGGGGTGCTGGAACTCACCAAGAATGCCTCCCTTGTTCTCTTAGAATAGCTATGGCACCCACCTGAGAAGTACCAGAACTGAGGTCGGGCTGAAAAAATGCCCTGACGGTATGGTTTTATAAATGAGATGCCCATTTTAAAAAGCTCATGTAGTTTTGACAGCAATCAGTGAGATTGTCATTGAAGGTACAGATAAAAGAATGTGAAATAATGTCAGTGATGTGCTTGCCTAGTAATCATCTTTGGATGCCTGGTTTGCCCAATGCAGAGACTGCATGTGCACAGAATCTCATATTAACATTTGCTCGCTACTGTTTATGCGGCCGGTGTGTCGTTCTTGTGTTTCCGTAAGTTGTACGTTATACAAAACAGTGATGTGTTACATTATCCCCTCCCCCACTTTTTTACTTTAATGTAGGTTACTTCGAGACCTTTGGGTAACAAGTGACAAATCAGTTTCATAAATCAAAACAAATAAAATAACATTTTGAGCTGGAGACAAAGGGCCCCTCCAGACTGGTGCTTTATTGTGGGTGTATTCTGCAAAACGCTGGGATTCCTTGGGGGTTGGACTAGATTTCCCTTTGAGTCCCCAACTCTGTAATTCTATGATTCTATGCTCTTGACACAAAAAAGTGCATTCGTGGTGGATTTATTCTGCTTTGGTAGTTTTTCTGTGATGCTTCCTCACATTATTGCTGTCCGGCAGAGCAACAAAGGTGGACAGCCCCCACAAACACGTAAATTTGTAGTATGAAAAGTTACAGGATTTCAGGAGATGCTCTGAATGGAAATGGAGCAGTATGGCTGCGCCAAATCTTTGCAGGAGCAAATAGCACTGAAAGCAGGATCCACATAGGACTGTTCCGAAGGCAGCTCGAGCAGAAATCATCATGGATGTGCAATGCAAAGGATGTCCAGAGGATCCTTAACTTTGGGGGGAAATGCCCTTCGGTTTGTGACACAGCTGAATATCGCAAGCAAGCTGGGCACATCTGCATCCTATGTGTTCTGTGGCGAAGCTATCACTGGTTCCTTTCTACCAGGCCATTTCATTCACCGGCAGTTTTGCTACGGACACAAGCATCTAAAGTAACATGAGAGCAACCCTGGACTTTTACAGGTCTTGCTTTGTTTTGTTTTGTTATAAGTGCATGCCAAGTGCTGCTGGATGGGACGCGGGTGGCGCTGCGGTCTAAACCACTGAGCCTCTTGGACTTGCTGATCAGAAGATCGGCGGTTTGAATCCCCGCGACGGATATCTTCATGTATGCGACAACGGCAGCGAGAGTCTTAATAGCACAAGGATGGAAGAACGAGGAAATCCCGACTAAATAATTATGGCAAGAAAAATCGATGGACTATGCAGAACTGGCAAAACTGACACATAAATTATGGGACAAGGATAACTGTGATTTTAAAGATGAATGGGAACCTTTTACAAAGTATCTAAAGATCCAACAAAGTGAATTGGACGCTTTGGCAGGCTTTGAGTAAACATTCACAAACTCTTTATTGATAATAACCAGTTAGACAAATTAAGGATTTATACAATTTTGTAACATGCAGAGAATAGCATTTATAGAGAAACCAGAGATTGGAACTGAGGGAAGCCAGGGTGGGGTGGGGAGGGGAGGGTGGGCTGTTATATGGGAGGCGGGAGGGGGGAAAGGGGACGAAATTAAGGATGATATGTTTTAAGATAATATGTTCTGTCTAAATTCCTAATAAAAAAATTATATATATAAAAAAGAATCCCCGCGACGGGGTGAGCTCCTGTTGCTCGGTCCCAGCTCCCGCCAACCTAGCAGTTCAAAAGCACTCCAAAAAAAAGTGCAAGTAGATAAATAGGTACCGCTCCAACAGGAAGGTAAACGATGTTTCCATGCACTGCTCTGGTTTCGGTGCTCCATTGCGCCAGAAACGGCTTAGTCATGCTGGCTAACATGACCCGGAAAAACTGTCTGCGGACAAACATCAGCTCCCTTGGCCTGTAAAACGAGATGAGCGTCGCAACCCCAGAGTCATTCGCGACTGGACTTAACTGTCAGGGGTCCTTTACCTTTACCTTTAAATGCTGCTGGAATGCCCACTGAGAAAGAAGATTTCCCTTGCCAGGTAGAGGGGGTCTGGGCTGCAGATCTGAAGGGTGGTGAACCATAACACTGGAATAAAAAAACAGCTGTTGTTGCTGTGGGTAACAACTCCCTTGCCTGGAGGGTGTGTGTGTGTGTGTGTGTGTGTGTGATGAGCAAATGGGCAAAGGGAGCCAGCTGTGGGAGGAGAAGCTGCCACATCAATCTCGAGAGAGGGTCAAACCCACACTTAAATTACGATCTGTACTCGAGTCTCAAGGGTCAAGGCATTGCGCTCGGTGCCCTCCTAACCCCCAACAACAGACAAAAGAAAGGAAGATATCAGGAATATTTCCATAGCTATCTGTCTCTCCCAGTTGAAAGCGCAGGGGAGCTAACAGCTCCAGACTCCCAAAATACAAGGAGTTAATGTGCATTGATGCAGTGTTTTCATGCTGTTGGGGATGACATTGGTTTAACCTTCTTCTCTTAAAAGTATCGTTCACCTATGTGAATCACAAATGTGTTGAGCATAAGCCCCACTCGATACACGGATGCAGCGGTGTGGCAGCCACTGGACATTGTGATGCCCTCCAGATGTTGCGAACTACAATTCCCACTGTGTGTGTCCATGGGCCATGCTTGCTCGGCCTGATGGGAATTGTAGTCCAAAACGTTGGCGGGCACCAAGTTGGTGAAGGCTGGTCTAATCTCTCAGGCTGGGGTTGCCTGCAGATCCAACAAAATTAACCATGTTCATTCTGGCATCAATCTATGGAACTCTGGAAACTGTGTGGATGCTTGGTGGTTTCTAACAGAATCCTCATATCTGTGCGCTCACCAAAATACAATGATCAGGATTCTTTGGGAGAAGCCACGAGAGTTTGGCTGGTGTAATGTTGGTGCAAAGGCAATTTAAGTTCCCAGTGGGCACTTCAGGCAGCTTGAATTTAGCATCCATCCTGATTGGTTTGCAGGGAGATTAGATGATCTTAACTCTATAATGAGCATTTTCCCGATTTGTTTGCAGGAAGCTTAGGCGAAGTGGCATCAAAGCAAGTGTTCTCGCTGCGAGAAGCCACGTTACAGGGAACCAGGTAGAGGGCCTTCTTGGTAGTGGCACCTGCCCTGTGGAACTCTCTCCCACTAGATGTCCAAGAGAAAAACAACTACCAGACTTTTAGAAGACATCTGAAGGCAGCCTTGTTTAGGGAAGCTTTTAATGTTTGATAGACTATTGTATTTTAATATTCTGTTGGAAGCCGCCCAGAGTGGCTGGGGAAACCCAGCCAGATGGGAGGGAGGGGAATGAATGAATGAATGAATGAATGAATGAATGAATAAATATGCATTGCTTTCCAGTGCGTTTTCCCTTTTCCCTTCCCTTTCCACAAAAAGATAATTTTTTGGGGGGGTGGGGAGCAGGTTTATTGCACAAGACCTTCCAATCCACTATACAGGTATGACATGAATTTGCTGGCATCCCACTTGAAAACAGCGGCCGTCTGGATTCTGGAATCTGCTTTGTTGTAACATTGGTTTGAGTCCTACCCTCCAGAGCAGGAGAAAGCAAGGAGCTAAAGGTGGTACACGTGGTTCATACCCTCCTCATTTAAACCCCACAACAACCCTTTGAGGTAGGTTAGGCTGAGAGGCAGTGATTGGGCCATGGTCACCCAGTAAGCTTCACAGCTGAATGGGGATTTGAAGTCTGGTCTCTCAGGTCCCGGTCTTGACACTCTAACCACTATGCAACACTACATCCTTTTCTCACAGCGACCAGCCACTTGCCTCAAAATGGAACTGTAATTTGTCCTGTACTAATGGTGCATACGGGACGCGGGTGGCACTGTGGGTTAAACCACAGAGCCTAGGATTTGTTGATCGGAAGGTCGGCGGTTCGAATCCCCGCGGCGAGGTGAGCTCCCGTTGCTCGGTCCCTGCTCCTGCCAACCTAGCAGTTCAAAAGCACGTCAAAGTGCAAGTAGATAAATAGGTACCGCTCCGGCGGGAAGGTAAACGGCATGTCTGTGCGCTGCTCTGGTTCGCCAGAAGCGGCTTAGTCATGCTGGCCACGTGACCCGGAAGCTGTACGCCGGCTCCCTCGGCCAATAAAGTGAGATGAGCACCGCAACCCCAGAGTCGGTCACGACTGGACCTAGTGGTCAGGGGTACCTTTACCTTTAATGGTGCATGCCTTTATTGCAGGGCATACGGAAGGGATTCTTCTGGAAAGTACAGGAATTTCGAGATGCTGTGAAAACAAAACCTGATCCTTGCAAATGGGAGCTTGGCGGTCTCAGTTAGCTTGTCTGGTAGTCAGCGAGCTCTGCTGTTCCTCATCATGACTGCAGGCAGACTCGAGAGGGTCAAGCCAAGTGTATTCTGGAGGCAGGAAGACAGCTAAATTAAGCTAGTGGCTGAACAATACGGCTTAAAGCTGGTGAAACTGAGACTTGGGTGTGTGTGTGTGGAAGGGCAGGAATAGGGGAGGGATGCATCTGGTGGGGGAAATGCGACCGTGGTAGAAAATAGGAATAAGCAACCCTGAAAAACAACAAGAAGAACTGTTGCGCGCAGGGGCAATACCCTGGCAGCGCAGGAGCAAAGGTGAAGGGGAGAAGGGAGTTGCATCTCGAATCTGGGCTGGGGGTGAGTGGTGGGGGGTGAGTGGGAGAAAGAAGGAGAGAGAGAGAGAGAGAGAGAGAGAGAGAGAGAGAGAGAGAGAGAGAATGAGAGAAGCCAAGGGGCCTGGGTTGAAACAGCCAAACAAATGACCTCTTGCAGAAGCAAATGATGAATGTTCTGCAGTTCACTATGTATGCGCTGTGGGCATAAAATGTCAATCCTGGCTTGACAATTAGTTCCCAGGCCTAATTCAAAGTGCTGGTTTTGACAAAATGAAGAGGAGGAGAACTGTGTAAGCTACAGACCCTCCAAGGGTCCCTATTTTGCAGGGACATCCCTGATTTAAAGAAGCCATCCCGGTTTCTGATTTGATCCCGGAATGTCCCACTTTTCCTTAAAGGTAAAGGGACCCCCGACCATTAGGTCCAGTCATGACTGACTCTGGGGTTGCGGCGCTGATCTCGCTTTACGGGCCAAGGGAGCCGGTGTACAGCTTCCGGGTCATGTGGCCTGCATGACTAAGCCGCTTCTGGTGAACCAAATCAGCGCACGGAAACGCCCTTTACCTTCCCGCCAGAGTGGTACCTATTTATCTACTTGCACTTTTCCTTAGGATGTCCCTATTTTCATTGGAGAAATGTTGAAGAGGATGGAATTATCTGACCCCCGAGACATCTGAAGGCAATCATGTACAGTGGTACCTCTAGATATGAACGGGATCCGTTCCGGAGCCCCGTTCGCATCTAGAAGCAAACGTTAAATAGCGACAGTACGTCTGCACATGCACGCGTCGCTTTTCGCTGCTTATGCGCATGCGCGTGACGTCATTTTGAGCGTCTGCACATGCGCAAGCGACGAAACCCAGAAGTAACGCACTCTGTTACTTCCAGGTTGCCGCGGAGCACAACTCAAACGCGCTCGACCCGAAGCGCATTCAACCCGAGGTATGACTGTATAGGGGATTTTTAAAAAATGTTTAATGTTTTATTGCGTTATTATATATGTTGGAAGCTGCCCAGGGTGGCTGGGGCAACCCAGTAAGATGCGTGGGGTATAAATAGTAAAAATTTCGTTATGGAATGGGACGTCCCTATTTTCATCGGAGAAACGTTGGAGGGTATGCAGCTACATTGAACTCCTTGGAAGAAAGGTGGCATACAAATGTAATCTTCTTCTTCTTTGGTGATCCCTCGTAGCTGTCCTTGAACACAGTCTTAACAGTGAGTCCGTAAGTGACTGTGGAGGCCAATTCTGGATCCACACATCCTTCCACAGTGGGGACATAGGTTTCTGGACGGAGGTTGATAACAGTGAGGGTTTGCCAAATGTGTTTTCCTCTTAGTACATTCCTCCCTTTTGTCCTGAGTTTGAGTGTCTTCAAAGCCCATGGCATCTTTGGTAAAGGCTGTTCTCTAATTGGAGCACTCACAGGCCAGTGTTTTCCAATTGTCAGTGTTTATACTACATTTTTTTTAGATTTGCCTTGAGAGAGTCTTTAAACCTTTTATGTTGACCACCAGCATTACGCTTTCCATTTTTAAGTTCGGAATAGAGTAGTTGCTTTGGAAGACGATAATTAGGCATCTGAACATGATCAGTCCAATAAAGTTGATGTTGAAGAATCGTTGCTTCAACACTGGTGATCTTTGCTTCTTCCAGTACACTGAATGTAGTTCTATCTTCATTGCCATGATCCTACACATTGTCGAAGGGAAACTCCCCACCGGAGTAGAAATCATATATAGAACAGATGGAAAGCTCTTTAATCTGAGTAGGCTGAAAGCAAAGAGTAAGGTTACCATAACTTCCGTCACAGAGCTGCAGTATGCTGATGGCAACGTAGTGTGTGCACACTCAGAGGATGACCTCCAAACCATCCTAAATATCTTTGCAGAAGCTTACGTAATGAATAGCAACAACAGCAACAGCAAACCCACCCGCCCTCTCCCCAAAATAGACATTTTGCAATCAGGAAAGCAACAGAAAAATGTACTGGAAAGTGTGTGGGGGCAACTCTGGGTGCAATGCCATCTCACCTCCCTGCAAATTTTGGGTGCTTCCAGGGGACCTGTTTATTGAGCACCCATCCTTATTTGCTTGCAGGGAACTCAGATGATGTCGGCTGCTTAATGAGTAATAATAATAATAATAATAATTTATTATTTATACCCCGCCCATCTGGCTGGGCCTCCCCAGCCACTCTGGGCGGCTTCCATAAAAACCAAAAATACAGTAAAATATCACACGTTAAAAACTTCCCTGAACAGGGCTGCCTTAAGATGTCTTCTGAATGTCAGGTAGTTGTTTATCGCTTTGACATCTGCTGGAAGGGCGTTCCACAGGGCGGGTGCCACTACCGAGAAGGCCCTCTGCCTGGTTCCCTGTAGCTTTGCTTCTCGCAATGAGGGAACCGCCAGAAGGCCCTCGGTGCTGGACCTCAGCGTCCGGGCAGAATGATGGGGGTGGAGACGCTCCTTCAGGTATGCTGGACCGAGGCCGTTTAGGGCTTTAAAGGTCAGCACCAACACTTTGAATTGTGCTCGGAAACGTACTGGGAGCCAATGTAGGTCTTTCAAGACCGGTGTTATATGGTCTCGGCGGCCGCCCCCAGTCACCAGTCTAGCTGCCGCATTCTGGATTAGTTGTAGTTTCCGAGTCACCTTCAAAGGTAGCCCCACGTAGAGTGCATTGCAGTAGTCCAAGCGGGAGATAACCAGAGCATGCACCACTCTGGCGAGACAGTCCGCAGGCAGATAGGGTCTCAGCCTACGTACCAGATGGAGCTGGTAGAGAGCCGCCCTGGACACAGATTTGACCTGTGCCTCCATGGACAGCTGTGAGTCCAAAATGACTCCCAGGCTGCGCACCTGGTCCTTCAGGGGCACAGTTACCCCATTCAGGACCAGGGAATCCTCCACACCTGCCCGCCTCCTGTCCCCCAAAAACAGTACTTCTGTCTTGTCAGGATTCAACCTCAATCTGTTAGCCGCCATCCATCCTCCAACCGCTTCCAGACACTCACACAGGACCTTCACCACCCTCACTGGTTCTGATTTAAAAGAGAGGTAGAGCTGGGTATCATCCGCATACTGATGAACACCCAGCCCAAACCTCCTGATGATCTCTCCCAGCGGCTGCATGTAAATGTTGAAAAGCATGGGGGAGAGGACAGAACCCTGAGGCACCCCACAAGTGAGAGCCCAGGGGTCTGAACACTCATCCCCCCCCACCACTTTCTGAACACGGCCCAGGAGCATTCACCCTGAATTGTTTGTGCCAGGTTAGATGGCGTTGCATCAAAACAGTTGTTCTGCCCATCATTCTGTTGGATATACCACACTCTCTCTGTGTGTGAGAATCATTAGTTCCAGAAACAGAAAAACAGAGAAGTTTCAAGAAGCAGCAGAAGGCTGAGCTTGTTGTGTCTATGCAAGGACATTTTCTGTGGGAACCATTATTTGGACAAGCGCAGTGTGACAACAACAGTTCTGCGTAACTTGTTGTAACTTGTTGTGTGTCTCTTGCTTGTGCCTTGCGGTGAGAGAAGCAGAGAGAGAGTTTTGGACTGTTGCTGGACTCTGAGCGTACCTTGACCATGGCAGTGGTGAATGTCTGTACAGTGGTACAGTCATACCTCGGGTTACAGACACTTCAGGTTGTGCATTTTTGGGTTGTGCACTGCGCCAAACCCAGAAGTACCAGAACAGGTTACTTCTGGGTTTCTGCGCTCGCGCATGCACAAAACCATTAAATTGCGCTTTGCACATGTGCAGAAGTGCCAAATCATGGCCCACGTGTGTGCGCAGACGTGGCGCTGTGGGTTGCGAATGTGCCTCCCACACAGATCACATTCGCAACCTGAGCGTCCACTGTATCTCGGAAGTCAAACGGAATCTGCTCCAGAAGTCTATTCAACTTCCAAAACATTTGGAAACCAAGGTGCAGCTTCCGATTGGCTGCAGGAAGCTCCTTCAGCCAATCAGAAGCCGCGGAAGGCGCGTCGGACGTTCGGGCTCCAAAGAACGTTCGCAAACCGGAACACTCACTTCTGGGTTTGCGGCGTTCAGGAGCCAAAACGTTCAACTCGCAAGGCATTCGGGATCCGAGGTACGACTGTATATATTTGCTCCCAATATGCTTTTATGCCTGTCAAGCAAACTTCTACACTTGACTAAATCTTTATGGCATCCATGAGTGTTTATTGCCTGCTGTGTGTGTACCTTCAACCCTGAAGACACTTCCAAGAAAGGAACTGCATTGAGATGTAACTCTGCTGAGTATG
The DNA here is from genome assembly GCF_964270895.1 of Podarcis filfolensis. NCBI lineage: Eukaryota > Metazoa > Chordata > Lepidosauria > Squamata > Lacertidae > Podarcis > Podarcis filfolensis. The sequence continues at coordinate 93,892,498 of NC_139609.1, read as the reverse complement.
GATACTGGCGCGCACACACACACACACACACACACACACACAGGAAAAGTGATGCCAGACCCAAACCTTCTATTTTTATTTTAAATTTTATTTAACATAATTGTTACAAAATATAAGCAAAACACTGCAAATACATACACACATATACACTTCAAATAAGCACATATACATGGAAAAAAGGAACAAAAGAGAAGAAAAAATAAAAAGAAGAAGAAAAGTTGGAAGAATTTCTTCCAAATTTATTCCACAAATATCTCAATATGAAAATAATAATAAAATTTCATTGATTGACTTCCATCGCTTACACTGCGCTTCCTATATACATTTTAAGCAAGATTGTATCTGTTATTCTATATTTTCCCCATACAATCTCACACAAATATTCTAATCAATAAGTTTTCTAAATCTTTCATAAATCTATTCTAAACACAACCAATACCTTACATTTAATCCTTGTCTACATAAATAATCATTTAGACATTTCCATTGTTTCTGGATTATATTTTTTGGACCCAATCCTTCTAAACCATCCATCAGAGGTTGATGGATTGATACAGCACACTCTCCTTCAAGCCTGATATTTAGGGGAAAGCAGGTTTGTTGCGGCTATCATTGGGCAGCTTAAATTTGTCTGCATGTGACTGGATCCTACCCCAAAATAGTGACAGTCTGGAATTGCCCTTTGTGCAAACAAACTTGGGTGTCTGCTCAGTAAAGAGGGTTGTCTCGAAGCAACCTAAACAAAAGCGTTTGGAATATGGCGAACGTAAGGCAGCGGGGTGAGGACAACTTCCTGAGCAGAAACAGTCTAGTCCTGGCCTCTCTTTCAGCCGGCGTCTGGCCAGCTGCAATAAGAAGCGGGATGTTGACCTGGGCGATGCAGACATCATTCTGACCCGTTGAGGCTTTCTTCTGCGCTGGAGGGCAAGGGAAGGGAAGTCAGACGCTGTGGGGGTGCCGCATGGTGTCAGAAGGCTGAATCCGACTCAGGAGGGATTTTAAAAATGGGGTCAATGATGGCCGGCCGGCCGGCCTGCGATGAAGTAACTATGGCAACGGCAAGCTGCTTCCAGGTAGCAAATCTCCTTGCTCCACTGCAAGATCTGACACAGCCCTAATTAATTCATTAATTAACTCACCGGGGAAGGAAATGCATCACCTGCCTTTTGATTTAAAAACCTCCCAAGGCGGACAGAGAAAACATCTCTCCCGCAATACAAATTCAAACAGCATCGGTACCCTTCGGAGATCCCTTCTTATGTCACCTTCATCAGGATTTGTGCTCAAGGTGGAGTTGAGGAGGCTATAAGCAGCCCACTGCTTGTACCTCACAGATGTTTCGTGCTGAGTTCCTGTAACTTTTTGCAGCGCAAATGCTCCAGGGGAGTTGCTACACTTTTGTGTGGCATGTAATCCATTGGAGCAGTCAAGTACAACATTCTTTGTTTCCCTAGAGTGGACACAGACAGGGGATGTTACTCCAGCCAAGGTAGAACTTCCTGTTACACCTGGTCTGGAACGCCCTACCCCTGAGAAATGTGCTAAGAGGAAGGCACATTTGGCAAACCTTCACTGTGACCAACTCCTCCCCTGAAACCTATGTCCCCACTGTGGAAGGACGTGTGGGTCCAGAATTGGCCTCCACAGTCACTTACGGACTCATTGTTAAGTCCGTGTTCATGGAAGACAATCTTACTAGGCTACGAGGGATCACCGAAGAAGAACAACATTCCCACAAAGAGTGCCTCACCCAATGGCAATACAGTGGTACCTCAGGTTAAGTACTTAATTCGTTCCAGAGGTCCGTTCTTAACCTGAAACTGTTCTTAACCTGAAGCACCACTTTAGCTAATGGGGCCTCCTGCTGCTGCTGCGCCACCGGAGCACGATTTCTGTTCTTATCCTGGAGCAAAGTTCTTAACCTGAAGCACTATTTCTGGGTTAGCAGAGTGTGTAACCCGAAGCATATGTAACCTGAAGCGTATGTAACCCGAGGTACCACTGTAATGCAGTAACATCAGGGAAGCAGCATCTCTGTGGCAACAGGGCAACTTCACTGGACATGTAAATGGCAGTACTTAACTGGACATCTTAGGCTGTTATCTTACAGAGAAGCTAATCTGATCAGTTCAGTAAGTTTCCTCCTATAGAGTCACATAAGCAGGATCACAGGCTTGGAAGGGACCCACGCTGATCATCCAGACTGACCCATCAAACCTGGAAGATGAATAAAGTCGAATGGTGTTTGGATGGTGCAGTATAAATGCACCACAAATGCACTATTATTGCATCAGTGACATGTTGCAAAATCAGGGCTGTCTTAAGCATATGCGGCGCCGGGGTGCAAAGATCCGCCCGGTGCCGCCCTCTCCAGGTTGCCCCGTCCCAGGCGCGCAGGAGGGTTGAGTCAGCCGGCCTCCTCAGTGTTTTGCTGGCTCGGTCGCCCCCAAACTCGCGGTGCAGAGCTGCCCACATCAGAAGAGCCCACCGCAGTGCTCCGACCGATGGGCAGGCTCTTCTGGAGCCAGTGTGGTGTAGTGGTTAAGAGCGGTAGATTTGTAATCTGGGGAACCAGGTTCGTGTCCCCGCTCCTCCACATGCAGCTGCTGGGTGACCTTGGGCCAGTCACACTTCTCTCAGCCCCATTCATCCCACAGAGTGTTTGTTGTGGGGGAGGAAGGGAAAGGAGAATGTTAGCTGCTTTGAGACTCTTTCGGATAGTGATAAAGCGGGATATCAAATCCAAACTCTTCTTCTTCTTCCCTGGACTCAACTCTTGGGGCCCGGGCTCTCGGCCTGGCGCCCCTGAGAGCCCGCGCCCGGGTGCCCCACACCCCTAGTGCCTATGGGTAAGATGGCCCTGTGCAAAATACATTTGTGAAACAACCACCAGCCTGGAGGAGCTTTATATAGCAAAACTGCCCTTGTCCAGAGATGGAAAGAAGATACAACTCCAACCAAGGAAGAAGGACAGATAGAAATTGATGCACTACGCAGAGATGGCGAAACTTACCAGAAGAATAAGAAATCAAGAAGAAGAAAAACATTTAGGAAAGAATGGGGGAAACTTGTGGACTACAGTCGTACCTTGGTTCTCGAACAGAATCCGTTCCAGAAGTCCATTTGACTTCCGAAAACCAAGGCGCGGCTTCCAATTGGCTGCAGGAGCTTCCTGCACTCTATCGGAAGCTGCGTTGGATGGAAGAAGAAGAAGAAGAAGAAGAAGAAGAAGAAGAAGAAGAAGAAGAAGAAGAAGTTATTTATACCCTTCCCATCTGGCTGGGTTTCCCCAGCCACTCTGGGCAGCTTCCAACTGAATATTAAAAACAATACAGCAATGTTCAGCTTCTGAAAAATGTTTGCAAACCGGAACACTCACTTCTGGGTTTGCGGCATTTGGGACCCAAAACGTTTGAGTCACAAGGCGTTCCAGAATCAAGGTACAACTGTATTTGAAAAACCATTGTAAACAACTGAACTCATTAGCAGGATTAATGTTAAACGGGCAGTGAAGAAATAATTAAAAGGGAGTTTTAAGGAGAACTAATAAATAGTATAAATCTGGGTATGCAGTAGCAAGGATAAAACAGAAACCACGGGGGAGTCAGTTTGATGATTGGTGTTTTTTATTGAATTTGTATTGGTACATTTGTTGTAAAATTGAAAAATGATAAATAAAATTATAAAAGGGAAAAAAACTGCCCAGACCAACTGAATTATAACATTTCAGCTAGCGAACAGGAGCATAATTCAATTGCAATAGAGAAAAGACTTGGAGCTGAGTTTGCCAGGTGTCCTGGTTGATTGGGTTTCTGCCTAGATTTTATTCATGCCACCCGCTGCCCATTTGGCCCATTGACTGGCCTGCATTCCCAGTTTGTCTAGTCTTAATATCTCAGGTGAAAATATGCCATGTTCTGATGCCGGCGCTGATCTCAACATGCAGGGAGGTTCCTGTGGGAGCAGGCCTGACCTTGAAGTTTCCTGGACCCAAAGACTTTCAAGCTTCAAAGGTTAAAGACAACAACAACAGGCCAGTCTTGCAAACTGGGTACAGGAACCAACCGGGTGCCTTCAGTGCAGGACGGTCAGTGTTTTGTTTCTCTTAGACCCTTGCCAGTCTCAGCACCCTCCTGGCTGTGTCTAGAGTGCATTGCGGCTTCCACTGCAGCACAATATAAGGGCACATTCTCCTCCCACAGCAAGATGTTTCAGCGGTGTTGGTCAGTGGAGGGAGGGCTGGCTCTGGTGAGGTTATTATGGGATATGCTAACATGCAGGAGGACTGGAACTCAGGAAGCTGTCTTACGCTGCGTCGGAAAATTGATCCACCTGGTTAAAGGTAAAGGTAAAGGGATCCCTGACCATTAAGGTCCAGTCGCGGACGACTCTGGGGTTGCAGCTTTCATCTCGCTTTACTGGCCGAGGGAGCCGGCGTACAGCTTCCGGGTCATGTGGCCAGCATGACTAAGCCGCTTCTGGCGAACCAGAGCAGCGCATGGAAACGCCGTTTACCTTCCCGCCGGAGCGGTACCTATTTATCTACTTGCACTTTGATGTGCTTTCGAACTGCTAGGTTGGCAGGAGCAGGGACTGAGCAACGGGAGCTCACCCTGTCACGGGGATTTGAACCGCCGACCTTCTGATTGGCAAGTCCTAGGCTCTATGGTTTAACCCACAGTGCCACCCGCTTCCCTCCACCTTCAAAGAATAGCATGCTGTAAACTTCGCCAACCACTCAATATTCTCAGTGGAGGGATTATTGAATGTCGGAATGTGTTTGAAAGTTAAATGTGCAAGTGTATGTCTAGAGACAATGGGTCAAAAAAACACCATTAGATATGCTGCTGGAAAAGTGTTTAAGGGTTATTGTATTTGTTTCAAAACCAATAACAATTTGTTTTTAAAAAAGAATCTTAGCGTTGGAAGGGATCCTAAGGGCCATCTAGTCCAACCCTCTGCAATACAGGAATCTCAACTAGATCTAGGTTGCAGGTTCGATCCCTGTGTGTGAGATCTGCATATTCCTGCACTGACAGATGGATCAGATCTGGGACTGGGGATATTGTTCCGCTGATGCCAGACAGAGGCTATTTGCAGGAGAGGGCTATTAAACCCAGGATGGTTTAACTCTGGAAACTTTCCTCTTCGTATCATGGCAAAACAGTCCCAAACCTCCACGTGGGTTTATGTAGCCAAGAGGATGGAAGTGGCCCACAGGCCTTTTTATGTGTGATTCTCTGAGTACCGGTACATTATAGGTGTGACGTAACACTTGTGACGTAAAGAGTCTTTTGAGGAAAAGAAACTGCAGATAAAAAATCATATAATATATTCTGAAACCGAGATGAAGGGAAGTCAATTAATGTTGTGTGTTATTTAGTTATTTAGTTAATGTAAGTTAATTAGTTGGTGTTTTATGTTAGGAGATGTTTTTTCTTTTGTTTTTTTATTATTATTTCTTTTATTTATGTACTCCTTTTTTGTATGTATGTGTTATGTATGTTTATTTTTTCACTTGTTTTAATGTTGGATGTAGCAAAATGAATTAAAACCAATAAAAAAAAAAAGCTGAGAGGAGGAGAGAGAAGGGGCAGTCAAAAAAAAAAAAAAAAGAGTACCGGTACATTAATTCCCCAAAACACTGACGACATAACGTTCTCGGAAACTCAAAACAATAGGCAGTGAATGGAGGAAGGACAAAGGTAAAGGAGGTAAACGAGAGAGGAAAACAGGGGTGGAAAACAGGGTTGCTGCCTTTCTTTCTGACAGAAGTCCCCTTACGCAGCAACGCAACAGGCAAAAATCCAACAGGCGCAGTCCCCGCCAGCACTGCAGTGCTGGTGGGAGCATTACCTGCTATGTTTGCACCTCTTGCACATCCACTGCGTTTCTCTCCCTAACTTTGACAATTCCCCCCTCCCCTCCTGCCCCAGCAAAGTTCCTGTCTCTGCAACGTGGCAGAAATCCAACAGGTGCTGAGGATTGAGAAAATGTCCCCCGGTGCACGTCCCTTGCTGCTGTTCAAAAGTGGAAGAGCCCCGGCAGGTCAAGGAAAGCCAGCCACCCCAAAAGGAAGTGCAAAGGCAATGTGGGCACGTCCCAGCATGCCTAGCTCACAGGGTTGGCATGCCAGGGATCCATGGCCTGGACTGGCACCATACCGGCAGGCTAAAGGCTAATACAACTCACTTTTCACATAATGCTGGATCTGTGGGAAGTCTCTCTCTCTCTCTCTCTCTCTCTCTCTCTCTCTCTCTCACACACACACACACACACACACACACACACACACGCAGTAGACAGAGGCCTGTGTTATAAGAATTCTAAAGTCCCAAATATAAATAAGCGTTCATAAATGTACAAGGCAAACAGATACATAAGTATATAAACCACATGTCTGAAATAAAAAAAATCCTTCCAGTAGCACCTTAGAGACCAACTAAGTTTGTTATTGGTATTACTCAGAATAATTATACATGATAAAGCTATTTTTAGCCACCTCACCCCTTGCTTTTTCCTGTAAGACCAATTGCAGCCATTAACAGTTGTCAACAGGTTTACCACACCTATTAGCCAATCACCCATTCCCACCACCTTTCTGAGTAATATCCCTCCCCACCCTCTCTATAAGGGTCTATATAAGGGTCTGGTGACTTCTGTTTCAGTGTATCTGAAGAAGTGTGCATGCACACGAAAGCTTGTACCAATAACAAACTTAGCTGGTCTCTAAGGTGCTACTGGAAGAATTTTTGTTGTTGTTGTTTTGACTACAGCAGACCAACACGGCTACCTACCTGTGTCTGAAATAGTACAGGAGAGCAATCCTGAAGCCATTTTGACTCTCCCAGTGACCTCAAATATTCTTCTGCAGTGAGGAAAGAAATGGGAAAGCCTCCCCCTTGTCTCTTTACTCAAAAAGCCTGTCTTAAGGGCATATTTGTGTACGAATAGGGTGAGCCTGTGACCTGGATCCAGTATGTAGCATCTCAAAAGGAATGGCCAGGCTGCCCAGGTAAAGCAACCAGTGACCATTATCAGGTATCCTGACAAACAGGATTTCTGTTGGAGACCGCCTCCTTCAGTGATGTATGCATGATGTCTTGGGGGGTGATCTTGAGCTACAGGGTGGGCAATTTCAAAAGTCTATATAAGGACTTGTGCACCATTGTTCTGGGTCCCCCCTGTTTGTGGTGAGTGAGCACCCTGTTGCAACTGTTAATAAAGATCAGGCTTACTAGCTGCCTTGCTTCTCAATATTCTCTGGTTGCCCTCTGTTATTTTCTCCTACCAATAGGGAACCTACATAAAGACTCTATACAGTGGACACTCGGGTTGCGAACATGATCCGTGCGGGATGCACTTTCGCAACCTGCAGCGTTCGCAACCCGCAGCTGCGCGTCTGCGTATGCGCGGGTTGCGATTCAGCGCTTCTGCGCATGCACAACCACCAAAACCTGGAAGTAACCCGTTCCGGTACTTCTGGGTTTCGGCAGTCCATAACCCCAAAAAACGCAACCTGAAGCGTCTGTAACCCGAGGTATGACTGTATGGGCTTTGAAGACACTCGAACTCAGGACGCAAGGGAGAAACAGGCTGAGAGGAAGGCACACTTGGCAAATCCACACCGTGATCAACTCCTGCCTGGAAACCTACGGTATGACCTCACTGTGGAAGGACGTGTGGGTCCGGAATTGGCCTCCACAGTCACTTACGGACTCATTGTTAAAACCGTGTTTATGGAAGACAATCTTACTCGGCTACGAGGGATCGCCAAAGAAGATGAATATGGGCTCTTGGATACTCCATAAGAGAAAAGGAGCAGCTCTTTTCTTAAAATACCTGCAAGCTGGTTAAATCAGGACCAGGTGGGCACAGCGCTGGCAGAAGCCCCTTTGGTTCTGCCCCTCTCCCCACCCCAGCTGGGCACAGGCCACAAAGCAGGCGGCCTCTCAGGGAACAGACAATGCCACCGTTGTCTCTGGCCTGGGAGTTTCCACCCTAACCGCATGCTGTTTGCATTTTGAGCCTGTTCCCCTCCTCAGGGCTGTTGGAGAGCCAGCGGGGTGGTTTCCTGGCCTTTTCATCCCTCTCCCCTTCTTCCTCCCCTCACAGCTCCCCCACTAACTTCCCCTGGCTTTCAGAAGCCTGTCTGCTTCCTCTCGTACGCCCCCCCCGGGGGCTTTCCACGCTGCCAGAAAATAAATCTCAAGCTATTTTTAAAATGGGGTGGGGGGGTGTCGAGAGAGGGAAATGACGGAGGTCCCCTCCTGCTTCAAGGCTGGCTCAGGAGACAGATCAGCAGACCAGGAGGAAGGCAGGCTCCCTCGGTGAGGGGGAAGAAGGAAGGAAGGGGAGTTTGCAAAAGATGGATGGGGGACTCTCATCTCTTCCCCTCTGGGCTGGATGCCCTGGGGGAGTGAGGGGCAGAAAAGGAGGGGAGGTGGGTGGGGGTCTTCTTCTCAGGCAGAGAAGCAGAGTTGGGAGCAAGCCTCTAATTTCAGCAGTTCTCTCCCCCCCCCCCGCCCATCACTCCAGCACTCTGGTAATTGCCAAAAATGTGAATTTCCCACAATGCCCCTCTGCCAATGTAGCATCACTCCAGGGCACTATGGGAAGTTAAAGCACTGGCTCATCGCCCGACAGTGACCAGAATGCTGTTGTTGCTGTCTGCCTGCCCTCCTTTTCTGCCCCTCTTCCCCCAGTGGGCATCCAGCCCAGAGCGGCAGAGGTGAAGAAAGGACAATGTCACATGGATAAGGGGGATGTTGAACAAGGCACAAGGGGTTCATGATCAGTCCGCATTAAACCAAGGTATTAGGGCCCTTTCTTGATGGTGCTGTCTTCCCTAAATCCCAATATTCCCTGGGTTTTGAAAGTCTGAATAGGAGAGATGCATTTAGGGAGGAGGAGGTGTGGACAAGGGAGAATTCAAGAATGTTGCAGAGTAAAACTGCAACAATAAAAATAAATTCAAGGGCCCCCCAAACCACCTTCTCTCTCCATCCTTAACAGCAGTTGCATGTGTGTTCATAAATCTAAAATTTAGCAAAGCTGTTTTCTCAGTCAAAATAAATAACAAATTGTCCACTAGCACCTTAGAGACCAACTATGTTTGTTCTGGGTATAAGCTTCCGTGTGCATGCACACTTCTTCAGATACCCAGAACAAACTTAGTTGGCCTCTAAGGTGCTACTGGACAATTTTTTAATTTTTTAAAATTTATTTTGACTGCATCAGACCAACACGGCTACCTACCTGAATCTGTTTTCTCGTCGTAAGAGCTCACGGGCGGCGGAATTAAGTTTATTGCAGCGCGTGTAGCGGGAAGGTTTGAATGAAGTCCTGTATTGGAACAGTTTTTAAAAACAATGAAATAAACATGCATTTGGGGGATGTTTTAGGTCAGAGCTGCTGCTGCTGCTTTCCCGCCCCCCCAAACCCCCCCCCCTCATTCTTTACCGCCATCTCCCCCATTACTGAAGCCCCCAGGGAGGAGATGATAAGGGTGGGACTTTCTTGACCTTTTGCTCCCAACTCCCTCTTTGGGAGGAAAAAAACCTGATAAGGCTCAGATTAAAATAGCCCCCTTATCTCTGCTCTCCCCCCCCCAACTGTGTGTATGCAGTGGGGCTCCCTGGGTCTCACCAGAACCCATTTAGTGCCTGAGAACAGAGAAGCCTTGTAAGGAGGGCTCAGGAAGGGAGCTTTAAATGGGGTCTCCTGGGGTCAGGGCTGGGACATTGGCTTGCTGGTTTTAATCTGCGTAAGTGACTTAGAGGCTGGAAACGAGATCGGCTTCTTAACAGCAGTCTGGATGAAAGCGGGTTGCTGGGGGGGGGGCGGTTGCTCGCCCGCTCCAGCTGGCTCTGCAAGGGCTTGAGTCCCCAAGGGTATTTGGGGGTGTGCTTGGAGGGCAGAGGAGGAGGGGGGGATGGAGCAGCAGAGGAAATGACAGCCGCAGCTTGTATTCTGCAGTCAACCATTCAGTTGCCTCTGTTCTCCTTGGGCCGGAAAGCACCTTGGCTTCTGAAAGGCAAGGTGACGTAAATTCAGAGGAGAAATTGTTGAGTGGGCAAAAGATGGGGGGATGAGAATGTCGCAGCAAGGCTGGGAAGCAGGACGTGTGAGACTAATAATACAGTGGTACCTCGGGTTACATACACTTCAGGTTACATACGCTCCAGGTTACAGACTCCGCTAACCCTGAAATAGTGCTTCAGGTTAAGAATTTTGCTTCAGGATGAGAACAGAAATCGTGCCCCGCGGTGCGGCAGCAGCAGGAGGCCCCATTAGTTAAAGTGGTGCTTCAGGTTAAGAACAGTTTCAGGTTAAAAGCAGACCTCCGGAACAAATTAAGTACTTAACCCGAGGTACCACTGTAATAATAATTGTACCCCGTCCATCTGACTGTGTTGCCCCAGCCACTCTGGGCAGCTACCAACAGATATAAAAATACAGTGGTACCTCGGGTTAAGAACTTAATTCGTTCTGGAGGTCCGTTCTTAACCTGAAACTGTTCTTAACCTGAAGCACCACTTTAGCTAATGGGGCCTCCCGCTGCCGCCGCGCCACTGCTGTGTGATTTATGTTCTCATCCTGAAGCAAAGTTCTTAACCCGAGGTACTATTTCTGGGTAAGCGGAGTCTGTAACCTGAAGCGCATGTAGCCTGAAGCGTATGTAACCCGAGGTACTACTGTATAACAAAACATCAAGCATTAAAAACTTCCCTATGCAGGGCTGCTTTCAGGTGTTTTCTAAAAGTTGTATAGTTATTTATCTCCTTGACGTCTGATGGGAGGGCGTTGCACAGGGCGGGCGCCACTACCAAGAAGGCCCTCTGCCTGGTTCCCTGTATAACAACAACAACAACAATAACTACAACAATTTAATATTTATATGCCACCTATCTGACTGGGCTGCCCTAGCCCTTCTGGGTGGCTTCCAGCAAATTATACAACCACAAACACCTCCAGCACCAGAATTCAAAAGCATCAATTCTTCGGCGATCAGCCTTCTTTATGGTCCAGCTCTCACTTCCATACATCACTACTGGGAAAACCATAGCTTTAACTATACGGACCTTTGTTGGCAAGGTGATGCCTCTGCTTTTTAAGATGCTAACAGCTTATATATGTTTCTGAAAACCTGGACCACTCCCACTCCCACTCCCAGTGTGACTGGCTGTCTAAACTTCCAAGCTGCAATTCATGACTCAGAGTTCAAGGGCCAATGGCAGAGGCCCAAATCCTGAAATGTTCTGTGATTGGACATCATGTATCGAATCGGTACACAGGTGCTCCAAATCCTTAGTCCAGACTCAAGTTCAGGCAAACGCAGAACACTGAAGACATAACACCTTGGACTACAACTCCCAGCAGCCCTTGGGAGGGCATGTGGTTGGGGATGGCTGGGCTAGACACATCAAAGATTAAGGCTGCGCCAAGCATCCTGGGAGGAAGGAGAACTAAAGCAGTCAAATCTTAAAGGATACAGGAGAAGGTTAAAGGCCCTGTGAAAATCCCCCAGTTTCTGTTCTTTCTGCCGCCTCCACTGTGCCAGGATTAAGAGCTGAGCTCTGAGGCAGCAACTCTGTCCTTTCTGCAATTCGCCAGCCAAGAAATCCAGCACGGATCAGGATATAGGTGTGTGTGTTCAGCCCTCTGGCTTTCTTCTGTCGCATCTCTGGGATTAGGGATATCTGCTCCTCTTTTTTCATTTTTTTTATGTTTCCATTTGTTCCACACCCAGTTCCTCTCCTTCGTTTCATCCTGAGCCTCTGAGTGTCATGCAGGTTCCCTCTGTGTCCATGAAAACAGGACTTTGCAGAGCTGCTTAGGAGTGGAGCCAATTCACCCCAGGGCCAGGTGGTGGCTGTTAAAAATAGGTTGTGCCACATTTCCAGAGCCCAACTCATGCACGTCCCGGGAAAATTAGGGTCACATTCACACCGTACATTTCAGGCACTGTGATACCACTCAAAACCACAGTGGCTTCCTGCAAAGAATTTGGAGATCTGTAGTTTGTTAACTGCAGATGGTGACAGCAGTCACGAAATTAAAAGACGCCTGCTTCTTGGGAGAAAAGCAATGACAAACCAGGACAGCATCTTAAAAAGCAGAGACATCACCTTGCCGACAAAGGTCCATATAGTTAAAGCTATGGTTTTCCCAGTAGTGATGTATGGAAGTGAGAGCTGGACCATAAAGAAGGCTGATCGCCGAAGAATGGATGCTTTTGAATTATGGTGCTGGAGGAGACTCTTGAGAGTCCCATGGACTGCAGGAAGATCAAACCGATCCATTCTGAAGGAAATCAGCCCTGAGTGCTCACTGGAAGGACAGATCCTGAAACTGAGGCTCCAATACAGTGGTGCCTCGCAAGACGAAATTAATTCGTTCCGCGAGTCTTTTCGTCTTGCGATGTTTTTTGTCTTGTGAAGCACGGTCCGTCGCAACTGCGCCTCTTCAAGCGGCTTTAAGAAAAAAGCGAACAAACTCGCAAGACGTTTTCATTTTGCGAAGCAAGCCCATAGGGAAAATCGTCTTGCGAAGCAACGCAAAAAACGAAAAACCCTTTCGTCTTGCGCGTTTTTCGTCTTGCGAGGCATTCGTCTTGCGAGGCACCACTGTACTTTGGCCACCTCACGAGAAGAGAAGACTCCCTGGAAAAGTCCCTGATGTTGGGAAAGATGGAGGGCACAAGGAGAAGGGGACGACAGAGGACGAGATGGTGGGACAGTGTTCTCGAAGCTGCCAGCATGAGTTTGACCAAACTGCAGGAGGCAGTGGAAGACAGGAGTGCCTGGCGTGTTCTGGTCCAGGGGGTCACAAAGAGTCGGACACGACTCAACGACTAAACAACAACACAACAAGTTTGTTAATGGCACTGAGAGTTGCTAGGAGACCTCTATTGCCCTCCCAGAGCTGCAGTTCTCGGAATAGTCCAACCATCAATCTTTCTTTCCAAGAGAACTCTGGGAATTGTAGCTTTGTCAGGAGGATGTATTGGGCATTGGGGAGGAATAGTACCTCAGGTGGGGGGCATGTCATGCTCCTTCTGGGGTCATTTGTCCACCTTTGGTCCCCACCCTGCCTTCAGCTCTCGCCTGCAGCTCCTAGAAGCTGTCAGCATGCGACAGCGGCCACACGCTGGGAATGGCTTTGACAGGCCAGTTGAACCAGGTGAGGGTAGCTGGTGGGACTCAAAGCCTTGGTGAGTTGGGGACTTCCCTTGCTTGTGAAGACAGGCTCTCGTGGAGGAGTTTGGATTTGATATCCCGCTTTATCACTACCCTAAGGAGTCTCAAAGCGGCTAACATTCTCCTTTCCCTTCCTCCCCCACAACAAACACTCTGTGAGGTGAGTGAGGCTGAGAGACTTCAGAGAAGTGTGACTGGCCCAAGGTCACCCAGCAGCTGCATGTGGAGGAGTGGTTGCATGTGGAGGAGCGAACCTGGTTCACCAGATTACGAGTCTACCGCTCTTAACCACTATACCACACTGACTCTCTGGTGGATTGAGCGGATGAGACCAGCAGTAGGGTGGTGTGTTTTTTTAAAAAAAATCTTTATTAATTTAAAATAAATACATTTATGAAAAACAGACGTACATACAAGTAAACAAACATACAATCAAACAAACAAACAAGTAACAGAAAAATCAAACAAACCACCACACTATAAGATATAAGAAGATTAATATAATTATCATCATTTATACTCCTGGTATTGAACACAATTATAAAATTTATAGAAAAGAAATTTAAAGCTGACTTCCAATTAATCTCACTGTACTTTGTCTATCCATTACTTTACACCGCACAGTTACATATTTCTTATATAATTTCTTTTTACCTCCCCACAAACTTACATTTATACAATACAGGGATCAGTCAAATTCTGCCAAGATGTTTCCTTTTATTCCATAGTTTTCTAAATATTCTTTAAAGATTCCCCAATCCTTATAGACTTTTTGTTTTGGTTGGCCTCTTACTCTTCCTGTCGCTTTCGCTAGCTGCAGATATTCTACCATTAGGATTTGCCAATCTTCCGTGTTGGGTATTGTTGTGTTTTTCCAATTTCTTGCTACTAAAATTATTCCGTACATGAACAATGTTCTTTTCAATTTCCCTATTTCTTAGTCCAATCTTCTTTTAAAGCCAACTAAGCTCCTGGTCCTCGCTGCCTCCTGTGGAAGAGAGTTCCACGGACTTGAGTTTGCAATGCTTTTTTTTCTTTTAACTTGCCCTTCTCTCTGTCCTTCACAACATACAGGCCACCTGGAAGGGCCCTGAGTCTTGGTGAACTGTGCCTTAAAAATGAATACTCTATGTGCAGAACTAAAAGGAAAAAGGGGGAGCCAGAGTTCCCTGCACTGGTGACCTTGTAGAATAAAATCCACTGAACAACCCTGCAGGCTCTTGGAAAGGGTTAAGGTAAGGACCCATCATCATCCTGTTCTTCCCATTGGAGGGTGGTTGGAGAGGAGAATTGTCTTCCAGATCCTGGAAAGATATGGGACAGCCCCTGGGGGTTTGTTCTAAGAGGGGAGCAATGAGAAGGAGTGCGCTTTAAAGGCCATCTGGAGCTGGCATTAGTCAGAGTCCTCAAACAGACAACCATCTGGGCTGTCTGGAATGAATTCTTGCCCTTTTTCATGTTTGGTTGAGGAGGTGAAGAAAATACAAATACAGAAGAAACAAGATTTGTTTATTTTTTAAGGGGAGATGCTGGTTTTGACTTTGGACTCAGCTACACAGCTACATATAAAACGTTTCCAGTGTGTTGTAAAGTGCATTACACAAATGGGACACTAGATGGCGATGGTGAGCTATGGCAAATTCCATATATTTTTCGAAACTTTTTTTAAAAAAGCATTTTCGCAACTTTTTTAATATGTGTGTCTAGATCCCACCTCCCTTGTACGTTCAAGGGAGTACCTCCCTTTGCACTGTCCCAACATTCAGACCACAGAACAGACCTCAAGGCAAGGTAAAAAGCTGGTTCAAGCCCATTTCTGCCTGAAATTTGGTTCAGCATTTCTGCCTGAAATTCTGGAGAGCTGCTTCTAGTCTGTGTAGACAATACTAAGCTAGATTATTATTATTATTATTATTATTATTATTATTATTATTATTATTATTATTAATTTCATTTCTATACCACTTTATATCGGACCAAGGGTCTGTCTCATTATGAAGCAGTATCTATGTTGAACTTAAAAATGGAAAGCGTAATGCTGGTGGTCAACAAAAGAGGTTTAAAGCCTCTCTCAAGGCAAAACTCAAAAAATGTAGTATAAACACTGACAACTGGGAAACACTGGCCTGCGAGCGCTCCAGTTGGAGAACAGCCTTTGCCAAAGGTGTCCTGGGCTTTGAAGACACTCGAACTCAGGACGCAATGTGCTAAGAGGAAGGCATGCTTGGCAAATCCACACCGTGATCAACTCGCACCCGGAAACCAATGTCCCCGCTGTGGAAGGACATGTGGATCCAGAATTGGCCTCCACAGTCACCTACGGACTCATTGTTAAAAGTGTGTTTATGGAAGGCAATCTTACTCGGCTACAAGGGATCACCAAAGAAGAAGAAAAATGTACGATCCCCCGATGAGGGTCCATCTGTGTCCCAAAACACACTTCACTTTTGCTGCCTTTGGAATAAGTCTTACAGGCCATTTCTGAGCTGTGCTCATCCTGGGAGCTTCGTTTGTTGTTGGACTGCATGGGGGGGGGGCAGTGAGCAGAGGAAAATAGATGAGGCCAGGACACATCTGGTAAGCAAAAGGCTGTGCAGGAAACAAGAGAGCTGGTTGGGAATGCTGATCTTTGCCAGTTATAGACCGTCTTCTGGGGTTCCCAAGAGTGCATTCCCAGCTGCCAGATGTGCAGCATCTGCCTTGGCTACAGACACCCCTCGCCTCCAGGAAGATCCACTGAGTTTCCTCAAGTGGTCAAGCTGCACCCGCCTGCCCCCCCTCGTCTGTATCCTTTCCATCAAGTCACCATCTTGCAAATTCTGTTCTCTCTCACTCTCTCTCTCTCACTCCCATAATATTTCTTTCTTTTCTTTGAGCTTCATTTCAGCCCATCAGAAGAAACGCTGGCAGGGTCTGATCTCGGGCAGGATCTGTTTCAAGGCCAAAGGCAGGAGAGGAACAAGTCAAGGACAGGGAGACAGTCAAAGCATGTGTTCCCATGACTGCCTTAGAGGGCAGTGAAATTCACGGTGCAAAATTCACCGTCCCAAACCCTCCAACGTTCAGCTTGTCTACGAGTCCCTGTATCATGATTTTTCTTTCTTTCTATCCTCTTTCTCCTTTCCTTGGATGATTTTATAAGCTTCTATCATGTCAACTGTTACTTGCCTTATAAAATTTCTGCCCCACCCAGCAGGTGCAGAATGCCGCGGCGAGCCTCCTTACGGGGTCCTTGCCGTGGGATCACATTCACCCAGTCCTTTACCAACTGCACTGGTTCCCGGTGGAGTACAGGATCAGGTTTAAGGTGCTGGTTTTGACCTTTAAAGCCCTATGCGGCCTAGGACCCACGTACCTAGGGGACTGCCTCTCCAGGTATGCCCTGTGGCGGACCTTAAGGTCCACAAATGACAACATTTTGGAGGTCCCA
Organism: Podarcis filfolensis; assembly: GCF_964270895.1. Classification (NCBI taxonomy): domain Eukaryota; kingdom Metazoa; phylum Chordata; class Lepidosauria; order Squamata; family Lacertidae; genus Podarcis; species Podarcis filfolensis. Next base: position 93,875,866 of record NC_139609.1, on the reverse strand, counting down.
GGTCACAAGGAGGTTAGATTGGTCTCAGCTAGGGCCAGGGCCTTTTCAGTACTGGCCCCGACTTGGTGGAACGCTCTGTCACAAGAGACCAGGGCCCTGTGGGACTTGACATCTTTCCGCAGGGCCTGCAAGACAGAGCTGTTCCGCCTGGCATTTGGTTTGGACTCAGTCTGACGCTTACGTTCCCCTCCCCTTATGGTCTTGATTTATCAGCTACTTTATCACCTGCATTTTAAATTGCATTTTAACCTGTATTTTAAATTGATTCTCTCTCTCTCTCTCTCTCTCTCTGCCTCTCTCTCTCTCTGCCTCTCTCTCTTCCCCCATTATGTTTTTACTGTGCTTTTATTGGTGTTAGCTGCCCTGAGCCCAGCTCTGACCGGGGAGGGCGGAGTATAAATAAAATTTATTATTATTATTACTCCTGGGAATCCTATTTCTTTTCATTCTTCCCATCCCTTTTCTTTTATCCTTTGTCTTTCTCTCTCTCCCTCTTCCGTTGCCTTCCATTCCTATGTATTTCTGCAACCTAGAATTGCTCCAGAAGGACTAGAGAGGGTGGCCCTGATCGCAAGCTCTTTGACGGCATCTTTTTTTGCAGAGAGCGCACCCTTCCCTCTCTGTGCCCTGGGAAAGTGGGCATGCAGCTGGCAAGCAGCTTTGCGAACCCACTGTTGGAAACAGATGAGACGGGGGGAGAACGGGGGAAATGGGGCAGAGGATGCGGTGGGGGAGAGGGCTGGTAATCTGATATTTATGATGGACTCCCACCGAACTGGGATGCTGTGCAGACAGACACTTCACTTCAAAGCCAGCCTTGTCAGAGGCAAAGGCTTTCCTGGGGTGGGTGAGATGGAAGTAGGGGGTTCATCTGGCAAGGGGGAAGGCGCCGTCCATATATCTGAACAGTCAGGGGGTCGTTAGGGGATTAGAAGTCATGTTAATAAGCCCTGGCTGTTTGGATTCGGAGGCTCAGCTGCCGGCGGAGAGATGGTCTTGGCAAGAAAAGGTCACAATTAACACAGCCCAATGCAAGTGTCTCTCTCATCAAGCTCAGATTACTGTGGGTGCAGGGAGCCCCCAGAATGGCAGGCTGTATTGGGGAAATGCAATCTACATGCCTTTGTCTCTGCCCGCCTTTGGCGAGAAACAAAGCGGGCATTTGGGGTGAGTGGGGGGGGGGAGAGAGGATGGTTGGGTTAATTGCAAATCCACCTGACAGCATGAATCCATTTTGGAGGGTGTCAAATCCCCTTCAAAACCTTGCAAGGCCCGATCTGCATTCCTCCTAGGAGGGCACGATTAGGAGATTGTGCCATGGCTGCAGCAGCCCTGAGGGACATCTGCCAGCCAATCTGCATGGAGGGGGTGGGAGGTGGGAAGAGCAAAGGGTCAGCAGCAAGGCATGCTGGGGAAACAGGCCCAGTGGTCATATAAACACCAGCAAGCTGTTGGGCAAGCTGGTGCCACAATTGCCACTCGTAGGATCATAGATTTGTAAAGTTGGAAGGGACCCTGAAGGTCCTCCAGCCCAACCCCTGGCAATGCAGGAATCTCAGTGGAAGTATCCACGGCAGATGGCCATCCAACCTCGGCTTAAAAACCTCCAAGGATGGAGGGTCCTTTAAAAAAGACCCTCATCCCCCTCTCTCTTTGCTTCAGCAAAGGGCAGTTGGTCAGCCAAAAGAGAGAAGATGAGGCCTCAGTCCTCTTGACTGAACTTGGTTGGTTGTTTAAGCAACTTGGTGGACTCTTAACAGCACATAAACGCTCCTGTAACGGGTCTGATGCTGAAATGCCACAATAAAAGGATCTCTTAGGCATGCCTTCTGAGCAGCCTGGCACTCTGAAATGCAGAGAGCAGCCCCTGGCAGACCAGGGGATGGAGATTCTAGACCAGGCGTCAGCAAACTTTTCCAGCAGGGGGCCGGTCTGTCGGAATTCAAGCCTTCAGTCAGAGGAATTGGCCACTCTCCAGGTGCCCGGCTTGGATTCCTTGTTGATCTCCCCGTCAGCGACTCCCGGCAAGACAAGGCGAGATCTCTATCGGCGATTCTCCTCAAACGTGAGAAGAACACACCACTCCTCCCCCCTCATTCCCAGGGAGGGGAGAGAGACAGACAGAAATGTATTTACATGCCTTTATTTCTGTCTTTCCAGCAGTACAGAGAAAACGTGTCTGCACTCTCTTAACATCAACAGCAGAGAGAGAATAACTCCTCCCATGTACTTCCAGTACAGGTCAGATGACACTCTGAGCTAACATCCGGTGCTCAGTGCACAGAATAGACTGTCCCTTTGTTCCCACGGTACAGTCCCAAAACATCAACATCCTGTTTGGCTTTCCAGCCATCTGGAGCACTCAACACCATTGCTCCTTTTTCGTAACACGGTCCACTGTCCCTCAGACCTTGTGGGGGGCCGAAATATATTTTGGGGAAAAAAATGAACGAATTCCTATGCCCCACAAATAGCCCAGAGATGCATTTTAAATAAAGGACACATTCTCCTCATGTGAAAACACGCTGATTCCCGGACCGTCCGCGGGCCGGATTGAGAAGGGGATTGGGCCAGATCCGGCCCCCAGGCCTTAGTTTGCCTACCCATGCTCTAGACCCCACGTCCATGCTAGCGGAGGCTGATGGGTGCGATTGTCCAAACCATCTGGAGGGCATAATAATAATAATAATAATAATAATAATAATAATAATTATTATTATTATTATTATTATTATTATTATTATTATTAATACCCCGCCCATCTGGCTGGGTTTCCCCAGCCACTCTAGGTGGCTCCCAACAGAATATTAAAAACACAATAAAACATCAAACATTAAAAACTTCCCTAAACAGGGCTGCTTTCAGATGTCTTCTAAAAGTCAGAGAGTTGTTTATTTCATTGGCATCTGGTGGGAGGGCGTTCTACAGGGTGGGCGCCACGACCGAGAAGGCCCTCTGCCTGGTTCCCTGAAACCTCACTTCTGGCAGTGAGGCCCTCAACGCTGGACCTCAGCCTCCAGGCAGAACGATGGGAGGGGGGAGACACTCCTTCAGATATACTGGACTGAGGCCGTTTAGGGCTTTAAAGGTCAGCACCAACACTTTGAATTGTGTTTGGAAACGTACCGGGAGCCAATATAGGTCTTTCAGGACCGGTGTTATATGGTCTCAGCAGCTGCTCCCAGTCACCAGTCTAGCTGCCACATTCTGCATTAATTGCAGTTTCCGAGTCACCTTCAAAGGTAGCCCCACATAGAGTGCATTGCAGTAGTCCAAGTGGGAGATAACTAGAGCATGCACCACTCTGGCGAGACAGTCTGCGGACAGGGAGGGTCTCATCCTGCGTACCAGATGGAGCTGATAGACAGCTGCCCTGGACACCAGATTGTGGGACTCTATGCCAGCCTGACTGGATGCTTTGAAAGCAATGTCCTTGGTCTTACCCTGTTCTGGATGATTTGGTTTGAGTTGGTGTTATACAGCCGCCACCCTGCCTAAAATGAAAACAGAAACATTTGTGGATGTAGCACAGTGTTATTATGCCAAGGGGTTGCCCCACGGAAGGCAGACACGTGTTCTGCCCAGGAACCACAGGGCTGCCTGCCTCTCTCTCACTAAGCCAACGTGCTGGTCTCCCGCTGACTGGTGGAACAAAGGCACAGATCCAACTGACAGAGATTAAAGAAGATTAGCCTTCAGGGTGGGAGATTTCCCCCCCCCTTCCCCAAGCAAGCAGATGGCCTCAGGCGGATCCGGGTGAAGGAAGCCAAGTGGGGTTAAGACCTAGCCTGCTGGCCTGCCCTGACTCATCCGTGGTGGGTATTAATGTCCTTCAGTTTACTTTGCAGAGGGACAAAGTAAGGTGGCGGAAAGACGGACCTCTACCTCAAGGACTTTGCAAAAGAGAGGCAAGTGGATCATAGAAACACAGAACTGTAGAGTTGGAGGGAAGGGGATGTGATACTTTCATCAAGGAATTTCATTTTTGCCATACAGGGAGCCAGGCAGAGGGCCTTCTCGGTAGTGGCACCCGCCCTGTGGAACGCCCTCCCACCAGATGTCAAAGAGATAAACAACTACCAGACTTTTAGAAGACATCTGAAGGCAGCCCTCTTTAGGGAAGCCTTTAATGTTTGATGCATTACTGTATTTTAATACAGTGGTACCTCAGGTTAAGTACTTAATTCGTTCCAGAGGTCTGTACTTAACCTGAAACTGTTCTTAACCTGAAGCACCACTTTAGCTAATGGGGCCTCCTGCTGCCGCCACGCCGCCGGAGCACGATTTCTTAAGTTCTTAACCTGAAGCACTATTTCTGGGTTAGCGGAGTCTGTAACCTGAAGCATATGTAACCTGAAGCGTATGTAACACGAGGTACCACTGTATTTTGTTGGAAGCTGCCCAGAGTGGCTAGGGAAACCCAGCCAGATGGGCGGGGTATAAATAAATTATTATTATTATTATTATTATTATTATTATTATTATTATTAGCCTAGAACCATTGTGTTTTCCTCCACTGCAAAGAGTTGCCATTGCCCCAAGTATCGTGCCTTAGGCCCAGGCGGAGTCCCAATATGACCCACAAGGCCATTTCTCCCCAGGTCACTCCCCCACAAGACACACCCCTTTTATCATATGTGGTGGTCATGTAAAGTTATAAAAGCTTTCTGGGAAGTGATATATAATGAACTGGAAAAAATGTTTAAAATAACTTTTGTGAAAAAACAGAAGCCTTTTTATTAGGAATTGTAGGTATCGACATCCCAAAGGAACAGAAAAGACTTTTTATGTGTGTGCTGGCCACATGACCCGGAAGCTGTATGCTGGCTCCCTCGGCCAATAAAGCGAGATGAGCGCTGCAATCCCAGAGTCGGCCACGACTGGACCTAATGGTCAGGGGTCCCTTTACCTTTACTAAGTTAGCAAAAATGTATAGAACAAGTACAAACATCTGTTGGAAATGTAAAGAAAAAGAAGGTACCTTTTATCATATGTGGTGGCCGTGCAAGGTAATAAAAGCTTTCTGGGAGATGATATATAATGAAATGAAAAAAAAAGTTTAAAATAACTTTTGTTAAAACAACAGAAGCTTTTCTATTAGGAATTATAGGTACCGATATTCCAAAGGAGCAGAAAAGACTTTTTATGTGTGTGACTACAGCTGCTTGGATGTTACTAGCCCAGAGATGGAAAGAACACAAGTCCCTACCAGAGAGAAATGGCAAATCAAGCAGTTGGGCTATGCAGAAATGACAAAACTGACCGGAAAGCTCAGGGACCAAGAAGACAAAAATTTCAAGAAAGAATGGAGGAAATTTATAATTTACTTAGGAGACCACTGTAAGCAGATGAAAACATTAGCAGCATTTTAATCTCACTTGTAATGTTGCAATTACTATGGATAATATGGATAGATATAAAATATAGACTGTGACATAATATGCGGTTGAAAAGTTGACATTAGGAGCCATGGAGGGGAAGTCTCGAGATTCAGAGAAATCTCTCTACTGTATATGGATATGTATTTGGTTTCATTATAAATTTATATTTGTAAAATCAAATAAAAACGATTTTTTAAAAAAGAAGACACACCCCAGACAGCAGCCATAACATCTGTTGCAGAACATATACAGGCTGTGTATGTGTTACTGCTTATTCCGGTGTGTTCCCAGTGCTCGTGTGCTCTCTGTCGCAAAGGGAACATAGCTGTCAAGCGTCCCTTATTTGGCGGGACAGTCCCTTGTCCCAGCGTCATGTCCCACTGCTGTCCCTTATTGATGAGGCTTCGTTTGGCTGCTGGCTGGGCTTTCTGCCTTTGGCTCGGATGGGCTCAGAAGTTGAACATACCTGTGCCCGGAAAATCCCTTATTTTGGCTGCTGATCCCTTATTTTCGAGGCTGCTGGTCCCTTATTTTCAAATCTGTAAATTGACAGCTATGAAAGGGAAATAGACCAGGATGAGCTGTGCTCTGCTGGGATTTCAAATTTCTGTGCGCATCTCGAATCCCAGCATACCCTGCAGCCACCCCCCCAAAAAAAAACCCTCTCAAATAAAACGACCCTGTCCCTCCTTGCCACTCCTCACAATCCAGCCATATTTCAACGGAGAGGTTTTGTTTTCCTTCGGGACATCCTGACCTCCCCTCCTTTCTCCAGAGAGTCACCCTGGACCCTCCTCTGCTGCCTCAGTTGCCCTCTTCCTCCCCTCTCGGTGATGGATGTGACCTTTCACTTGTGTAGCCTTTGATCCCATTTCCTCCAGCCTGTTCCTCTCTGCACGCCCCCCCCCCATCCATCCTTGCAGAGGAGATCAGCCCAAGGACTTTGTTCAGCTCCAGGGGAATTTTTGCTGATTCCAAAACAGGGATGTTTTACGGCCGGAGTTAGAGCAGCAGCAAATTTTTCGCCGCCTGACCTGGTCAGCAGCCTGGACGCCTTTGCCGACTGCTGCTATCGTGGTGTAATGGTTTGAGTGTTGGAATGGGACCTGAAAGACCTGGGTTCATATCCCCACTTAGCCACGAAGCTCACTGGGTGACCTTGGGCCAGTCGCTGCCTCTCAGCCTAACCTAACCTACCTCACAGGGTTGTTGTGGGGATTAAATGAGGAGGGGGAGGACAAGGCGTGCCACCTTCTGCTCATTGGAGAAAAAGGTGAGATATAAACACAGTCAGTCAGTCAGTCAACCAATCGATTTTGCTAGACTCCCATTTTCCCCCATCCAGCACCACCAAGGTGATAGGACCTATAAAGGTTAAAAAAAAGGTAGAAGAAGAAGAGTTTGGATTTGATATCCTGCTTTATCACTACCTGAAGGAGTCTCAAAGCGGCCAACAATCTCCTTTCCCTTCCTCCCCCACAACAAACACTCTGTGAGGTGAGTGAGGCTGAGAGACTTCAGAGAAGTGTGACTGGCCCAAGATCACCCAGCAGCTGCATGTGGAGGAGCTGAGACGTGAACCTGGTTCACCAGATTACGAGACTACTGCTCTTGCCCACTACACCACACTGGCTCTGGACCCCTGGACAGTTAAGTCCAGTCAAAGGCGACTTTGGGGTTGTGGCGCTCATCTCGCTTTCAGGCCGAGGGAGCCGGCGTTTGTCAACAGATAGCTTTCTGGGTCATGTGGCCAGAATGACTAAACCTCTTCTGGCACAATGGGACACTGTGATGGAAACCAGAGCGCACGGAAACACCATTTACCTTCCCACTGCAGTGGTACCTCTTTATCTGCTTGTACTGACATACTTTTGAACTGCTAGTTTGGCAGGAGCTGGGACAGAGCAATGGCAGCTCACCCCGTTGCGGGGATTTAAACCACCAACCTTCTGATCTGCAAGCCCAAGAGGCTCAGTGGTTTAGACCACATACCTGGAAAGCCACAGGTTCCCTTACACCTGTTGTAAGAGTTCACAGAATCACAGAATTCTAGAGCTAGAAAGGACCACGAGGGTCATCTAGTCCAGCCCCCTGCAATGCAGGAATTCCCCCCACCTAAGTGGGGCTCAAACCGATGACCCTCAGATTAGGAGTCTCACGCTGTACCGACTGAGCAACTCCTCAGTATTAAATAACACTCCTTTGTTGGGGACTCCTTTTGCATCATTCATGAAGCACATATTATGTCTGGAATAGACACTATTATTTATTTACTCATTTGCTTAAAATCATTAAAAACGTTGTTGTGTAGTCGTTTAGTCGTGTCCGACTCTTCGTGACCCCATGGACTAGAGCACGCCAGGCACTCCTGTCTTCCACTGCCTCCTGCAGTTTGGTCAAACTCATGCTGGTCGCTTTGAGAACACTGTCCAACCATCTCGTCCTCTGTCGTCCCCTTCTCATTGTGCCCTCAATCTTTCCCAACATCAGGGTCTTTTCCAGGGAGTCTTCTCTTCTCATGAAGTGGCCAAAGTATTGGAGCCTCAGCTTCACGATCTGTCCTTCCAGTGAGCACTCAGGGCTGATTTCCTTCAGAATGGAGAGGTTTGATCTTCTTGCAGTCCATGGGACTCTCAAGAGTCTCCTCCAGCACCACAATTCAAAAGCATCAATTCTTTGGCGATCAGCCTTCTTTATGGTCCAGCTCTCACTTCCATACATCACTACTGGGAAAACCATAGCTTTAACTATACGGATCTTTGTCGGCAAGGTGATGTCTCTACTTTTTAAGATGCTGTCTAGGTTTGTCGTTGATTTTCTCCCAAGAAGTAGGCGTCTTTTAATTTCGTGACTGCTGTCCCCATTTGCAGTGATCATGGAGCCCAAGAAAGTAAAATCTCTCACTGCCTCCATTTCTTCTCCTTCTATTTGCCAGGAGGTGATGGGACCAGTGGCCATGTCTTTAGCAAAAAAAAAGGGGGGGTTGGGGTGGCTTTCAGAATGCCTTCACAAAAACCAATTCTTAGGTGATCCCTGTCCCCAGGCTTATGATATAAAAAGATTCAATATGCAAGTGAAAAAGATCAGGGTGGGGGATGGGAAAAAGAAAGCACAAATTCTTAAAGTTACATTTTTAAAAGTTATGGTCCCATCCACACTCTTCATTTAAAACAATATCATACCACTTTAGAACTGTGAGAGAACTATTGCACACCACCTTGAGTTTCTTGGAAGGAAGGTGGGATATGGATGTAACAGATAAATACATTTTGGGGTGGAATTCAGTTGCATACTGGGTAATCCAGGCTGTGCAATTAGAAATGATCTTCTGCGGAGTATTCATCCATTCATTTTATCTGTATGCAGCTATTCCATGCAAAAAAAAAAAAAAAGAAAAGCTCAAAACGGCTTACAAAAAAAAAGAAAACAGGAATACATTTCCAACAAACACTTCTAAAGCAGTTTTATAACAAGAGCAAAACAAGAGCAAACAAAAAAACCGCACATTTTGGCACTAAAAACATTGCAAGATTACTTAAACAACATGTAGCCTCTAACAACAGCAAAAATAACAAGGGAGCTTCACAGTTTCACCTGAGTCTTAAAAACACCCCTCCCAAAAAACACTTCCTCCCCCCTCGGAAAAAACCCCACAGACTTTTCTTGATAAGGAATAAAGAAAGAAAGAAATGACTCGTCAATGTCACCTGAACTTTAAGAAACTCTGTGCAAACAAAAAAATTTTTTTTCCTTCCAGTAGCACCTTAAAGACCAACTAAGTTAGTTCTTGGTATGAGCTTTCGTGTGCATGCACACTTCTTCAGATACACTGAAACAGAAGTTGCCAGATCCTTCTATATAGTGAGAAGGTGGGGAGGGGTATTACTCAGAAGGGTGGTGGGAATGGGTGATTGGCAGATAGCTGTGATGAGCCTGTTGACGACTCTTAACGACTGCAATAGGTCTTACAGGAAAAAGCAAGGGGTGAGAAGGTGAAAAATGTGCAAACAGATCGGCAAGAAAGCTTAATGAACAGGTTATCTGATCTGAAAGCAGCCCAGGCACGAAACCAACAATGGTCATGTTATTTAGACGCTGGGGCACAATATCCCACAAGCACCGCTCTGCTTCCCTGGGAGTTAAAAAAACAACAACCGATACACAACAAGAAAAATAAGTTTTTGCCCTTTCCCGACACCCAGCTCATCCTCTTCCGTTAGCTCCGTGCTGGTAGCGCTGGCAAGGGAAATAGGGACCTTTCAGGATCAAATCAAAAGCTGGGATGGGTTTCATAATTCCAGGACTGTCCCTGGAGAATAGGGACCTTTGGGGGGGGGTATGTGATGCAAGCAGCCTTCGATCTCTTAAAGACACGGGGAACCCCCCTCTCTAACGCCAACCTGCAACTATGCGGAAATGGCAACAACACCAGTATGGCCTGTTTTCGACCCCCAGGCCAGTTGCCAGAATATTTTGCATGTAAAAAATCTGGAAATTGGGGCAGTTGCTAGACGCTTTTCAGTAAAGGCAGGATTATTCCCTCCTTCCCTGCCCCGCCCCCCCCAGTTGAAGGCAACAGCTGCATGTTCTCTCTCTTTTTTAAAAAAGTATTAATTACATTTATAGGTCACTTTTCTACCAATTTACCAATTCAATGCAGTTCACAGTTTTTTAAAATACGTTAATGGCTTACTCATATAATAGAATTGGGGAAAGGGCCAGAGAGGGAGGAGGAAGATAAGGATGTCCAGGAGCTAAGGCCGCTACTCTCCTTCTCATGCAGCCAGGTGGAATGGCAGCTGATGAGGCACTAAGGCTGTGTGGCCAGTGGCGTAGCGTGGGGGGTGCAGGGGGGCCCGGTCGCACCGGGCGCAACATCTGGGGGTTAGGGTTAGGGGGCGCAAATCCACGGGTTAGGGGGCGCAAATCCACGGGTTAGGGGGCGCAAATTACTTGCCTTGCCCCGGGTGCTGACAACCCACGCTACGCCACTGTGAGTGCCATAGTGGTTAGAGCAGGGATTAGCAAACTTTTTCAGCAGGGAGCCACTATCCCTCAGACCTTGTGGGGGGCTGGACTATATTTTGGAGAAAAGAATATGAACAAATTCCTATGCCCCACAAATAACCCAGAGATGCATTTTAAATGAAAGGACACATTCTACTCATGTAAAAACATGCTGATTCCCGGACCGTCCACGGGCCGGATTGAGAAGGTGATTGGGCCTGATCCGGCCCCTGGACCTTAGTTTGCCTACCCACGGGTTAGAGTGTCAGACTGGGACCTGGGAGTAAGGTAAAGGTAAAGGGACCCCTGACCATTAGGTCCAGTTGTGACCGACTCTGGGGTTGTGGTGCTCATCTCGCTTTACTGGCCGAGGGAGTCGGCGTGCAGCTTCCGGGTCATGTGGCCAGCATGACTAAGCCGCTTCTGGTGAACCAGAGCAGCGCATGGAAACGCCGTTTACCTTCCCGCCGGAGCGGTACCTATTTATCTACTTGCACTCTGATGTGCTTTCGAACTGCTAGGTGGGCAGGAGCAGGGACCGAGCAACGGGAGCTCACCCCGTCGCGGGGATTCGAACTGCCAACCTTCTGATCGGCAAGTCCTAGGCTCTGTGGTTTAACCCACAGCGCACACCCGTGTCCCTTGGGACCTGGGAGACCTGGGTTCAAATCCCCCTGGATGACCTAGGGCCAGTCATTTACTCTCAACCTAACCTACCTCACAGGGTTGTTGTGAGGATAAAATGAGGAGGAGGAGAATGATGTGTGTCCCTTTGAGTTCCTTGAAGGAAAGGTGGGATACAAATGTGATAAAGAGCAATGGTACGATTCACTCTGGTTCCAATGTGCTCCCACTGTTGGTGTTTGACGCCAAGTGCCCACAATGGTTTATTTAATAATATTTGCATACTGCTTCACTGTAAAGAAAACGTTTATGAAGAATATAAAAGAGGCATCAATTTTTCAAAAATCATTGTGAAAAGCAAGTTTATAAAACATGCAGAACGAATAAAAGCATACATTGCAAGATAAAACTGCAGATCAAAGTACATGTCTGTGTACAGTGTATGTAAAGTTATTAACACAGAAGTAACTGAGAAGCTGATTAGAGACAGAGTTTGTTTCCTGTGCTGTGTGTGTGTGTGTGTCCTATTTTCACTTTTGTTCAAACTGCACTCAGAGACTTGTTCTCCCAGTGATGAAAACGGGATGACGGATTTGTACCAAAACCAGGCTCCGCCCTTTCTTTCAACACCCCCTGCTAGCTCTCTGGGGATTGAAAAGAGCATCATCGCTGCTCTTTCCTCCTTCCTCAAAGAGTGCCACAGGCAGGAACCCCTCCGCCGTCGCCGCCTCCAGTTCTCCAACAGTCATCTGTCTCCAGCGGGGGCTTTTGCAACCATGCTGCCCCCTCTTCCCTCTTCCTAGGAAAGAGGAATCGAGGAAATGCCGTCTGGTCCCCGCAACGCCGTCTGCCTCCTGGTGCATGGGGGATACTGTAGGGTTTTTCAAGACTGTGGGCTGAGATTACACATCATTCTGAGAGCTGCGTTTGTGATGAAGAGGAAAGCAATGTCTCTGTGGTCAGTGCTGTGGGTGGGGGGAGTTTGGCGAGCAAAAAGAGAGACGGCTTCTCCCACTGGCTGGTCACACTTCCCTTTCAACTTGAGCACCAAACTGCACGCGGCATAAAACGCATCTATTGTGCAGCTTTAAAAAATTTCGTTTTGCATCACTTGGGCTGATAGTTCACAGCAAGCACAGAGGGGGAGTTTAAACCTTTAGGAGGAATTTAAACCCCCGCAGATGCCTAGATGACAATGGTTCCTCTCAAGCTGGAATTTCCACCGGGAACTCCCCCCCCCCCCAATGCAAACTGAGTACCAGTTGCTGGAAACCACAGGCTCCTGTGTTCGAATCCTGATTGCTGCTTTCCCACAGGCCTCTGTCTGGCCACTGTGAGAACAGGTGGGCCATTGGTCTGATCCAACAGGCTCTTCTTACCTTCTTAGCTTGTTGCCTGACCTGGTACCTTAGAGTGGAGGATGGGTAATGAATTAAACAAGTGTTAATAATGTTACTGATGGAAGAAGGTGTCTAACCTTTGATGAGGCCCACTTCCCGGTCCCTGAGATATAGGGGCACTCTGGCCCGCAAGAAAGCCTTTTGTTCCATGGGACCGACGGACGAGGCTGGGATTGATGGGACAGACTTTGTGGACAGACTAAGTGGACAGACTCTGTGCTCTTGCTCCACCGCCCCAGAGAAGAATTTGCAATGTCCACCTCCAGACCCCCCTGGCAGCTGATGGGCCTCCCAGCCAAGTCCTCAGAGGAGTAATTGCTCACAAAGGGGGCTGACATGGCTTATTATTACCTTTGCTTTGAGTGACTGGCCTGTAGGGGCTCTTGGAGGAAGTGCCTGGTTGCTCTTTGCAGGATATGACCCTCCCAACATCAGCCAAGGGCAGGTGGGCAGCAGCCATCTCAAGACATTCTAGTGCTGCTCCACATCCACTTCTGGGCTGAACCCGAATCAAAAGTTGCTAACTTCCAGCCTGGCTCTATAAATATCTCTTTGGCCTTCTCTTCTTCATGCTCCCCTTCCTTTAATTTGACCCAGCTTGCTGAAAGGCGCCGTCGTTTGATCCTGTGGACGTTCCCCTCACTAAAGAGCTCCAACATGTGTTACAAAATGAAAACCTACTTGATGATCAAAGACAGCTGTGTGTTCAAGAAGTGCCCAGTGGAATATCGCTGGGATGAGGCCGGGACCAGCACCGTCGCCAATGGACACAGCAGCAGCAGCATCACCATCAACAACCAGAAGCCCCAAGGGATGCTTACAGTCCCCCAGGAGGGCGCCGTGGCGGAGAGCTCCAGATCCAGCGTCTTCCACTCCTTCAAGCATTGCTCCAGCAAGTTCGCCAGGTATGCCATTGCTCACTCCATCGGCCGCTGGCTGCTCTACCCGGGTTCCGTTTGCCTCTTGAACAAAGTCCCGCCCAATATACTAGTGAATGCTCGAACTCGCCTCATTGAGGATTTCCATGGGAAACGGGCCAAACTGATTGCTCGCGATGGGAACGAAATCGACACTATGTTTGTGGACAGGAGGAAGAGGAAAAGTCCAGAGAAACGAGGGATGCAGCTGGTGATCTGCTGCGAAGGGAATGGCAGTTTCTATGAGGTCGGATGCTTTTTCACCCCACTGAAGGCCGGGTACTCTGTCCTGGGGTGGAACCACCCCGGTTTCGGCAGGAGCACGGGCAAACCCTATCCGGCGAATGACGTCAACGCTATGGATGTGGTCATCCAATATGCCATACGCCGGCTGGGTTTTGCCCTGCCGGACATTGCCATCTACGGCTACTCCTTAGGGAGCTACACAGCCACCTGGGCTGCGAAGACTTATCCGGAGCTAGGCGGGTTGGTATTGGACGCCTCCTTTGACAGCTTGCTCCCTTTGGCCATGAAGGTGATGGCAAAGAGCTGGAAGAAGCTGGTGGTCAAGACCGTGACGGAGCACTTCAACCTCAACGTGGCGGAGATGCTGTGTCAGTACCCCGGCCCAGTGCTGCTCGTCAGGAGGACGTTGGACGAAATCACCAGCACCCACTTCCACTCGGAGAGCAAGCTGCCTGTCATCAAGACCAACCGAGCCAACGAGCTGCTCCTGCAGCTCTTGAGGTGCCGTTACCCCGACCTTATATCCGAGGAGGAGGAAGTGGTGCGCAGCTGGCTGGCTGCCGACTGCCCTCAGATGGACGACCTCATCTACAGCTTCTTCTACAAAGTGGATGAGGACTGGTGCCTTCAAACGCTCCGCGGCTACAAAGCCAGCCTTGGCTCAAACTGCACCTTCCCGTGGAACGTCGGGAAGAACCTTCCCCCCGCGAAGAAGAAGCAGATGGCCTTGTTTTTGGCCAAGAAGCACCTGAAGAACGTGGAGACCACCCATGGAAGAACTTTGCCACCAAACGAATTTCAGATGCCCTGGAAGCTCTAGCTCGGCTGGGGAGGTGGTGGCTTGACTGTAGAGAAAGAGAGAGAAATAAAAACTAGCATTCATCATTGCGGTTTGTTTGTGCAGGCGGTGGTGAGGTCTTTTGGTTCAGATTCTACCTTCTGCTGTTCCAGAGGGCAGGACCCAAACCACTGGATTCAAATGACAAGAAAGGAGAGTCCAGCTAAATATTAGGAAGAACTTTCTGACAGTAAGAGCTGCTTGTTGAATGGACTGACTCGGAAGGTGGCCAACTCTCCTTCACCTGAGGTTTTTAAACAGGGGTTGTATGGCCATCTAGGGATGTGGGTGGCGCTGTGGGTTAAACCACAGAGCCTTGGCCTTGCCGATCAGAAGGTCGGCGGTTCGAATCCCCACGACGGGGTGAGCTCCTGTTGCTCGGTCCCTGCTCCTGCCAACCTAGCAGTTTGAAATAACGTCAAAGTGCAAGTAGATAAATAGGTACCACTCTGGCGGGAAGGTAAACGGCATTTCCATGCGCTGCTCTGGTTTGCCAGAAGCGGCTTAGTCATGCTGCCCACATGACCTGGAAGCTGTACGCCGGCTCCCTCAGCCAAGAAAGCGAGATGAGCAGCGCAACCCCAGAGTCGTTAACTGTCAGGGGTCCTTTACCTTTACCTTTAGACTAATAGTGGGGCATCTCCTCCCATCATTTCTGACCATTGGCTATGCTGGCTACAGATGATGGGAGTCCGGCAAAATCGGGATGGCCCCCACAGATTTCCTCAACCCCTTGCCCACACAGACCAGCAGTGGTTCTCCAGAATTTCAGACTGGACTTTCCCCTAGCTCTGCCTGGAGATGATGAAGGTTCAACAAGCGACCTCCTGCATCACTTAGGAGCTTTGACCCTAAGCTGTGGCTCCATAGGCAGGTATAGCAGTAGAAGGAAGGGTAAGCAGAGAGTGTGACATATGGCCTGAGCCTCTGCTACCAGTAGAGCCAACCTATCTGGAAAAACAGAGAGGGTGGATTGATCACATGGGCTGCCTGGGTGAGGGGATAGGCTATTGGTCAATGCAGCGCTGCTCCTAATTGGCCGAGAGTGTCCCGAGAGTGGGAGCCCCTCCTCCTTCCCCCAGTGTCCCATTGTGCCTGGATTTGAACCAGGTGCTCCTTCTGGCATGGAAAATATGAGCTGCACGTTCCTGGGATCGATGATTGGGGGCTGGGCCAGTGGAGATGTCTCGATTGGGGTGAACTCAGCCTGCCTTCTTACTTGCAACAACAAGTAAGGTAGGCTCTCAGCTTCCTGTTCCTCCTTAATCTCAGGGCTGCCTTTGCAAGACGCTGCAGGAAGGAGGATGGATGGGGAAAAAGATAGAATGAGTGCCACCAACTGTTAGCCTCCCTGCCTGTTGTTTAGTCGTTTAGTCGTGTCCGCCTCTTCGTGACCCCCTGGACCAGAGCACGCCAGGCCCTCCTGTCTTCCACTGCCTCCCGCAGTTTGGTCAAACTCATGTTCGTAGCTTTGAGAACACTGTCTCACCATCTCGTCCTCTGTCGTCCCCTTCTCCTTGTGCCCTCCATCTTCCCCAACATCAGGGTCTTTTCCAGGGAGTCTTCTCTTCCCATGAGGTGGCCAAAGTATTGGAGCCTCAGCTTCACGATCTGTCCTTCCAGTGAGCACTCAGGGCTGATTTCCTTAAGAATGGATGCATTTGATCTTCTTGCAGTCCATGGGACTCTCAAGAGTCTCCTCCAGCACCATAATTCAAAAGCATCAATTCTTCGGCGATCAGCCTTCTTTATGGTCCAGCTCTCACTTCCATACATCACTACTGGGAAAACCATGGCTTTAACTATACGGACCTTTGTTGGCAAGGTGATCTCTCTGATTTTTAAGATGTTGTCTAGGTTTGCCATCGCCTTTCTCCCAAGGAGCAGGCGTCTTTTAATTTCGTGACTGCTGTCACGAAATTAATATACTTCTTCTTAATTGTATTTGAGTTCAACAATTACTTTGATAAAATACATATTTTGTTATGTGCCAATGGCTTTAGATAACTATTAGGTCCATAAATTACCACACAGCATATATTCAACACAAAAAACAATGGCAATTTTTTGTTGACAAAGGACAGCTGGACATATAAAGGGCCCCATTACCTTCAGTAGCTGAGGGCCTCATCAAACCTAAATCCGGCCCTGATTAGTCCACAGCATGGGACCAGTGACCCTAAATGCTCAATGTCTAGTCTAGTCCAGTCAGATCTCTCTAACATTGAGGACAGCAGAGCAATGCATTTCTTAGGAACGACTGCAACGTCAAAAAAGGATGCCTGCTATTTTGCAACGTTTTGAGTTCGACCGAAAAATGGGTTTAACCATATCGTTTACATTTGGGTGCTTTCTAACAGCCAACACTGCTACCTCCAATGTTGGTCCGTTGCAGGGGTCACTATAAAGCTCTGAGCCTGTTGTACCTGCATGTTGTTCTGCTGATGGCGCTGATGGGATTTGTAGTCCAAAACAACTGGAGGGCACCAGGTTGTCAGAGGCTGCTATAAGGGATGGGCCAATCAGTCTAGTCTTGACATTTCTGTTTGCACTTGTTTTCCATAAATCCCATTAACCAGAAATTTTAAAAAAGAAAATATTACCGTATTTTTTGCCCTATAGGACGCACTTTTCCCCCTCCAAAAATGAAGGGGAAATCTGGGTGCGTCCTATGGGACAAATGCAGGCTTTCGCTGAAGCATGGAGAGTGTGAGGGGTCGGTGCGCACTGACGCCTCTCTCTCTACAGGCTTCAGGAAGACATCCGCAGCCTAGGCAGCCCTGCGGAAGTTCCCGCAGGGCTGTCTAGGCTGTGGATAGTAGCCTGCTTCCCGGAGCATCGGGCCCCCTGAAAGCAGAGCGCCTGGCGCTTCGGGAACACATCCACAGCCTAGGCAGCCCTGCGGGAGGTCCCGCAGGGATGTCTAGGCTGCGGATAGTAGCCTGCTTCCAGGAGCGTCGGGCGCCCTGAAAGCGGAGCGATCGGCGCTTTGGGAACACATCCGCAGCCTAGGCAGTTCCCCGCAGGGCTCCCCACGCTGCGGATAGCAGCCTGCCGCCCGGCGCGCAGGGCACCCTGAAGCAGAGCGCCCCGCGCGCCGGGCAGACATCGGCCAGCCCCACAAGCTCGGGGGACAGCAGGGAGGCGCAGCGCCGCCATCCTGCTGTTCCTCGACCTGGTTCGGTTTCCCCGACCAGCTTTTGGGGGGGAAATAAAGGAAAAAAATGTTTCCTTTATTTCCCCCCCAAAAAACTAGGTGCGTCCTATGGGACGGAGCGTCCTATGGGACGAAAAATACGGTAATATGAAAATGCAAATATTTTTTGAAAACGTTTCCTCTCAAAAGATGGATTTCCATGCAGTTTTTTTGACCAGAGAACAATGCCAGAACATTTGGGAAGAACAAAAGGCGGTGCATAATTGAAGCTGGAATCCTAATTCCCTTTACCTGGGAGTAAACCCCACTAAATTCAATTCTGCGTAGAAGATTGCATTGTGAATTTTTCACTGCTTATTAGATTGGATTGTGCAGATCAGACCAGCTATTATGGGGCTCCACAAATACCGAATTCCTCAAGCGCCCGTCGCTACTATAAAACTTTTTAAAACTGTCCTTCATCATTGTAAGGGCCAGACTTTTTAAGATGCTGTCTAGGTTTGTCATTGCTTTTCCTTACCAATCCCAATGGCCACCAGCCACCACTGGGGCTGGAGCAGGGAGAGAGGCAATTGTCCCTACCGCATGGCTGGTTCCTTTGTCTCCCTCTGATATGGTGGGGTGGGGATCAGCATGCAAAAGGGAAGTGGGGATATGTTCCCCTCCATCCGCCGTGGTAGGACTTGATTTCCTGCATCCCAGCCCTGTTTCCTAGGCATTGAGGCAGTGGAAGCAGCTGCTCTCTGTGCATGCCTGGGGTTGCCCTGGTTGAGTGTTCTCGCGCCACCCCTTGGTTTCTCAGCAAAAGGGTCTTTCCCTCCCAGGCGGGTCTTGAACTCTTATTCCAGGGGGATTCGAACTCCCAGCCTATAGGGACAGTCTGACCCCCTCCTTCTGTAATCCTCATAGAACTCTAGCCCGATGGTTGCCATTAATTGACTCTGAACTGATTTTAGAATGAATTGATTTTAGAATGTATTCCAATTAATTGATTATGATTTTATGTAAACTGTGTTCTTTTTACTGTTGTTAGCCGCTCTGAGCCCAGCTTCAGCTGGGGAGGGCGGGATATAAATAAAATTATTATTATTATTATTATTATTATTATTATTATTATTATTATTAGGGGTGAAGAGCCAAGACTGACAGTAGCAGGGTAATCACTGGCTGGGCCAGTGGCGCTGATGCTCTGGTGACCTCTCACATGTTGCATGTTTTTTGATGCAATGGGGGGCGTGTCCTCATTGTCACAAATTCATTGGCTGATTCTCTGTGTGGGCGTGGCTCGCAGCACACGCCCTGATTGGTGGGCATTGGCTTCCAGGCTCTCTGTGGGCGTGTCTGTTGCTTTGACACTGGGTATCTTGGCTGTTCCACCAGCATAGCGCGAGCATTTCTCTGTCTATGTGCCAGCAGTGTGGCATAGTGGTTAGAGTGTTGGACTGAAACCTGGGAGACCTGGGTTCAAATCCTCACTCAGCCAGGAAACTCACTTGCTGACCTTGGGCCAGTTGCACACCCACAGCTTAGCCTACCTCACAGGGTTGCTGTGAAGATAAAATGGGGTGGAGGAGAACTATGTGTGCTCGCTTGAGATTCTTGGAGGAAAGGTGGGGTATAAATGTAAAAATAGATGAATAAAAATACAGTCATACCTCGGGTTGTGAACGTGATCCGTGCGGGAGGCACGTTCACAACCCACAGCTCCGCGTCTGTGCACGCGTGTGATGCAATCCGGAGCTTCTGCGCATGCGCAAAGTGGAATTTGGCGCTTCTGCGCATGCACAAAGTGTGATTCAGCGCTTCTGCGCATGCGCGAGCACCAAAACCCGGAAGTAACCCGTTCCGGTACTTCCGGGTTCAGTGCGGTCCGTAACCCAAAAATGCGCAACCCGCAGCGTTTGCAACTTGAGGTATGACTGTAACATTTGCTCCCACGCCCACCATGGAGATGTATTTATTATTTATTTTTAGAATTAGCCTGCTTCTAATTGACCAAGCTTCTAAATGTGGCAAACAGCATGACTTAAAACAGCAAAGTATGTTTTACAAATACGTATTATTAATAATTAACTTATTAATTAATTCAATTTATACACCACCTTTTATCAAAAGATTTCAGGGTGGTGTACAACACTAGAAACACATTGCAAAACATCAACGACAAAAACACAATAAAAACATAGTAAGAAGCATACTGACAGATAGCCTAATAGTAAAATCATCATCTTAATAACAGTCTGTCCTGCCACATGATCACAAGCCATATAATATTTAATAGCAGATATGAACAATGGAAGAATGTAGAAAATGGATTTTGGGGGTTTAGAAAATAAATGTAGATGTGTTTTAATGCAGCTATTAAGGGGGCATATCAATCAGGGAAGGAGGGACAGGAAGTCAAGAAGAAAACGTGTAAAGACAGAGTTATGTAATAATTTGGAAGATTTAATAAAAATCCGGGGGGGGGGGGAGGAGATTATTTAATAGCCATAGGCCTGGTTAAAGAGGAATGTTTTTGCCTGGTGTCTAAAGACATGCAGTGTTGGCGCCAAGCCAGCCTCTCTGGAGAAAGCATTCCACAATTGGGGGGTCACCACAGGAAAGACACAGCAGGATTTCTGACCAGCATAAAAGTCCCCAGGCAAATAAAGAGAATATCACCTGGTCCTAGAAAGACATCTGGCTCAGCACCAGTTGAGCCTTTCTGTGGAGAGATTTCCAGAGCCAGGATATTCTCCCTGCCATCTCTAAGGGGGTTCCCATCCACTGGATTTTGGAAAGCAAAATTGGCCTGAAGTAGGATTTCCAAGGAGGCCATGCCATAGCTCTGCCCAAGATCTCCATGAGGACAACAAGGGGACGGAAGAGACCCTGGGTCTCAACTGTCCTGCTCAAGCTGGACCCTCCACTGAGATTCTCCCTCTGGAAGTTTCACGATCCGGTTCTCCTCTGGCTTGGTTCAGAGTAAGGAGTCTGGGTCTTCAAAGGCCAGAAAGGCCATTTCTCTGTCAGATGATGTGGTGGAGAAGCTCTATCTCACAGAGTGAGCCGTCAGGGGAGCAGGAAAGCTGGACTTTGTCTCCAAGTCCACAGAGATGCATCAAGAGGCAGGAGCAGACCCAGACCCAGGAAGGATCACACCTGGCTTTAGGTGAGGGGTTTTTGATGTGACTGTTGCAGATATTAGTGTTATGCAGTTTGAAGTGACTGGATGGATAAGAACTGACTCCTTTTGGAAGAAATCATTGTCCAGACACATAAATATTCAAATTTTTACTAGCAGAACTCTTCAGAATAAAACAGAAACATCAAATGATACATCCAAAATGTCCATGCAATGTCTTGTGCTGTCCAGCACAGGCTTAGCAACTTACAAAATATGACATGATTCCATTTTTAGCTTGGAGTTGTTTTTTCTCTCTCAGTCAGAGAGGGTCTTTTACATGTCCTTACTTCCCAGAGCCTTGAGACAAAAGATTTGCAACTCAATACCATCATCGCATGATCTAAGGTTACAACACTCACATGTTCGCTACCAGAGAACAGCAAACAGTTAGATAATTATCAACTCAGGGAGAGCTCAGAGTGCTCTCCTTGGCTTTAATATAGCCCCCACGTTAAACCTTTTCATCAATACACATTTAGATATTCTCATTTCATTGTCTATTAAACTATTATACTTAATAGGGACATGCTCCCAAATAGCTGGATAATATGTCTTGATCCATGCATTAGTCCAGGAGGTGCAGATGAGGCCAGTTCACACCGAAACCCACCGAAATCGACTTCCTCATGCACCCCTAGGGCAGGAGACTTAACCCAATGGGATGACATGCACATTGTTTACAGAATGGCCCAGAACCGATCCCAGAGTCTTGCAGGATGATCAGCTCAGGTAGCAGAGCTGGAAAAGACCTCTGCAAGAACTCTGAGGAAATGCCAACAATGTGAACCTCAATTGAGCCCTCCAGATATCCTGTGGCCCTCCAGATATCGCTGGACTCCCATATCCATCAGCTCCAGCCAGTGTGGCAAGTAGAGATGATGGGAGTTGTAGTCCAGCAATATCTGAAGGGCCACAGGCTCCCCATCCCTAACCTTGATGGACCATTAAAATGCCTGATGCTTGCAGCTCCTCATGTGCTTCTTTGCTTACAGGACCCACAGAAAGGCAATGCATAATGTCATCACACTTAAGTGTTCCACGGCAATGACATCACTGGGACTGAACTGTGATGTCACGAGGGTCAGGCAGGCTGATAATGGGAAATCTAATCTTCTCCCTCCCTCCTTCCTCTGCATTTCTACCTTTGGGATACACATAAGGTATCTTATCCTTCTAACAACATTACGATGAGCCTTGCTGGATCAGAGCAAATAGCCCATCTAGTCTGACACCCTGTTCTCACAGAGGCCAGCCAGAAGTCTGTGGGAAATCCTCTATTTTTTCCTTAAACTGTTACTAGTAGTGGGTTCCACAGAGAAAGTTTGTGCTTGAAGCTGGCCGCTAGGTGTTTGCTTCATGAGCGCCACTTAACACAATACTTTCCTAACAGTGTCATTCATTTAATGACACGTTTTCAAAAACGTTTTATTTGATACAACTTTCCCTCCCTCTTTAGGGCTTATTGAGTGCTGTGCTCCCCCTCTTTCCAATTATTTATCTCTTAGTCACAACTGGGACAGGTGTTCGGGGGCAACTGAGTGGCGGCTGGCAGCAGAATCCGAGGCCAGCAGAAGAAAAAGATTTTGGCCTTGAAACATCAGACACGTCTCTGTCGAAAATAATAGGGGGAAAGATAATTGAGCTAGGCACATATGTCTATTTTGCTAAGAGTTTCTTGAGACAGAGGGGAAAAAAAAATAGAGTTCAGGCTTTCTTACCTTTTTATATAAGTGATGTTTATGGCAATTTATAGAGCTACAGGCAAGGAGAGAGAAGTCTCTGCCCCAAGGAGCTTGCAGTCTAACATTTGGCAAAGGGGAGGTAGGAGAAGGAAGAAGAAGGGTATTGAAGAGAAACAAGATACAAATGTGTGACCAGCTTTAGTCTGGGTAGGAGGGAGAGGTGAAGATTTGCACCTGAGGGCCACACTCAGCCTTGAAGGGAGGTGAGGGCCACTTATGAACAGCTTCCTGAGGGCCACTTCCAAGTGGTGGGCAGAGCAACAACTGTAAAATTTGCCTTTCTGTGATAGGCTCACTTCCACACATACACATTTCTTTCCTCCACCCGGACAAGCAGTTGCAAAGGGTCTACTCTGAGTAGAATTTAGTTGGCTACAGCCCCAAGTTCATGTAGAGAGAGTCATCCCTTATAAAACTGCCAGTATGTGTTAATATCATTATAATTGCATACAGGGCCCTGCAGGATTTAACCTCTTTCCGCAGGGCCTGTAAGACAGAGCTATTCTGCCTGGCTTTCAATTTTAACTTAGCCTGATCTTTTATTCCCCTTCCTTCCCTCCCCTTTTTATGAAGATTACCCGCTCTGGGATCCCACAGCTAATTCTCCCCTGGTCTCCTCGCTGGCCCAAATAGGACTAACTTAGCCAGGTAGCCCTGGTGATCATCTAATGTTTATTGGATGGATTTCCCCCCTAAATTGATTTTTTTAATTCTGAATTTATTGTTATCCACGTTTTATACTCTATTTTATGCTGTTTTTTGTTGCATCAATTGTTTTAAATTTGTTGTTAGCTGCCCTGAGCCCGGTTTTCTGAACCGGGAAGCACAGGGTATAAATAAAATTTTATTATTATTATTATTTATTCTTCATAGCTCGCCCTGTCTCATGGACTCAAGGCAGACAACTGCGATTTCACCTGACGCCCACCTGATGAATGTGAACATGCAGGTTTTCAGAAAGCAAGGTTGGTCATTCAGTCGCTCTCTCTCTCTCTTCAATGAAAACTACAGTGGGGAACCTCAGGTAAAGGGGCCAAATCCAGCCCCTCCAGGTCTCTCTATGTGGCTGGAAATGTCCCCAGGTCATGCCACAGATGTCAATAACCTCAGGTGTTTTTGCCAGACTGGAATCATAGAACTGTGAGGGGACACAAGGATCTTCTAGCCCATAGATGTCAACTTTTCCCTTTTCTTGTGAGGAATCCTATTCGGAATAAGGGAAGTTCCCTTAAAAAAAGGGAAACGTTGACAGCTATGATCTAGCCCAACCCCCTTGTAGTGCAGTAATCTTTTGCCCAACATGGGGCTCGAACTCTCGAAGCTGAGATTAAGAGTCTCATGCTCTACAACTATCATTAAATCCCAAAGCATCTTTAAAACAGTCTTATTTCGACAAAAGTTTAGTTGATGCGAGTATTCATCTGTTTTTAGTCTATTGTTATTTTAACTCTTTGAACATTTAAAATCACAGTGGCTAGCTTTTCTTATTGATGTTTTATTGTTTTGTCTTGTTTGTACTGCGGTACCTCAGGTTATAAACACCCTGGGTTACAAACACTTCAGGTTACAGACTCCGCTAACCCAGAAATAGTACCTCGGGTTAAGAACTTTGCCCCAGGATGAGAACAGAAATCGCGCAGCGGTGGCAGCGGGAGGCCCCATTAGCTAAAGTGGTACCTCAGGTTAAGAACGGTTTCAGGTTAAGAACGGACCCATGGAACGAATTAAGTTTGTAACCAGAGGTACCACTGTAAATCACTTTTGAGGCTTTACAATCAAATGGTGTATACATTATTATGAAATAAATACCGTATTTTTCACTCTATAAGACACACCAGACCATAAGATGCACCTAGTTTTTGGAGGAGGAAAACAAGAAAAAAATATTCTGAATCCCAGAAGCCAGAACAGCAAGAGGGATCGCTGCTCAGCGATCCCTCTTGCTGTTCTGGCTTTTGGGATAGCTGTGCAGCCTGCATTCACTCCATAAGACGCGCACACATTTCCCCTTACTTTTTAGGAGGGAAAAAGTGCGTCTTATAGAGCGAAAAATATGGTAAATAAATGATATTTTGGCATGAGGGGCTGGGATTGTGTTTCACTGTGGGCATACAGTAACCTTACAGAAGTGAATGACAGTGCATAAGAATGTGCATTAAACAAGCAAACAACCTAATTGCTGTTGTCTGGATGTAAACCCAACATGTTTCTTCCTTGCCTTCTCCAGCCCAAGGCAAGAATAGCCAAGTTCTTATAATTTGCACCAGAACCCTGGCTGTTCACAGCCCGGATTGGCCGCTGTTTTATGATGTCACAAACCCCACCCCCATCTCCTCTTGCAGAGCATCCCTGCAGTGTTTTAAAGCTTGATCATACGAGGTTTTTTTGGGGGGGGGGGGAGAGAATTAAAATAAAGCACATCCGCACACGTACAGCCTGATTCCTCCTCCTTGCTCCAAAAGAAGGTGGGAATGAACTTCCGGTTGCCGAAATATCCACGGAGGGTTTGGGGAGGGTGGACTGACTACCTGAAGATTGGGGGAGAACGTGGCAAATGAGTTGATGTGATTCACTGACCAAGCCATCTGCTAAAAGCGAGGGAGGTGTGGGCAGTAAAAGTGTGGAAGGACCACAGCCAGTCCTCTTTTCAGCGTTCATCTGGGGGCACCAGGACTGGTTGGTTTGGCTACTTCTGAGTGCTGGCCTCTGCTGCAATGTTCACAAAGGAGGCACGACCTCACTGATTGTGACACTTCCCTGTGGACTAGAGATACTGAGGCCCCTGATGGGCAGGCGCCAATGACCACTTCACCATGGCCAAAGGGGTGAGCTCCAATCAGTTCCAAAGCCCGCATCATGTACCTATGAAGTAATCTATCCGTCAACGGGAAAGCTCTGGAGACGTCAGAAATATCTGCCGTGGGGCAACCTTCCTTGCCCACACCTCTTTTTATGTAATTTATGCCTCTCCTAGAAGATAACCATTATCTCTCTCCATGTGCGTCTTCTGTTTTCCAAAGGCTCTGGCCCACATATTCAAAACCTATTTTACGGCCAGCTACGACTTTGAGTTCAGCAACTGGCCTGTTGACTTCCGGTGGGACGAGGCTGGCGTCAACGGCAGCTCCCCCAGCCACGGTGGCAGCAACAGAGGCCACAGTGGCTGCCCGATCCTGGTCAAAGCAGCGGCGAGAGCATGTCCGCTGGCATCGGCCTTGATAAAAGGCCCTAGCAGAGACCGGGTCTCGCGCTGGAACTTCCTCCGCCACTTCAAGCAAATGCCCGGCCAGTTGGCCAGCTATATCATGGCACACTCTTTGGGCCGCTGGCTGATCTACCCCGGCTCTGTCTTCCTCCTGAACCAAGCACTGTTGCCCGTCCTGGCCAAGGGCCAAGCTCGCCTCTTGAGGGATTACAACGGGAAGCGGGCCAAGCTGGTAGCTCGCGACGGGAACAAGATTGACACCATGTTTGTGGACCGGAGGGACAAGGTGAAAGGACAAGGGGAGCAGCGGGGGAACCGGCTGGTGGTTTGCTGCGAGGGGAACGTCAGCTTCTACCAGTGGGGCTGCCTCTTCACCCCCTTGAGGACCGGGTATTCCGTGCTGGGGTGGAACCACCCTGGTTTTGCCGGGAGCACCGGCCAGCCCTACCCGGAGAACGACGCCAACGCGGTGGACGTCGTGATCCGGTATGCCACCTGCCGCCTGGGCTTCAACATACAAGACATTGTTGTGTACGGGTGGTCCTTAGGGGGCTACTCGGCCACGTGGGCTGCCATGACGTACCCGTCTCTGGGAGCCTTGGTGCTGGATGCCACTTTCGACGACCTGCTCCCCTTGGCCCTCAACATCATGCCCAAGAGCTGGAAGAAGCTGGTGGTTCGGACGGTGAAGGAGCACTTCAACCTCAACGTGGGGGAGCAGCTGTGCCGCTACCAGGGACCCGTCTTGCTGATCCGCAGGACCAAAGACGAGGTCATCACCACCTGCCCGTTCGGCCTGGAGGACCAGATCACCAACCTCAGGTGCAACCGAGCCAACGAGCTGCTAGTGCAGCTCCTGGAACATCGCTACCCCGAAATCATGTCCCAGGACGGGTTGGAAGCTGTCCAGGTCTGGCTCAGGGCTGCCAACCCCAAACAGGAGGAATCTGTTTACAAGCGGTACAGGATAAATGACGAGTGGTGTGTCAAGGAGCTGCAGAAGTACAAAGACAGCCTGGAGGATGGGAGCCCCTCTTTCCCTTGGAGGGTGGGGAAGCACCTCGCCCGCCGAGGGAAGCAGCTGATGGCCCTGTTCCTGGCCAAGAAGCACATGAGGAATGTGGATGCCACGCACTGGTCTCTCCTCAAGCCGGATGACTTTCAGATGCCCTGGAAGTTGTAGCAGGAGATGGGGAGAGGGATCAGGAGGAGAGAGAAAGACGCATAAAGAAAGAATGAGAAAGAGACAGGCTTGGGAAAGTTAATTGGGTGCCCCCAGATTTATCCTTCCCCGACAACAACGCTATGCTCTGTCAGTTCCTTTTGAGTTGTGGGGGGAGGAGAGGGAGAGAGAAAAGAGATGGACATAGAACCATAGAGATGGAAAAGACCCAAATAATAATAATAATAATAATAATAATAATAATAATAATAATAATAAATTATTTATATCCCGCCCTCACCAGCCAAAGCCGGGCTCAGAGTAAAATAATACATTCTAAAATCAATTCATTATAAAATCAGTTCAAATCAAATTAATGGCAACCATTGGGCTAGAGTTCTGTGAAGAATCACCGAAGGAGGGGGTCAGACTGTGCCTTGGCCAAAGGCCTGGTGGAACAGTCTTGCAGGCCCTGCGGAAGGATGTCAAGTCCCGCCGGGCCCTAGTCTCTTGTGACAGAGCGTTCCACCAGATCGGAGCCACAGCCGAAAAAGCCCTGGCTCTGGTCGAGGCCAGCCTAACCTCTCTGTGGCCCGGGACCTGCAAGGTGTTTTTGTTTGAAGACCATAAGGTCCTCTGTGGGAGGTCCTGTAGGTACGAGGGTCCTAGAGTCTTCTAGTCAACCCCATGCAATGTGGGAATCAAAAGCACACCGTTGTGAAATGCAGAGTTGCCCACGGACAGCTCTTCCTTGCTAATACAGTGGTACCTTGGGTTAAGAACTTAATTCGTTCTGGAGGTCCGTTCTTAACCTGAAACTGTTCTTAATCTGAAGCACCACTTTAGCTAATGGGGCCTCCTGCTGCCGCTGCACCGCCAGAGCACGATTTCTGTTCTCATGCTGAAGCAAAGTTCTTAACCCGAGGTACTATTTCTGGGTTAGCGGAGTCCGTAACCTGAAGCGTCTGTAACCCGAGGTACCACTGTAGTACTTTTGAGGGTGGGCTTAGGGTGGAGGTCATAAGCTTTGTTTGGCCTCATCCACGGTTGTTTGCTTTATTACCCTGCTGCGATGGGATGGTCAAGGGCCTGGTTTGCTTCCAAAGGGAGGCCAAAACCTGGAGAAAAACTCAGCGTTCTCTCTGCCACAGCTGAGGGAAGCAGGCTAGGTCAGGGAGCAGAAGGTAACCCACCCAGGGCACATACAGTCTTCACACAACTCTCTGTCCCTCAATTTTTGCCACCCAAGGCAGCCCCTTCGCTCCATCCAATGATAGAGCCGGCCCTGGTGTGTGGAGGAGCTGCAATAAAGAACAAACAGCAGGGATTTTGGAACTTGTCCTAAAATTAGAATATACAGTGGTACCTCGGGTTAAGTACTTAATTCGTTCCGGAGGTCCGTACTTAACCTGAAACTGTTCTTAATCTGAAGCACCACTTTAGCTAATGGGGCCTCCTGCTGCTGCCACGCCTCCGGAGCACGATTTCTGTTCTCATCCTGAAGCAAAGTTCTTAACCTGAAGCACTATTTCTGGGTTATCGGAGTCTGTAACCTGAAGCGTATGTAACCCGAGGTACCACTGTATTGGGAGCAAATGTTCACATCACCCCTGCTTCATTCGTGTCGGATTCATTCCTGCTAGTGAACACACCAGGGGGTGTTGACAGCGGTGGGGATGTCTTTACGCCACACAAAGTTGCTCACACCTTGGCAGGACGTGATCTAGGAAGGGCTTAAGGATCCCGATTAGTGCGAAGCTGGTTTGAGAAGCAACACATCAAACAGCAGTATTTTATAGCAAAGTACAGGATACACCTGCATTTTGGAAAACGGTATGTGAACATGGATTGAAAACCCCGAACTGGAAAGGCAAGGCGTGCTTGGTAGATGAGAATATAAACACATCTTAAGGAAAAAGAGAGAGAGATTGTCCCAAAGTCACCAGTGAGCTTTGTGGCTTGAATAGAGATTTGAACCCAGGTCTCCCTCTAACCACCCCCTTTATTTTTTTGTGACATGCAAACACTGGTGCTTTTAGAAGCTTGTGCATTTTGATGCGGAAGGGTGCTTGAAATCTAGGGGTGGAATTTGAAGAAGTTTATTTTGTGTAGACCTACTGAAATAAATGGACCTAACTTGTTCATTAATTTCACTGGGTCTTACTCTGAGCAGAGTTCAGCTGAATATCACCCTGTGGGGGCTGATATGCAGGGGGAGGACAGTTCTGCAAATGGAGAGCCTTTGGGGCTCACTCTTATTTTTGTGATTCACAGACATTCATTTATTTATACAAGTATTTACATACCACCAATCCATACAGCATAACATGGCAGTGTGCAATATTTTATTGTATGTATTCACCGTGTTTCATGGAAGACAGTCTTGCTCGGCTACGAGTGATTGCCAAAGAAGAAGAAGACAATATGTACAATAAAACAGAAAACACCATTAATCAGTATATAATTATAATTGTAAGGTTATAATTAAATCACTAATTGAAAAAAGCAGCTGCAAAGGCCTATCTGCATTCAAAGGATCTGCCAGAGATGTCTGAAAAATGGAAAGAGTGCCTGCAAATCTCTGCTGGATGAGTGGTCCCAGTGCTGGATTTACATACAGTGGTGCCTCGGGCTAAGAACTTAATTTGTTCCAGAGGTCCGTTCTTAACCTGAAACTGTTCTCAACCTGAAGCACCACTTTAGCTAATGGGGCCTCCCGCTGCCGCCACACAATTTCTGTTCTCATTCTGAAGTAAAGTTCTTAACCCGAGGTAATATTTCTGGATTAGCGGAGTCTGTAACCTGAAACGTCTGTAACTCGAGGTACCACTGTATAAGCTAAACAAGCTATAGCTTAGAGCCCAACTTTCTTGAGGGCGCCTCCAAAATTTCACTATTAATATAAAAGTAAAGGGACCTCTGACCATTAGGTCCAGTCGTGGCCGACTCTGGGGTTGCGGCGCTCATCTCACTTTACTGGCCAAGGGAGCCAGCATACAGCTTCCGGGTCATGTGGCCAGCATGACTAAGCCGCTTCTGGCGAACCAGAGTAGCGCATGGAAACGCCGTTTACCTTCCCTCCGGAGCGGTACCTATTTATCTACTTGCACTTTGACGTGCTTTTGAACTGCTAGGTTGGCAGGAGCAGGGACCGAGCAACGGGAGCTCACCCTGTTGCGGGGATTCGAACTGCCAACCTTCTGATCGGCAAGTCCTAGGCTCTGTGGTTTAACCCACAGCGCCACCCGCGCCCCTCTTCTTCTTAATTGTATTTCAGTTCAAGAATAACTTTGATAAAATACATATTTTGTTATGTGTAAATGGCTTTAGATAACTATTAGGTCCATAAATTACCATATAGCATATATTCAACACAGAAAACTGTGGCAATTTGTTGTTGACAAAGGACAGCTGGAGATATAAAGGGCCCCATTACCTTCAGTAGCTTAGGGCCTCATCAAAGCTAACTCCAGCCCTGATTGGTCCACAGCATGGGACCAGTGACCCTAAATGCTCAACTTCTAGTCAAGTCCAGTCGGATCTCTCTAACATTGATGACAGCAGAGCAATGCATTTCTTAGGTACGACAGCAACGTCAAAAAAGGATGCCTGCTATTTTGCAACGTTTTGAGTTCGACTGAAAAATGGGTTTAACCATATCGTTTACATTTGGGTGCTTTCTAACAGCCAACGCTGCTACCTGCAATGTGGGTCCGTTGTAGGGGTCACTATAAAGCAGTGAACCAGCTGCCACTGCCAGATGTTGTTCTACTGATGCCGCTGATGGGATTTGTAGTCCAAAACAACTGGAGGGCACCAGGTTGTCAGAGGCTGCTATAAGGGATGGGTCAATCAGTCTAGTCTTGACATTTCTGTTTGCACTTGTTTCCCATAAATCCCATTAACCAGAAATTTTAAAAAAGAAAATATTATTAATATGAAAATGCAAATATTTTTTGAAAATATTTTGATTTCCTCTCAAAAGATGGATTTCCATGCAGTTTTTTTTGACCAGAGAACAATGCCTGGACATTTGGGAAGAACAAAAGGCTGTGCATAATTGAAGCTGCAATCCTAATCCCCTTTACCTGGGAGTAAGCCCCATTGAATTCAATTCTGAGTAGAAGATTACGTTGTGAATTTTTCACTGCTTATTAGATTGAGTTGTGCGGATCAGATCAGTTATTATGAGGCTCCACAAATACTGAATTCCTCAAGCATCCGTCGCTACTATAAAACTTTTTTAAGCTGTCCTTCACCATAAGGACCAGAGTGCATTGTTCCATGATGATGTGATTCCCCCAAAATGGTGGCTTAACAGCAAGAGATGTCAGACTACAGATAAAGCATAGAGCTGTGAGACAGCCTTATCAGGAGATTTGGGGGAAGGTGTCCGGGAGAACACAGATTTGCTACCGTCACAAAGACAAACTGTTGTGTCTTCATGTACCTGCAATGGAAACAAACCAGAAAGAGTCCCTGTCTCAACTATACATTTATAGCGGTATCATACCATTTTAAACACTCTCAGAGCTGTGGTTCTCAGTGTGGTTTAAAAATCAATCCCTCTGGGTAAGGAACTCTAAAGATTGTAGCTCTGTGAAGCAAATAGGAGTCCACTAACAATTCTCGGCTAGGGTTGCTATATGTCCAGGAAAACAAGGACATGTCCTCTTTTGGGGGGCCAACATGCCTATCCAGGAGGATTTTTACATTAAAAAATATATATTTATTGCATTTTTAAAATTTACAAAACAAGAAAATAAATTAATCCTTACACCCACATATACTGAAAAGAAAACAATACATAAACAAAAATATGAAAAGAAAAAGAAAAAAGAAAAAGATTAAAAAAGAAAAGGGGAAAAAATGGTCAAATACAAAAAATTATTTAAGGAGTTCAAACCACTATTTGTGCTCGCTTCGGCAGCACATATACAAACCACTATTTGAACATTCTATATCCAAAGTTCCTAGAAAGACATTACCTTCATATTTCATCTTTTCTTTTTTCCCTTTACCGTCACTTTCATTCTGTTCCGTTAAACTGGTTTGAGTCCCTTCTATGTTAATTGACTTCCCTCTATCTCTTTTTGCGGTTTTCATATTTCTCTTACATTTGAGTAATCTGTATTCTATTATTTTTTAAAATTTCCCTTATTTTTACATTTGTTTACATTTTAAAGGAAATGTCTGGGGTTTTTATTTTGGGGGGGCTGGGGGGGGGCATGCTCTTTCTCAAGAGGGTGCTGTGCCCCAGAAGCGCCGCAGCAGAGTGAAGCCGCTGCAGCGAAGATCAGATATGAACTGGGGTCCTGCCACTGCTTGGGCTGGCGGTGGCTCAGGTTTGGGCTGCTCTGCACACCGCAGCTGCTGCCAGCCCGAGCTGGGGGGAAAGGTATGCACCTCTTTCCCTGGCTCAGGCTGGCAGCGGCTCGGGCTGCCCTCTTTTTTGCCCTTCAA
Source organism: Podarcis filfolensis (assembly GCF_964270895.1). NCBI lineage: Eukaryota > Metazoa > Chordata > Lepidosauria > Squamata > Lacertidae > Podarcis > Podarcis filfolensis. The sequence continues at coordinate 93,843,555 of NC_139609.1, read as the reverse complement.
GACATGGCAGCCCTACTCTCGGGCTAACAAACTACAGCTCCCAGGATTCTTTGGGGCAAGGGAACCCATGACTGCAGAGTGGTATCATACTGCTTTAAATGCCTAGTGCAGATGGGGCCAGCCAGGCAGTTCTGGTGTCTGAAGGAGGAGGACCCATTTCTTTTGCTTACTGCTGGGACGTCACAAATTAAAGCTGTCAGCCCAGAATCTCTTATCTGTTTCTCCCCCCAGGTGCAGGGTACACATGGACCCTCAGGCCTATGTCCCTTGGAGGGACTATCAGACGGTCTCTCTCTCTTTCCAAAAGCACCAGCATGATCAGTAAGTATGGACAGCCATAGAATCCTAGAACTGCACCATAGTTGTCAATTGTCCCTTATTTGGCGGGAAAGTCCCTTATCCCAGCGCCGTGTCCCGCTGCTGTCCCTTATTGATGATGTCCCTTAAATTTCCTGGGTTTCAAAGGAAGCAGCTCCTCTCCCTCCCTCCCTGCTGGCCAGGGAGGAGGGAGGCTCCAACTGTGTTGCTTGGCTGCCCGGCCCGCCCCCTCCAGCCTCCACTCACCAGCCTCGGCCCCTGGGAGCTCCTTCCGCCGCCATCCTCCTCGCGGCCGCCGAACTGAGTGTCTCTGTCTGGGGCCTCCCCTCTGCCCATCACCACCATGCCCGCTCCCGCTAGGCCGTATTGCGGCTGTGCCGCCGAAGGAACCAGATGAGATGGGCAGCCTGGCATGGGCAGCCTGGCATGGTCTATGAATTGATGAGGAGCCTTGAGAGGAGAGCGAGGGCAACCATAGAGAAAGCAGTTCAGAGAGAGGAGGAAGAGGAGGAGGCGGAGGTGCGGGCAGGTGTTCCAAGGGCTACAAGGGAAGGACCGCAAGTGCTTCTCCCATAGATTTGTAGTGGTAGACTAGCATAGATGGTCTGATCTGTGGGTTTACTTCGGGCGCTATTCCCCCCCCCCTTCCTCCCGCCCCGCCTGATGGAACTGAGAGCTGCAGATGGAGCACGAGAGAAAAGATACAGAACTGCAGCAGCATCTTCGTAGCTTGGACTTCGTTTTGCGCGAAAAGTGGTTGCTGCTTGTAGTTATTTAATTGCAGTGTTTCATCAGCTGGTGTCTTGAGCAGCAACCTCTGGAAACGAAGGGCTAAAAACCGGCGCCGCTCTCCCAAATTATCTGGTCCCTTTTAATTCGTATTTCAGCTGGTTGACTAAAATCCCTTATTTTGGCTGCTGGTCCCTTATTTTCGAGGCTGCTGGTCCCTTATTTTCAAATCTGTAAGTTGACAGCTATGAACTGCACACTGGGGAGGGACCACGTGGGTCATCTAGTCCAACCCCCTGCAATGCAGGGCTCTTTTGCCCAACGTGGGACTCGAACCCTCGACTCTGAGATTAAGAGGTCCGTGCTCTTCTGACTGAGCTATCTCTTCTCTGCCACGTTCCTTTGGTGGACGAAACCCAAATATGATGCATGGCTTAGCTCAGGGGTCAGCAAACTTTCAGCAGGGGGCCGGTCCACTGTCCCTCAGACCTTGTGGGGGGCTGGACTATATTTTGAAGGGGGGGGAATGAACGAATTCCTATGCCCTACAAATAACCCAGAGATGCATTTTAAATAAAAGCACACATTCTACTGATGTACAAACATGCTGATTCCTGGACCGTCTGCAGGCTGGATTTAGAAGGAGATTGGGCTGGATCCGGCCCCCGGGCCTTAGTTTGCCTACCCATGGTTTAGCTCATCTCTGCCGTACGTGTAAAACACTCGCGTCAGGGCCGGCTCAAGACGTTTGGGCACCTGCGTTTTATGGCAGTCGCACAGAATTTGGCCACCCTTAGCGTGATCTCTAGATCCTTGTCCTCCACCAGGAGTTTTAGACATTGAAGTTCGGACCCATTTGGAGATTTTTTTTTATAAAAGGAATGATAAATACCGAGCGTATATCCCCATAGGAACTCTGAAAGAGGTATTAAAGTGTTTTAAACGTAAGGTGCGGATGCTGAAAATGTCAAGGATTTAACTTGAGACCAGGCCAAACTTCGGGAAGGCTGAAAGTTCAGCCTGGGTATTTTTGTTTTTTAAGGGGACAGAGCAGAACTGAATGAAAGGTGGTGTATGAAACCAGTTCCCTTATTTTGCCTTTGGGATGCTGGTGGGTGAATTTTGTAGGAGCATGAAAGTCATGTCAGCAAGGGCTCTTACAGCCTCCATGCTGCCGACAGCTGCCATTTTAATACCCCCGCCCAAGACATACCCCAGAAGGGCAATACTTTGTGACGTTTATGTAATTTATTGATTGATTTCTTATTCACCCTTTATACAAGATCCAGGGTGGGTTACAACAATAAAATATATAGTGATAAAACAGATAAAGCATCATAACCATCAAAAACTGTAAAAAAAAAGTTCCATTTATAAAGCAATTCTATATATAGCAACAATGTGGACATTTTAAAACGATTCCACATATGAAAGCAGATATAACAAAAAAAAAATAGTTCCACAACAGATGCAGACAAGTGGGATAACTGGAGAAGAAAGTATTCAATTCATGTAGAAAAGACAATAGAGGCGGCTGTCTAATCTGTAAGGGGAGTCCCAAAGGGTATTTGCCACCACAATAAAGGCCCAGTTCCTGAGAATAAAGACCTCTTCACTGCATAATGCGACATGCAGGTGTCCCTGAAAGCAGAAATGGCTAAGTCCTTTAAAAGCGGTTAAGCTAGATTGCCTCAGCTAAGCTGTAACATGAGAGCTTATTTTCCCAGTGACTCACCACTTGCCCCTCGCTTGCGGAACATCTTTCTGCCAGGATGCTAAACCAAGGTGCATGGATTTAGAGATGTGAAAGCAACAAGCCTGGGGCAGAAGGGATACCTGGGCTGATACCTCCACCTACAGTCCAAAGGGAGACATAACAGACTGAAGGAAGGAGAGGAGAAGGGAAGACTCCCCTACTAATCAAACCCACCAGAGCAGCCTTTACTAACCTAGTACCCTACAAATGATTGTCAACCAAAACTTCCATCAGTCCCAGGCTTAATGGAGTTATGAGTCCCATTAAACTCAGCAAGGCTTGTTGTTGTTTAGTTGTTTAGTCGTGTCCGACTCTTTGTGACCCCATGGACCAGAGCACGCCAGGCACTCCTGTCTTCCACTGCCTCCCGCAGTTTGGTCAAACTCATGCTGGTAGCTTCGAGAACACTATCCAACCATCTCGTCCTCTGTCGTCCCCTTCTCCTTGTGCCCTCCATCTTTCCCAACATCAGGGTCTTTTCCAGGGGGTCTTCTCTTCTCATGAGGTGGCCAAAGTATTGGAGCCTCAGCTTCACGATCTGTCCTTCCAGTGCTAATTTCCTTAAGAATGGATATGTTTGATCTTCTTGCAGTCCATGGGACTCTCAAGAGTCTCCTCCAGCACCATAGTTCAAAAGCATCGATACTTTGGCGATCAGCATTCTTTATGGTCCAGCTCTCAATTCCATACATCACTGCTGGGAAAACCATAGCTTTAACTATACGGACCTTTGTCGGCAAGGTGATGTCTCTACTTTTTAAGGTGCTGTCTAGGTTTGTCATTGCTTTTCTCCCAAGATGCAGGCGTCTTTTAATTTCGTGGCTGCTGTCACCATCTGCAGTGAGGGCACAAGGAGAAGGGGACAACAGAGGACGAGATGGTTGGACGGTGTTCTCGAAGCTACCAGCATGAGTTTGACCAAACTGCGGGAGGCAGCGGAAGACAGGAGGGCCTGGCGTGCTCTGGTCCAGGGGTCACGAAGAGTCGGACATGACTAAACAACAACATATATAAATTACTAAGTAACTGCAGTTGCGCACCGCAAACTTCTGCCACCCCAGAAACCACGTCCAGGGCAGCGCCGTCGACTAGACTGCCCGGAAATCACAAGCGCAACTTTGCGATTGAACCCCTTTGGTCTGCAGCCAAAGAGCGACACCAAAGGGCTGCGGGCTGGAGCGAACCCGCAGGCTAGTTCCGGATCCCGATCGCAGGTCGTAACAGCGCGTGGAATGAACGGCGAAGACATTTAAGGTTCAGTGCAAAACCAGGAACAGAAATGCAATTTCTGTTTCAGATTTCTACGCCAGCCTTTAAAAATGCTTCCGAGATAGGTTAGAGGCAGACTGCCCTCCTTTGAAACGGCCACGCTTTTCTCCCCAAAGCGGGGAGGGGGGGGACCGAAGGATAACGGCACACCTCGGCCAACGTGGAGAAAGCAAATGGAGAGTCTAACCCCGATTTATATTGAGGATTTCTCCTCAATGCAGAAGCGCCAAAAGGGATCCGGAAGTGAGGGCGGCAGCTTTGGCCCTTTGCAATTTCCTCTTTAAGGCCGCAAACGCCTCGTGATGACGTTACTATCTGCGACTTCCGGGGGAGGCCGGAAGTGAGCGTGTGTGTGCGTGCGGAGACGGAAGAGCGGGAGGCGTGTGACGTCGCCGCGCCGTCAAGCGAGGAGTTTGTTGCCGCTGCCGCCGCCGCCGCCGCCTCCTTCCCTCGCGTAGCTGCGCAGCGGCCTCCGGGCGAGATGGAGAGCGCCAGCCAGGGTAGGCCAAGGCAGGCCGGGGAGAGGGCCGCCTCCGCCGCCGCCGCCTCGTCGTCCCCCTGGGAAGGCCGCGCGGGGGCGGGAGGAGGCCAGGCCCCGGGGCGGGACGCATCCTGCCTCCGGCCCGCTCTCGGCTTCCTCTAGGGCGGCACCGCCTCGGGCTGAAGGGGGGCGGCAGGTGGGGCGAGGCCTGGCAAGCGAGCGCATCCCTGCATGTAGAAAGCTAGCCTGTCGGGGAGGAGGCTTCTGGGCCATGGAAGTGGACAGAGCCCTGCACGGAGAAAGCTAGTATGTCGAGGGGAAGGTTTCTAGACTGTATAAGCGAAGAGATTCCTGCATGTAGAAAGCTAGCCTATCAGGGATGTGGCTTCTAGGCCATGTAAGTAGGCAGAGCCCTGTATGTAGAAAGCCAGCATATCGGGGAGATGGTTTCTAGGCTGTGTAAGTGGACAGATTCCTGCCTGTAGAAAGGTAACTTATAGGGGTAGGATTTTAGCCCGTATATAAGTAGGCAAAGCTTCTAGGCTAAGTGAAGAGATTCCTTCATGTAGAAAGCTAGCCTGTCAGGGATGAGGCTTCTGGGCCATGTAAGTGGACAGAGCCCTGCATGGAGAAAGCTAGTATGTTGAGGGGAAGGTTTCTAGACTGTATAAGCGAAGAGATTCCTGCATGTAGAAAGGTAACTTACAGGGGTAGGATTTTAGCCCATGTGTAAATAGGCAAAGCCCTGTATGTAGAAAGCCAGCGTATTGGGGAGAAGGCTTCTAGGCTAAGTGAAGAGATTCCTGCATGTAGAAAGCTAGTATGTCGGGAAGTGGCTTCTAGGTAATGTATGTAGGCAGAGCCCTGTCTGAAGAAAGCCAGCGTATTGGGGAGACGGTTTCTAGGCTGTGTAAGTGGACAGATTCCTGCATGTGGAAAGGTGGTATATTGTGAAGAAGGCTTCTAGGCCAGCTTACTCTGGCCTAGATCTCTGACATTAGATTTCTGTGTGCAGGGATTTTGAAAACCACTTGAAGGTTTTGTTTTGTTTTACGATCATGGAGTGCATAAATTTTATGAAATGGGGAAAAATGATTCTCCCCCCCCCCCCTTTTGTTTGTATTGTGAAACAACGTGAGTTTCGGTGTGCAGGCATGTTATGTGGGAGCCTTCTCAGTGGCGGCCCCATGATTATGGGATACCCTTCCTGATTCCAGTAGCTCCTCCCTTGCAAGCTTTTAAATGGGGATTGAGCATCTGTTTGTTTTTGGGGAGTGGCCTTTGAGAGTAGATGCTGGAGTTTCAGCTGGCTGGAGAGTTTGTAAGGTCATAGCTGGTGCTGGTGTTTTTCCTATGCTGATCAGAGTGATTCTTGTAATTAATTATGTATTCCTTTTAAGCTGGCAGGGAAGTTGTCTTAAGTAGCAGCTACCCTAAATATACCCCACAGCTTTGTTATTACTATTTTATTATTATTATTATTATTATTATTATTATTATTATTATTCGTTAAATAAAAATAAGGCCACCTCAAAGTTGAGAACTAGGCCTGGATCTAAATCCAGTGCAGCAGGAATGTTTGCTTTTGAGGTGGGTTGGGTTAGGGTGCGCCACATGGAGAGTGAGTGGGAAGGGGATTATTAAGAAAGGAAGGTGTTTACATGCAAGAGTTGTTTCTGTGTAGGCCCAGCTGAGGGGAGAAGTTGGTGGATCAGAGAGCTTACACAGGTCTCCTCTCCTCTTTTAATCCCCACCACAAGCCTGTGAGGTAGGTCAAGTTCAGAGGCAACTGCTGTCCCAAGCACACTCAGTGGGGGTCGTGGCAGAATGGGGATTTGAACCATAGCTGCCAACGTTTCCCTTTTTTTTTTTAAGGGAAATTCCTTTATTCCGAATAGGATTCCTCCCAAGAAAAGGGAAAAGTTGACAGCTATGATCTGAACCTTGATTGGATGGTTGAATTTAGGTGGGCAGGGCATATAGATTGCTGAGTGATCATGGGAGTCAGGAGACTCAAAATGTTAAGCTTGGTCTTTGATTTTGCTCTACCCCTTACGTCGGGAGCCCCAAGGATTTGATCAGGGGGCTAGGTGGGGAGGACCTGCGGTAGAATTCCAGGAGGCTGAATGTGAAGCTTGAGAATCTGAGCTACCCACCATCCTTTTAAGTGGGTTAGCTTGAGATCAAAGAGTTATAGCTTTGAGCTTCAGTAGATTCCCTGCTTTCATTTTTCTTGAGAGGTTTGGCTTTGATGCTTGCCAGCAAAGAATGAAAGCATACGGTCTGTGCGATTCTCCTCTGTTTTTCAAGCAGCTGCATTAATTTCTAACGTGCTTATGTAGGCTCTCGACTCCTGTCTGCTGTGAGCAGTAACACACAGTCGTGTGTGCAGTGATGCTTTGTTTGCTAAACCTAACCTTTTGCCTGCTCCTTTGTGTCTTTGAAAGTGCATCTGCTGTCTTATCTGCAGGGCTTTTGAGGGGTAAAGACAGCAAGAGTACTTCTTTTTATGCTGAAAAGTGGGCAGATTGCAATTTCTAGAGCTGGGATGGGAGCCTGTGACCCTAGACCCAAACTTCTCATCTGCCCCTTGCAGTCTGGAGCGGATCTGGAGGGCCCCAGCTCAGGTGCCCCACCCCTGCCCTAGAGGCTGTCATCGCAATTGCCGAAGAGTAACGTAATTCAGCAGAATTGGAAAAACTCCTGAAGCTTGCCTTCGTGGGAAATGGTTAGGGCTTTGACAGCAAGGTCATATTGCATTAGCTTCATTTATTCATGTGTTGCACTTCCATCCCGCTAAGCAAGCAGCAAGGTGATTTGTAGCCTTGCAGCAAAACGGTGAGGTAAGCTCGGCGTAGCGATAGCAACTTAGCAAGCTTCTCCTCCGTGAACTTTGGAACAGAGTGTGGATTTCGGCTTTTCTGCTTCGTCTGTATCACACTTCCTCTACCCTGCCCCAAGCTCATGTTCAGCAAGCGACTAGAGACCTTTCTCTTTACCCCACCCTTTTGGGCTTGGAGGAGCTCCTCAGCCAGAGACTATCAGCATAATATCACTCCTGAGGCAGCACAGCCACCAAATCCCTTGGCACACTTCCAATATAGATTACAAGAAGCAAGGCAACCCATTGTGGTCTTAATAGGCCCACCCCTTCGTTTTGCAGGGGGAATGAGAATAATAGGAGGATGTGTGCAGTATAGATGTGGTCTTCAGAATGCCAGTACTAGCGTTGGCTCCCTGTCAAGGGTATGGAAGGGTAAGGACTGTAGTTTATGGATCTGCCCTGGGCACAGAAGGTCCCAGGTTCAAATCCTGGCGTCTCCAGGTAGGGCTGGCAGAGACCCCTTTCTGAAACTGGAGAGCTGCTGCCAGTCAGTGTAGACAATACTAAGGTAGATGGCCTTGATAATAAAAAGGCAAGTCGCTATGTATGCTCTGGCAAACCTGGGTTTGTTGCTGGGTTACTGTGCGAGGCAGCCTTGAGTTACCTGCTCTCCCTGCAAGGAGAATGACAAAATCACTAGATTGCCATTTCTGAACATGTCAGCCGGAGGGGAAGGGAAGAGGCCGTGTCTCCAGGGACAGCAGACGGTGCACAGTTGTTGTTGTGGATGCAGCTTGTAAGAAGCTGCTTCTCTGGAGCTCTTGATAATGCAAATATGCTTCTGCGGGTCTCTTGGGCAGGACCTGATTTAGAACAGTCTGTTCCTCTTTTCCCTCTTCTCCTTCGCTGTATAGAGGGGCGCCTGCAAGACTAACATGCTCTGCCTTTTAGCTGCTTATCCTTTCCCCCCTGGTTTGCTTCTTGTCCATGACAGATATCAACCTTAACTCTCCCAACAAAGGTCTGTTGTCGGATACTATGACAGATGTTCCTGTGGATAACACGAGTGCTGCCGCCACCGCTGCTCCTCCTGCAAGGGCCTCGGCCTACAATGGGCTCACAGAAGCGGAGGAAGAGGAGCTAAGGGCCGAGCTGGTCAAGGTAAAGGAGGCTGCCTTCACACTCTGCTTTTCTCCATGCTGTGCTCTGTTGCTGTGGTACAAGGGAGCCCAGATAATTCTTCCTCTGTAGCTCTAAAGAGCTCAGATTTAGAAAGCTCACAGAACAGAATTTCTAAAGTGCCTGGTGTAAACCTTGTAGTTCCCTCTTTTGTAGACATGTTCCTTGAGAGCAGTTTTCCCTCAAAACTGGGTCTCAAGCTGTTGTTGGACTACAACTCCCATCATCCTTAGCACCAGTGGTCAGGGATAATGGAAGCTGTAGTCCAATAGCAGCTGGAGACCCAAGTTTGAGGAAACACTGCTTTAGAGTCTTAGACAATATTGTGGCATTTGATGGCACTACTATGCGAACAGCTACATTACCTGGGAATTCAAATATCCCTTTAGTACATTTTTGTCTTGCCCTTCCTCTGAGAAGCTGAGGGTGGCAGATGTGGTCTCCACAACGTTTATCCTCAGAACAACTCTGAGTTGTTAGGGTGACACACTAGCCCAAGATTACCCAGTGAGCTTCATGGCTATCTCTCTGGGGATGTAAAACTCTCCCCATTCCAGTTCCAACACTGCACTGTTCTTTGGCAGTAGGTCTTCTCTGTAATACAGATCTTGCTCATGGTTTTCTAAAACTGGGGCATGGTTTTCTAAAACTGTTTTTCAAACCCTGCTCCTTAGGAATCCTAGAATCCTAGAATCTTTCTAGGAACTTTGGATATAGAATATTCGAATAGTCATAGAAATCATAGAAATCATAGAATCATAGAGTTGGAAGAGACCACAAGGGCCATCGAGTCCAACCCCCTGCCAAGCAGGAAACACCATCAGAGCACTCCTGACATATGGTTGTCAAGCCTCTGCTTAAAGACCTCCAAAGAAGGAGACTCCACCACACTCCTTGGCAGCAAATTCCACTGTCGAACAGCTCTTACTGTCAGGAAGTTCTTCCTAATGTTTAGGTGGAATCTTCTTTCTTGTAGTTTGGAACCATTGCTCCGTGTCCGCTTCTCTGGAGCAGCAGAAAACAACCTTTCTCCCTCCTCTATGTGACATCCTTTTATATATTTGAACATGGCTATCATATCACCCCTTAACCTCCTCTTCTCCAGGCTAAACATGCCCAGCTCCCTTAGCCGTTCCTCATAAGGCATCGTTTCCAGGCCTTTGACCATTTTGGTTGCCCTCCTCTGGACACGTTCCAGTTTGTCAGTGTCCTTCTTGAACTGTGGTGCCCAGAACTGGACACAGTACTCCAGGTGAGGTCTGACCAGAGCAGAATACAGTGGTACTATTACTTCCCTTGATCTAGATGCTATACTCCTATTGATGCAGCCCAGAATTGCATTGGCTTTTTTAGCTGCCGCGTCACACTGTTGGCTCATGTCAAGTTTGTGGTCAACCAAGACTCCTAGATCCTTTTCACATGTACTGCTCTCAAGCCAGGTGTCACCCATCTTGTATTTGTGCCTCTCATTTTTTTTGCCCAAATACTTTACATTTCTCCCTGTTAAAATTCATCTTGTTTGTTTTGGCCCAGTTCTCTAATCTGTCAAGGTCATTTTGAAGTGTGATCCTGTCCTCTGGGGTGTTAGCCACCCCTCCCAGTTTGGTGTCATCTGCAAATTTGATCAGGATGCCCTTGAGTCCATCATCCAAGTCGTTGATAAAGATGTTGAATAAGACCGGGCCCAAGACAGAACCCTGTGGCACCCCACTAGTCACTCTTCTCCCCACTAGTCACTCTTCTCTGTGGTTGCTTAGTAAAGAAAGGTGGCTGAATACTTTCCTTTTTAAAAACCCTTTTCTTTGGCACATTCTAGGCGTGCACTTAGCTTCTGTGGGATAGTGTTAAAGTCTAGCATGCAGGGCTCTGGCCAGACCTAAGCTGAGATGGTATGTCCCGAAACATGCCCAAGAACCTTTTGCAACACACACAGTCCTCTGTAGATAAATGACCGTGGATTTCCTTGAGGACCGGAAGTAAATCACTGATATGTCAGGTCCACTGTTCACACATTGCAACACTTTGATATTTTCTCTTCCTCCTGATTGGGCTTCATACCACAAATTGGCCTGCATGTGAAACTTGACTGCGGAAACAGAGAGCTGTGTTCATACAAACACATCCATCAGGAATGTTGCTGTGTCAGGTCTCCCTTAAAGCTGATGTGCTGGGGAAACTCCCTAATCAATTATATTCTTTGTACAAGGGCTGATATCACTTCTATGCAGTCTACTTTTTTAAATCAAACTGCATGGTCTAAACTCACAAAAGTAAAATCACATGCCCATAATACTTAGGCAGTTAAGGAACAACCAATCTGTAGGAAGTGGCCCTGAATTCTTCACTTGTGTACACAAAGAGTGTTTGCAGAATCAGATCAAGGTCCAGCTAGTACAGTGTTCTGGCAAGAATCCCAGAAACCATCAGCTGTTAGGCGGCCCACTGTGGCCTACTTTCTGGCCATTTCTGCTCCAGAACAGCGTTTCCCAAACTTGGGTATACAGCTGTTTTTGGACTACAAGTCCCATCTTCCCTAGCTAGCAGGACCAGTCGTCAGGGATGATGGGAATTGTAATTCCAAAACAGCCGAGACCCAAGTCAGGGGAACAGTGCTCTAGATAAATAATCTTCAGTCTTCTGGGGAGCTACCTTTAGCCCGACCTACTTCTTAATTTTGTGAAGTATTTGTATGTTGGCAGCACCACTGCTGCCTCACACGTTACAACAGGCTACAACCCAGTTGTGGCCACAGCCCACTATTTGCAGAACAAAGCTTAAGCTGTTTAGCGCAATAAGCAGTTATGTTGATTAATGCGTTTAAAATGCTTTGTGGTCCATGTCTTGCTTGCCTCTTCTCTTGGAGGCCAGGACGTCATGGCTCACCTTCCATGCTGAATCGTTAGGTACCTGCTCCTGCAACACTCGGGTCTCTAACCCAGATACCTCTCCTCTTTTTTTTGCAGGTGGAAGAGGAGATAGGCACCCTGCGCCAGGTATTGGCTGCCAAAGAGAGACACTGTGGGGAGCTGAAGAGAAAGCTGGGCCTGACCCCCTTGGATGGCCTGAAGCAAAACCTCTCAAAGAGCTGGCATGATGTCCAGGTCTCCACTGCGTAGGTGTTGCCTAGGGTGATTTTTCCACCGTAACCTGCAGAATTAGACGTGGTGTTCTATTGGGGCTTGCTCCAACAGAAAAGAGAAGTCCTATCTTTGAGCTTTTATCCTTTGAGATCCTGAGGCAGTAAATCTTCCTTTCCCATAGCAGTGGGGGACCTCTGGTCTAGGAGACTTATCCCCAAACCACAGCCACAACCGATAACACACGTGACAGGGCTGCCAGTGCGCAGCCTTAACTCCCAGTTGTGTATTGGCAAGCGAGGCTTGCCACCACCGCCGATCAGTGGGGCAAGCCAGCTGGGATTGGCTGCTTGGAGGGGTTGGCAAAGAGCCATGGTGCTCTTTGTAATCTCCTTGCTCCTGACCAAGAGGCCCTGCTCAGCTGATCGGCAGCGCTCCAAAGCACCACACAGGGCTCCTTGCGCGGCCTGCCCAGCGCTCTGAAGCCGCAACAGTTGTTTGAACGTCAGAGCGTCCCCTCACCTGACCCCATGCCCACCTCTCAGATCTGAGCCATGAAGGGTAGGGGAGATAAGGATCTGGCTCCAACAGTCACAACCACTTCTTCACACTTGCTTTACAGGGAAGGAGACTTGAAGGATGCCTGCATGGAGCTCCCATTGCCAGTTACGTCATATAGAGGGTGCCCGTTAGGCCACTGAGCACCCAGCTTGTTTGTGATGGTAGTGGAATCATAGAATTGAAGACTTGGAAGGGACCCTGAGGGTCATCCAGTCCAACCTCCTGCAATGCAGGAATATGCAACTGCCCCATACGGGAATCGAACCTGCAACCTTGGCGTTATCAGCGCCACACTCTAACCAAGTGAGCTATCTAGGCTTGGTGCTTTGGATCACAGTCTGGCCTTCTAATTGCCATGTTGACTTACGTAGAACCCACTGGTTTTAAAAACCCTCCTTGCCAAGACTTCTGCTTGCCTGAGGAACAGCTGTAGCAGCTTTGCAGTGTACACCCCAATCCGTTCATGCCATGCAACACCTTTAATTTTATGATTCAAAATCACAATCTCTTCCCAAAGGCATCTGAGGAACTGTATGCATGTATCAAAGCTACAAATACACTCTAGCTCCCCATCCCAGGATGCTGTGAATCTCGCACACTGCTTCATTTTTCTCTGACAGGAGTGTTTCCAAGACCCATCTCTCAGGCTGGGTCAATATTTCATCACCTGCCTCTTGGATGTTGGGTTTTCTTCTCCTCTCTTGAAACCATTTTGACCCCAGCTTTCAAAAGTGTGATTGACCCCCAGGTTTTTGTTTCTAGTTATATGAAAACCTCTGAGAAACTTGGAGAGTGGAATGAGAAACTGACCCGATCGGACCTGTGAGTTCCTCTCCCGCCTTACAAGCACCAACTCCCTCTTCCTTGCTCTTTTCCTCTGACTCATTCTACCCCTTCACTTTGGGCCAAGAGGAAGCTGGCTGTGTGCTTGGGATGTTGGAGGAGCAACTTCTGGGCCTTTCGCTTATTAACGTCAAAACTCCATTCTTTTGCCCATAAACATTTCTTGTCCCCGTTCAAGATTAAGCTCATCTTGCTGGCTTCCGTGACGTTTCCTTGCATAGAGAAAGGAAAATTCCAATCAGTTACCAGGCCACATTGAAACATTGCAGAAGTCCAGCCGGGAATTGGCTACGTTAATTTAGCATCACTCCTGTACATGGCAAAAGGGAGGTTTTCCCATTTCAGATTCTGATGCTCACATGCAGACCATGGACAAAGGAGAGTGGGAAATGTGAAGGCTGGGTGTTAGCAATTGCAGTTTCGTAACTTTCGGTTTTAGCTTTCGGCTGGAACCATCGGGTGGTATAAGTTTTATGCAGAGTAGGCTCGTTAAAATTAATGACTAAGGTGGCGCTGTGGGTTAAATCACAGAGCCTCTTGAGATTGCCAATTGGAAGGTGGGCGGTCTGAATCCCTGCGACGGGGTGAACTCCCGTTGCTCGGTCCCTGCTCCTGCCAACCTAGCAGTTCGAAAGCACAAAGTGCAAGTTGATAAATAGGTACCGCTCCAGGAGGAAGGTAAACGGCGTTTCCGTGCGCTGCTCTTGTTCGCCGAAGCAGCTTAGTCATGCTGGCCACATGACCCGGAGGCTGTATGCTGGCTCCCTCGGCCAATAAAGCGAGATGAGCACCGCAACCCCAGAGTCGTCCGTGAGTGGACCTAATGGTCAGGGGTCTCTTTACCTTTAATGTCTATTGATTTCAGTGACTATACTCCGAATTAAACTTAGTTGAATAGCCGTATGTTCCATGGCTACAAAGTGGTGTTGAAAGGGGGAGATCAGCAGTGGGAAAGGATGCTCAACTCTTGCCCATTGCTTTCCCCCTGCAAACACTTGCGGGCAGCAGAGAAGGGTTCTTCACCCTGGCTCACTGCTTCTTCACTGGGGACCTCTTCTTCTGGAGGCTGCTTTGCAAAGGAGAAATGGTGCCTTGGGTTTCACTATGTGAGGTGGCCACAGAAGGCATTGTTCCTTCATTGGGGGGGGGGTGAGAGAGGTGACGCCAGTAGCAGCATCTTGCCCTTCCAGGTGCAAGAGGCAGCAAAGGAGGATGGATGTGGCTGTGGGAGACCTTCAAGCTGATAGACCTGTAGTGTTACTCTGTGCATCTCTGCTCAAAGGTCCCACAGAGTTCAGTGCTGCTCGCTGCTGAGGAAGCACGCCTAGAAATGTATTCAGGGTTTAGTTCTAGGCCAGGATGGAGCAACTTTGAACATGGCTGTGTTGCAGCCTCCTGGCTGGCTTGAGATTTGGGCCGAGGCTGCCTGATGTGGTGTTGCTGAGGTGTGGGAGGGAGCTGTGTCCATATGGTCGACTGCGTGCATGCCTGTATATGTAGGTCTGCATGCTGGCACATGACCATCCTTGCCTGAATTAGCGTATGAGAATCTCTCTCCCCTCCCCGTGCCTAGTGCAGAAATCCAAATAAGCTGGTGGAGTTGGGACAGGGCACTCTGTCGCTCCTTGGACAGCCCCTTTGAGCAAAAGTCAGGGTAGTAGTGATTCTTTCAGGCTTACTTACTTTACAAGCCTGACAATTCAGCTTAAAGCTGGCAGCCTGGCCTGCTAGAACTATTTTTGACCCAAATTATTTGTCTCGGCTTGTATTTTTCTTTATATTTGGGACTGGACCAGGTAATTATAGCCAGCCAGCTAACTGTTAAGCAGACACTTTCCTCCCTAGTGCAGAAAAAAAATTCAAAAAGCCAAATCTTAATTTTATTTCATTTATACACTGCTTGGTTGTAAAACACCCCCTCCCCCCAACAAAAAACCTCAAAGCAGTTTCTGAAGACTGGGTGTTAATAGGCTGCTATAGCACTTGTATTTATAGAATCCTGGGCTTAGTGTGACCTTGTTTTAAGACGCTCAATTATGTCTTCACTCTTTATTTTCCCACATGCTGCAGTGCATCTAACTGCACATGGTAGCCCAAGCCATAGGCAACAGTGAGACACGTTCTCTCTCCGCCCCTCCCCCCAAATCTCGCCTTTCAGATTGATTTTTCCGCAGGGGAGGCATAGAAATAAATGTTTGAAACGGCAGTTTAAAACCTGCCTTCCACCACTCTGCACTGCAGCAGCCTTGCAGCCTTTTAAGCTTAATTGCACTTTAAAACAAAGCACCTGGCAAATGTTAAGTCGCGTAAAGGTATGTGTGGCAATTTCTCTGAGACGCAGCTACCTCAACCAAACCATAGTGGGAGAGGGAGAGGCTGGTTAAAGTAGCCTTGAGGTCGCTGGCGTGTCTGCCTTTGCCAAAGGAAGGAAGAAGAACGGTTGCTGTTTTGATGCACTTCCCTGAACACCCAGCGTAAACTCTTGTGCTTGAATCCTGCCTTGCTGGTTTCTCATTAGGGCATCTGGCTGCCTGCTATGAGGACAGGATTCTGGATTAGGTGAGCCGTGGGCCTGATCCTGCAGGGATGGGCTCTGTTTTAATCTAACGGCAGCAAAGTAGGACTGCTAAGTCTAGGGTGGTGCCTTCCCCTCTGCCCTCCGCAAGCATGAAAAGGAAGGAGCTGGAGAGACCATTTTTGCAACATCTGAACATTTTATTTATTTAAGACTGCATGTCTTCGATGGTTCGCCCCGGGAACAGGAAGGAATCTGACCTCAAAATAACACAAACTAGGCAGGAATAAATACAAAAGCTTGAAGAAATAGTGATGCCTTTGTTACAGCCCTTGTGGTTTGGAGTGCTGTGGAAGAAAGGTTTTGGCCCCTTCTCTAACTTCCGTTGTATTTATAGATATGTTTCGGCCAGCAGCACCCTGGAGGACTGGAATGAGAAATTAACCCAATCAGAAGCGTGAGTGTCTTAACCTTCAGCCTAAAGCACGTTCCCTTGTTCCAATAGCATCCTGCAACTAACAGTTCCTTCCCTGCACTAACTGCCTTCCTGCTTGGTCTCCATTCTCTAAACGCCGATTGTTTTGCTGACTAATTAGGGATAGTGGGAGAAGGATGACTTAGACTCTGCAGCTTACTGCGTGGCAGCTTTCTCTATGATCTCATGAATTTATCTGTGATATCCTTCCCACCCTGACGTTTGCCCATTGCTCTTTGGCAGTGAACGCCTTCGCCTGCTTCTGCGCTTCCTTTTGATAGGCCTCGTTCAGGTTAATGCACAGTTTAAGCTTGCAGATGATTGTTGCTTGTGGACTGCGGTTCTGCGGGAGTGCAAAATGTAATCCAGAATGTAATAGTGGGACCAGAATCCTGAGGTTCTCTTCTTTTAATTAATTTTTCTAAATGCATGAATTCTAGCCCTTAGGGGTGTAAAAAAAAGTTTGAAAGTATGTGGGCAGCATTTCTGAAATTTCAGCAGCCAGAGAGTTTCAGTGACTGTACCCCACCCATGACTAGCAAGGCAGAATAAATCATGCAAACGAGGAAAAAGAACCCACAGTATACTGCAAAGAGAGAAATGGTTGCAAATGGCATAGTTTTGCAAGTCGTAGAATGCATTTTTTCTTGGTGCAGAATTTAGATGGTAAGGGAATGGAGTTTTATTTTTTAAAAAAAGTTTTTGTATTCAGTATGCTCACAGGGCCTTGCAGTGAACCCAACCAAGCACACTAATGCTCCTGTGCGAAGCATTACTGCATATAAATTAAAGCGAGCTTAAGACAGGTGCATTTTGTAACCCTTAGATGGGGGTTCTGGAGAACCGTAGATTCCCAATCCTAGTTTCAACAGGAGGGCAGTGCAACAATTTCCTTTGGTTCACCTTATGTCTAGGAAACCTCTGGTTATAGTCCTTATATGATCTTAACCGTAATCAGCATATTTCTTCTGATGTCCCCAGGAGCCACTTTTTAAGGAAATTAGAGCCAGCTTCCATAATTCCTAACTGCAAGCATGTGTGTGTGTCTCCCCATTGAGAGCATCTTATCCCCATTGAAATAAGTGGAAGTAATAGAAGAACCCTGTAACTCTGATTGCTTCCTGTTCAATTCAATGGAGCTGATGAGGGAGGAAGAGTCCCTGTTGACTTGAATTCAGAGAAGCTGAGGCTAGAATGGAATGCATTTCTGCTTGCACACATGTGAGGGGTGGGTGGGTTACTGATTTCCAGTCCTGCTGCAGCACTTCATTCATTGAATGCCACTCTGAAGGATCTCCCAGTCCTCTGGGGTGGCTTTTCAGGGAGGATAGGACTGCATCAGAAATAAGGAACTGGGAAAGGCCTATTCTGTGAGAAGCTCCTTTGGATTTACAGTCATACCTCGGAAGTTCAACGCCTTGCGACTTGAACGTTTTGGCTCCCGAACGCCGCAAACTCAGAAGTGAGTGCAGGTGCTTCCTGCAGCCAATCAGAAGCCATGCCTTGGTTTCCAAACGTTTTGGAAGTCGAATGGACTTCTGGAACGGATTCCGTTCAACTTCGGAGGTACAACTGTATAGTACTTGGCCTTAGTGACTTGTTTGTGGAGCTTGACCCTTCCTCCCCACAACACTTTTGTCTGCTTTTGGAGTATTTTATTGTTTAACTCATTGCCTCTCAGTGCTACCTGCCCTTTTCCCCTGTTACAATTTAGGCTGATTAGGGGGAAATTCTGAGAGAGGAACTTGACCTTCATTAAACTGAGATTAAGTGCTACCTGCTTTCTCCCACGAAAGTGTATGGTTACCTTGCTGTGCATTGACATATCCCAGCAGTTGCTTTGAGTTAACAGAAAGCAATTTACTTTGGTGGGGTTTAATCAGAGTTTGTCCTGAGTTTAATCTGAGTGGACACCCCCTGGCAAAGCAGGAAGTTTTGCAAACTTCAGCTTCCTGAAAACTGCAGCAGGAAGTCAACTTCGGTGGAAAGTTTCCGGAGCTGAATTTTTAAACACCTCTAGTTATGCTATAAGGACGTGGGTGGTGCTGTGGGTTAAACCACAGAGCCTAGGGCTTGCCGATCAGAAGATCGGCGGTTCGAATCCCCGCAACAGGGTGAGCTCCCATTGCTCAGTCCCTGCTCCTGCCAACCTAGCAGTTCGAAAGCACGCCAAAAGTGCAAGTAGATAAATAGGTACCGCTCCAGTGGGAAGGTAAACGGCATTTCCGTGCGCTGCTCTCATTCGCCAGAAGTGGCTTAGTCATGCTGGCCACATGACCCGGAAGCTGAATGCCGGGTCCCTCGGCCAATAAAGCGAGATGAGCGCCGTAACCCCAGAGTCAGCCATGACTGGACCTAATGGTCAGGGGTCCCTTTACCTTTTTAAAGTCATGCTGTGCTAGCCTTCCTTTTCAGGCTTTTGTTAAGTACCAATGCTTCACTGAATTCGGTGACAAATGACTAGAGGGGTGGAGGTCTGCACCAGCCTTCCCCAACCCAGTGCCCTCCAAATATTTAATGCTGTAGCTTCCATCAGCCCCAGCTAGCACAGATCTGAGGCTGAAGAGATCCTTGAAGAGATCTCTTCCCTATATTTCTAGGAAACGTCAGCTTCTGCTAAGACAGCTGCGGCTGCAGGGAACGCACAAAGGCAGGATGGGTTTTTGGGAGGCCTCAGCTGAATAAGTATTATTCCAGAGCGGTACAAGCAAATACACGAGCTTTCCTGTCAGCACAGGAAGCAAAATGTGGCTTCTCGGATGCTTAGGGTAGAAGCAGCTTTTGTACAGTGCTTAAGGAGCTTCTGTGTTGCATGTCTGAGCCAGAGAGAGAGAGTGTGTTTGAAATAGTGCTGGGGCTTAGGGTTAGCGTTAAAAAAACCCCTGACGTTTGAGTAATACAGAGACCGGATGCTGCTGGCCTACCCCTTCAGATGATTATACCCCACGTTTTGGGGGACAAATGGTTAGGAACTTGCTGGACTGTAATCAGGGGGTGCTTTTGGTGTCAGGGTGAATAATAGGTACAGCTACATGACAGCTGGTCTTGCTAAGTCGTCCCCAGCCGACCCTTGCAGTATCTTAACAACTAATGCAGGGCAGGAGAATGCTGAGGAAGACAAACGCCATTCACGTACCCTTTTAAACAACTGAGGACCAACACCTGGGATAGCCGCAGCCATGTTTAATGAAGCTGCCAATACTTTAAAGCAAGGAAGCAAGTAAAATGGCCTGGTTGCTAGATCGTGGGCTCCAGTTCAGCATGTTACCAAGATTCTGTCCCTGAACAGATGGGATTTTTTTCCCCCACATTTAAGCTGAACCTCCGCATTGTTCCTGTTCCGTGTGTCCATTGCTTTGATAGATACAGTTTGGTTTAATTGAAAAGGACCTTCAAGTTCCATTAATAAGGTGCAACTCAAAAGATGCATGCTGAATTTGTAGTACAGATCTTACCCATTTGGCTCCCCTGCAGAGAAGTTTCTGCCTCTGTTAATGCCCTTATTCTGCACGAGACAGGGTTGAGAAGCCTGAGGGTTCCTGCTAAAGCGCACCTTGCCTAGGTTGACAGATGGAAGAAGTTTAATATCTGCAGAGCAGTGTTTCTCAAGCTTGGGTCCGCAGCTGTCGTTGCACTACAACTCCCATCGTCCCTAGTTAGCAGGATCTGTGGTTGGGGATGATGGAAGTTGTAATCCAAGCTTGAGAAACACTGCTGTCGAGGAACTCTTGCTGGGACCAAGGCCTCCCTTTGAGCGAGATGGCCCGCCTGACTTTTGAGTGGCCCTCTGCGGATGCAGCTTTGGCTCACATCTCAGACCCTCTACATAGAAAATCGGGGTGGCTCTAGCCTTCTTGGCAGGTTTGTTTTCAACGGGTGGGTTCCTACTGGAGCACTACTTTTAGCTATTAATCTTCAAAATGAGCACCCATCTGTAAATCTAAAGTAGCCCAGGTGCCACACAAGAATTGCCAGCCTCAATGAGAACTGGGCACCTTCAGGAAGAAGGCTGCAGTGCAGGTTTAATAATTAGATAATTAATAATTTTTCAAAGGAAGGAACCGGAGGCCTGGGTTCATGGGCGAGGAGGACAAGTCTTGCCTCTCCGTGGACCACATACAGAACAACAAACCCCTGTGTTGCAAACTTAACATAACAAACAATACAAGCAACACGAAGACCAGTATACTAGATAGAACTGCAGTTCTTATTGCATAATATACATAATTTAGTACAACAAAAACAAAATGTGCACACTTGTAAATACTCTAATATATTTGAAGTCAAATGAACACACGTCCGTCAATCTTTGAAAGTCCATAGAAGTATAATAAGCCTATAATAAGTCTCATTAGGATATGGAATATACTCGCCACCAGCGATGGCTGTTTGTATACAAAAGATGCTATCCTAATTAATGGCAATGCGAATAGTCTTATCTTGTACGTGTCTGATGAGGGACAAGTCCCACTGAGTTTAGTTTGTTAGTGCATGCAGAATTCCAGCTTTAACGCTCAGGGGAAGAGTTTAAAAGGTGCTTGGCTGTAATCCTATCTTTAATCTGTTCCCTCTATGCACTGATTTTTTCTGGGGATGTTAGTGGCTTGCTCAGTAGGGACTGAAATACTGTGTTTAGAACTAAAACATAAAGACTGTGCCATCTGAGTCTTGGGATTGATGGCAGAAAACTGTCCCAGAAATGGGTACTTCGGTTCTTTGGAGTGTGTTGCTATTGTCCCTGCTTTAAAATAGCAATGTTAATGGTAACTGATGGGAAACATTTTCCTTACATAGCAGAAGCAAGGCTGATTCTTTTCTGAATTAACTTGTCACTGTTAACTGTTCCTTCTAAATTTCTAATGCTGTCGCCAGCTGAAAGCTTTTTTTGCAGGGTTGGGGGGCGCTTTGTAATTCCTGGGTAGATGAGAAATCCTCTTTTTTAATATGGGTGCAAAGGAAAAGCATGGGGTTGTAAGGAGAACGAATGCCCCAAATGCAATTTGACCGACTTGCAGTGAGAAAACTCTTCTAGCCTTTGCAATGAGATTTTTTTATTTTAAAAATCAGCACTGGTAGTAAAGGCATACGTTAAAGAAACAACTTTGCTGCTTCTGTGCAAAAAGGCTTTAAATCCATCATTGCACTGGGAACCAGCTGGACAACTTTCCAGCCATTCTCACTTATTCATTGAAGTCTTTTAGTTTCAGTAAATGCCTCTGAGGATGTGTGCCAGTGTCGCTTACAGCTGTGTATGCCCTGTTTTAACCACAGCTGCATGGTGTTTAGGAATGAAGAGCCATCGACGACCCTCAAGTGATGTTTGCGCACAATGAGACCCTGGTCAGAAGGGAGACCCTGTCTCCCTTATCCACAAGAGCCCTGTTTGCCAGACACCAGCTGCCTTTTCCCCTAGCGCCGCCTCGTCCTTCCTCCTTAATTGCTGTCTTCAGCTGCTAACAAGCCTTGTTTTTCTTGCCTAGCTACAAGAAGACGCAGGAAACTCTCTCGCAGGCAGGGCAGAAGACTTCGGCTGCCCTTTCCAACGTGGGCTCTGTGATCAGCCGGAAGCTTGGAGACATGAGGTAATTTTTGCGCTATATTTGCTTCAAAGGGAGAGGAAGTTGAGCATGCTCCCAGTGCAACAGTAGCAATCAGTATCTAACAGCCCTGGTGTTATTAACTGGTTCCAGTTACAGGGGCGAGAGGTGCCGAATGTTTGACTTTCTATTTCACTTACATTTTCTCTGAAGCCAAGAATGGCCTTTCCTTGGTGGCCTCTCCTTAAAAAAATAAAATAATAATGCCCTATTGATATCTGATAAAAGCAGTGTTCCCCTTAGTTCTGAGGAATTTGCAGTTAGTTTATGCTGATTTTAGAAGCAGGTTCCCCACCGCCAGACGCTATAATGTAACATAAACTGATCTTTTAAATAAATTCTTTGATTTCTTTTCTTTTTTGCTTCACTGTTTTTCTGAGATGAAAAACTACAGAGGATTTTTTTTTATTTCTATAATGTGCTTTGCCTACACATGTGCTTGTGTAATACTACTGCAGTATAAGCAACTAAGTTTAGAACTTGTGACCAGAACTTAATAACATTTGTTTGGCATAGATTTCTCTGCTTGTCACACACCTAATGTTTTATAAGCTTGATTATTTAAATGGTCAGTTGGGGGGACGACCCATTTAACCCATTAGATGGTCTAATCCTGTTTGTTCATGGGTTCAGTGAGAACTTGGGTTGTGGACTTACCCCTCCCCTCTTGGGAGTGCAGCAAGACCAGTACCAAAAACTTCATTGCTGGTTAATTCTTGTTTAGTGTTGTATTTATGTACTTAAGCCTAGAATTTTCGTGTGTGTGTGTAATATTGAATTTATTCTCTGTTTGCCAAATTGGTTTAGGCTTTTTTATTTATTTACTGACATGTTCTATATTTTGTATATTTGTATTTCAAAGGCTCTATATTTGTAAGCCAGTTTGGGCAATCTCATTATGGAAAAGCGGCATATAAGTAAACGATTAAAACATCCCCTAAATGTTTAGACTTTCACTAGAGTTCAGCTCCGTTGCAAATTGTCTATGTGCTCCAAACTTTGGTAGCCTGCAATCAGGTGATAGTTGTCTAGGGTTTGTTGAAGGATGCAGTTTCTGGTTTGGAAACTCATTCAGCCTTCATCTTAAACTGAACTGGTGGTAGTCTTTAGACTACAGGGCTAAAAGCCGACTAGAAGCCTAACGCTACATTTCCCCATGAAGACACATAAAGTCTTATTTAAATGCTGTATCCCCATTTAATGCACCACTAGCATTAACTTACAGCAAGTGAAGTTGCCACTTTAGTTTGGTCAAGAGAATATGGAAGGAAGTTATCCAAGGTTCACAGGGTAGGTTCACACTTATTTGTGAAATGCAGGACAGCAAATGATTCCCCTTCAATCCTTACTCTTGAGAATTTTTATAAATGCAAGCTGTGTTGTGCTACACTATATTGTATACATCAACTGCTTAATGTGTTAATAGTACTTAACGTAGAATTGAGCCCTTGTATTCACTGCAACATTGATTCTTCTCAGACATTCTCCATTCCCTCTCTGGCTGGGAATATCTGGGTGGTAAGCGCTTGATATAAACTCTGATCACATAATAGCACTTTCAGGACTATTGTCACCTCTAGTACATTGTGGTTATGTGTGTATTTGTGTGTGTGTTGTTCTTCAAGTTAGCAGATAGCACCGTTTTCTTACCAAAAGCAACATGCTTGCTTTAAATGTCCCAGAGAATTATTTCATAAATGCGTTGGTCTTGATAACATTTTCCTGGAAACTAATACAGCTTGCAAACAAGACCCATGCCTTTCCACCCCCTATCCAAGGTTATTAAGAACCTAGTTTGCTATTTTAGTTTTGCATGGTCGACTTCCTGAAGTTCACAAATTGCAATGTGGCATCTACAGTATGAATAGCAAAGACATTGATTAGATCTCTCTGTGTGTGTGTTTTAAAGAAGCATTTAAATGTTCATGCAGGTTGTCAAACCTTTGAACCACAAAGCAGTGGTCCTTTAAAAAGTAACATATTTGTCATCATGGTACGGAGTCATTGTGGCCAAATCACACAGGATCTGAAAGAAAGTAGGAATAGAACTCGTAGCTAGACTAATGAAGAAAGCAGAGCAATGCTCTGAGCCGCTTAGCGTAATGTGATAAATGGAGACTTTGGTGGTTTATCCTCAAAGAGAACAAACTTTCAATCCACATCATAACAAAGGTGTGGTTGAAACTTAGTTAGGACAGATAATTTGTGGTCTCCTCTTTCCCACACCCTGGTAATGTCTAGTTAAATGTCAATAAAGTACTGCTGCGTGTGATTTTCTCTGCCCCGGATAGCAGCAATCAAACAAGTGGGAGAGAGAAGCTGCCTCCTTCTGCAAGGTCTCATCCTGATGTCCATAGAGACTCTTTTCCTAGTCCTTACCGAACCAATTCCCTCAAATGAAAGGCAGACTTGTGCCACAAAGCTTGACTTATGTGATCAGAGACTAAAAGGAGTGAAACTGGTGTTTTGCAGTGAACCTCTTTCCTTTGGGCAGAAGAGGTTTCTCCCTCTCTGTTCAGCCTCATTCATCTTTGTCATGTGCCTTAGAGATTCTGCTCTTTTTATACTATTCTCTTAAGAAGCAAACTGCATTCCTTTGTTTTGCTGGTGTGCTTTGAAGTGTGTTCATGGATGAAACTTTCCACCTTGGCTGCTCCAAGTAAGGGGAAAGGTAATTGATGAAGGGACAAGGTCTTGGTCATATCTAAGCAACAATAATCTCCTTGAACCTCGCAGACACCTGCTGGATAAGCCTTCAACCTTGATGCATTGCCTGTATATTTTCTATAGTATCTAATCTGATTAAGCTTCCTCAGAGTCCAACTTGATAAGTTTAGTCACATTTCAGTTCCACTGAAATAAATGGAACCAAACTGTGACATAACTTCCTCTGGATCCAACCCATCTTAGCTAGCTAACTGTTGTGAAAAGCCCCAGTAGAGACGCCTCTGCTAATTTTTTTTTTTAATGAATGGAATTAACGGCCTTGCAGCATTGGCAAATGGCATGGTTTTCATGATCCCTCTTGAAAACAAGGGGCCACTATCATCAAACTTTTATGTACAATGCAAATTGGGCCAAATCGTACTGGACATTTTGGGATGCGAGATTTCATAACAGCTGTTCTCCCAATATTCCTTTGGAACAGAGTCCTTTGGACTCTCAGTCCTCTTAACTCTGACACTGCTGCACTCGATTTCTGGCTACCGGACCTTGGCTTGCATTTTCTCCTTGCTGCTCTACAGCTTGTGAGAAATTGGGGGCAGAAAAAGATGCTTTGAGCATGCTGCCAAATCCCACTCACATGACTTAAGAGAAGCGGTTAAGGATCTAAACCAGGGATCAGCAATCTTTTTCAGCTGTGGGCCGGTCCATTGTCCCTCAGACCTTGTGGGGCGGCCGGACTATATATTTTGGGGGGAAATGAACAAATTCCCATGCCCCACAAATAACCCAGAGATGCATTTTAAATAAAAGGACACATTCTACTCATGTAAAAACACGCTGATTCCCGGACCGTCCACTGGCCGGATTGAGAAGGCAATTGGGCCGCATCCGGCCCCCAGACCTTAGGTTGCCTACCCCTGATCTAAACTCTTCTGTTTCGTTAGGGTGTCCTTGAACCTCTTGGTACAATGGTGTCAGCCCCTTCCAAAATCCATACTTGGGCAGTGTGTCTTATTAAAGCCAACTGAAATTTCTCAAAATTGTGCACAAAATCTTAGGGGTTGGGAGAATGAGGGGAAACATGAAGAAACAATAATAGTAATAACTCTGCATTTTGAAGCCTTGAGGTCTGCATGTAGACACTAATCTGAAGATGCAGATGGACTCGGGTATCAGGTTGCCTGTAGGATTCTGGGATGAAGAAGCAAATGCTGGTTCCCGGTCATGAAAGACAGAGCCCGGCTGTTACCAATATCTGTTTCGTGCCTTAAGCAAAAATACACACACATTCCTGGCTTGAAAGGAAGTGTAAAAAGAAATATAGCAGCCCTTACATACAGTGGTAGGGACGCGGTTGGCGCTGTGGGTTAAACCATAGAGCCTAGGACTTGCCAATCAGAAGGTCGGCGGTTCGAATCCCCGCGACGGGGTGAGCTCCCGTTGCTCGGTCCCTGCTCCTGCCAACCTAGCAGTTCGAAAGCACGTCAAAGTGCAAGTAGATAAATAGGTACTCTGGCGGGAAGGTAAATGGCGTTTCCGTGCACTGCTCTGGTTCACCAGAAGCGGCTTAGTCATGCTGGCCACATGACCCAGAAGCTGTACGCCGGCTCCCTCGGCCAATAAAGCGAGATGAGCGCCGCAACCCTAGAGTCGGCCACGACTGGACCTAATGGTCAGGGGTCCCTTTACCTTTACATACAGTGGTACCTTGGGTTACGAACTTAATTTGTTCCGGAAGTCCGTTCTTAACCAGAAGCGTTCTTAACCAGAGGTGCGCATTCCCTACAAAGGCCTCCCGCAGCCCCGGAAGCGGATTGCGTTCGTATCCCAGGACACCTACTTCCGAGTTTGTGGAGTTCGTAACCCGAAGCGTTCATACGCAGGACTGTTGGTAACCCGAGGTACCACTGTATTGCCAAAGCTGGAGATTAATTTTTGGTGGTGTACTAAGTAAAAGTCAATTGAACCCAGATACTGTGTTATGCATTTGTGGCTGGAGGGCATGCAGCCCTCAAAATGCAAAGCCCCTCTACAAAGTTGAAAATCGTTATCTGGTTGTAGATTCTACCCTGAAGGGCTAGATACAGAACTCTCCATAGCGTGTTAAAATGAAACCCCCCCCCTTTCTCTCTAGCCTCTTAGGGAGGTGAAGGTTTTCACTCTCCAGGCAGGATTTACACAGTAGTTCATTGTGGTTGTTTTCCTCCCGGGCACACTTGCGTCTGAGATGCTTTTTCTCTCTTTTCTGGGAGCAGCTCCCTGGTGTGTGATCTGTGGGTCTGGTAAAATTGACCCACTGGCCACATAGTAAATACAGGTGGATTAAAGGAGTCAGGTTTAACCAGTTAGCAGTGCCTCTGGATAAAAAGTTGACAAGTGTATCTGTTTACCTATGAGGGTTTGCCACATGCTTAATGATATAATAAACGGCAAGTTAATTTAGTGTGGCTTAATGCTCACATGGTCAGTGCCCAGTGCCAGGAATATAGCAGGGCTGGAGCTTGGAGTGGCAAGTAATCTGCTTTGCATGCATTAGCTACGAGGTTCAATCCTGAGCATCTCCATGTAGGGCTGGGAATGTACCCCACCCGAAATCTTGGAGAGCTGCGGCCAGTCTGTGAAGACAGTGCTGGACTTGGTGTACCAATGGCCTGACTCTGTATAAGACAGCTTCCTATGTTCCTAACCTCTCCTGAAATCACTGCTTGCTCTCTATCTGTTAGTCTTTAGATGGGTTCCTTTGGGATCTCTTAAGTGTTGTGTTGTACTGGTTGGTGTGGGAATTTGCAACTAATCGCCTCTTTCACTGCTTTCCTTTCCTGCTGCCATTGGATTCCTCCAGGGCCCATCCCTTCTCACATTCCTTTAGGTAAGACTCTGTTCAAAAGGGATATCTGCAAGGAATCTGGTTAAACAAGGTTGTTTTCCAGGCATACACATGAGCCTCACTTTCAGTTGAAAGGAAAGGGATCGGGAACCACTAATGGCCACATAACACTCCTGCCCTCCAGAGCCATTTATAGATGCTACCAGTATCTTTCCAATAAGCTCAAAGCCAAAAGCTTCTGGTTTTCCCTCTTAAAAAAGGAGAGGTTATTGGCTGCTTAATCTCTCATGCATACATGCTCCCAAATGCCTTTTTGGGGTGGTCATGTTAAACGCAAGAACTGGTTTGACACAACAGAAGAGCCTGAACAGCTTTCCTTTGGCTTCGTTCCACAACTTGGCTCAGATGGGGGCCGGATAAGACACTTGAGAACAACAGCCAGTTGGCCTACAATAGACGGTGCTGGGCAAACCGGACCTTTGCTCCTCCCCAGACAAAGGCAGCTTTTTTACACCAAAGTGTCACAACTATGCGGGTTCATTACATGCTTGGCGGGAGCTTTTAGCTGCTCTCCTTTTCCACCGATGGCTTTAGACTGAAGGCAAGTTGGGGTGTTCGGAAACCTAGTGCTGCAAAAGCCATCTGAATGCCTCCTTCCCACTTTGCTGTGTCGACAGTATTGTGTGCTGCCCTGCCTCTCCCCCTCCCCTTTTTTTAAACAGAGGCCACTCCAGGGCTTGGTTGCGGGCCAGATGCGTCTCTTGGGCAGAGCACAGTATTAAAAGGCTTTCCCTTGAATTAAAATGAATTGGTGCTTGTGTGAGCGGCATTGGCTTTTTGACCAGAGGCAGTATTGCTGCAGTGCAACATCCAGCCTGCTCCTGTAATGTGGGATGCTGGACTTTAAGCTCCTCTGGGTGGTGACATGTCCTGTTCATGTTGCCCTTCAACAGAAGAGGGGAACCTGGTGCCTACAGATCCTACAACCCATCCATTTGGATAGGTCTGAATTGGAGTTGTAGACTGGAGGGCTGTGTGTTCGTCACGCTTGCTCTCTAAGGTGCAGCAACACCAGTGGATGCTTTTGAGTCTGGGGTCCTCAACCCATTTAAGCCCAGGAGCGCATTTGGGAATCAAAAACAGCTGCGGGTGCCACAAAATACCCATTTCGCAGGAGAAAAACTGGCAGTGCTCAGAGCCTTTCACTCCCCAAAAGACCCAGGCTAAACCCCTATATGGGATGCAGGTGGCGCTGTGGGTTAAACCACAGAGCCCAGGGCTTGCCGATCAGAAGGTTGGTGGTTCGAATCCCCGCGATGGGGTGAGCTCCCATTGCTCAGTCCCAGCTCCTGCCAACCTAGCAGTTTGAAAGCACCTCAAAGTGCAAGTAGATAAATAGGTACCGCAAAGGAGTATGTAAAAATGGATTGTTAACAGGTGAGAATGTAAAGTTATAATATATTAAGATAAAGGATTAAGATAAAAACAAAGAGGGAAAGGATTTGCTGAATTAACTAACTGAACTGGAATACAAAAAAGGGAGGTGTGAGGAGGTCAGGGAAACAAGTAAATGAAAGACAAGATATGGAAAGATTGATTTGTTTTTAATTGTTTTTATTTTTCTGTATTTTGTATTTTTTTCCTTCTTTTTTCTTTCTTTTTCTTATTTTTGTAACCTTTTCTGAAACTTTAATAAATATCATTAAAAAAAAAAGATAAATAGGTACCGCTCCGGCGGGAAGGTAAACGGCGTTTCCGTGCGCTTCTCTGGTTCGCCAGAAGCGGCTTAGTCATGCTGGCCACATGACCCGGAAGCTGTACGCCAGCTCCCTCGGCCAATAAAGCGAAATGAGCGCTGCAACCCCAGAGTCGTCCATGACTTGACCTAATGGTCAGGGGTCCCTTTATCTTTAAACCCCTACATAGCCCAAAAAGCAGACCACCCTCCAAGAAGCAAAGAACCCCACCAAGACCTCTCCCTGGAAGTTTTAGTGCCCAAAGGTACCATATTGGGGGACCCCAGCTTTAGATACTCCTCTTCCCAGGCTGATTTGAATCGAGATCAGCAGTGGCGTTTTGTATCTATTTACTAGTCGACAGGCAGCCTGGCTATTTGGGCAGAGCTGTAGGTTCCTTTGCTTTTAGTTATAGACCTCTGGCACACTTTGGAGGGGGCGTTTCTTTCTAGGGTGGGTGGGGGTTTCAGAACCTCGGAGAACCTGCTTGTAAAAGATTGCATTTTCAGCTGTGGTGGCCTATCGAGGAAGGAACAGAGGAGCTATGCAATTTGCGCCCCCGAAACACAGTTCTGCACAAAGGAGGTCTCCCAAAATGCTTTGCGGTTTTGTCATGGCACTATGTGGATGGGCGCTTCTGGGTGTGGCGGCTTCCAGGGTTTTAACTGCTTCTAATATGTTCCTCCTTTCCCCTTAATGCTTCCGAGTAGCAGCTACTCCATTCGTCACTCGATAAGTATGCCAGCTATGAGGTAAAGTAGCAAAAGCCCCGTCTCTTTTGCAAGTCCATATTTGCCTACGGGTGACTCTGTCTCTGCTAAATGTGGGGGGGTGGCGGCACAGCAATGTGACCCCTCAGAGGGAAAAAGATTGTGTATTGTGAATTGTTAATAATTTGGATATTTATGTCCTGCCCGTCGTCAAGGTTTTCACGGCGGCTAACAAACATGCAGTTACAAACATTGCAAAATATAAAATACCGGGTAAAAGTGCAAATCCATAAAAATGTGAGCGGCTGCAAATCCTGTGGCACAGAGACAAAAAATGACAGCAAGAAAACGAAGGTATCTGACTGGTGCTTAAAATACATTGAAGAAAAGGTGCTCTGGGGAGGGTGTTGCGAAGTCCTGGCATCACCACTGAAAAGCCCCTCTCCTCCCCCCCCCCATCCCCAAACAGCCACTTACCACCCTCAGGATCCAGTTAGATTGTTTTGCTTTTAAAATATTTCATTCTCTCTTGCCTGCTGCAAAAGAACAGTGGGGTGGCTGGTCAGTGGATATTAATAGGAATGTATCTTCAGTCTATAGATATTAACTAAGGCAGTTCCCCAAATCAGCTTTATGTAGACAATTTTTTTAAAAAATCAACCCACAAATGTGGTTCTGTGTGATGGATCACTTTCAACTGGTGGGCCTGGCAAACTACTTTTTCAGAATCAATCACTGTCCACTCGAAACAAAAACAAAAAAATCCTTCCAGTAGCACCTTAGAGACCAACTAAGTTTGTTATTGGTATGAGCTTTCGTGTGCATGCACACGTCTTCAGATACACTGAAACAGAAGTCGCCAGACCCGAGTGAGTGCTAACATCAAGGCTGATGAACCTACTTTTAAGCTCCTGTGTTTGATGGCTGGTTCACATTGTATTATACAGTTCTAGTTTTTCGAAATGGCTATTACAAAGCTTTCTTATGGCTCAAGAACACATCTACGGGGACATCTTCTCAACCATGACTAAGTCTATTTTGATAGCTGGTGCCTCAGCCTACTTCGAAAGTAGGATAGGCTGAGAGATTGTGACTTGCCCATGGGCTTTGCGGCCAGGGGATTCGAAGCAAGTATCTCGGGCCCATAGCCATGTGGCATAATGGTCAGAGTGTTAGACTGGGACCTGGGAGAGCAGGGTCTGAATCTCCACTCAGCCATGAAGCTCACTGGGTGACCTTGGACCAGTCATCATCTCTTAGCCTGACCTACCTCACAGGGTTGTCGTGAGGATGGAATGAAATGTAGAGAACCATGTACACCACCTTGAGATCCTTGGAAGAGAGAGGTGGTATATAAATGTAATAAACAAATATATTCTATCAGTTACACCATGCTGAATCTCAGCCTACTTTGGGAACTGGACTCTTCAGTTATGAAAGTTTGGCAGCTTATCTTGGTAACCTGTTCTCCAAACCGAGCTAAATGAAGACGACTGGAGGCAACTGAGATACTTTTGAACTAATTCCACTGAATGTTTTTGTGTGTGTTCCCGGGTCTCTTGATATTTGATTTTTCTCTTTTTAATTTTGGGGAGGAGGGGACGTTGTGTATGTGTGTGTCTGTGTGCTACTTTAGGATGTTCTCTGGTTGGAACCCTAAATTCAAAGCTGCCAAGTAGTTTTTGATATTGACTTCCTCTGCAGTTGGGTGCACATTAATTTATCTGAAACAGGTTGGCGAATGTTGGTAGCAGAACCAGGAATTTGCAGCAGCTGTGGTTGAGCCAACCTTTTCAGGGGCCATGAGTGCTTGGGGGGGTCGGGTCTGTAGATGCTTTGCCACCTGCAAAGCTAGCTGCCTGCCTCAAAACGGAATGCAAGTTTCTAATATGCCTGTGCAGTTTTATTTTCTCACTTGCTTCTTCCTCTTTTTCCCTTAAGAAATTCTGCAACCTTCAAGTCTTTTGAAGACCGTGTTGGAACCATAAAGGTAATTTCCCTCCCATGAAGCCATGATGTGTTTAGGATCGGCGCGTTTCTGCTAGACGAGCAAGATGCCTGCTGTCATAACTGGCTGGGTGTGTGCAACGGGAGAGGTTGCATACTGTAAAACCAGGGAGAGAGACCCATACGAGTGAATGAAAAGCCTCCTTGGATGAGAAAGGGGGTGTAGGTGGGGGCAGCCACCTTTGTCATTAAGAACCTGTCCTCCTGTCCGCTGAGTCCCATCCTGTTTTTATATTGCTTGATCGCACTCTAGTGTGAGGGAACTGGGAACTGGCTTCTGTACAAAGGTTTGTGCACAGGAAAGATAGAATGTGGGGAGGGCAAGGGTTCAAACGACGCTTGAAGTGAAGGACATGAGGCACGAGTTGGTAATGCAGATGAGCTGTGCATAAGCAAACTGCCAGCTAGCTCTGCTGAGGCTTTTTTTATTAGCACAATATGCAAAACCAGTCAGATGCATTTTGGACTGTGACCTTTACACATCTTCCAATCCCAAGATTGAGGGGGGGTACAAAGTTATTTTGGCACCTGTTTCCACCGCGTCATTTTCCCCTTAAACAGTGTACAGCGGTACCTTGGGTTACATACGCTTCAGGTTACATACGCTTCAGGTTACAGACTCTGCTAAGCCAGAATAGTACCTCGGGTTAAGAACTTTGTTTCAGGATGAGAACAGAAATCGTGCTCCGGCGGCGCAGCAGCAGCAGGAGGTCCCATTAGCTAAAGTGGTGCTTCAGGTTAAGAACAGTTTCAGGCTAAGAACAGACCTCCAGAACGAATTAAGTATTTAATCCGAGGTACCACTGTATAACGAAGGGGACAAAGGTCACAGACAGGGCATGGCAGACCACTAAGAGAGCAAAGGTTAGATAGAGGGCATGATGGCTTGTCTGTGGGTGGAAGTGTGCTAACGGTCATTCCTTCAGATGCTGGGTGGAATTCAATGCGCTATTACAAATGTTCTGATTATGCAAGCAGTTCCACTTGCCAGCTGCAATGGTCCTCCCTCTCCTCTCCCCGTGCTGTGTTCTGGGGGCACACCTCACCCCAATCCGATTTCGGGGGAAGCAGAAGGGAGGGGAAGCTCCCTTGCGCAACTGGAAGCTGTTGCACAGAACCTCTGCAGATGGGGTTCTTCATGCGAGCCCCGCCCACTGCTTCCTGCTCTCACCTGTTCCCATTCCTTCTTTTTCGTCCAGTCCAAAGTTGTGGGCGGCAAAGACAACGGCACCGATGAGCTCCACTCCCCATCAGCATCTGGCGACAAGCCCTCCCAAGACAACGCGCCTTTCTAAGTCTACATCCGTGGTGCATGACTGCCAGAGCCTCGCCCCTTGTTCTTCCCAACATGCAAGACGAAAGGAAAAGGTTCCTGGGCCGCAGGTCCCACTCTGACGAGAGAGATCCATACATCATATATGTAGACGTTCTTTTGCTGCTGGATTCTTCAGGTCCAATAAAGTGAACACACAGTGTTTTGTACACTTATATATTTTACACTAAAAAGGTTTCTAGATGGAACGCATTGCTGCGCTGCCTTTTTTGGAAGAGCGCCAGCAATGAGGATTCTGCAACCCTGGCCCAAAACAGTCCCTTTTTTTTTTGGCACCAGAGTCCTGCACTCTTTCCTCCCACTCCTACCCCCTCTAATGTGCGGGCAAAAAAATTCTGTATGTCATGTAGAAAGAATAGTTCTCAGATGCCGCTAGCTGCACAGGGAGTTTCTCTCAATTCCTGCTCCATCTTCTCCTCTGCATATAGCTAGCCAGCTTTCTGCTATTGTGGCTTTCTCTGCGATTGGAAGCACCGGGAAAGCTTGAGAAGCCTGCAATTTCCACTTAAGATATATAACCAGGTTTGGGGGGGTTTCTTCCGGGAAGCAGGGGAGGGGGGGTGATAGAAGATATTTAGAGCCTCTATTTAGCGACTGCCTACCTTTGCTACACTGATTCTCTAGCTTTAATGAATCTCAGAACCTTTATTTTTTTGGAATGCAGTGGACTTCAGAACATACCAGCTTTTAGCATCGACATTTAGGGGCAATCTACCTTTGAATGCGGAAGCTGAAACACAAGCCTTACATCACCACCTGCTTTACTGGTTTATAACCTTTTTTATATCTCAAAAGCGCAAAGAATTCTTTTTTGAGGGGGGTGGGAGGGAAGGGGTGAAGCACTGGAGTTCTGCATCCTACCATAGTAATCGCATGCGGATGTGCTGGTCTTGTGTTCATTTCATCGGTGCGTGACGGTGCACATGCCTGCTTTTGCTCTCTCTCTCTTCTGAGTGCGTGGAACTTGCTTCTCTGCCTCTGGGTTTATGCCTCTGTTTTCTTAGTCCACCCATTTAATCAGATTAAGGAAGGACATGCTGATCGCAGCACAAGAGAGCTATCGTGGAGGGCTCCTTCTCTCTCTCTCGGTTTGGTTCTCCTACCAGGAACCTCCTTAAAATACTTTGTACACTTTATGTGGCAACAAAGAGCTCCACCTCTGATCTCTTTTTGTTTGCAGCACTTGCCACCGGTTCCTGGCTCTGTTTTCACTCAATGCTAGGAGCACTAGTATGTGGTGTGTCTGCTCCTCCTTCCGAAAAAGGCTGCAAACCTTCCACTGTCCTGACCCCTTAGTTCTAAGGCAGAGGTGCCTCTTAAATTATCCAAACCTTTCTGTGCCTTAGAGGCTCAGTGGGACTTCAGCAGTGCCCTAAGTACATATCAATAAAGCTGTTTTGCTTCAAGGCCTTGGTGCCCCCCAGAAGGCTTCAAGCTCTTATCTGACCCCTCCTGCCCAGCCCCCCCCGCCCCCCGAGAAGCAAGTTTCAACACTTAATGTGCTGATTGTAGAACTCTCCCTGTGTCCTGTGTTGCCTATGGACTGTGACCACGCCGTGTCGACCTGGCACAACGGATGAGAGAATCTGCAGGGTGTGGGGGTAGCATTTGCTGGAGTTCGTTCTAGGGTAAAGTAGGCACCCGTGTTGGGTGGGGAAAGCGGTGCCACTGGGACCGGGGAGCTGTTAGAACACAGACTGAACTGTTTCTCCTGTACAGGTGACTACGGGGGGGGAACTTTGTCAATAAAATATTCTTTTTTGAAAAGCAAAATGGCTGTCTTCATCTTTGGGCTTGTGTACCAGGTGCAAACCTGCCCAAGCGCCCTGTGGTTTTGACCTTGGCTTTAGGGTGACCCTCCTTGCACTACAGAAACGGAGTTCAGATATTTCTAAATGGATGACACGGTAGGTTGCTCCTGATGTGATTGTCCTTGTTCACTGCAACTTATTTGTGCCAGCGGTGCTGAACTGAACTGATGGCAGCCCAGGGTGCGGGAGGCTTTGTCTGCAGCGGATGAAATATGAAGGCAGTCAGGGGTTGGCTGATGAGTGGAGGTGGGCTAGAGGAGAGTCGTCCGACAATGAAGGGGTGATTCAGATGGTTTGGGAAAGGCTTTGGAAAGTGAGCGGGGGGAGGCGGGGAGAGGAAGTGGTTTCACAAGTCTCTGTGGCCGTATACAATGTCAGAGGTCAGCAAGGCTTACCTTGCCTGGGCCGGTTTACTGCCGTGGAGCCCCCTCCGCGGGCCAGATCGCAGGTGCGCATGAGTGCACGTGACCGCAATTTTCGGTGTCTGCGCAGACGCGATTTCTGGCGACTGCATCTGCGCAGATGCGATTTCCGGCATCTGCGCATGCACAGGCACAATTTCTGGCACCGCGGAAACGAGTCCCCGTGCCGCACTGTGCTGGTTTAGCACAGTGCGTGGGGACTCGCCAAGTGGGTGGCTTGGTTCAGGGCTGGCTTGGGGGCCAGTAAAATGACCCCCGTGGGCCACAGGTTCCCAGTCCCTGTACAACGCTGTTGGGAACCAGCGGGGAGATGAGCACACAAGCGTCTTCTCTAAGGGAAAAACAGTCAAATCTCTTGGTCTTTAAACAGTATTAGCTAGAGGCCACTTACATGCATTTGACCATTTCATGTTGGACGATCAGAACAATGCTGTAGCAATGAGAAACGGCAACCATATTTACACCTGATGTTTGCACAGAAGGCCTGTTGCAAACCATCTGTACCTTTTGCATTTCATAGCTTTCTGACTCACCTGTGTATACTGCCTCTCCTATTTGTCCTCCTGCCCCTGCTGCCCACCCTTCAAAGATGAAGGTATTTGTGTAATACAATCTGCCAACTGAGGATAACTCTTTATGCGTTGAATTTCTATACCACACTTCACCCAAAGATCACAGGCTGGTTTACAATATAAAAACACAAAAATGCATACCATAACACAAGAACAAAACCCTCCCCCCCCCCGCATAGTTTAAAAGGCCGTAGATTTTTTAATTAGCCAAGTGTCTGGGAGAAGAGGAATGTTTTTCTCTGGTGTCTAAAGATACGTAACAAAGGTGCCAGGCATACAAATTAGCAACTGTAGAAAAGGACCGTTCTCTTGTTGCCACCCACTGGACCTCTTGTGGAGGAGGCACAAGAAGAAGGGCCTCAGATGGTGATCACAGGGTCTGGGTCAGTTCATATGGGGAGAGGCGGTCCTTGAGGTTTTGTGGTCCTGAGCTGTTTAAGGCTGGTGACCCTGTGGGTTAAACCACAGAGCCCAGGACTTGCCGATCAGAAGGTTGGTGGTTCAAATCCCCGCGACAGGGTGAGCTCCCGTTGCTCGGTCCCTGCTCTTGCCAACCTAGCAGTTTGAAAGCACGTCAAACTGCAAGTAGATAAATAGGTACTGCTCCAGCGGGAAGGTAAACGGCGTTTCCATGCGCTGCTCTGGTTTGCCAGAAGCAGCTTAGTCATGCTGGCCACGTGACCCGGAAGCTGTATGCCGGCTCCCTTGGCCAATAAAGCGAGATGAGCACCGCAACCCCAGAGTCGGCCACGACTGGACCTAATAGTCAGGGGTCCCTTTACCTTTTAGGTCAATGCCAACACTTTGAATTGGGCCCTGAAACTTAATTGCTAGCCAGTGCAGTTGGGCCAGCATAGGTGTAATATGCTCAAAAGAAGAAGAAGAAATATGCTCAAACCATCTTGCCCCGGTGAGCAACCTGGCTGCTGAATTCTGCACCGGCTGAAGCTTCTGAACCATCTTCAGAGGCAGCCTTAAGTTTAAATTGTTGCTGTAATCTGTCCTAGTGGTTAGCAGAACATAGACAAACTATGGTTAGTTTTAACAAGCAAGCATCATAAACAACAGTTTGCAGTTTGCTCAGGGAAACCATAGCTAAACCTAGCAACTTTTCTCCCTTACCATAACATTCTGTGCTTAGTTGAAAATACGGGAAGCAGGTCCATTGTATCTTGTAGTGAGGTTCAAGGAGGAGGGGATGTTAACCCATGATCTCTCCTGAAGTGCTAAAACTATGGACTGCCTACTTGGCACGAAACCAGTCTGTTACAAATACAATGAATTGGATGCCAGAGTATTTAAAGGGCACAAGAATCACTGTTGCGTTTGGGTTCTGCTTGAGGGGTTTCTCATGGGCATCTTGTTGGCCGCTGTGGGAATAGGATGGAGCACATGGTGGTCCTTGAGCCTGATCCACCAGGGCTTTTACATTCTTAGCTGTTTCAAAATTTGCATTTGCAGAAAGGAAAGCAGACAGTGAAAGCTAATTTTGCAATTAGCCTTTTTAACAGCGGAGGCTTTGAGGTTTAATCCCTGGCATGTTGGGTACAGATTGTTAGAACTTGTCCAGTAAAAGCACCTGTTCACAGCAGCTGGAGAATGGTTAAGTGCCTTGTTGATACTGCAGTGTGGATTTCCCTCAGATGAGAAAATTTCCTTTGGAAATGTGTATCAGCATTATGATACAGACAAGAGACCAGTTTGGAATTCTCTTTCTGCACAGTGAACCAGGACTTGCTGAGATGAGTCACCTGGACAACAAAGAGAAAACAGCAAAAAGGTTTGCGTCCTCTGCCTCCTCTCTCTGGTGCTCAAGGGACAATGCAATGCAGAATGCAAGACAATTAAAAACATCATGAAATGTAAAGCAGTCTGACTGGCTTCCTTGGCTCCTGAGATACTATCACAAGCAGACACTTGAAGTAGCTGCTGTCTTAAGCTTGGGAAGGATTTTGTCTGTAAATTTAGGCACTGACCTTGAGTTCACTCCGTATATTAGAATTCTGGGTCCCACAGCAAAGCTAACTCACCACACTGATCCAGGGTGCATAAAAGAAAACATGCAAGGTTTACTGAATTAAACAGGACTCACATGGTTAGGACTGCACTGTTAGGTGACTTTAAATGTGGTTGGACAAACTGATGGAGAATTGGTCTAGTTGTGCCATCATCACCATCATTTTGTATTTGTATACCATCTTTCTATCTTAAAATACTCAAGGCGGTTTGCAAGCTGAAGAAACAAAAAACGCACATCTTATAACAATCTAATGCAATACAAAAATGTGATGACAAAACAAAACTTTAAAATAAGCAACCTACATCAAAAAAGTAACATTCAACAATCATTAGGATAATATAAAATAATAATATCAACATAAAAAAGTTAAACAGAAATCCACTCAGCAGTTACAATAAATAATTTCTAAACTATAATCAATAAAACAATGGCAAGCCACAGTAGTAGTAATAAACAAACAAACAAACAAATAAATAAAAAAATTATTTATACCCTGCCCTCCCCAGCCAAGACCGGGCTCAGAGCGGCTAACACCAGATATAAAACGATCGATTGAAATACAACTTAAAAAACAAGATTAAAATACAACATTAAAATGTAGCTTCATTTCAGCAGAAACTCAAAAACTTTTTTGGGGATGAAAACATCAAGTCTTCACCAAGGCTAGCTATCCAGACTGGTCCTACGTGGGTCAGAAAAAAGCCAGGGAAGTCCCCAAATAGGAGTTCCATCACAGAAGGAAAAAGGAAAAAGAAAGAGGGGGAGGGGATCAAGTTAATTCCAAGCCAAATGCCAGGCGGAACAACTCTGTCTTACCGGCCCTGCGGAAAGAAATCAGATCCTGCAGGGCCCTGGTCTCATGAGACAGAGCGTTCCAACGTGGTGTAGTGGTTAAGAGCGGGAGTTCGTAATCTGGGGAACCGGGTTCGCGTCTCCGCTCCTCCAAATGCAGCTGCTGGGTGACCTTGGGCTAGTCACACTTCTCTGAAGTCTCTCAGCCCCACTCACCTCACAGAGTGTTTGTTGTGGGGGAGGAAGGGAAAGGAGAATGTTAGCTGCTTTGAGACTCCTTCTGGTAGTGATAGAGCGGGATATCAAATCCAAACTCCTCCTCTTCTTCTCTTCCACCAGGTCGGGGCCAGTGTTGAAAAGGCCCTGGCTTTGGTTGAGGATAATCTGACTTCCTTCCATTCAAAACTCATTTTTACAAATGAGAACAAATCTGAGGCATAATTGTCTTAAGGGCCGAGGGTAATGAAAGCAGTTTGAATGGTTAAGGTATCTGTCTCAAGTATGTTTTAGAATAGAATAGAATTTCTTATTTATACCCCGCCCATCTGGCTGGGTTTCCCCAGCCACTCTGGGCGGCTTCCAACAGAGTATTAAAATACAGTGGTCTGTTAAACATTAAAAGCTTCCCTAAAGAGGGCTGCCTTCAGATGTCTTCTAAAAGTCTGGTTTAAGTCTGGTTCTAAAAGTCTGGTTGTTTTAGACAAGGAAAGTATATAGCCACAAATATTTCTTACAGATGTTCTGCCTTGTGGCTTATTTGGAGTTGATGCATTGGGCTCCATTGGGAGAAAGGGTGAGATATAATTTTAATACATAAAATAATAAATAATGTGGTGCCCTTCAGATGTTGCTGGACTCTGATTGCGGCGGCCTCAGCCGGCATAGCCAATGGCTCAAGGATGCTCACAGCTGTCACTCAAGAGCAGCTCGAGGCTGCCATGCTGACTACATCCGATGTGCAGAGACAGCATAGATCTGTGGACACATAAAAGGCAGCCAGTCTCCTCATGCCCTGTTTGTAATTGCCTGGGTCCCTCTGCACGACTGCATTTGGAGATGGCATGCCAGACCAGACAAGGCTTTGATCTCTTCCAGCAG
This sequence comes from Podarcis filfolensis, assembly GCF_964270895.1. Lineage (NCBI taxonomy): Eukaryota > Metazoa > Chordata > Lepidosauria > Squamata > Lacertidae > Podarcis > Podarcis filfolensis. The sequence goes on along the minus strand of NC_139609.1, from coordinate 93,803,936 downwards.
GACTGTTTCATATGATAAAGTAGCTCAGCAAGAGATGCTCTCATTAAGCAATGGGTGGGAGGGAAGGAGACACGCAGCCCGGAGAGGTGTCATCTTTGTGGCTTTTTGTGCGGCGGAGATTTTGCATTCCAGAACATCCTGTCGCCTCTTCTTTACTAGATAAGATCCCAATTCCTGGACATCTTGGGAGGAGCATAATTAGCCCAAAATAAATCTGCAACTAATTCTGATTTTAGAGTTTGAAAGTGGTGCATGGACCATGCCTCCGACAGCTGCGGCGCATGACTGCAGCTGCCTGCATTAAAAGTTGGCCCTAGGGCGAAGGAATGTAAATAGTGCCCCTTAAATCTCGAGTTTTTCTTGCAATGCTCTTACGATATTTTTGAAGGCTAATGACATCAGAACCTGAACTGCTAATTGAAAGAAAATTGGGAGCTTCCAAAAAGAGGCCAAACTAATTTGCTGTCATAACAAAATTGGTTGGCCTTATGTTCATAAGAGAAAGCAGTACTTTTCGAAAAAAGTGTGCAGGAGAGATCAGAAAGAGAAAAGCTCCCAGCCCCCATAACACTATAATTTAGATGAAGAGAGACCCTAGGCTACTCCACCTGTGAGGGCCCCCCATCCCCCACCCTCATGACTAGAAGAAAATGGAAATGTTATAAACAAAATTTAGTGAAGCCAAGGATGACGATGGATATTTAAAATTCTGCAATTCACAATTTCTCCTCTAAAGGAGAAAACTTCATCAAAATTGGTTTGTCTAAGTTTGTCACTTTCAATGTGCAGAATGCTCAGTGTGCACAACCTCTCGAGACATTGTGGCCCTTAAATCATTTTTAATTCTTTTGAGTCTTGAAAAACTCCTCTATCCTGAGCAGTTAGTGACCATAAAGCTAAGAAATAGCTGCAAGATTGCTTCCACATTAGGAAAGGCCACCTGAATTTTTTCCTTGTATGTTGTTGTTGTTTTGTCGTTTAGTCGTGTCCGACTCTTCGTGACCCCCTGGACCAGAGCACGCCAGGCACTCCTGTTTTCCACTGCCTCCTGCAGTTTGGTCAAACTCATGCTGGTAGCTTCGAGAACACTGTCCAACCATCTCGTCCTCTGTCGTCCCCTTCTCCTTGTGCCCTCCATCTTTCCCAGCATCAGGGTCTTTTCCAGGGAGTCTTCTCTTCTCATGAGGTGGCCAAAGTATTGGAGCCTCAGCTTCAGGATCTGTCCTTCCAGTGAGCACTCAGGGCTAATTTCCTTAAGAATGGATGCATCTGATCTTCTTGCAGTACACGGGACTCTCAAGAGTCTCCTCCAGCACCATAATTCAAAAGCATCCATTCTTTGGCGATCAGCCTTCTTTATGGTCCAGCTCTCACTTCTATACATCACTACCGGGAAAATCATGGCTTTAACTATACGGACCTTTGTTGGCAAGGTAATGTCTCTACTTTTTAAGATGCTGTCTAGGTTTGCCATCGCCTTTCTCCCAAGGAGCAGGCGTCTTTTAATTTCGTGACTGCTGTTTCCTTGTATATAATTTGATAAAGGTCTGTATGGTACAGAGAGTGCTCTGCTGTAAGCCTATGGCTTTGTCTCACGTACAGGTGAAAGTGCAAAGTTAAATAAATTTCAGGTCTATATCTTCTGGGTATGCTTCCATCCAGTGGCGTAGCGTGGGTTGTCAGCACCCGGGGCAAGGCAAGTAATTTGCGCCCCCTAACCCGTGGATTTGCGCCCCCTAACCCGTGGATTTGCGCCCCCTAACCTATGGATTTGCCCTAACCCCAGATGTTGCGCCCGGTGCGGCCGGCCCCCCCTGCACCCCCCACGCTACGCCACTGCTTCCATCAACAGTTCAACACCTTGCTGAATTTCTTGCTCAGATGCTTTCAGAATAGCAAGAATGGAAAACAATTGTGCAGCATCACTGTATACACAGTACTTCTTTTTAAATTGGCTTCAAGTGCATCTAATATAGAAATATAGGAATAAAGGATTTAATCGTTCTGCCCTGAGGTCTAGCACCAAGGGCCTTCTGGCAGTTCCCTCACTGTGAGAAGCCAAGTTACAGGGAACAAGGCAGAGGGCCTTCTCGGTAGTGGCACCCGCCCTGTGGAACACCCTCCCACCAGATGTCAAAGAGAAGAACAACTACCAGACTTTTAGAAGACATCTGAAGGCAGCCCTGTTTAGGGAAGCTTTTAATGTTTAACTGACTACTGTATTTTGAAAGCCGCCCAGCCAGATGGGCGGGGTATAAATTATAAATTATAATAATTATTATAATGCTTCTGAATACCAGTTGTGGCAGCCACAGGAGGAAAGAAGGCTCTTGCACTTGGGTCTTCCTTGTGGGTTTCCCACAGGCACCTGGTTGGCCACTGTGAGTACAGGAAACTCACAGCACAGTCGTAAGCACTCAGAAGTCCTATTGAGCTCAAAAGGGGATTTCTTATTATGCTTAGAAGTGCCACTGATTTTTATGCAATACAGTGCATTGTGCCATACAGTGCACCACGCAGCCTACCTTACTAGGCTGTTGTCAAGATTACAAATATATTTGTAATGGTTGGACCACTAATCCAAATAAAAAAGAATGAGAAAGGCAAATGCTAAACACTGCTACGATTTTGATTAGCCTAGTCTAGGCATGGCACCTCTCCAGATCCATGCTGGAAGGCCAATTGACTAGAATCATAGAATTACTGATATGGAAGGGAGTCATCTAATCAGCCACCCCCCTGCAAAGCTAGAATCTTAACAGTGGTCTCCCATCCAATTTGAAACCGCATCGGACCCTGCTTAGCTTTGACAAATGTGCTAGCTGTTCTTGCTTATTGCAGCAGGTTTGTCCCTTTACTGCTTTTGACAATAATGTATCTGTTTAATTATTTGGTGGTGCTCACTGATTGCGTCCCAGTGGCCATGAAGTTCCAGGGGCCACGGCTGATGAATCCATGCATTCCAGAGGTCATGCGGTTGCAACATTTTTACTTGAAGCAGAGTGCACAATCCATATTTACTTTTCATTTCCAGGCAGTGCTGAACAATCACATCTCGTTATTCCAAATTTTAATTTAATAATTTATTATTATGTAGCTAAATACCTCTCTCTCTCCACTCCCCATCTCTGTGCCATTTCTTTGTCTGTTAGTTGGTGTAGAGATTGAGACCTCATTCTAACTGCAATTAAGACTTAATGCACCCAACCGGGGGAGGGAGGGGAACTGACGTCATTTCACGAACATAAGCATGTCAGCCAACCTTTCTTTCAGCCTTCCCTGGTGGTCTAGTGGTTAGGATTCGGCGCTCTCACCGCCGCGGCCCGGGTTCGATTCCCGGTCAGGGAATGACATTTTTTAAATAAAAAAGATTCTTAAATCCAGGCACATTTACAAAGGGCGAGGAGCTCGCTTTGATTTTAGCATTTGCTTCTGCACAGGCTGCTTTTCATTCCCTGAATGCAATACTTTGCAGGCTTTTGCTTCTTTTTTTTGCATTTGGAAGCGTGCACCATCCGCTCCATGCACGCGCCCTGCTTTTTCCAAGGGAGGCCGCCGCCGCCGCCGCCGCCGGCTGCACCCTTCAAGCTCGCTCCGCGGCCGCGCGCACGCTTAAGAGGATTGCCGCCGCCGCCGCCATGAACGAGGCCGGCGAGCGCGCTTTGCAAGGGGGAAGCCCGCCCCGCGCGCCTCTGCAGCGCCAAGCTGCGATCCCGCGCCTCGTTGCTCCCGAGCAAGCCCGGCCGGGCTCGGTGGACCTTGCTCCCGAGTAAACACGCCTAGCAAGGCTCAGCAGAAGCGGGGTGCCCGGGGGGGGGGTCCCCGATCGAGGATGCGCGCTGCAAGGAGATGCTTCGGGGCAAAGATTTGTGGGGCTACTACGCACCCCGCGCATTGCACGGGGCGCGCCGAGACGTTGCCTCCCCCGGCCTCCTCCAGAGAAGCGCCTCCTTGCAACAATTAAATTATTATTATTGCAATTATTAAATTATTATTATTGCAATTATTAAATTATTGTTATTGCAATTATTAAATTATTATTACAATTATTAAATTATTATTGCAATTATTAAATTATTGTTATAGCAATTATTAAATTATTATTATTGCAATTTGCGCGCGCTCGGGTACCCCGCGTCGCATCCCGCACCTGAAGACGAACACGCCCACCCCTCTGATTTGTGCCTGTAACTTCCCCTAAGCTTACATGATCTGACGTCTACTCAGAAGTAAAAAACAAAAACCATCCCATTTAGTATGTGTGCAATATGACACCCAAGTAAGAGGGTCTCCGGGACTGACCCCCCACCTTTCCTTGGATTGCGGGTGGTTTAGGATTTCCAAGAAAATTAAAACCGACGGTTGTATTATTATTATTATTATTATTATTATTATTATTATTATTATTATTATCATCATCATCATCCTCATCATGCACGGCGTCCCCCCTTCATTTATTTATTTGCAAAGCGCACGACCCCTCCTCCTCCTCCTGGAGATTCCTGCATTGCAGGGGGGGCGGGTTGGACCAGACGACCCTCGGGGGTGGGGATCATCCAGCCCCCTTTCCCAGCTCCACAAGTTTTACGATTCCCAACTCCTTCCTCCCCACTCCTCTTGGCAATTTTTGCTGCATGCCCTCCCTTCCCCTCCTCTTTTTTTTTCCTTCCCGGAGAAGCAGACAGGCCCCTGCTGCCGGAGAAAGGGACGCGGACGGATTGACAGGCAGGCGGGCAGGCGCGCGCCCGCGCCCCCGCGCGCTCCCTTTCCCCGAGCCTCGCCTGCGCCAGGCTGTCTTCCCCTGCGCGAGGGAGGGGGGGGGACGGGAAGGTGAGGGAGCGCGCGCGCACGCACGCACGCACGCACGGAGCCAGGCGTACGGGAGCGAGCCCTGCGCGCGGAGCCTCCGGAACAGCCCGGCGCGTGCCCGACCCTCCTCCTCCTCCTCCTCCTCCGCGAGCGCGCACGCTGCTGGCTCGGGTCGGCGTCGTCGTCGTTCTGCTCCCTCTCGCCGGCCGCCTCGCTCGCTCTCTCTCTGCTCGGTGCTGCTGCTGCCGCTGCCGGCCCCCTTCTCCCCCCCCCCGAGGAAGGAAGCTGCGCAGGATCCGACCCCCCGAGCCCAGCCCGCCGGGAGACGCCGACGGAGGAGGCGGAGGATCCGGCAGGTGAGGAGGGCGCAGCGGAGGCGGCGGCGGCGGCCCAGGCGGGGGAGGAGGAGGAGGAGGAGGGAAGCGGCGGATTTTCTGTCAGCGCCTCACGGTCGGAGGAGGAGGAGGAGGAGGGAGGAGGGAGAAGCCATTGCGGGAGGGGCTCGGGGTCTCTTTCTGTGGCGCATTGGGGGGGGGGCGTCGAAGAGGGGCGTGTGGGGAAATGGAGGGTGGGCGAGGAGGGTTGGAGGGTGGGGGGGATGAGGAGGAATTGGGAGGGGTCGTTGAGGGTGGGGGGAATGGGGAGGAATTGGGGGGTCGTTGAGGGTGGGGGGCAAGGGGCGACTGAGGGTGGGGGGAATGAAGAAGGTTTGTGGGTGGGTGGGTGGGTGGGGGGTAAGGAGGAATGGAAGGTGAGGAGTCATGGAGGGGTGTGTTTGAGGGTGGGGGGAATGAGGAGGAATTGGGAGGGGTCGTTGAGGGTGGGGGGCGAGGACGAATTGAGGGGAATCATTGAGGGTGGGGGGATGAGGAGGGTGTGAAATGGGGAGGGGGTGAGTGAAAGAGAGGGGAAAAATTGAGGCCCACCCCAGAGGTGGGGGGGGAAAGAGGGAGAAGAAGATGGGTGTGTGTGTTTTTTGGGGGGTGGGATGTAGTCAGATTGTGGTGGGTAGGGAAAGAGGAGTGCAAGGAGGTGGGGTGGGGAATGGGGGTCGTTCATCCAGGGAAGTGGGGAGGAAAGAAGGGATGAGGTGGGTTTGGGAAGGGCTGGCAAGAGAGGAGGAAGGGGAGATGGGGAGGGGAATTGGGGGGTCGCTTTTGCGCCGGTGCAGTTGAAGGGCAGAGAGAGGGCTGCTGGTCGGGGTGGGGATGACAGAGGAAAGCGAGACTGGAATTAGGTGGCTGTGGGCAGATCATGCGTAGGGCTGTTGGGTGTTTGTGAAAGAGAAAGTGTTGGGGTCGGAAGCTTCTGTTTCTTCCTGCATGACATAACATCCTCTCTATGTGCCCCCCCCTCGCCAGAGTCTGCCTGGTGATGAGGACAGCCCTGTTAATGCTGATAGACAGATTGCCAAGAAAAAGGCCTCAAGTCATTGGGAAGAAACTACGAGGGGGGCAAAAGAAAGTGAGGCAGGGCTCCTCCTGGGCTCTATTGCAGATGTGTGTCTCTGTGTGCATGTGCTCCTCGACATAATGTGGAGAATGGGGTTGAAAAAGCGGTAGTTCCTGCAGGGGAGAGCTGGTGGTTTATTCTTGGGAACCTCTTTCATCCAAGGTAGGCTGGGGGAACTCCTCATCCCTTCACTGACGTACATATACTCTGTGCCAAGGGAAAGCTATTATCATAGGTACGTGCTCAAGCTCCCTTCTCATGCAGTTCCAAGATAATTAAAGATTAAAAAGCTCACAGATTATATAAATAATGGTCTTATATTTAGGATTGCTGTGTATTCACTGTGATTGATAATGGCAAGTGACATGGGTGGGAGAGAATCAAGAGGTCCTGTTTCCCTAATAGATGAGTCCACAGAATCATTGCACATTTGAGTTTTTATGACACGATGCATTAACTGCATCCGTGAAATGAGTTTGAGAGTTGAATTTGCGTTCTCCCTTGTCTGGTTTTGACTGGTGGCCACCAAATATTTTAGCCTACCCCCACAGATAGTGCCTTTAAATGTTGCTGGATGAAATGAGCAAGGGCCGTGAGTCAGAGCACACTTAGTTGTCTCTTCTGTGCTTTATCAATACCTTGCAGTCGTAGACATGGTGGAACAATTCATTTGACATATTACTGGAGCATGTTATGTGGCTGGAGCCAGTTTTCCCCCTGAGGAAGAGGTGAAAGCCATCCATGCCAGCTGCTGGCGCTGTGACACAGAAGGGACTTTAGAAGCTTGCTTGCATTTTATCCACCGAAGTATCAGTTTGCAGTTAATGTGTACTGCTAGCTTTTGCTGTAGGTCTCTGCATTTTGTGCTGTGTCTCAGGCTGCGAGCTCTGTAGTATAATGTGTATTCAAGGGTAAAAGACAAAGTCAGTACATCATTTTGAGCTAGTGTGAGATGAAATCTGCCTTATCTGTTCAAGCTGTTTTATTGCTTTAATTTTCTCCTTGGACTCTGAAAAGGTGAGGTTGCCTTTCATTTATGACACAGCAGTTGGTCACTGAAGCAAAGCAATGTAAGATAGAACTAGATTGGTCATCTACTGATGAGCTTGGCAAATATATAGCATTAAAGAAATTAAGCTCTGGTTTGGGATGAGAATCAGAAAGGAGCTAATGGTTGTATTTATGCATTTTCAATCATGTAAAACTTGGCATCCGCCTTTAAGCCCAATGTTGGACCTAGGAGCTACTTTTAAATGATTTCTGAATACATGTCTTTTTCTGTTCCCTTTTCTTTAAAAGAGAAACAAAACAGAAAACCTCACAAATGTAAAGGTTAGGGAAGTAGCCAATGTGGAGCCCTCCAGAAAGTGTTGGGCTATATTTCTCATCAGCCCAAACCAGTTTGGCCAGTAGTTCAGGATGATGAAAGTTGTAGTATCTCAAAGGCACCACATCAGCTACCCCTGGGTTAGACTGTGCTCATTTGTGGGCCACAGGCCTCCAATTGGAGGCCAGTGCTGACAAACAGAATATTTGAGTGCAACTGACTATTGCTAGTGATGCATGATTCATTTGTTTTACAGACACTCATAAAGCCAATTCAATTAACAAATGGTTATAGCACATTTTAATTTATTCTATGCCTACTGAAAAGGGAGAATAAAATTGAGGAAGAAGCAGGGTGGGAAGTGAAGGTGTTGCTCTTAAATTTGCATCAACAGGATATGCTTTAATTCAGTAAACTGAAGCCATAGCTAAATTAATTTGCCCTTAATGGGAAAACCTTTGTGGGCTTCTGGGAGGTGATGGGGGACTTATTCTGCACTTCTCTATAGTGTGGCATTTTCATTTGCAGCTAAATTGCTTTACCACATTAAGTTCTGTAACTTCCCATCCTTTCAAAACTGGGCCAGTTTGGAAATCAGTTGGGCAAGAAAATATGTACAAAACTATTGTAGGCAGCTTCTCAACTTTATTTGGTTCTCTGTTTCTCCAATGAAATGTTGGATTGTGGATTGAGTGGTGACCATTTGTGCATTAAGTCATGCTATTCTTGTGAGCGGAAGCTTCTCAGTTGCACAGCTGCTGGTTCCCAGTGATCTGGCTGCTTTATCACCAACCTCTCTTATCTACCCATGTGTTGTCTGGCAAACTGAGACTATTCTATTGTATTTTGGAAATAGAGAGAGCTCTCATGCATACGTATGACATCTTTCCCTGTGCTATAGAAATGTAATCTGTGGGTAAATAAGAATCCAGGAAATATAACGTGTCAATTTCCTGCTGCCGTGGCCGCAGAAATTATTTCTAGTTTCCTGTCTTCAGTTATATATGCCATGGTTAATGGAAGCTGATGGCTCACACATGCCTCTGTCAATACTGAACAGAAGACTGATAACTGGTGCCTGAAAGAGAAGGGCAAGCCTTTCTAACACTGAGATGTCACAGGCTTTCAGTTCCATGTTTTTGAGGGTAGGGAAGAACATAGTTACTGAGCAAGAAAAGAAGCTGATGCAAAACAGAAGTCACTGCCAGAACTAGAGAGTTAGAGATGGAAGCATGGAATTGTCTTCCAATAAAAACGCAGATTGGGTCGAGTAACCAGGGTACCATTTTTGGCTTTCTCACCAGTCTGTATACCTCAGGGATGTCTATCTATGCATGTGTACTCTATATTATTCAGATGTTGGCAGCCAATCATAAAATCACAGATCCTTAAACTGTAGCAGACCCCCGATGGAGTGTGGGTGTAGGGGACTGCTTTGTCTGTGGGAGTTAATATTATTATTTGTTAGGTTTTTATCCTGCCCTTCCATCCAGGGTTGGGGACGTCTGGGAATACGCATGTGCATCCTCTTCTTTCTTCCAGTTTGATCTCCTGGTTGGGACATAGCTAAGCATGAGACTTGACAGGAAGCAGCAGACCTATTGGGGGAATGTTGTAGCTGGTGAATCCACCCCCTTATGTTTAGAGTAACTAAACATCTGTCTTCAGAATGTTGCTCTTACCAACTTGAATGTAACATTCAGGTCAGTGTATGTAAAGACATATATGTGCATGACACCCATCATATATGTACAGTGAGGACTACATGCATCTGCTACTCCAGCACACATACCGGATTGCTAGCCATAACTGTGTGACTTAGCGTTAAGAAACTTTAGATGACTGGCATCTTCTGTTCCCCTTTCTGAAAAGCTGTAAGGGAGGAAATCCCACCATAAGGACATACAGTGGTACCTCTGGTTACGTACTTAATTCATTCCGGAGGTCCATTCTTAACCTGAAACTGTTCTTAACCTGAAGCACCGCTTTAGCTAATGGGGCCTCCCGCTGCCGCCGCGCCACCAGAGCATGATTTCTGTTCTCATCCTGAAGCAAAGTTCTTAACCCGAGGTACTATTTCTGGGTTAGCGGAGTCTGTAACCTGAAGCATATGTAACCTGAAGTGTATGTAACCCGAGGTACCACTGTAATCAGAGCCCTGCTGGATCAGCCCGGTGACCCATCTCATCCTGCATCCTGTACTCAAAGTGGCTCAACCAGATGCCTATGGACAGCACAAAAGCATGACTTGAGTACAGTGGTACCTCAGGTTACATACGCTTCAGGTTACATACGCTTCAGGTTACAGACTCCACTAACCCAGAAATAGTACCTCAGGTTAAGAACTTTGCTTCAGGATGAGAACAGAAATCTTGCTCTGGCGGCGCGGCAGCAGCAGGAGGCCCCATTAGCTAAAATGGTGCTTCAGGTTAAGAACAGTTTCAGGTTAAGAACAGACCTCCGGAACGAATTAAGTACTTAACCCGAGGTACCACTGTATTCTACCCACTTGGGGTTCCCCAAACTGGTATTCAGAAGCATACTGTGACAGTAAAGGTTGAACATGGTCAGCATTTCCCAGCTTAGTGTGGAGGTGAATGTTATATGGGAAACATGAGGATTACCATCCTCAGTGATGATGATGTGGGGAGATTTGCAGGGGGAGTATCTGACAGTTCTTCTCCTTCTGGTCCGTGGTATACCCTCCCTAGGATGAGAATGAGTGATTTGCCCAGCTAAACTCGTACTGGAACTAAGCCAAACTGAGTGTGTGGGGGACAGTTTGGGGAACATTTGCAGGTGAGAACTAGTGGCTGGGGGGGGGGGAAAGGCACATTTCACCCACTGATCCCCCCTCTGTTCCCAGTATCCCCATTATTTTAACAAATGTGGGTTGGGCAACGGGTGTTTGCCCAGTTCTGATTTTACGCAGTTTGTTCACTTGTTCATATGGTTCAGAAGTTTGTTACAAAAGTTCAGCTGAACTCAACTTCCTCTGATTTAAGCTGCTTGTTGCTTGTGCTGTCTTTCTTTTTAACATTGTTTTAACTTTTTTTTTTTAATTGGCAATATGCACCCTAATAAGCCTTTTCTCTAGGCTTAAAAATCCCCTGCTATTTGTCTTCTAATTTACAGGTTAGATTAGGCTTCAGTTTATATGTCGCCTTTCCAGAAGGAAATTGTGTTCCTGGCATATCACACTATGCAGGCTAAAGAAACTGCAAAGCAGAAAAATAGTTAACAAGCATTTCTGACTTTATATTTATTTATATCAACATGTATTTAAATCAAAGTTAAAGATACAACAACACAAACTCTGCATACATATTCAAATTATACTATGCAAATGCTTTTATAATGCATGTTTTCTCAAAGTTATTTTCGGATGATCACTGTCTGTGCAAAAAATCCATCCAAAACAGTAGTCAAAATGAGTAAAAAGTAGGTCTGTTGCTTTTTGACTTGAACACATGTGATGACACTTCAGTTCTCAGGAGTTATAGTGGCCGTTAACTTTTGTGCATAGCATCCCATTTTTGACTAATTTTGATTTTATTAAATGGTACCTGAGAATATTTTCATTCTTATCAGTGCAATATCTTTGCAAACTGCCCTAAGAGATTTGATTCATTAGTTTACAGTAGCATTTAATTGTGCTCCGGTGGGTTAATTGCCTTCTCTTATCTCTTAGATAACTCATAAGAGCGACCCCCCCAAAAAAAACCTTCCTAGTATGCTCCAGAAACAAAATGCATGCCAAGGCCATTCAGGAACAGATGCTGGTTGTGTCTTATGCAAAGACTTGCTGAATAATAGTCATAAATTGGGGTGGGACTAAATATGACATTGATCACTGGTGTGCTGCTGAAAATGACAACCCCATGTTGAGTTTCTCCCACCACCTGTTATGTGTTGCCATACCTACGTGTTATGGAAAAGGTGTCACACGCAGCACTGTGTGTTTCCTGTGTGTGTTGTTGCAACTACTTCCAGTCTGAACAGGCTGTTGAGTACATCAGAACATTTATTATTATTGTTTTTAAAAATTACATTTGGATATTTTCGTTTTGATGTTTGGAGCAGCTTCTTGAAATTGAGGATGGTAAGCTGGTGACATCAAATCTCTGACTGCAGTCTTATAAGATTATTTACTCCAAAAAATGCAAATAGCTGTTAACACATTTACCTCTGACATAGCTGATTGTGAAATGCTGACTTGCTGAATAAAGTAATTTTCTAAGTCATGTCTTGAGGCATCTGCAAATGTATCCATGGAAATGGTTGGTTGTTGGTTGCTTTTAGCTAATGACAAAAAGATGAAGTAAAGAATCAGAGTTTTAGGTTTTTGTTACTTAAACTGTCAAACCAGCAGTTCTTTTTAAATTATGTATGCCAGTTAATCCATTTTATGCTCATTATTTTTGCTCACTTTCAATTTTGAATAGTCCGTAAAGAAGTCCAGGAGTTGGAAAGCACAAACACATTCTTGGTATGTTTAATTGAATCATGGTGGCATTTACTGTTGCATTCAGATTCTAAGCATTTGTGCCTCTGGAGCTCCATTTACTGTCTCTGCCATGCTCACATAATGGCTTCTGACCTTGGGCTTGTGATCCACTAGTGCATTAGGACCAAGCTATGAAATTTCTTACAAAATGTAGAATTTGCAAGCAGTTTGTTGACCTGCTGGGGAATCTTTTGAAGGAGAAGGTGATGTAGGAGACATATAACTGCTTGGCAATATGTTCTCTTTGCAGTGGTGGTGCATGGAATGTCAGTTTTACACGCTTAGTAATTAGGATGAGAATTACGTTTCTCAACCATAGGTAGGTAGCCGTGTTGGTCTGCCGTAGTCGAAACAAAATGAAAAAATTCCTTCCAGTAGCACCTTAGAGGCCAACTAAGTTTGTTATGGGTATGAACTTTCATGTGCATGCATACTTCTTCAAAGCTCATACCAATAACAAACTTAGTTGGCCTCTAAGGTGCTACTGGAAGGAATTTTTTTGTTTCTCAACTATGTAATACATTAATTTGCTTAAACTGTGAAACTTGACCCACCAGCAATCTCCAACATTGTTTTCTTTTTCATACCTTATGGGTTTCACCTTTACTTAATGTAGAAAGACTGTTTCAGCTAAGCCTGCGGAATCCTGTGTCCAGAAAATGTAGGGAATTCTCAGTGCATGGTAGGTATACTCCTCTTGGAGCTGTCCAGCATGGGATAATGAAATCTTGAGCTTGGTTTCCTTACGAGCGATAGACTCGTAATCTGGGGAACCGGGTTCGCTTCCCCGCTCCTCCACATGCAGCTGCTGAGTGACCTTGGACTAGTTACACTTCTTTGAAGTCTCTCACCCCCACTCAGCTCACAGAGTGTTTGTTGTGGGGAAGGAAGGGAAAGGAGAATGTTAGCCGCTTTGAGACTCCTTCGGGTAGTGATAAAGCGGGATATCAAATCCAAACTACTCCTCCTCCTCCTCCTCCTCCTCCTCCTCCTCTTCTTCTCTCTGAAGTGGAATTTTAGGGTACCCAGACTCAAGAGTTCCTGGATTCTACTCCTGATGGCCCCTTCATCTTTGAAAAATCAGCTTTGGGTGTGTGTGATGAAATGGGAGGGCAGAGAGGAGGTGTATAACCCATTCCCTACCTGCTGTGTTTCTTCTCCAGGTCACCCGCTCCCAGTCACATTTTCCTTGCAGGATATCAAATGCGTTTTGGGGGCAGTAAGCAGATGTTTGGAGCCTAGCTTGAAGGGTGGCCAGATTGGTGGGTGATTCAGAGCAGAAAAGTGGGTGGAGAAAAGATTAGTATCTTTCTCTCCCCCCCCCCTGCTATTTCTCTGCTAGGCATGACTTCCTCATGGAGATCCTTTTTTGGGTGTTGGTGGTAGGAAACAGCCGTTATAATGAGTTACAAGCAAACATTTGTAATATGTATCTCTGTCCTTTTCCAGACACAGACAGCCTTTTGAAAAGATTTCCATAGAGAGGTGTGCATAAGACCGTACTACATCGAAGTAAAAAAATTCACAGAGCAGGTTCAGAGTTAGTGACAATTCTTGCTCTTTTCTCTTGCTCATCAGTGTGTTACCCCAGATTTGTTAGCCTTGGGGAAACAGGTTATTAAGGGAGGTTGGTGTTTTTCCTTGTTTGCTACATGCTCTCAGTACAGTGTTGAGGATGCTAGCTTGAATACAATGTGTTAGGAAGCAGGGCAGGAACAAGCCATAGTTGTAGAGATAAATTTGAAAATGTGGTGGCAAACTTGCTGATATGTTAGTCTACATCTGTATTGGATTTGCTTTTAAGATTTTTTAAAAGCACTTGTTTGCTGCTCTGGGCTCCTTTTGGAGGAAAGGTGGGATATCAGTTTAATAAATAAATAAAACACCGAAAGCAAGGAATTGAGTAACAAAAAGAAGTATGTAGTCCATCTTTGAAGATTCTCATTATTTGTCTTTTCATCTTTCCCCGCCCCCAAACGGCTCATATATGATTTCCGACAGTTGTGCGTAACTATATCAGATTTAAAGATCTTGTAGAAATGAGACATGTCCCAGTTTTCTTCGCCATCTGCCAATTGAATGAAAGCAACAAGAAATCTGCTTGTTTTGTGTACTTTACAGAATCGTAGAGTTAGTTGGAAGGGATCCCGAGGATCATCAAGTCCAGCACCCTGCAGAACTGGCAAAAATGACAGATAGACTAAGAAAAAAACACAACAGAGACTTTGAAAAAGATTGGGAACCATTCATATTATATTTGCAGAAACAAAGAAAGGCAATAGACTTGATGGCAGGATTTAAATAAACATCCTCATTATCAGCATCAGAAAATGTTTAGAAGATAGTGAAATAGGATGGTGTATTTACTTTTATTTTTATGTTTTTAGGTTTGATGTTATGTTATTAATAACTTTTTCTGTTGAGAGATAGCAAGGCGGGTGAAAATAGAAACAAACCAGAAGCGCAAGTTGGGGGAAGTCTTGGAGGGGAGGGAGGGAGGAATATATAGTAAATGTTAAGAATTTGAGATGTATGTAATGAATGAAAAAGAAAAAAGAATAAAATAAATAAAGTCCAGCACCCTGCAATGCAGGAATCTCATCCATGACAAATAGCCATCCAGCCTCTGCTTAAAAACCTCCCAGGAAACAGAGTCTGCCACTTTCTGAGGGAGTCCATTCCATTGTCAAATAGCTCTTAGCCATCAGAAAGTTCTTCCTCATGTTTAGTTGGAATTTCCTTTCTTTTAACTTGAAGCCATTGATTTGGGTCCTACCCTCTGGAGCTGAAGAAAACAAAGCTTGTTCCATCTTCCTTGTGACAGCGCTTTAGATATATTATCTTAGTCACTCTCCTCTATACATCCAGTTACAGATAGGTAGCCGTGTTGGTCTGCCATAGTCAAAACAAAAAAAAATTTTTTTCTTCCAGGAGCACCTTAAAGACCAACTAAGTTAGTTCTTGGTATGAGCTTCTGTATCTGAAGAAGTGTGCATGCACACGAAAGCTCATACCAAGAACTAACTTAGTTGGTCTTTAAGGTGCTACTGGAAGAAAAAAATTTTTTTTTGTTTTTCCTCTATACATGTTCAAGTTTATCAGTATCCTCAAATTGTGGTGCCCAGAACTGGATACAGTACAAGTGTGGAGAACTGAGACTAGCCTTTATTTTTTCAAATATGAAAGAAGGTCCTGTCTCTCCCATGTGGTGTTACGGTTAATTTACAAAGTAAAATCCTGCTAGTGAAATGCTGCCTTCCTGTTTCCTGTTGTACATGCTGTTTTGGTGTGTGTGGGGGGTAGTAACATGTTTTAAGGATGCCAAATGCAGGACTAACACTGTCTCGCTTATGTAACATGGTCTTTAATTCCAAAACTTTCCCAGATAAAATATCTTGCATAGTTGCCAGTCTGGTTACCAACAGAGGCTGCTGAAAAGCAAGTATGCTAAAAATGGTCCATGAATCACTAGCTGTCTGTAGACCTGACAACCTGCTGAATGAAGCACTTTTGGGGAAATGAGCACCAAGGAGGGAGATGTCCTAGCATGGATATAGTCTGAGAACTGCTGCCGCAGAATATCGGTGGAATTGAGTTCACAGGCAGTACTGTAATAGCACTTTCAAGGATGCTGATAAGATTGTGCCTAATAGTATAGTAGGTGCTTAAGGCATCCTAGCACTGAAGAATTTAAAAACTGCCAGTCTCAAAGCTTTAGACAGCCAGCTGAAATGAAAGTGATATTTCATAATTTAATTAAGATTTTGAGACCTCAATTCATCTTCAAGCTTTTAAATTTTGGACTAGACAGCTTTTGTATTCTGAATCCCGTCAAATTTTGAATTGGAAGGTTTCATTTTAGCTTTCTTTCATAGTCACCACTCCTTTTTCTTAATTCACATTTTAATCTTATTTTGGTGGTGTTGCATCAACCCCTTGTCCAAAGCACTGAGATTTCTTGCTAGGTACTTGTAACTGTTCAGACATGAAAGTTCACTATAGGCACACTTTGATACCGTGCATTAACTATAGTGTAACTGGAAAAATAAACAAAATAAACTGTTTTAGAGTTGCAGTACTCCTGTCACTCAGGTAATTGATGCTTGTCTGAAACCTGGTAGTTTGTGTTTATTGAAAGCCTGGCAACAGTTATTCTTGCAGGCATAATGCTGAACTGTGGTTTATTTTCCTTGACTGCTGTTTATTCAATTTCTTACTTACCACATCAGGCCTCGGAGCAGGGTACAGCAATTTAAAATTCAATATTTAAAACAGTCTAAAATGAATTATAGCCACAAGAATAGGGTAGGCCCTAAAAATCTATATTTCAGGTGTCAAGGCCAGATTCGATGTTTATTATACCTCAGTATAAAACCTAGGTTAAGGACTGCTTCCAAGTACCTCCTTTGAAGTGAATCTTCATGAAGTAGTTAAGCATCTGCTTCACTGAGGGAAGTATGAAAAACTGTTGCCCCATTTACCCAGCCTCTATGCTTGCAGGTGACAAGTTTCATGGTTGACTTTTGTATGCTCTCAAGGGCAAGACTTAGCTCAGTAAAGTAACCAATGGCTTCCATGACCCAACTTGGATATAATGATAAACTGCAGTTTTCGTGCTATGTGAGGGAACCTTGGGCTTGCTGCTGTCTTTGGGGACTGGAAGCACCTGCTTCCTGTTTTTCCTCTAACCTCTGTTTATTGTTATAGCTGGAAAGGACAAACTATGGTCAGCTTTAATGGTGGTTTATTAAAAGAAGGAAGGATTGAAACTGATTTATGGTCTTGGCTTGTAATAAACTATTGCTTAATGCAGGGGTAGGAACTGTCAAGGAGTTCTACTCATTATTGATTCAGAGCAGAACTCCGATGTATAGTTAGCAGAGTAAAAACTTCAACATGTTGCAGGATTCCCAGAAAAATAGACCAGAGGCAATTAATTTCATCCAGCAGAACTTTACTGCTATTGAAGGCAAATGAGCATAATGGTCACAAATCCAATACATTCAGGATTGGCACTGTCCCATAAGAAATCCAGCTGCAGCAGACTTATCTTAAACTTACCATAATTTATAATGTCTAAACCTCAACATTAATCAAAGTATGTACAGAACACCACACCAGAAGGAAAAGAGATCGAAAGAGAAAGTGAAACCCATGCTCCTTCTGGCCTTATTATCATAGTCAGCATGACCTTGACGGAAAGAGATAACAGAACCAGCTTAAGCCAGCTGTACTCAGTTTCTCCAAAGGAGTAACCCAAGCATCATGAACCTTCTGCTTGTTTCTTTCACACACAAAGCTTCCAGAACCTTCTTGAATTAATTAGAATAGGAAAGATTTCTACACATCAGATCAATACCTCCTGTACTAAGAAATGCAAACTAACAGGAACTTGTGGCGTTCCATAGATTCTTGGATGCTCAGCTTCTAGCAGGTCCTGCCAGCATGGATACTGGTTAGGTGTGATAGGAGTCTCTATAGGTCCTCTCCAAAATACATTGTAAGTTTGGAGTCATCCAGGGTTAAGGCAACATCCAGGGTATTGGTACCACGGTTAAGTGTAACATTTGTACTGAGATTCAGTGTTCCCTAGAAAATGCTGTAACCAGTGTGCTCATAAATCAGCAATATATTATGTTAAGTACCCAAGGGAATATTGTTGCTACCACTTTCAAAATTTCTAAGGTGATATTTATTTATTTTACATATAGAGAGAAAGAAACTAAAAATAAGACTTAGTTGGCTATTACTGTTAATCTTACTTGACAGAAATTTGAAATATATTTGATCCCTAACATAGGTGTAATGGTTGTAGGGGTTGCTCGTGCGTAAGTTGCCTCCACTCCTGGCTAGGTTGCCTGGTTAAACATTTTCTGTCTGGACAGCCCTTCACTTCGTGGCTGCTTCAGTCGCTAGCAGAATCCGTCAGTGGGCGTTTCTTGAACCTCTTCCAGCATAGAAGTTGTATGACGCCAAGTCTCCGCCTATTCCCCCTTCGCGGAAGTCTTCTGCGCAGGGTGGGTGTGGGCAGCGGAGGACCTGTGCTCTCCCCGCTGGTCTCCGGCGAGGAGTCCTGGAGCCCTCTCGCCGATTCCCCCATCTGCCCCCCTTTCTCCCTGGTGTCACGCTGATTTCCTTCCCCAGCCGATGAGCTGCCTCTCTCCCTGCTGGGCCCTTCTCCAGCATCGCTTTGGAGCCTTGCCTCCGCCTCTAGCTCCGATGGAAGTTCCCTGACAATAGGCATTTCTGAATTCTCTGCTAACTTTTTCTGAGTACAGCCATGTATTTAATGGTGTTTGTGTTTGTGTGGGGCCAGGCTGGAATAATCTCCAGGTTGTCCAGAAACCTGAAATATTTCCTCAGCCCTGCAGCCCTTGGTTTTTTTTTGTTTTTTGTTTTGTTAAGCTTGGGTGGAGCGTTCTAAACCTGAATACAGTAGAACCTCTACTTAGCCTCTACTTGGGCCCAATCCAAGTTGTGACCTCGGCAAACCCGGAAGTAAATACCAGGTTTGCCGTGATTCACGCACGTGCAGAAATGGCTTCTGCCATTTGCGCATGCGCAGAAGCGATTGCCGGATCGACTTACGGAACTGATTACGTCTGTGAGTAGAGGTTCCACTGTACTCTGTTTCTAAGCCAAAGGAATGGGAGAAAATGAAAGGAAAGAATATCTCAGTTGGCAGTACATGCAGTGCAGGACACGTTATCTCATTTATGAGCTTGCATTGCCTGGTAGTATTTGACCACAATGTACACTTTTCTTACTGGCATTGTAAAACTTGAAGAAACTTGAAGTGGCAAAAAAGTACAGCTAAGGTTAGAATCTTTTGAATGCCACACCCTTACAAAAATGCATGAGCATTGCACTGTAGTGTGTGATTCGGTTTCCCTTGTGCAGAAGAAACTAAAACAGCTGGCAGGATGGGAACTGAGCTCCTCTTTCTCTGTGTGTACTTTGCCTAGACACATTCCTGCCTAAACACCCTTCTTCCCTTCTACCCAGTGCCACTTCAATTCACCTTCCTTTGTTTTGCAGTTGGAATGATGATCCAGGCTTTACCTCCTTGTATCCTGTCTTACATGTCAAAATATACTGGTACCTTCTGACTTATGGCAGGACTAGAGATTTGTGAACAGGATCTCTCGCTGTTTGCTTGTCTGGGTTTTTTAAAAAAGTTAATAGCACTTTGGAAAGTTCCAAATCGGATTGAAACAGTGGAGATGCGGGAGGAGTGTGAGTTTAACCCTCCCCTTCCAGTCATTTTACCAATTAAAATATATCCTCCCCAAGCTGCTGTTTGCCCCATGGCAGGTCACTTGGTGCGGACAGTGCCCCATTGATTGAGGAGAAAGCTATTTAGCACACGAGCTGATAGCAATATAATATCTAAAATAGATGGTGTCCAACGCTTACCCTCCCATAAGATAAGCACTGGGGTAAACCTTCAACTCAGTGGTCTTGTTGTTCTCAGTGACATGTCAGAAATTCTCAATTGTATTGTTCTCATAGGCAATACCAGGAACCAGAAGGAAAAAACCCTCTTGCACTCTGCGAAGAGTTTGAAGTCTTCTAAACATAGTCTTTGAATCCTTTACTCTCAACCGCCTTCAGTCCCCATTTAGCATTAAGTGACTCCTCACTCTTTATTTCCGGAGCTGCCATCAAGTTTGACAGCCTAACCTCATTCATAGTCTTATTGGAATACCCATTCTTCCTTGCAGGCCTGCACTCTGTTCACTAAGCAACTACCGTATTTTTCGCTCTATAGGACGCACTTTTTCCCCTCCAAAAATGAAGGGGAAATGTGTGTGCGTCCTATAGGGCGAATGCAGGCTTTTGCTGAAGCCTGCAGAGTGAGAGGGGAGACCCCGCCGCCAGCCCCAAGCTCCGGGGACAGTGGGGAGGCGCAGCGCGTCTCCCCGCTGTCCCCGGACCTGATCTGAAGGCGGGCGGCGGGGAGAAGAGCGCTTCTCCCCGCTGCCTGCCCCGCAAGCTCCAGGGACAGCTGGGAGGCGCAGCGCGTCTCCCCGCTGTCCCCGGACCTGTTCTGAAGGCGGGTGGCGGGGAGAAGAGCGCTTCTCCCAGCTGCCTGCCTCGCAAGCTCCGGGGACAGCGGGGAGGCGCAGCGCGTCTTCCTGCTGTCCCCGGACCTGATCTCAAGGCGGGCGGCGGGGAGAAGAGCGCTTCTCCCCACTGCCTGCCCCGCAAGCTCCGGGGACAACGGGGAGGCGCAGCGCGTCTTCCCGCTGTCCCCGAACCTGGTCTGAAGGCGGGCTGCGGGGAGAAGAGCGCTTCTCCCCGCTGCCGGCACCACAAGCGCCTGGGGGGGAAATAAATTTTTTTCCCTTTATTCCCCCCCCCCAAAAAACTTGATGCGTCCTATGGGCCGGTGCGTCCTATGGAGCGAAAAATACGGTAATCTCCCACCATTCCAAATAAAGTTGGCTGGTTGAGATTCACCTTTGAGCAGCAACACTTTCATCTACCCCAGAGTATTTTGGGACTGGCCCTCTTACAAACATGGGGTCCTTTTTATAGGTTGTGTGACCAGTAGTATTTGATACAGCTCCATACTTCTGTGTCATCCTTTTTAAAAGTCAGGATATGCTGATGGTCTTTCCAACATCCTGTGATGAAGAATTCAATGAATTAAGCATGTGTTGTTTTCTGTCTTGAACCTCCCACAGGAACTTCTGTGTCCTTATCTGTCCTTTGCCTAGAGCTGGACCATCAAGGGATCAGTCACGTCATATTTTTGTTCTTGCAGATCTTATTTAGTGGTTTTATCTGTTTAAAGTAGTCATCCCCTTATGGTAGAGTAGAGAAGTTCCTGGTTGTAGAACAGAAGCAGATAGGCTTAAGGCTGACAGGACCTACTCTGCTTTTTTTTACTAGAATCCTGAGTTACATCCATGGGAGCTTGGTACATAAAATATAAAATATATGTTAAAGTTACTTATAAAAGTCAGAAGCTAAAAGCAAGTTAAACTAAAAATATATAAGTAAAACCAACAGTTTAAAATATATAATAAAATTGCATATTAAAATGTATGCCAGAATCACTTGTTAGCAACATGTGCTAACATGGTTGCTGTTCTGAAATCTCTCCCTTGGTCTTTTGCTATAAGGAAACATTGCACATTAAATAGTATGATTCACACTTCCACCTAGCATCCTTGCCCTTTGTAAACAGCCTCCTTTCTCAAAAAACCAGCAAACCAAACTTAAGGAGGGAGTGTGTTTTTCTTTCACTCTTGTCTGATGCATCTATAATGTATGCATATAAATCATTGGCCCTACGTGTGCCTGAGATTCCAGGATTTTGAAGGTGTCCTAGTTAGTTAGAGGAAAAAGGGGGGTGGGGAAACTTCTAAGTTTTCCAAAAATGAAAATGTTGACTGCCATTTTAGTTGCTGGAGCTTATTCTTACCTTCACCGGAAGGGTCCCAAAACCCATTGGAACAGATTTTCGAGGGTGCATGGGAACGGGGAGCACAGAGGAGGGTGAAGTTCCATCGTAGAAGCAGAAGTCTGCTTCCTTGTTTGCAGCTCATTGTGAGGAGATTTTGCACAGCCAGTTCTCCTGTTAATCACACCTTTGAAAAGGAAAAACCATCACCTACAGTATAAATTGCTTTGCATCGGTCCTGGCTGGATGTTTCCTTTGCTACTACATTTGGAAAGACTGCTCCGGTATTAGTGTAGCTTACCCACACTGGAGGCGCATCCTCTTGCGCACTTGACACCCTGCCAGGCCTCTCGCTGCTGCCCGTGGTGCGCAGTCTCATGAAGTCACTCTGACTCTGCTGGTGCTGCTGATGTCACAGCTTCTGAGCTCTGCTCTTAGCGCTCTCGTTTCACATTCATAATCTGGTGATTCTAGGGCAGAATAAAGCATTAGGCTTTTTATGCGAGCAGGAGGGTTTCAGGATCACGTCAGTCAAACGGCTCTCGAGCAGCAGGCGTGTATCTGCTGTTTAGCTGATAGAATAAACAGTATATTGCTAATGTATTTTGACATGTTCCTATTGTAGTGGAGGTTTCAGCTTTAGATTTTATATATAATTCATATTTAGGTCAAATAACAACAGTTCTTCGTGTCTTTGTAGCTATAGTTGTTTCTTACCTTCCATCTTTAGGCTACTCCAAGTGGGTTTCTGCTGACTTTTTCTTTCTCAGTATATAGAAGTACTTTATTTCTTTTTCTCCTGACAGGATACTTTCCTTCGGAAGGATATGAACCATCTATATTACCTTGGCACTGTTTTTTCATAAGCTGGGCTGGTTACATATCTAATTAGGTCCCGGCTTTTTTGGGATATTTAGCTACACTGTTTGAGGTGATAATATGCTGCGTTAACTCTTGCACAGTTTTGCTATGTTAAAAACAACCAGCATCCACTCAAAGCCACCTGTATGATATTAATGCCTGTCATTGCTGGGAGGCAACTGATGTTCGTTTCCTTTAGTTCCGTTTCTGCTTGCTTTTTATATTAGAATCCTAATATAGTTTTTTTAAAAACTTATTTTAGAAATAAGTCAACAGGCAGCCCAGATTAAAACGCTCTCTTCTAGATGACTTGTGTTTTTCTTTTAATAACTTTCCCCAAAAGAAAGACTTAATTGGTTCTTTCATTTAACCAATTCCGTAATTGAGTCTGTGAAATGGAAGGCTTTGGGACTTTCTAAAGAATTTAATTTCTTTAAATTATCTGAAGAAGTGTGCATGCACACGAAAGCTCATACCAAGAACAAACTTAGTCGGTCTCTAAGGTGCTACTGGACAATTTATTTATTTTTTATATATATTTCTACTGCATCAGACCAACACGGCTACCTACCCAAATCTTTAATTTCTTTAACATCTTAATTTTTGTAGTGTCATATAAGAGTTTGAATGCTACTTGCTATGGTAACTGCTTTTCTCCCGGGGGGGGGGGGCGTGAAGGGTGTTTGGGTTACTACTGAATCCCTTCAGTGTGTGCATAAGGAGGGAGCTTTTCATGGACAGCATGAGAGGTAACTAAACTCTCCACCCTGCATTGTTCGCTCCCTCAATGTTTTTTACCAGTATTTTCAGGGTGGGGGTGAGTTCACTTCTGACAGGAGAGGCAATAGCTGTTTCAGGGGCAAAGTGCACTTGGAGGAGTCCCAAACCACCCCATGATGTGGTTTAAATCATTCCGCCCCCAAAGCATGACTCTGTGATGCCCCTCTTATGTCTACTTGTACTCAATATCAGTGTGTCATATGTACATGGAGTACAAGGTCACAGGCCTTTATAAGAAGTTGGTCAATTAGACTTAAATGGCTAAATTTTAATCCACTAAGCTTATTAGAGCAACAACATTTGGGCAGCGGTAGTTAAACTTGTCACAAGCGTCTGTGTAACCTGTGAAACAAGGTTAATGATGATGGTTAAAAATATTTCTTAGTGTGAGCTAGTTGGGGGCCATAATTAAGCTGAAAAATTGTGTGCATGTGTATGTACTAGATGGCTCCAATTAGGTGATGAAAACATAACCTTTCACCTAATAAAAATGACTTTAAACAACTCTGGATCCTCAGCTTCTCATAGTGTGTTTCTAGGCCAAGAGACCCACTAAACACACAGATTGGTCATGTTCATATATCATGCTAAGATGTACTATAGCTTAGTGTATATATACGCTGTTTCATGTGAAGAAGGCAACAGCCATTTTGCTCATCTCTGGACTTTATAGGTTGGACTGGCAAATAATCCAAGGCTAGGCATACTGTGTCACCTGAACCCAGGATTGCCTTTAAAGTATTTCCTCCTAAACCATGATTTGTAGCCAAGGTTGAGGAGGAGACACTTTAACCGCAATCCTGGGTTTGCATAACGCTGTAAGCTAAATCTTGGTTGAGTTACTATTCTGTGCTGAACTAAAAATTCTGGGGGGAGCAAAGCGACTGCAGACTCTTTGTGGGGAGCCAGCATGTTTATATGGTCATGATAAGACACACTCTCACACTTACTATGATGTGAAGACCTGGCTATTGCCTCTTCCCATGTGGATTTCTCAAAAGAGCTCAGCAACAGAGCACCCAGAAAGCAGTAAGGATGATTTGAATCAACCAAACAAATCTTTTTGTGTTGTGTCTCTCTCCAAGTTATGATTTGACAGTACCTGATATGATTCAACAGTATTATTTCCTCTGGGTGAAGGCAGGGTGGTTTAGGCCTGATACAAAGCTCCAAGGTCTGCTGAAAAATAGTTTTGAGGCAAACATTTCTCACTTGGGATCTATTCTGAAAGAGGTCGGCCAGCCTGATGATGCTAGCAGTTTGCTTCTGATGCTGATGAACATGTCCATAATTTAAAACCTGGCATGCTGAACTTGGCTGTAGAAATGTCCAATATTTCTGCTATACAAGAAGTTTGGGTCGTTGAAACAGGAAGGACTGCATTACTAACTGGAATACTGGTATGCTGCTGCGCTGTGGGTTAAACCACAGAGCCTAGGACTTGCCGATCAGAAGGTCGGCGGTTCGAATCCCCGCGACAGGGTGAGCTCCCGTTGCTTGGACCCTGCTCCTGCCAACCTAGCAGTTCGGAAGCACGTCAAAGTGCAAGTAGATAAATAGGTATCGCTCCGGCGGGAAGGTAAAACGGCATTTCTGTGCGCTGCTCTGGTTCGCTAGAAGCGGCTTAGTCATTCTGGCCACATGACCTGGAAGCTGTACACCGGCTCCCTCGGCCAATAAAGTGAGATGAGCGCCGCAACCCCAGAGTTGGTCACGACCGGACCTAATGGTCAGGGGTCCCTTTACCTTTACCTTTACAGGAGAGACTATTCAGGTCCTAAGCTGGTGTCTGGGGGCAGTGACTGGCTTCATTAGGGCCAATAAACGGGGCAACAAAGTAGGATCACATAATGCCAATCCTGAAAGCATGGTACTGGTTGCCTCTGAGCTATTGGTTCCTGTTCAAGGTGTTAGCCTTAGTATTAAAAGCCCTGGACAACTTAGGGCCTTAGTACTTATAGAAACATCTTTTCCAATACTTGCTGACTTGTGCCTTAAGATCTGTGATGGAGGCCTTATTCATAGCCCCACCATTGGGCATGGCCTATTGAGTCACTGCCCCAGAGAACACCCTGACTTTGGACCTCTCCCCCTGTAGAATTGTGTTTGTCTCCTATGGTGGTGTAATTTCATTGACAGTTTAAAATGTACCTGTTTGCCTGGACCTTCGGCAAGGATGATTTGGGCTGATGACCTATTATTCATTGTTTTTTGTACTGCATATATAAACTCTTTTACTGATACCCACATAAAAATGCTTCTTAACAGTATTTTAATTAGATTGTTTTTATCTAATTTTGTACCACTCTGGGCTCCTATGGGAGGAGATGCTGGGTAAAAAATATGATAAAATACTTTCCTGTTTCAAAATTTATTATAGCAACAATATTTAATATTGTCACTGGGTTGTATCCATTGTTAGTCATACTTTGAGTAGATCCATTGAAATAAGTGGATATCTTGGAACCACTAACTTTAGTGCATCTACTTGTGAGTAGAATTTAGTTTCCCCTCCATCTGTTAATAGCATCAGGCATAGCTAACAACAAATCAATCAGTTTTTTAAAGGCCAAGTGTTGCTGTTAGCAACCTAGGATGACAATAATTTTTTCTGTATACCTGCTGCCCCTCTAGCATATGAAGATATTTTATTAATTTCAAGGCAAGTAATATGAGTTTAAAGAAAAAAATGTGATTGTAGAACCTGCAGTTTTAGTGCAGTCAGAAATTCTGTGCAAATGGAGGAACTGAAGAAAAGTAGATTTCAAAGCATTAACGCTGAATTGTGATTTTTCTCCTCTCATTTGGATGTGTGTGGAGGGGAGGGACCAATCTCTTCACTGTATAAAATGCAGTTTATGAAAATATAGTCAGAGTATTTGAAACAACAAAAAGATTATTCAGTAAACACAGAGCTTTATTTTAATCCAAACCTCTGTCAGTAGGCTGGGATCTGAGACCGTTCCATCCTAGCAGGGAGGCTATGTGCTCCTTCCTTCCTGACATGTGCATTGATGGTAAATAGACAAAAAACTGACATAAAAAGGGCAATAGAAACCAGTAGGAGACTATTACAACCTCCCAGGAACACTGTTACCGACCTTAAGGTGGCTATTCTTGAGCACAGATACTTCAAAGGGAGACTCCAGTGTGAAACTCCTGAAATACAACTGATAATGAATTTCAGTTTAATCACCTGTGATCTGAATAGGAATAAATAGCCTTTTATCTCACTAAGGTGTTCATTAGTTTACCAGTTTCAAGATGTCAATGGGCACAGTCATGATTTTACATAAATACATGTAAGCTGTAACCTAAATGACAGTCTTGAGTTTCCTTCTTATCTCGCTACTAACATTTATTGTCCTTTACACCCATCAGCTGCCATTAAAAATAATAATCTAGTTTTATTCCTTTTTAATTTTAGCTGGATGGCTAATTAATTACATCACCATGCATTCTCAACCATGAAAACAGAGAGAGAGAGAGAGCTGTCTGTGGCTCTGACAACCCACAGCATTGTTTTCTACAGTGAAACTAATGCATGGAACCTCATTGCACATTACAGATTTCACCACAAAACCTCATGGTTTATTACCTTTTGATGTAATTTGTCAACCAGCCATTTAATCTAATTGTAACCAGAACAATGAAACACCATGGTGGATCTGCAGCAGCACAACCGGGCACCTTCAACTGCCCCAGCTGCAACAAAACATGTCTCTCCCATATTGGTCTCTACAGCCACAGCAGGCGCTGCGACCTTTTAGCAGTTTGACTTCACCCTCAAAGGTGCACCCCTCTGCTGTCTACCGAGACAGACAGATGCCAACCACCAGAACAATGGGGTATACTTGTTTGTATCACTTGAAATGCCTTTTTCTTTAGGGTTACTTGTAAGAGTATCTCATGTGGCAAAGGCCAAAGGTTCTTGCCAAACCCTTTTAGTTCATGCTTTAAAATCTTTCATGTGGGATTTTGCTGAAAGGTTGCAGTCATTTCGCTCATCTGATTCTGCTTGTTCTAATCAGTTGCACAAATTAGCAGCTGCTGAACATTATCACTGACCATATCAGAGTCTAGTGCTGTAAGAGGCTTCACATCAATGGGAAGTCCAAGTCACCCATCATTCCTAGTTGCCTGTAGAAATTTGCATGCATTAGCTATGCAAACTGCAGTTCTTGGAGATCGTATTTTTCTGTCAATGAGTAAAGTCATAAAACTGTCTTCTGGAT
This sequence comes from Podarcis filfolensis, assembly GCF_964270895.1. Classification (NCBI taxonomy): domain Eukaryota; kingdom Metazoa; phylum Chordata; class Lepidosauria; order Squamata; family Lacertidae; genus Podarcis; species Podarcis filfolensis. The sequence continues at coordinate 93,776,553 of NC_139609.1, read as the reverse complement.
CATTTAAATCAGTTATTATTAAGCAAGAAAGAATTAGATTAGTGTGATTATAAATATTTGACATTGTTAAATATTCTCTGCCCCATCTCTGTTCTCCCAACACACAGTGTATTATTAGCAATCTGATATATTGTTGTTTACCTGTGCTTTGTCCTTAGGAGAATCCTGTTCTGGAACCTGAAGGCTGAATTTTTAGGATCCCACATCTAGGATCTAGCTCGGCTGTTTCATAAGGACGGATTTGTTAAGGCAAGTGAAGCCTCTTAACCTCTGTTAAGAGTTTGAAAATCTCAGCTCTCTGGCAGATGATGTGGCAGGAGCAGAAAGCAGTTTGGTTCCCTTCAAATGCAGCAGGTAGAGAGATTCCATCATTGCTTTGTGGGAGTTGGTAGAAGTGGAGGATGAGAATTCTTTCTAGTTAGCACTAGTTGCAAGGACTGTATCTCGGATTAGCCTTATAAAGATGTTGTACACGAGTTGAGCTGTGCTTGAAAGTTGCCAGATTTTAACTTTTATTCTTAATTAACATTAAGCTGGTAGACTGTATGTTTGATCCCGCACTGGCACTACAGGTTGGGAAAAGCAATAGTTAGTAATCTGTCATATTATTGAGTCATTTTATTGATTAAATAGTTGACTGAAACAACCCTTTTAATTTCATTCCTGTAGCCATCCCTGTTTCAAAAGTTCAGGGTGGGCAACTGCAGTTTTACATTAGAGACTGAGTTGCATTGCCAGAGAGCTCTTATTCCTCAAAGGTGCAGTAAAAGAGTATATTACAATAACAAAATGTGCATTGCAACGTTAGGTTTTAATAGTGATGTGAGGTGAGAATATTCTCCGGAGAATATTCTCAAGAATGAGAATATTCTCGAGAATATTCTTTGCTAGAAAATTCTCCAGACAATATTCTCCACAAACTGTAAATTCTAATGTAAGAACCAGTTTTACAACCCACATTTAAAAAATCTAGTAAATAATAAGTCAAGCTGTGATATTGCCAGTGTAAGTAATGAATAATGATTTTTTTTGATCCAGTTATATTACTGGGCATTGTGTCATTCACCATTGCTAGTTCTGGAATGTGAGCTACATAATTTGATGAACATTTGAATTCGTATGTATTTCAACTATATATGTAATAGCCTCCCCCCTCCCCATTTTGGTATGACCTTATTCTTAGCAATTCCATACCCTTGGCCATACAGTATGATTTTTTTTACAGAAAGTAGCTTTAATGCTTTGTACATTTAAAGTACCTAGGCCTATACAATTATGTGTAGCAGCATGTGAGGTGGCCTTGATTTAAACAGTTGACGTTTCTATATTTTTATTTAGTGACAGTAACTGGTTTTTGCAGTGCCATTCAATGGTACAATATTCTCATTAATTGATAATATTCCTGAGAATATTCTACAAAAGATTATTCTCGAGAATTTAAGATCACTAGGTTTTAAATTGAATGATAATGATGATGATGATAATTTATTATTTATACCCCGCTTGTCTGGCTGGGTTTCCCCAGCCATTCTGGGCAGCTTCCAACAAAAGATTAAAAATACATTATAAACACCAGTCATTAAAAACTTCCGTAACTAAATAAGACTAAGGAGTTCTGACATCTAATGTGACCTGAGTTTTGGAACAATAACGTTTGAATGCACAGGATTTAACAGGTGCTGGTGTTCAAGACTCATCCCTTGTTTTCACAACTACCATATTTTTCGCTCCATAAGACGCACCTGACAATATGATGCACCTAATTTTAAGAGGAGGAAAACAAGAAAAAAATATACGGTATTCTGAATCAAATGTTGTACTAAACTATTTAATAAACTACCGGTATATCAGAATAATATTTCAACCATGTAAAATGAACAACAGTCAACAGTGGCATTAAGAACCATCATCACTGTCATTAACAAATGAAGAGAGACTTTATCCCCTAGTAAGGGGGGCAGGCAGTGGAAATATATGAGCTTCCCACATTGAATCCCTTAGATCTAAGGACTGTATGGCATGGCCCTACAAAATTATTTTAATAAAGCCAAAAGAAGTGGGACTTTCTTTTTGTTCCTTGCAGAGAGCTCTGGGGGCTTTCATATGAGGGAGGAATGAGGGAGAAATCTGATTCAATTTCCATTTAAAGTTAAACCTACCTAATTCACACCTTTGTACACAACACAAGGACCAAACCACAGCCGCCCTTCAAATTTCACACTTCTGCAAAGGAAGGCACTACTGTCCCGGCGAGACCAGTGGCGGAGGGAGGGTCTTGCGTGGCGGCACGTCGCCTGTGGGGACATGGTACGTTGCCCACGCGAGCATCGTCCCAAGGGGGTGGCACGTGCACACCCATCCCAATGGGGTGGCTGAGTGCGGGGGCAGAGGGATTACACAGGTCCTGCTGTGCTTGCTTTACACCCGTGTAAGCGGCTCCTGTTCTGCTTTGCTGATTTAAAGTGAGCTGCGGAGGAGGGACGGACAGGAGCCATAGCTCCTCCGTGCAGCGTTCTCTTCATAAGACACACAGACATTTCCCCTTACTTTTTAGGAGAAAAAAGTGTCTTATGGAGTGAAAAATATGGTAGTTGTCATGCATGCAGTTTGAGAAATCTGTAATGGAGTGCAAAGCTAGTTTTGAAGGGTGGAAGGTGGTATGCTGCATTGGCATCTAAGTTCTCAAGAGTGATAGAGCAATAGAAAGTGACATGCACAATTAACTAATAGACATTGAAATAACAGTCTAATAAATTCAAGGTCCCTCCTAGTTTACCATTGATTAACATAGTCCTTTAGATGCTTGGGTTTCCTCATTGCTTGAACTATGGGCTCTTTTTCTCTCTTAACTCAAGCCCCCACCAGCCGTGGATCAGTATATGCTATCTTTTAGCTATGTCTATTAGCTATCTTTTAGCTAATGTATCTATTAGCTTTGTCTATTAGTTATCTTTTAGCTATGTCTGCAGAAATGATTTCAGGGAGGTCTAATGCACATCTGTCCCATGCAATCCACACGATTGACTTCGAAACTACACTGGCCTTTTACCTGTTATCTTGAATGAGGGCATCTGGGACGTCTGTAGACTATTTCAGCCTGTACAGCTCAATGAACAAAGTTGGCATGGGTTTTTCCTGCGCTCTTTTTTAAAGGAATTGATGCAGCACTGTTGTGCTAAACTGGAAGTATGCCATACCAGTGTGCCCTTGGTGATCCCTCTGTAATGCTTCTTTAAAGAATCGGGCATACCTTCTGACATGGTTGATTTGGGGCTGAGAGCCGTTTTCCCCCTCGGAATAATTCCTGGATGGTTGAGCCATGTACTTTTCTTTGCTGGCTTCTTATTCGTAGCCACCTGTGCACTTACAGGGAGCACTTCATGCAGCATAATTCTGTATACCAGAGATTAGTGTGCTGCTATTTATGTGTGTAGCTACAAAACGAGCCACAAGGGATGCTAGCATTTTAAAAGGCGTTGGCATTTTATAAGAATATGCTATACCAGCAGAAATTAACAAAGCTATTACTTTGAGAGGCGAGAACGGAATCCCCTTCAGTCTCACAACCTTTCCTGCATGTATAGGCCAGCAGTTCTGCTTGCTGTGGCAAATGTTCCATCATACTCAGATGAGTGTAATGAACCCCAGCCTTCATTCCAACCTTGGAGATGGAGGGTGAGGATTATCCTCTTCTCCAGCTTTGGTGGTCGGGAGGAGAATGGTACAAGGGAAGGCTGAGGCTGCTGCTGAGCTGTCGAGGCACTTGAAGCACCTCAGGGACATAGGACAGAGCTTGCCATGCCCATAGCTCTCATGCAGGCCGTCTTCCCATCATTATTAATCTCCAACTGCCAACCACCTGTTCCCATTGCTTGTTTCCATCTATTGCATTTTGGTCGCTCCTCTTTTTGTAGGAACACATGATTCTGCCTTACTCCGATTCATTTCTCCCAATTGATCTAATCCAGTACAATCTGCTGTGGGGGTGGGCTGTTGTTTTTATTCGCTACTATTTTATGTGCTTCCATATTGTAAACCACCCTGTAATCCTCGGATGAAGGGTGGTATAGAAATTTAATACATCAAATAAAATAAATAAATTACTGATAGCAAGCTCTCAAGGCCTTAGGCAGAGAGATCTGTTTTGTTGCTTAGTCGAAAATGCTGGGGACTCAGCCTACGTCTTTTATGCATGCCAGTCATGTGCTGGGCCACTGAGCCATGGCTTCCACCCAAGGTAGCCCTTTCCCAACTACCCATTTCATTCTCTTCATAATAGTCTTTCCCAGTGCTTCTTTTCTAAAGAAAATGTTTAGGGTTACTCTCATTTTCCTACTCATATTGAAATGCTGCCCCTCAAAGAGGCCAAACTTAGATTCACAATAGGTTTAGGGATATGCTTACCCCTGTATCCCCCCAGAAAAAAAGCACTGGTCCTCCTTGTATCTGACCTCCTCCCTATGCCATATGAGCCCCACAGTTGATTTACCATCTTCCTTCTTGCTTCTTTTCTCTCTCCCCACACCAATCATTAGTCAACTACTCTTCCCTGGCCAGTTCCCATATCTTTGGTCTTTAGCTACTTCCCCTTCCATTGCTAGCTATCCTGCTCACTCTACACCTGTCCTTTTCACTCTCTCCCCCATCACAGACAAACGTCAGTTGTGGGTACTTCTCCATTTTAGTTGTCACACACTCGTTCTGGGCTTGGGGTACTAACCTTTTGGCACTGTCATCTCCAGCCAGTCTTTGCCTTTTGTTTCTGTGGTTCCTTTCCACATGGTCCGTGTCATAGCCTTCAGCCCTATAATCTTGCTGGGGCTTCATCACTTCTGAGCTTCAGTTGTGCTGCCTCTCCTTTGCAGCCACCGATGTTCATTGCTCCTTCAAAATTTCTTTGGCTCTTCTGTTGCTTGTTCCATTTTGTGATGTCAACCAATTCATTGTGATATCAGAGCTCCCATTAAGTAGTTGACAGGTCATTCAGCTTCATAAGAAAGGAAGTGTTTCACCCAACAGGCTTCTTAGCAGTTGGCAATGTTGAGGATGGTCATTGAATTGAAGTTCATTGATTTCACGTAGGTTTGTATTCTTATCATCAAATGAGTGTGCATCTCTTGTGAACAAAGCCTCAAGCAGGAACCGAAAATGCATTGTGGAATGGGCTTGTGTGTCTCTGCAGATCTAGTGCTGGCTACTGTTGGAAGACAAGGGACTTGGGCAGGTGGGTGGTAGATATTTTGATGTTGCAGGAGGGTGAGAGTTGGCAACATGCAAAATGCCAAGTCCTATAAGGCCATGTTGAAAAGAAAGTCTCAAAAGATTTATTGTATTTGCAAGATTTTGAAGCCATGTGCTACTAGAAAATACCAAAGTGGTGTACAGAAAAGAGAAAGTGCATAGCATAAAAGCAATATAAAAGCAACATACAGGCGATAAAACTGCTGCCAGTGGACCAAATAAATAAATAATTGGAACTGATTTGCAAACTGATGTTCCTAGATGGAATTCAGCTGATGCACCACACTATCAGTTTTGTAGGATTTGGTCATACTACGTGGGCAAGCCTGGTACACGATGCACTGAAATAACATCAGCTTGGGGGGCTTTGTGCCACATATGCACCTGTCCATAAAGCTAAGGAGGTCACTAGTCTCAGGCCACACGTTTGTGCAAAAGGGTAGGGAGACGTTACTGGACAGCTTTGAAATTGGACCATAGCCCAAGAATTGATGCATTTGACATATTAAATAATGGTTATTTACTGCATTTATAGCCCACATTTTTCTCTAAGGAGCTCAGGGGGGTGTACATGGCTGTCCCCCTCCCCAGTTACTGGCCCAAAGTCACCCAGTGAGCATTGTGGCTGAGCGGGGATTTGAACCCTGGTCTCCCGGGTCCTAGCCCAACATTCTAACACTATACTACATTGGCTCTATATTGAAGATCCCAGTGGCTGAAGATTTCAATCCATTGCCTAATTTCATGTCAGCGTGTAGGTGTTCTAGAGGTGGGCCTGGTCAATTGGCTTTGCGAATTCAGAGGAAGAAGTTTATCAGGCTCCTCATGTGCTGTACAAGCTGCACATAGAGGCCTGATCATTAGAATGTTCACAATCTGGCGTTCTTTTGCCTTAGCACTTTAGAAGACTAATGAAGTATGTCAGCTTGCTGGCTTCAGAGATGTGTTTTCATTGCCAAGGCAGAGTTAAGCAACTTGGGATCAGTCACTCTTGTTAAGCCGCTTCAATTTGTTTAGTTAGACATGGGAAATACTCTTAAAATCAGCTGTAAAAGGAGCGCTATTGTAAATGACAAAGCATATTTGCAGTTTCCTTACAGAGTTCTATGTTGGTGCTGATGTTCTATCTCACAGATACTAATATATATCAGAGATTTTGAAGGTGTCACTTTGAATAGCCCCCCCCTTCTTATTTTCTTGAGGGGGCCGCATGAAAACAAGACTGACAGCTTTGTACTTTTTTTTCTTTCCTCCCCCAGCGACCAAATTAGCTAGCATTGTGCAGTGTGATTCCACCATGAGGCTGGGTATTAAAATGAAGGCGCAGATGTTCACTGATAAAGGAGGGACTCTGAGTCACTGTAGTGACTCAATGAGCAGAGACATTTGTTAATCTAAATTAAGTCTGACATGATACACTTAAACATTGGTTAAGATACATGAAAACAATGAAAGTAATGAAGAAATGTGGAGCATGATGGGGTTTAGCATATGTGCATGTCTGTTCCCCTCACCCCACTGCAATAGTACTAACTATAAACCCTTAGTGCTTGGTATGTAGACGGTTAAGAGTGATGCTGTTTTAATCCAGGAGATTACCTTTCTTCGTAGCCTTTGGAGAGAAACCACTTCAAGGGAACCCTCCCTGCCTCGAATGCATAACAGATGGCTGGTGAGTGTGTAGCAAGGCATGCTCTTTAAAGGTACAGAACATAAATGGGACCCATGAAATAGGGCTCCCCAAAAGAGCTGAATCTGTGGAAAAGATAGTGATGTGGTTCTCCAGAATATAAAATCTGTATACATTAGATAATCCATTACAGTGGTACCTCGCAAGACGAATGCCTTGCAAGACGGAAAACTCGCAAGACGACAGGGTTTTTGGTTTTTTGAGTTGCTTCGCAAGACGGATTTCCCTATGGGCTTGCTTCGCAAGACGGAAACGTCTTGCAAGTTTGTTTCCTTTTTCTTAACACCGTTAATACAGTTGCGACTTGACTTCGAGGAGCAACTCATAGCACGCGGTGTGGTAGCCTTTTTTGAGGTTTTTGAAGACTTTGGTGATTTTTGAAGCTTTTCCACAACTTTTCCGAAACCGTGCTTCGCAAGACGAAAAAACCGCAAGACGAAAAAACTCGCGGAACGAATTAATTTTGTCTTGCGAGGCACCACTGTACCTGTGAAAAGCAAACTTCTAAGTTTGCCATTACAGTCATACCTCTTGTTACGTTTGCTTCAGGATAAATCTTTTCAGGTTGCGTCCTGCAGCGACCAGAAGTACTGTGGTACCTCGGGTTACATACGCTTCAGGTTACATACGCTTCGGGTTACAGACTCAGCTAACCTAGAAATAGTGCCTCGGGTTAAGAACTTCGCTTCAGGATGAGAATAGAAATCGCACGGGGGCAGTGGGAGGCCCCATTAGCTAAAGTGGTGCTTCAGGTTAAGAACAGTTTCAGGTTAAGAACGGCCCTCCGGAACGAATTAAGTACTTAACCCGAGGTACCACTGTACTGGAAAGGGTTACTTCTGGGTTTCGCCGCTCGCGCATGTGCAGATGCTCAAAATGACATCACGCACATGCGCAGAAGTGGCGAATCGTGACCCGCGCAGACGCAGGTCACATTCTGCTCATGTTGCAAACGGGGCTCCGGAACGGATCCCGTTCGCAACCAGAGGTACCACTGTATATGGAAAATCTTTTGTCATCTCACATTTAAATTAATTTTGCTTCCATTCTTGCACCTAACTTTTTTTTTGAATGCAAGAATGTTCAAAGCAGAATGAGGCTAAAACTACATGTTTGTTTGTAGATTTGAGGTTCTGGAAGTTTATTGTTTGTAGCAAGGCAGAGATTTGCAGAAGAAAACTGGTGAGGCTGGGTTTAGATAATCAAACAAGCCATGGTGTTATATGCCAATCTGTCCACTATCTGCAGAATCATGAGAGCTGCTGTGTTGAGATACGTGTTGCTTCTCCAGGTTACATTTGCTAATGGAATAAGATAGCTTTCATGCATTGAGAAATCCTCTGAGCAATGCTGGTGTAAGCCCATGTTGTTGGACCTTCCTATTTAACCGCTGTCCCAAACTGGAGGAGTCTAGATTCTAAAGTATCTCTATCAGATTGACTAAAGTAGGTAGTTAGGTTTTGTCAGATTAGCATCATGTTATGACAAGTTGAAAATATACTGTGGTGTGACTGCTGATATTAATATCCTGTAGCAGTGGTGGCCAAACTTGGCCCTCCAGCTGTTTTTGGACTACAACTCCCATCATCCCTAGCTAACAGGACCACTGGCCAGGGATGATGGGAGTTGTAGTCCCAAAACAGCTGGAAGGCCAAGTTTGGCCACCACTGTCCTATAGAAAACAACTGCAAGGGCAAAGATTTTATCCAGAAACTAGGACTGTTTGTTAATGGAAACAAAGTCTACCAGTTGAGAAACAAGGAAGGGACAGGACTCTTCTATAACTCTCAAAAATCCTTGTGGGTGCTCAGTGCTTAGAATAATAGAATTGCAGAGTTGGAATGCAGGATCTTGTCCACAGCAGTCCCTGCGGTGGGTTCAGACCACCAACCTTCTAGTTAACAGCCAGATGTATTGACCCATTGTGCCATGTTCTGTTCAATACAAAGGATATTCTTAGTGCTAATAAATTGTTTAGTAGTAAAAGTTTCTCAGGTATTGCCCACATATTCTCATGTTCTCTTTACTGGCATAAGAGCCAGAAACTTCATTTTAAAAATCTTAATATTGATATCCTTAAGATGCCAAATTCAGTCCCAGCTACTTTTGCAAGCACCCAGCAAAATACTTTGTCCATCTTACACAACAGTGAAAGTGTAAAAGTGTAAAGAGGACTGATAATGCCATCCCGCGAGAGAAAGAATTTGGTTTCTGAATTTCAGTTAATCTCAGATGAACATGCAGGGAATTTCATGCTGATGCAGCTCTGTGTTTTCATCCTGTGTTGCATTTGGGCCTTGGAGCTACCTTTGAAGGTGACCCGGAAACTACAACTAATCCAGAATGCGGCAGCTAGACTGGTGACTGGGAGCGGCCACAGAGACCACATAACACCGGTCTTGAAAGACCTACATTGGCTCCCAGTACGTTTCCAAGCACAATTCAAAGTGTTGGTGCTGACCTTTAAAGCCCTAAACAGCCTTGGTCCAGTATATCTGAAGGAGCGTCTCCACCCCCATCGTTCTACCCGGACACTGAGGTCCAGCACCGAGGGCCTTCTGGCGGTTCCCTCACTGCGAGAAGCCAAGTTACAGGGAACCAGGCAGAGGGCCTTCTCGGTAGTGGCGCCTTCCCTGTGGAACACCCTCCCACCAGATGTCAAAGAGAACAACAACTACCAGGCTTTTAGAAGACATCTGAAGGCAGCCCTGTTTCGGGAAGCTTTTAATGTTTGATGTATTATAGTATTTTAATATTCTTTTGGAAGCCGCCCAGAGTGGCTGGGGAAGCCCAGCCAGATGGGCGGGGTGTAAATAATAAATTATTATTATAAATTATTATAAGGCACAACTGCTTAATTTAAATATAAGGCACTCAGAACTCTCAGAGCACAATGTTGTTGCAGTGCAAATGAAATTTAGCATTAAATGTGAATGTATTGGATGTTCTGGTTTGTATCTAAGAAAGTCATAGAGTACTTGAAATCAATGAACTTAAGATGGTCATGTCCATTGATTTTAGTGGGTGCACTCTGAGCTCATAAATTAAACCCAGATGCCCCTATTTCAGTGGGTCTGCTGCATTTGAACAGTTGTGTTGCTATAGAAAGTGCAGAAGTGGATTTCAGGCATATATGCAAACCATCCTTATAGCTGGGATCATTATGCCCACTGAGTCACATAGCTTTCCCCCATCTTAACATGGCTGGGGGGGGGGGGATTTGCAAAATGCCTGCTTTTTTATTCTAGCTGTTGCAAGTCTTATTTCCTTTACACACTCACACACCCCACTAAATTTCTTTACCCACCACCAGGATGGGAGCATGGTTTGCCTCTGGTATGCAATGCATCTAGTTCTTTGGAAGAGCCAGACTTGAGAACCAAATAATGGTCAGTTTTGCTTTGTTTTCATAAGCATCTTTTGTTGAGAATAGATAGGCCCGTACCACCAGAGAGAGAGAGAGAGTTAAGCTGGCTGAGAGCCACGTGCTTTAAAAATACCTCCTCCAAAGGCCTATTTAATCTAGTGTGGGCTAGCTGAAATGACCTAATCCAAAAATAGCCAGCAGCCTGTCTTTTCCCAACGTGTCTGCTGCTGAAGAATGGCAGCTCTTCGTTTTGTTAGCAGCATTGTTGTGTTGGACTTGGGCTTGATTTTGAGGGGGTTTGGATGTGAAAATGCGAACCCAAGCATAGGATTTTTTTTAAGTGCCTGTGTAAAATCAATTTGCCTTTTTACTATAATGCCTCCAAAGGCTGAATTACATCCAGTGAATGTTGATAACATTGTGCTTGTCATCAAGGTATTAACTGGATTCTTTGGTTGGTTTTAAGCATTAATGTTCATGGAATCATAAGAGGACAACATTCATAGTGATCACAGCACTTTGGTGCTCTTTCAGCTGGGCTGGCTACTAATTTACTTCTGGGCTCACTCTGAAGCTCTTACTTTAACCTTTAAGGCCCTAAGCAGCCTGAGTCCATGATACCGTAAAGACTGCCTTCTTTTATATGAACCTGTCCAGATGCTCCACTTTCAAGTGATGCTTTGTGGATGGTCTCCCTGCTGTTCAGTGTTTGAGATGCAGGCCATGGTCTTTTGCAGCCTTCCACACTCCACTGGGAGCCGGTAAACGATTTTTTCCACCTGGGCTCCACCGTAACCAGCAACCTCTCTCATCAACGCTGAGCTAGGCAAGCCTATTGGCAAGTCAGCTATGGCAGTGGCTCACCTCTCCAGAAGGGTATGGGAGTATGTGATGCTAACGACCAATACCAAGATGAAGGTCTACCAGCATGCTTGTTGAGCATGCTATTTTATGGTAGTGAGACGTAGGCAGCTTACACCTGCCAGGAGCAATGCCTCAGCACCTTCCACATGCACTGCGTCAGGAAGGTTTGGGGCATCACATGGCAGGACAGAGTTTCAAACAAAGATGTGCTCTCCCAGCATGTTCTGTCTCAGTGATGTCTACGCTCGCTTGGTCATGTCCGCAGAATGGAAGAGGGCAGGATCCCCAAGGACATGCTAGTAGCTTTTGATAGCCATCTCCTCCATGAAGTTGGTGCCTCCCGTGGGAGCAAGTTCCAGAGTTTAACTGTTCTGCATAAAGAAGTGCTTTCTTTTATGTACCGCCAGTTATGCGGGTAGTAGAAAAGGTAGCTGAGAATCATTTTGCATTTCGACCATGCATTGGAATGTTTTAACATAGCATTTCCCAAATCTGCAAAGATTCCTGATCATAAATGATTTAAAAGCTCATACTCAGAAGGTAAAAGCATCAGAGGGGGTGGGGGTTATTGTTTTGTTCTTGTTTTTATTCTGAGTTTTGTGTTTTTATCTTGTATTTTTATGCTGCAAACCACCCTGAGATCTATGAATGAAGGGTGGTATAGAAATAATAAGTGGAACTTTGCAGCATTTCAGCAGCCAAAAAGAACAATGAAAAAAGTTTTTATATATGCTAGACTGTTTCCAAGAATTTGGGGCCTGTAAGAAATATCCATTGCAGAGGTACAATTGTTGGTCTTATTGCCACTTTAGGAGGCATATGGGTGGGATCTGTGTGTGCGCATGTGCGTGTGTGTATACACATACATACATGATATATATGATATACATCAGGTCAGCAGCCTAAGGCCTGTGGGCCACGAGCCGCCCCTGAACCAAGCCACCTACTCGGCGAGTCCCTGCGCCCTGCTCTAAACCGATGTGGGGACTCACTTCCGTGGCGCTGAAATCGCATCTGCGCATGCGCAGACACCGAAAACCTCATCTGTGCAGACGCAGATGCCGGAAATCGCATGCACACACGCGATCCGGCCCATGGAGGGATCTCCGCTGGAGTGAACCGGCCCAGGTGAGGTAAACCTTGCCGACCCCTGATATACATTATGCTTCACTTCTTGGCCCTAAAAAGCCCCCCCTCCCGTGATCAATGATAAAATACCAGAAACAGTAATATAATAAAATTAAATATGGGGTGGGGAGAGAGAATCTACACCAAAAGGGCAGACAAAATTAAAATGAACTTACCTGAAGTTCAGACAAAGGCAACCCAGTGAGATGGGCAGGTTACAAATAAAATCATCACCATCATCATCATCAAGCACAGCTGGCACACAGTCACGCTGGCGGGGCCTTTTGAGAGCTGTAGTCTAAAACATCTGGAGAGCATCAGGTTGAGAAAGACAATTCTAACCTTTGGCGAGCATTGTGTCCAAGTGCAGCTGGCGCGGCAGCATGAAGATCCAGCTCAGTATCAACAGTTAGTTTTGTAACTGGATAGCAAAGAGGTCAGGAAAGAGGTTAATTTATCTGTGAAGTGCTAAAGGAGTCTACGATAGAATCTGTAGAAATGCTTATATCTGGCTTCTGTCCTCAGGTTTATTGTCATGGAAGGTGTAAGAACGTATGAGTGTTGCGTTGTGGATGGCAGGAGGACGTTGTCAATTATTACCTTGAGGTTGTAAGAAGAATTATCTCTGTTGTGCAGAGTCAGGTGACAATCCCGTATTACACTTCTAAACCCGTGGAATGCGTCCCAGCCAAATGGGACAGCTCGAAATGTCAGATGGGTTCTGCAGAATTTGAGTTTGCTTTTCAGACTCTATGAACATGCATGACAGACTTCTTGGTCTGCTGTGAGTTTTGGAGCCTTGAGCCGTCTGACGCTTCTGCTCTTACCTGACAACATGAACAATGTTTGAGGGTTTTATTGCCCCTTAACCATTTGGACCCTGCGTGCTTAAAATTTTGACATCTCTTTTGGCTGTCATATAATACAGGCTCCTGAAAGTGGTGCTTAAAATATATTCTAATTATTGCCTTACCAGATGGCAGCAAGGCTTCACGTGTTTCTTACTGTGTCTCAACAGAGACTTACTTGCCTCACTCTAAAGTAAAGACTTTTATTCTAGGTTTTAAAGTAATTGCCCATGTAGCAGCTTCTACCTGGTTTCCGATTTGCCATCTGGCTCCAACATATTCTCTGAACTGGAATTCTTTATCTGGGTGCCAGGTGACCGGTGCTATAGTCTGGCAAACTTAAGTCAGGCCCTCAGTGCTGTTTTGAAAGAAAAAGTACCTTTCAAAAGCATTGAGCATTTCCTTTTCTTAATTGCTCTTTGCCATTATATACGATTATAATTATGTCCATCTTTAGAACATTGTACATAATACTGGCTATCCCACACTGAAATAATCATTATTATATGGCCAGTGACATGGATTTTCTGGAAAATATTCCTCTGCACAACGAGGTGTAATTTGCATTGGAACAATTTCTGATGCCCTATTTACTTGTTTTTAGTAAAACTGCCAAGCTTGCCTATAATCTATTTGTGGTTCAACGCCATCCATAGTTACTGATGAACTTACAAAATGGAAAGTTTCCCCTGGGAAAATAAAGGACTGATTTTTTACCCCATTCTTTGTCACTGATCATGGCTGAGAGGAAGAAGGTGCTGAAAGGAGCGATTTAAGTGATGGGGGAGGCGGGTTTGTTCCATGAATATAGGTTGGTTGTGACACTATGGCTCTACGCCTTCGAGAGAAGAGAAATGTTTGAGACCATGAGAAGTATGGACGGAAATGGATTCTCAAAATGCAAATGCCTGGAGTGCATCGACTGGAATGGAGAAGCAGCAGGTCTAAGACATTGAAGCGAATACTTCACGGAACATGTAACTTAACTAAAGGAATTCACTACCATAGGATGATATTGTGATCATTACCATAAAAAAGGAGGAGGGACATGCTTTGATTATTAAGCATGATGGTCATACCCTCCATGTTCAGGAATAATATCTCTTGGTTACCCTTTACAGGGAAATATCAGTAATAGTTAGATATAGTCATCATAAGATTTTTGTGAGCTTTTCTGGGCAGCATACTGTACTAGATGGACCCATTATGGTAACTGGGTCCTTATTAGCTCCCCAGACCCCATTAGCATTAATTTGCATCTAAAGCTAGACTATGAAGTGTTGCTTGGATTCTAACAGGCATTTTTAAGGTTACCAAAAACATATTACTTATGTTCTACGAGAGTTTTCTGTGACCCCTTTGTCGTGTACAGTTTTGACGGGAGGTTAATAGCTATACATAAACAGCAATTACGAACTGTGATATGGGATTTTTTGCTCCTCAGGTAGTGCAGGGGTCAAATAAATAGTAGACTGGTTCAGTACTCAGAGCAAAAATTGGTGCCACTTTGCTGCTCCCCCATTTCTACTGCTGCTGTGCAACTAGGAATTAAGTCATGGTTTGGCTTAGTGCTGCGTCCTAACCTGGTTTCATGGGTCCCTCACTTCAGACAAGCCACAAGGTGAAAGTAAAATTTGCTCTTGGCTAATAATAATAATAATAATAATAATAATAATAATAATAATAATATATTATTTATACCCCACCCATCCGGCTGGGTTTCCCCAGCCAGTCTGGGCGGCTTTCAGCAGAATATTTAAATACAATAGTCTATTAAACATTAAAAGCTTCCCTAAACAGGGCTGCCTTCAGATGTCTTCTAAAAGTCTGGCTTGCCACTCGTGGTTTGTTTGGGGGAGAAAAACCACAAGTCAGGTTCAGACAAAATGCTTAACCAAACCATCACTTAGCTCTGCGTAGAGCAACAGCAGCAAAACTGTGGGTAGTGATTTTTGTCCTCAAGTTCCGACATATTTGCTTGTCAGTGCTTAGCCACAGTTTGGCGTAGTGTTGCGTGCGAACTGGGCATAGTCATATCTTCAGAGATGTTAGATGTTTTTCTAAAGTTAACCCTCTACAAAAGGGGGTTGGAAGAAGCTTGAGATTATAAACCAATTTTATCTTTTGTATCACACCCTTCCTTCTGGAAGCTTAGAGTGGCATATATGGGTTTTCCTGACTTACTCTCAACACTCTTGTGAGTTTGGTCAGGCTGGGAGATGGTGATTTTCCCAAGGGCACCAAATGAGTTTCATGGCTGAGCAGGGCTACTAACCCTGGTACACCACCTAGTGTGAAATCCAGCACTCAGCCCAATTATGATTTTTGTCCTAAACTCTTTCCTCCCCAGGTTAGCTCAAGATGGGAGACCAGAGGCAACGCTCATTGTCTACGTCTGGGGAATCATTGTACCATGTTCTAGGACTGGACAAGAACGCCACCTCAGATGATATTAAAAAGTCATACAGGTAAGGAGGCCAAGAGCTCACTCTGAACATAGCATACATTCTAACACAGCCAGCTTGCCTCATGATTATCGTTCTGTAGGTTTCTGCTATCTCTGAGATGCTAAACACTGCAAGTGAGGTGATTCTATTTACTCGTATTCCGTTTGGGTTATCTGAAACATAGATAGCTATTGTTTCTATCTGGGAAAAAACACAAAACATAGTAATAGGAATCTAACCCAACTTCCTTGTTCAAAGTAGTTGAGTAGAAGAAAGCAGACAAATTTATATATGGTACTCCTTTTACACAGTACACTATTTGCTCTAGCTGTATCTTGTGATGATTTTGAGATAAGTAGAACCTGAGATTGGTTCAGTTATATTTTCAGAACTTCAGCTCTTTCAGTAATAGGTCATACCACTGAGTAATAAAATCTCTCCTAAAGTTTGGAATATAATAAAGCTTGAATCGTGATCCATAGTTTTCTTGTCAGTCCATATAATGTTGCTTTTATAAAGTTGTGTCTTCATCACAGCTATTTTACTGGGCAGCAATGGAAAAAGAAGGTCCAGTGACTCAGTGATGAGTCTTGTCTTGGGAATAAATCTTAGCTGTAGAGATCAGTCTGCTTTTTGCACCAAATTTTTAATCACATTAAAAAAAAATCAAAACTTTTGATGCTCTTGCTTTAAATTTTTTGGGAACAGTGGAAGATAAAAGGCTAAATAGATGTGCTGGTGAACCAGCAGTAGTCTTCTAGGCATGAATCTGAGAGGTTTTTTTCTTCTTTACTCCGCTTTTCCCAGGGAAAGCCACAGTTCACTGCTGAATTGGAACAAACGTCAATTGAGTTTTCTGCAGATTGACATGTTTCAATTCAGCAGTAAACAGTGTTTTTTTCCTGGGGAAAGCAGCAGGCCAAAAGGAAAATCTCTCGGACCCGTGTCTAGAAATCATGAGAAGAACAAGAAATCTCAGGACAAAGAAAGTGAAGCGAGGATGAGCCCAGAGGTGAGTTCAGGGGGCATACTAGTGATAAACTGCAATGAGCTGGAGTTTACACTAGGGGTCAGCAGTAAACCTTTTCACAATGGTAAGTGATTTAGTGAGCAAGCTACTTTTCCTGAGTTTGCACTAACTGAGGGTGGAAACGCTGGGTTCCAAATAATAAACTTTAATTGTATTCCCACTATTTCTCAGAACAGAAGCAAACAATAGATTTGTGGAGATTCTGGCTGCAGGTATTCTTTTATGAACAGAAATTTGTGGAAATGTATGTTAGCTTTCATTGTACCATCAATATAATGCAGCTTTCCTATGTTTTGTACCACAGTGAATCTCCCCCCCCCTTTTTTTTTTGAAAAATTTTATATTATTCCTCGCCGTAAATGGGTAGCTGTGCATCTGTCTGGAAATATTAGTCTTTTGTTCCTCTTGATGTGGAAGAGTCAACTGGCAACTGCAGTTCTCTGCTTTGGGCAAACATCTGCTTGAAGTTGTATCTCTCTCATGTGACTTTTGAGACAAGGCGCTCTTTGCAGGATATTTATGTGCAGAAATTGACAGTCTTTCCAGAGTAGCAGCTACTTGTCGTTTTCTAATGGGCTTTTGCTCTTCATATAAACCAGCCCTACATTGACTATGTTGGATGCTTTCTGCCATTACGGACTAAATTTGGGCACAAACAATTTTACTCTTTTTGACTTGAGCAGCTGTACGTTGTAAAAATTTGGCAGTGTCGGAAACTGCTGCAGAAAATATTAGGAGGGGCAGGGTAGATTTGGGTTGTAGACCTATACATGTTTGGGAGTAAGTCCCATTGAATTTAGTAGGACTTGGGTAAACATGTATAGAATTGTACGTGTGTGTGTGCGCGCGCACGCATGTGCACTTTACCTTGCATATCACAGCTTTCCCAAACAGAAACAAGCCTGCATTTCATATTGTGCGGCAGCTAAGAAAAAGGTGAATTCCATTCTAGGGAACATTAGGAAAGGAATTGAAAATGAAACTGATGCCATCACACAAATCTATGGTGCGGCCACACTTGGGATACTGTGTATAGTTCTCGTTGCCTCACCTCAAAAAGAATTTTGTAGCATTGGAAAAGGTTCAGAGAAAGGCAACCAAAATGGCCAAGGGCAGAGGTTTTCAACCTTTTTGAGTTCATGGCTGTGGGATACCTGGTAAAAACACCATAAGTTCCCTCCCGAACCCAGAGCCAGGCTTTGCAAGTGGCACAAAGTAGACCCAAGTCTGCCACCAAGTGCAGCCTGGGAGTTGCTGCACTCAGTTCTCAGATTCTGCCCCCAGCAAGAGCACCCATATGAGACTTGCGTCAGACACGTTCATACCTTACTTTTTAAAAAAAGGAAAACAAGGTACACCCAGAAGCATGAAGAGGCCCCCAGAGGAGGTGGGGCTTCAAGGCACCTTGTGGAATAAAGGCAGGGAGCCAACAGCACTGTCTTCCCCCACTTCTCTTACAAATGGGGCTTCCAGGTCAACTATCTCTATACCATGACAAGTGAAGGTTTGCTGAACATCAGTATCCCAACTCTGAGATGCCTTGATGGACGCAGATCATGCAACTTGTTTGAGTCCTCCTCCTTTTCAGTTTAGAGAAACAGTGAGTAAGGGGCAACATATTAGAAGTTTATAAAATTACGCATGGCATGGAGAAAGTGAATAGAGGTCCCCCCCCCCTTCCTGCCTCATAACACTAGAATTTATTGATACCCAGTGAAACGGGATTTTGGAAGATTCAGGACATACAAAACAAAGTACTTCTTCGCACAGCACATAGTTAAACTATGGAACTTGCTCCCACAAGGGACAGCGATGGCCACCAACTTGGATGGCTTTAAAAGAGGATTAGACAAATTCAAGGAGGCTATTAATCAGGCTATTAATAGCTGCTAACGAGGATGTCTGTGCTCTGCCTCCGCTATCTGAAGTAGTATGTTTCTGCTTGTGTGTTTCCTATAGGCATTTGGTTAACCACTGTGAGAACAGGATGCTAGACTAGACGGACCTTTGCCCTGATCCAGAAGGCTTGTCATGTTCTTCTGTGGTTTCTTCTTTCCACAGGAAACTTGCATTAAAATATCACCCCGATAAGAACCCAGATAATCCGGAAGCTGCAGAGAAATTTAAAGAAATCAACAATGCACACGCGATATTAACTGATGCTACAAAACGAAATATTTATGATAAGTATGGCTCCTTGGGTCTGTATGTAGCAGAGCAGTTTGGAGAGGAGAATGTGAACACGTACTTTGTGCTATCCAGCTGGTGGGCAAAGGTAAGCAACAGAGAGATTCTCCTCTGAACACGTTTTTTTGTGTAGCACAATAATAATCCCATACAGGATGAATTTTCAACAGTTTCTAGGAACCTTGAGAGATTCTGCTACCTCCCCAGTAGGTATGTTAGTTTTTCAAGACAACCATTGAATCACCGAATTGTGGAGGGGACCGTGAGGGTCATCTTGTCCAACCCCCTGCAGTGTAGGTATCACAACCAAAGAAACCTTGGCAGTTTGGCCGTCCACCCTCTGCTTAAAAACATCCAGTGAAGGAGAGTCTATACAGTACCAGTTTCCCAAGGAATTCGTTCCACTGTCAAACAGCTCTTACTGTCAGAAAGTTCTTTCTGATGCCCTAGGGGTGCAACCTATTACAGAACTTCATGAATTAATTGAACGAAACTCATATAATCTATTGTTCAGATTTGTGTATGGGTAAAAACGTTTCAGAAGCAAGAGACGTTGCTGCTCTTGTTTTTAGATGATGTGCATGTGCTGTCGCAGCAGACATATTTCTGTTTAGTTTACAATTAGTTTACAATACTATGATTCTGTATGGAGGAGACATTGCCTCCTGTATGAGAAAAAAAGCAGAATGCTCCTTTCTAATGATAGTACTGTCGTAAATTTTGGCCTGTGGTGTCCAGTCACGATTAAAAGTTTTAAGTGCAGCCATTAAAAAATATGGATTCTGGCTTAAAATGGCAACTGATTTAGAAATATTCCACAAGCAGCAGTCTCCGAAGCATTATCTCTTGAAATTCCTGGAATGCTTTTGTAGGTTCCTTGTGGTTTGAAAGAAAATTGTTTTGACTCAAGTTTACAGTACAAAAAGGGTTGTGTGGTCTTTTATCAAAAGCTCAGTGTGTCATGTGGTGTCAGTTGTTGAAGTCACTTAACTTGCTTTCTGAATGTGTTGGTTTCCTGTTTTGATGAATCACCCATTGGGATACTTTCTTTTCCTGCTTTCTCCTGACTACTTTGTCGTGAGAGAGAAGCTTTTGTGCGTCATGGAGGAGATAACTGAGTGGCAAACTGAAACAGCTCCCTAATCTAGGAGTTTTGAAATGATTAGCTTTCTTGTAATTTTGTACAAATCAGGCATATTTTTTTATTTTATTTTATGCAGTAGCTGGACATCTTAGTGCTTGTTGGGGCATATCTTGGATGTATTGGCTTGCATTTTGGGGGAATACAGGGTGGGATTCAACTAATCAGCCCCAACAGCCAAAGGTCTGTGGAAGGACTTCTGCAATGGGCTCCCTTCCCTCTCTTCCCTCTGCATGCCCTGCGCCCCCAGAGTTGGCTCTGGGGATCTGGGAGAAGCTCCAGAACACAACATGGGGTCATTCCACCTGACAGTACTTGTGCAGACAGAATGATTGGAAGAGCACATGGTTGAATTCCACCCACAGTAATTGATGAGAAGCCATAGGCTGGGACAGTCCATCAACTGCAATAGCATAAACTACAGCAGTAATTTGGGAGTGCTAGAGCAGAGGGGTTGGCCTTTGCTTCACCTCAAGACATAGTAACTTGCAATTGTACGACACATGGGCAGTTTTTCATGAGACCATCATACGCGATTGTGAAGAGGCAAACCTTTGCCTGAGAGGTTCCCTTCCCATTTTAGCTTTTCTGCTACGAGTCAGGAGGGTGCGAGTTTTTTAAGTTCAAGAGGCTGTTTTTCTGCTGCCGATATCCCAAGCATGAGATCTAAGTTGAGTTGGCATTTGTTGCAGAGGCGCCGGTTGGAGACACTTTCCCTTTTCCTCTGTGCAGGCGCTGTTTGTGTTCTGTGGACTCATCACAGGCTGCTACTGCTGTTGCTGTCTCTGCTGTTGCTGTAACTGTTGCTGTGGAAAGTGTAAACCGAAACCCCCTGAAGGTGAAGAGCAGGAATACTATGTCTCCCCCGAAGACTTGGAGGCACAGCTACAGTCAGATGAGAGGGGTAAGTCTTCTGCTCTCCAGGTCAGCCACACATGGAATGTCTCAAAATCACAGGGCTGAGTAGAGAGAGGAAGAGGAGAAGCTTCGTGTAGTTTCAACTTTTTAAAAATTAACGGCTGCACAGAAATCTTAAGTTGGCCTTGCAAACTTCCCTGTTTCCCCCACAATCCTACGCTGGTCATTTGTAGCTGCAATGAAGGAAAAAAATTTTTAGATGCCCTTACCTGGTTGCCTAGGGACGCAGGTGGTGCTGTGGGTTAAACAACAGAGCCTAGGACTTGCCGATCAGAAGGTCGGCGGTTCGAATCCCTGTGACGGGGTGAGCTCCCGTTGCTCGGTCCCTGCTCCTGCCAACCTAGCAGTTCGAAAGCACGTCAAAGTGCAAGTAGATAAATAGGTACCACTCCGGCAGGAAGGTAAACGGCGTTTCCGTGCGCTGCTCTGGTTCGCCAAAAGCGGCTTAGTCATGCTGGCCACATGACCCGGAAGCTGTCTGTGGACAAACGCCGGCTCCCTCGGCCTATAGAGCGAGATGAGCGCGCAACCCCAGAGTCGGTCCCGACTGGACCTAATGGTCAGGGGTC
This sequence comes from Podarcis filfolensis, assembly GCF_964270895.1. Taxonomy (NCBI): domain Eukaryota; kingdom Metazoa; phylum Chordata; class Lepidosauria; order Squamata; family Lacertidae; genus Podarcis; species Podarcis filfolensis. Next base: position 93,755,123 of record NC_139609.1, on the reverse strand, counting down.
CCTTTACCATTACCTTTACCTGGTTGCCTAGAAGCACTTAGGGCTGGCAAGTTGCTTTTGACAAGCCAGGTCTTCATTGTGTCACTTCCTTTCAGCAATTTTAGGAGCAAGCTCTCTCTAACCACGATTTCCTTTGATTTTCAGACACCTCAGATACACCTATTGTGATACAGCCAGTCTCAGAGACGACCCAGCTCACAGCGGACTCCCACCCCAGCTACCATACCGATGGATTTAACTAAGTTAAGGAAGCACTGTTAACTAGAATGGATAAGAATAAATAATATGGCCAATCCAGCACTAGAATCATGGACATTAGATAATAGAGTACGGGGAAGGGAGACGTCCTGCCACAGTTAGAGGGCAGCCTCCAACCTGCTGAGAATATTTTGTAATCCCTTCGCCTTTTGTCACCTTCAGTGTCGTATCTTGATGATACATGGATGATACTGTAGCATGCAGTATTTAAAGCAGTTTAGCTTTTGGTCTTATTTCGTTTCCTTTTTTAAAAAAGAAAAAAAATTAGCATGTGTGGAGTTTTATGTTATAAATGTCTTTGTGTTGTAATGTATTGAGGAGTTATCACAACGAGTGTGATGGATACATTCTGCATTTTAAGCAGCGATACCAGCCAAAAAAAACAATGAGCATTTTTCAAAGAGAATTTAAATTTGCCACAGAAGCCACCACACTTCCATACAGTTGAGCTACAAACATCACTTGAAGGCGGCTGTTGATCATCCACTTGATAGCAACTAAGATTTCCAGTATATCCCAACTGCCCCTTTGCTCCTAACACCCCTGTCTCAAGAGCTAACCTTGAAAATGGCTGATGTTGCATGGAAGGGATTTTTTTTTAAAAGGGAAAAAAATGTTCCCTGCACATCTGTTTCATCTTCTGAGTGTCAGTGGCTTTATAGTTAAGATGTTCTTGTATAGGAGAGGGCCAAAATGTTGGTTTTGTTATAAAACCAGACGTTACTTGAATTATCTCAAATTAAAGTGCACACTAGTTTTGTTTGAATTTAATCATTCCCCTGCACTATTTATGATCAGTTACTGCCATTTTTTTTAACTTGTGCATGAACATGGAAAACAGAAACTTACGTATGCTCTCACTGTCGCGTTTGAATGAAGTCTAAGCAAATAAATAGTCGAGCAAAGTTTAGATTTCTGTTGTTTGAATATGCATTGCTTTTTACATTTTTACAAGCACCTCTTAAAAAAGAAAACTAAGGCCACTTTCCACATGCATTCTAGGTATGCATCTAAGAGTACTTAAAAAAACATTTCTAGAATAAATGCTGCAGGTACAGGCATACTTATCAGGGGACTGAGATTGGCTGTGGCTCCCTTTTGAGTGTTTGCTGGGTGGCAAGCTTCAGTTTGCTGCTATGTGATGTAGGGAACAGATCTATGCTGACTGGCTCAGCAGACAAAACACAGCGTTTTGGAGCTGAGACACCAAGTCTTCTATCTGTAGCTACAGCCATGTTGCTTCCTAGCACAAATTTGATTGCCTCTGTTCTACCTTGCTAGAATGGGATCAATAAGTCTGATCTGCTCTAACCAGTGTGCAGAGCTTTACAAAATTGGAGCACTGCGTGGTTGATTAATTAGTATTGCTGAATGGTTGTCAAATAACTAATCACATCTGTTTCCTTGTATGTAATGATTTGCACGTGTTATTTTTAAAGATAATGTTTATTTTGTTTGGGGTTTCCCTTACATCCCTTCATTGATAACTTTTTGATGGATATTCTGGAACGGTTTCCCTCTCTGCGGTGGAAAAAAAAATTATGAATGGAAATTGTGTGTGTGTGTGTGTGTGTGTGTGTGTGTGTGAATGTGGGGGCATCATGAGGCTTCCTTAGGTATCTCAGCAACTTATATTCTCTAATTTTCTGCTATAGTTTGTTCAGTCTCATTTTAGAAAATGTTCAATCCACTTAAAAATGCATCACCCAGGGACACTGAGCTTCAGGGCTGCTGCTGCTTTTGAGTTTCAGAGCTCAGATCAGTCTGTTCTGTTCCCTTTTTCTCTGCCCCCCCCCCAATTTTGTCTCTCCTCCTCCTTTTTGGAATTAACTGTGGCTGTCTCTTCTCACGCACCATTCTGAGGTGGTACCATTTCAGACTGCAAGTGGGAGATGCCAATATGAATATTCCCCAGGGCACGTGGAGAAAAGCAAAGTCAATGCAAATAGAAAAATTAACACATAAGGAAAAGCGAGTCTGATTGAGCCCTTTGCCTGTTGCACAAGTTTATTGGGGAGCATTGTAGAAATGTCTTCCCTTGTCTGCAGTCTGAAATAGTGCAGTCGGGCTCTGCCACCACCTCCTCAGCATCCCACAGTCTCGTAATGCAGATTGTGTGGGATGAGGCCTGACTTTGTTCTACATGCGTTCTGCTGCCCCACAAGCAGGGTTTGTTTTCTTTGCAGGACTTCATCTTCCCTACACCTGACCTGAAATCTGTACTAAAGGAAAGATCTTTGAAAGCTTCTTAACCATATGGACCAAAACTGTCTTTTGAAAGCCAAGCCAGCTCTTTTCTTTCTTCTCCTGCCCTCTCCAGTCTTCTCCAACGGTGCCCAATATGGCATGTTCACTTTACTTAGGTTAGGCAGAAGGGCAGTTCTTAACATTTGGGTGAGCTAACACATTGTTAACACTCGTTTTGATATTGCACCCTTAGTTTTCGGCTAAATACCCTGGACAGCTCAGTACTTTAATATTCCTTGAATCCACCTGCATGATTCAAAGTTAATATATTTCAGACTTGTATCTTTCTCTAGGCGAAAACAGGCTTATCATGCATTCCTAATGCCTGTCACTGGGTTTTATTCAACGTCCCACACCCAGGGGTTAGGGGACACACACACACACAGATTTACATATCTAGACTTGAAAGCCTCATCCATCTTGTTGAGGGTTACATGGAGGGTGTAATATGGAGAATTTATAAAAGGTGACAGAGTTCTTTGCCTAAAAGTAAAGTATGATCTCAGCTGCACTCCTGCTGCCCAGCTTCAGTCCTGATTTTAACATAACTAAAATTGACCATCTTGGACTGATTTCATGACCTAACAACATTGGTGCTCCAGAGCAAAACATCTAGTGAAGAACTTGGGCCATGATCCGGTGTCAGGCTGGATTTTACAAACATGTAATAACCCCTAAACAGTTTGCTGCCGCTGGAAACAAACTGCTTCAATCTCTAGCATAGTTAATTGTTTTAATACAGTTTCAAGGCACTTTCCGCCCTCCCTTCTCAGTCTTGGAGTTCAGAGTATCGCTATTTGTCTTCATTTAAAGTAGATCAATTTATTAATCATTTTGCTGTTGGGCAATGATTTCATAATCATTCCAGTAGTGATTTGGGGGTAAAGCTGTAGTACTTCCTGTGTTTTCTTACGCCATTGTGTCCTTTAGATTTGCATCCCACTGAAGCTTGTTCTAAATATCCATTAATTGCTAAGCTAAAATGCCAGGATGAAGGTGCTTCACATAGTCTTAAACACAGTCTCTGCTCTCTGCTCCTAACCTTGTGCTGCTGGACACAGGGAGCAGTGGTGGCTCTTTCAAAGTCTGCTTGCTGTTTGATATAAAGGAAAGTTTCTAATTCTAATTTCTAATAGCTCTATCTTCAACTGGAGGCAAACAAAGCTGAAAATGATTTGAGAGGAGTTTCACTTTCCATTGCGTTTGTGTACTTGCTGTAAGTCGTCATGTTGCTGCCTCTGGACAAACAGGACTTAAGGGTTTTTGAGACCATACCAAAGTCATTTAATAGAAGGTGAGAGTGGGGGTGAGCATACGTGATTCTGAGTGTGAGCCTTCTTTCAAGCTACCTTTAAAATTTCTGGAACAAAACCCACATCCATCTGTCTTCAGTCCTATTTATCAAGTCTACTACCTCATCCCCTTACATAAGTTTTCCTTTAGACTTCCATGGCTCACCTTTCTCATTTTTTCAAACCCATATTATGTTGTTAGAAGACTTGCAGAAGGTTGTCCTTCAGTCCTATTTAACTGTGTCAAAACTAGTGGATCCGGCCAATTAAAGTGAGTTCCACATGGCTTTGTGATAGGCATATATAATGCACCAAGCCGTCACGAGCCCAGAAGTACCTGCTTCGCTTTGCATGGTGGCCAAACCACATCCTAGCTCTGGCTCTTTGGCTCAATTCAGCTCCCAGGGACTTGAATATGTGAGTCGCAGAGCATTTCTCTCCCCTTCACTAAAATCAACACAGCTTTTTTCATTTGGCGCTAGTGAGAATGAAGCGAGAGATGACAAATGGGCAATGAACTTTTTAAAAGTCCATTGGCACTGGCTTACGTGAAGAATGTTCACTGCCAATGCATATGAAACTTTTGCACCATTTTTCTATGCTTAAATGTGTTGCCAGCCAATTAAATTAGTGTTTTCATTTTTACTTTAAGTGATGCTAGCTTTCCGAAGCATCTTCATGAACCTGCCCATTTTGCTCTCAGATCGCATTCAGGGAGCTGGCTGTGTTAGGAACTCCTGTCGTTAACCTGCTCATTATTGCCCAATCATCAGACCACTTGTGCAGAGTCAGGGAGGATCTGTACAGCTTCTCGTGGTATGGAGAGCTTTGCGGGCTGCCGTTTTGATTACCTGGGGCTAATGCGACCTGAGGAAGGTTGGTAGTTTGCTGGTTGGACTTCCAAGCTTCTTACTAAATCATGCCAAGCCACATGCTTGCATCTGGAAACTTGCTTTGAGCGCTGATTCTCCACCCCTTTCCCAACACAGGAGTGACCCTGGGAGACTTTCCCGTGTCTGAAAATGTATCATGGATGCCCTGATTAGATATAACTGCTGTGGAAAAGGCACACTGCTCTCAGAGCTACTAAGAACCAGATGTTACGTTTTCAGACACCAAAGTGCCAAGTCCTGATGTGTTCAGGAAAACTGTCGCTTGGGAAACTGGTCTTAATTTATTCTACATTCCAGATGAGCTCCAAATCCCCTCTGCAGCAGCTGCTGTTGAAGTGATAAAAAAAAAATAGTTGTTTGGTGCAATGAGCAATGCAGTCATCCTTTGTTTGGAGAGCCAAGGGGCATTGTACCTACGAATGCTAAATAAATTTCACAGGCTGTGTATGTATGAATCTGTTGTTTTTATCTGTATATATAAAACACTTACGTAAACATCCTTGTAGCACTTGTGGGTAGATTTCTGCCATTTCTGATATTACCAAGAGCTTTTTCTTTCAGCTTAGTAATTTCCAAACATTGCTTCTCTCCACCCCCCTTTTATTTTAGCCCTCACAGTAGTCAATAAAATGTGATGCTCCATAACATTTCACTGCGTAGTAACCTATCATGAGAGCACCTCGCCCAAGCTTATTCAATGGCGGAGTTTCACATTATGTTCTCAGTGATGTGGTGGTGTTGCTGGGGTGTCTGCTGTTCGATCAGCAACCCTTGCGACAGTTTTTACCTACGTTACAGGTGGAGGTGGGAACTGTGCCCTGATTCTAGGAGCCTCCTGCAGCAGTTGGGGCTCCTGCAAACAAACACATCAAGAATGGACAGCAAATGCATGTCCTTAAAAAAACCAAAACCCTGAACATGTCTGCTTGATTCAAAGAGAAGGCAGCAATATCCTGAGAGGCAAAGAGTTCTTTCTGGGATGGTTGTCATGGGTTGAAGTGGGGGAATGGTGGCTTCTGAAATAGTTGCAGGGCATGGCTCTAAGCTGTTTCTAGAGGCAGCGTATTTAACAAAGTGGGGCATAACATGAGAAATCGTAGGATGAGTGCTTGCATTGCTGTGGTTCTTTTCTGTTGGTAATTCAGCTTTGACTGTTAAGGAGATGAGTCGATGTGATTGTCTAAAGCAAGGGTTGGCAACCTGCAGCCCATGGGCCACAAGCGGCCTACAGAGTTGTTTAAAGGGCCCACGAGCCGCCCCTGAACTGAGCCACCCACTTGGCGAGTCCCTGCGTGCTGCGCTAAACTGGCGGAGCAGGGACTCGCTTCTGCGGTGCCGGAAATTGCATCTGCGCAGACACAAATGCTGGAAATTGCATCTGCGCATGCGCAGACGCTGCAAATCACATCTGCACAGATGCGATCTGGCTCACAGAACGATCTCCATGGGAGTGAACCGGCCCAGGCGAGGTAAACCTTGCTGACCCCTGATCTAAAGACCCCAAAACTAGGCATGACAGAGACAGTCTCCCCCCTTCCCTGTTGGAGGAAGAAGACAGGGTCCCTTCCTGCCTTTCCATTGTTTCTTTACCTCTCCCCGCAGTCCCGTTGCCTAATTCTTAGACTCTAATCTGTAGGCCAACAAGAACACTTGACATTTGATTTTTGGTATTTTGCTGGAGGCAAGCCAACCCAAATTGTTTAATTGCACAGCGCAAGACCTGCAGCTTATTTCCGTTTCAATGTTTTGACTCAGCGATCTTATTTTACTTTTTGGTACGCCTGTGTGTTGTGTGTCGATGGGTGGGCTGTGTGTGTATGTAATGAACCTGGAGATTTGCCAAGCTGCAAAAGCTGTAGAAATTGCGTTTTCCACATTAGTCCTGTGTGTGTGTGTGTGGGTGTGTGTTGCGTCGTTCAGCTACTGCTGGTGTTCTATTAATTTTTGTATCATCATCTCCTCCTGCTGCTGCCCCTTCTCCTCTATTGGGGAACATGGTATGTGTTTTTTGTTTTGTGTAGCTATCGCTCTATTCAAGGCAGCCTCTTCTTGCATATGAGTAAAAAAAGTTAGGATGAACTGTGGCCCAGTCAGCCATTGCTCCTTTCATGCCGTTCCTTTCAGTGAAGGTTTGCAAGCCCCATTGAAATGAACCATGGCTCCAGAAAGCAAAGTTTGGTAGATTCCATCATTCACTTAACTGTTGATTTTTAGTAAGATTTGTTGTGGCCTCTCCTGAAGTCTGTGTGACCTGATGAAGATGTATCAAGAATCTCATATTGCACTTGTACTTGCTGGAGAAAAGGGGAAATCCAGATTTTTTTTTTTAAATTAAGAAAAATGTTAGTTGTAAAGAACAATCAAAAAGTATAAATGCATTTGAAAAGCAATTATATATATATACATATACATAGAAAATATATATATATATTTTGTTATGTTACTTAAAGGGTCATCCTTTAAATTGTATGTAAGTAGCTGTGGCTGTCCGAACTTTGTGGATTGTTAACACTCGCAAATACTGAGCTCCTGTACATACCTACAGTTCAAGCAGAAGGAATTTATTTTATGTTTTAGCATGTAATTTATGTATTGTATGTCTGAATAGGAACATAAAATTGAAAAAATGAAGACTGCTAAATTATCAGAAACCAAGGTTGTAAAATAAATGTTTTCAAGGCAAAAAAAAAACCACCCAAAGTGTTCTCTTGATCTGTTTTTTTTTTTAATGTTTATTTTAAGGCTGGATTCAGGCCTTTTCTGCCATTAACCAAAATGTTGTGACTTAAAGGAGGAAGAAATCAAGCATGGAAGCCGCCTTCATTGTGTAGCTTGGGTTCTTGTCCTGAGCAACTGTGATGATAATCATAATTTATTATTTATACCCCGCCCATCTGCGGCAGCCCTTGGACGCAAAGCTATCTTGTGTAGAGGGGCCACAGAAATTTCTGAGGGATTCTGAGGAGAAGTGGATGTTTTCAGAAAGACCAGCCTATTTCCTTTTCCTCTAAGGGGCTCATTTGGTTACAACAACCCTGTGAGGTAGGTTAGGCCAAGAGGCAGAGACTGGCCCAAGGTTGCCCAGTGAGCTTCATGACTGAGTGGGGATTCGAACCCTGGTCATCCCCCAGATCCTAGTCTGACACACCAGCTAGACACTATCCCACCAGAGATAATAGCCACTGGCTGCATTCTGCATTAGCTGCTGTTTGCATGCAGTCTTCAAAGGGAACCTCGTGTATTGCCCCCATCTCAACCAAAATTTGCTCCATGAGGTTCTTCCTTACCTATTTTCAAAGGAAGGGGTGGAGGTTTTAGCACTATGTTCTCATTTCTGGTTCTTTATAGTGTTGTGAAGATGGTGCTTTACACAGGAAAATGCTCACAAGGCAGGTTCCTGCCCCCAAGCAGATTACAATTAAAAGTTTAAATGAAACCATATATCCTCCTTCTTCTTTGGCGATCACTCATAGCCGAGTAAGATTGTTTTCCATAAACATGGTTTTAACAATGAGTCTGTAAGTGACTGTGGAGGCCAATACTGGATCCACACGTCCTTCCAGAGTGGGGACTTTTGTTTCCGGGCGGGAGTTGATCACGCTGTGGATTTGCCAAGCGTGCCTTCCTCTTAGCACGTTTCTCCCTTGCGTCCTGAGTTCGAGTGTCTCCAAAGCCCATGACACCTTTGGTAAAGGCTGTTCTCCAACTGAAGCGCTCGCAGGCCAGTGTTTCCCAGTTGTCAGTGTTTATACTACATTTTTTAAGATTTGCCTTGAGACAGACTTTAAACCTCTTTTGTTGACCACCAGTATTACGCTTTCCATATCCTAAAGACACCACCGTCTCTGCTGGCCTTCATTCCTAAGGAAACCAAGTGCTGAAACCCCTGGAATCTCTCGCTGCTTGGAGACTGGGGTGGCACGTAACAGTATCTTCAATGCACGACGCCTGTGTCTGAGCAGGGATGCTGAGGCAGAATAAAAAGGCAAACTGTTCCCTGATGGCGGGAGCAAGAGAGTCTCCACCATCACATTCCTGGAGCATTCGAGCCGAGCTTTTGCGGACCTCGGGGAAATCAGAGCAAACAGCTGCCTCCTACATGGAGGCGTTGGCAGTCATGAGCCGTTCCCTTTGCCCTTTCTCACCGCCGCACTCCAGGACTGGCGCGAGGGCACACGGGGAGCCCCGTCCAGTTCGGCACTTGCCTCTTCCCTTGTCATGTCGACCCACATGGACTACAACTCCTGCCCTAGAGATTGCCCCACCATGGATAGCCTGGAAAGGCAGCTGATTTGCCCCATCTGTTTGGAGATGTTTACCAAGCCGGTGGTCATCCTGCCCTGCCAGCACAACCTGTGCAGGAAATGCGCCAACGACATCTTTCAGGTGAGCCGTGAACATGCCTGGGTTTGCAGCTTGGCTTGGTTTTCATTTTAGGGCTAAGCGCATAAGTGTTCAAAGAGAGAAGTTGGCACCAGGGATATGGAATCGCTAGCAAAATGCCCGTTGTCATTGCAGGTGGCATGAGCTTTGGGGAAGGGCCTGTGTCTTGCAAGATCACTGGGTGAATCTGTGTGGACTGACGGACACATGCTATAAGCGACCCCTGTATGGTGGCGAGGGGAAACGCCTGGTTCGCTGTTTGGATTTTAAAAAAATAATTATGGAGTTACAAGAGGGCTGGGGAAGCTTTTGCCGACTGAGGGTTGCTTTTCCTTCTGGGGGGGCCACAGGCTAGACACAGGGCAAAGGTGGGCAGAACAAATAATGCCAATTTTACCTTTGTTAGTTACTTTTACCTGCACATCCCTCTGTATCCTACAGCAAGACTAGTAACAGGTACATCGGAGGACAAGGACACATTGAGCGCAGGCAAAAACACTCAAGGAGGGTGTCAAAGTGTTGAGGGGTGTGGCCTGGGAGTAATGGGCGTGGCCTGTGGAAGAAGGGGTGTGGCCTAGGGAGAGCTCGGGGTCCCAGTAATAATAATAATAATAATAATAATAATAATAATAATAATAATAATAATAATTTTATTATTTGTACCCCCGCCCATCTGTCTGGGTTTCCCCAGCTACTCTGGGCGGCTTCCAACAAAGATTAAAAAACATTAAAATGTCACACATTAAAAACTTCCCTGAACAGGGCTGCCTCCAGATGTCTTTTAAATGTTAGGTAGTTGTTTATTGCCTTGTCATCTGCTGGGAGGGCGTTCCACAGGGCGGGTGCCACTACCGAGAAGGCCCTCTGCCTGGTTCCCTGTAGCTTTGCTTCTTGCAATGAGGGAACCGCCAGAAGGCCCTTGGAGCTGGACCTCAGCATCCGGGCAGAACAATGCGGGTGGAGACGGTAGTGAGGCCTGAAGGGCTGCATTTGGCCCCCACCCCTGAGGTTCCCCACCCCTGTGCTATAAGATGGCTAAGGACATGGTACCTATTTATAGAACGGAATGGTTTGCAAAAAGCAGAGAGGGAGAAATACTTATCCATAGCTCTAGAACTGGGGGGGGGGGGTCAGCTGATGAAACTGAATGTACTTCAGCCACAGTATCCGCTGCCTCGTGGGACATATTCGGGAGAAGAAAAGGCTAAAGAGTTAACCCTGCACAAATTTGGTGTGGAGTCCCTAAGACTGTTGGGTGGCGCCTTGTACACCTCCTTCAGCCAAGCTGGTGCCAAACGTCTTGCTCTGCTTTCCTTAGGACCCCATCAGTGAGGCCGAGAGGGTGGTCTTGTCATCTGGGCAGCGCAAGACCTCCAGCCACACTGCCCAGGCTTGCCCCCCACCCCCCCCAGAGGTATCCTTGGTTGCTGCTAATGCACCAAAAACAATGCTGGAGGCAGCAGTTACGAGTTCCCAATCTATTCAGCCACAGCAGGTGCTGTCATTCTCCAGCAGTTGGACTTCACCCCCAGAGGTGCACTACCTTGTCTCTCGAGATAGACAGATGACGACGACTTCAGCTGCCATTCTCCACCCAGTGTGTGTGATTTCCTTGTCGGAATCCAGTCATTTGTTTAAAACCAAATGTCAGCGCCAAACACTAGAAAATTCAGTTGCCGATATAAAACACCACATGGGACAAATCGAGAAACATTTGCTTAAGGTGTGTTTTCATCCTGGTGTAATGCAGTGCTAGCACTGTGCAACTGCCGCAGGCCTTGTAGTCGCAAAGAGCACATGATTGTTTGAACTGGCCCAAAATCAAAAATAAGAACCGCTGTTTTATCAGAAGGGGATTCCCCAAGGAATCTTTCCCCCTTGGAACTTTATAGAGTGCTGCAAAGCATAAGGACCTGCGGCTTGCATCCAACTAAATTTTACTCAAGAGCTGAGCCACTGAAATGAGTGTATTTAAGGTACTTCATTCATTCCAGTGGCTCTGAGAAGGCTTAGCATTCTCACCCTATGTCTTCCACTGTGGGCCCCTCCCTACAGATGGGGATTTTTTTTGGGGGGGGGAGGGTTGTGAGTGCATTCTGCAACATGTCGCTGACACAAGAATAGCCCATTAGTGGTGGATTTATAATGGACTGTCCACAAATCATTCTGCTTTGCTACTTGTTCTGTGATGCTTGCCCCAAAGTTATTGCATTATTGCCATCTGGAAGGGCACAATGAAAATGTGCCAACCCCTTGCCCCACGAAACACTTGTTTATTTATTCTATTTATATACCCAGGGCAGTGTACAGCATTAAATACATAATTTACATAGCATAATAATAAAAGACAATAAAACCGCTGGAGAGAGAAAAAATCATAGTAACAGTCCTGTCCCCCTTTTCAAAAGGCTGTGGATTGCTTAATGGCTGAAGGTCTAGATAAATAGGAATGTTTTTGTCTGGTGCCTAAAGACATTTAATGATGGTGCCAGGCAAGTCTCTCTGGGGAGAGCACTGGACAAGTGGGGAGTCACCACGGAAAAGGCCCGTCCTCGTGTTGTCACCCTCCAAACCACAAGGTCTGGGTCGGCTTGTATGGGAGAGGTGGTCCTTAAGTTATTGAGGTCCTGAGTCGTGTATGGTATAAAGTTATAGGATTGCAGCAGGAAGTTAATGGGGCTTGCACCGATTGGAAAGGAAGTGGCATGTCCCACCTGCAACTTTTGCAAATACAGAGAGTATTGAAAGCAGGGTAACTGCCCTGATACCATCATGAATGCACAGCTGAAAGGACGTTTGGAGGGGTCCTTTATTTTGGCTGCAGCTACAGGCATGTCATTGTCATGATATCCTGTATCGCAGATCCAGTCTTCAGGGGAGAGCAGCTCTGTTTATGCAGCCGAAACAACAGCCATGTACAATAGGGAGGTGTGGGTTCATTTGGGGGAACTGGATGCTAGATCAGGTGGGTCATTCACCTGATCCGGCAGGCTCTTCTGAACTTGCAGTTAAGACTACCCAAAGGAGGAGCAGAAATGACCAAAGGATGAGTTGGGCAAGTAACCTCATCATCATCCCAGGGCCGCTGCTGTTGCCAGTGATGACTCATTCCTGCAACACTCCCCTTGGGCACGTCACATGGGGAGCAACACTGTTCAAGCCAAATAGCAGAGGAGGGGGGCCACCTGTGGCATCTGAGTCAACAGAAGAGGCACAGGACAGGGACGGAGGAAGCCCCTAGGACACCTGGGGCGAAGTGCCCAGAGGCAGGGCACTCGGTGCCCATATGGACAGAATGGGGCGCTCGGCGTTCCATGCCATCCCTATGGGCAGCGTGGCGCACCCCATCTCTAAGGGCGCTGTGCGCTCCGTGTTGTCCCATGCCATCCCTATGGGTGCCACATGCCACGGGGCATGCGGTGCCCATAGGGATGAGACACAGCGCCCATAGGGACAAGACGTGGCACTGGTGCACGGTGCCCATACGGGATGGGGTGTGCAGCAGGGCCTCAGAGAGCCAGTGTGGTGTAGTGGCTAAGAGCGTGGACTCGTAATCTGGTGAACCGGGTTCGCTTCCCCGCTCCTCCACATGCAGCTGCTGGGTGACCTTGGGCTAGTCACACTTCTTTGAAGTCTCTCAGCCCCACTCACCTCACAGAGTGTTTGTTGCGGGGGAGGAAGGGAAAGGAGATTGTGAGCTGTTTTGAGACTCCTTTGGGTAGTGATAAAGCGGGATATCAAATCCAAACTACTACTACTACTATTCTTCTTCTTCTTCTTCTTCTTCTTCTTCTTCTTCTTCTTCTTCTTCTTCTTCTTCTTCTTCTTCGCAGCCGCCCTACAGCTGGGGGTGGGGAGGCAGTGGGCGGACAGCGCGGAGCCTGCGGGAGCCGAGACATGTGGCTCATGTGCCCTGCAGGCCCCACTGTGACGAGTGCCACCCGCCATTTTGTCACCCCCTTCAGGGTGACACTCGGGGCGGACCGCACCCCCCTTCATATGTCCCTTGCACAGGATAAAGGTAAAGGGACCCCTGAGTTGTGACTGACTGGGGTTGCGGCGCTCATCTCACTTTATTGGCCGAAGCAGCTGGCGTACAGCTTCCGGGTCATGTGGCCAGCATGACTAAGCCGCTTCTGGCGAACCATAGCAGCGCATGGAAATGCCGTTTACCTTTCCACTGGAGCGGTACCTATTTATCTACTTGCACTTTGACGTGCTTTCGAACTGCTAGGTTGGCAGGAGCAGGGACCGGGCAACAGGAGCTCACCCCGTGACAGGGATTTGAACCACCAACCTTCTGATCGGCAAGTCCTAGGCTCTGTGGTTTAACCCACAGTCCCACCCGTGTCCCTCTTCCACAGGATACTGTGCCCTAAATGGGGAGGTGCCTCCAAACTCTCTGCAATGGACAGCAGTGTTCTCGTACTGAGATGCCAGCGCCCCAGCCCTACTGGTACGCAATGGACAGATGGACCAGGAACCCAACGCACTATCTCTCTGTTCTACACAGGGATTGCCAGCTCAGAAGTGGCCCTTATCCTGCTTCTGACCCTGCAGCTGTTGTGGGACTGGGTGCAAACATAGCGTGGTACTAATCCAAACTGTGCACGTGCAGATTCATCATCATCATCATTATTCCATTAAGAGGAAAGCATGAGGAAAAACCCAGTGCAGAAGTGCTTAGAGGTAATGATATTGAAAAGAATGATTGCTGACCTATAGTTATCACATTGCCTGGAATCAATCCAGGGCACTTGGATAGCAGCCGAGTTTAAACAATGCTGCTGTCAGCATAAAAAATGCTTTGCCTTTAAGGCTTCAACTAAATGACTTGCTTATGAAGCACAGAATTGTAGGGTTGGAAAGGGACCTTAAGAGTCATCTAGTCCAACCCCCTACAACATGCTGCTCTGAGGGTGCATTTCAGGGGGAGATGATGATGATGATGATGATGATGATGATGATGATAATAATAGAATTATTTATACCCCGCCCATCTGGCTGGGTTTCCCCAGCCACTCTGGGCGGCTTCCAACACAATATTAAAATACAGTAATGCACCAAACATTAAAAGCTTCCCTAAACAGGGCTGCCTTCAGATGTCTTCTAAAAGTCAGATAGTTGTTTATTTCCTTGACATCTAGTGGGAGGGCGTTCCACAGGGCGGGTGCCACTACCGAGAAGGCCCTCTGCCTGGTTCCCTGTAACTTGGCTTCTTGCAGTGAGGGAACCGCCAGAAGGCCCTCGGCACTGGACTTCAGTGTCTGGGCAGAACGATGGGGGTGGACACGCTCCTTCAGGTATACTGGGCCTTTGAGGCTGTTTAGGGCTTTAAAGGTCAGCACCAACACTTTGAATTGTGCTCGGAAACATACTGGAAACCATTGTAGGTCTTTCAAGATTGGTGTTATGTGGTCTCGGCGGCCGCTCCCAGTCACCAGTCTAGCTGCCGCATTCTGGATTAGTTGTTACCTTCAAAGGTAGCCCCACGTAGAGCGCATTGCAGTAATCCAAACGGGAGATAACCAGAGCATGCACCACTCTGGTGAGACAGTCCGGGGGCAGGTAGGGTCTCATCCCGCATACCAGATGGAGCTGGTAAACAGCTGCCCTGGACACAGAATTGACCTGTGCCTCCATGGACAGCTGTGAGTCCAAAATGACTCCCAGGCTGCACACCTGGTCCTTCAGGGGCACAGTTACCCCATTCAGGACCAGATCAGTGTTTGCCAACACTTCAGCAAGCCCAAGAGGCTCAGTGGCTTAGACCACAGCGCCACCCATGTCCCTGACAATGGAGCCTTTGGATCCATTGGGTGGAGAACAGAAAGGGTCTCTTTGTGTAAAAATTAGCCTACTGTACAAAGGTAAAATGTATCTTACTCTGCTCACTTTGGCTTTGACCCTGCTCAAAGCATCTGGCATGTGCCCGCTCCCCAAAAAACTTGCCTAAAAGGGAATGCAACCCCCAGGCTGAAGAAGGTCCCCCACCCCTGATCTAGGCCAGTGTTCTCTACTCTGGCTCGTAGTAACCATTTGGGGCATCCATTCGGTTCCTAAGTTGGGTGGTGTGCTTATAGGGGGCTGCCTCTAGAGGTATAAATGACCATCAGTCTTTGAAAAGCTGGTATCGAGTCCACCCACTTGGTTGTATTAATTTAGCTGAATAGCTATAAGGGAAATTTGAACGAATGTGCAATTAATCATTATTGCTTTTGAATGTTATTGTGCTGTTATCTTCCTTAGCTGGTTGTGCAAATTGCTATTCTGAATAACGCTTTTTATAGGGTAGGGCCGTACGACAAGGCTGTATATTGTCTCCCTGCTTATTTAACTTATATGCAGAATTCATCATGCGAAAGGCTGGGCTGGATGATTCCCAAGCCGGAATTAAGATCGCCGGAAGAAATATCAACAACCTCAGATATGCAGATGACACAACCTTGATGGCAGAAAGTGAGGAGGAATTAAAGAACCTTTTATTGAGGGTGAAAGAGGAGAGCGCAAAATATGGTCTGAAGCTCAACATCAAAAAAACTAAGATCATGGCCACTGGTCCCATCACCTCCTGGCAAATAGAAGGGGAAGAAATGGAGGCAGTGAGAGATTTTACTTTCTTGGGCTCCATGATCACTGCAGATGGTGACAACAGCAACTATAGGGTAGGGCTACCAGCGCTGGGACGAGTTTGTGGAAATAAGGGGGCAGTGGCTTCCCCAAATTTGGGAACCCACTGGGCTAGGGTCTCAGGCGTCTTTTCCTCGCCATCTGATCCTTTTAACCAGAGATGTCCTAAGTCGGACCTGGGATGGTCCGCATGCAAAGTGCCTGCTCTGCGGAACTGAGCTGCGATCCCTTCCCAGAGAGCAATTAGCTATTAGCCGAAGCAATTAGCATTTCTCCTCTGCCTGCAGGTGTTTAACACTGTTGCTGTGTGCATTGTTGTTATTTGTTAGCTGGCTCCTTGAGTTCTTCTTACGCTGCTTTAGGTGCGGTGTCATGCTATTTGCTCTGTGGCACTGGTATGATTATTCTAATTAATCATTTTAGGTGGGGTTTTTGTTAGCCTCCGCTGGAGAGAGAAAGCAGGTTGGAAATCTTAGCATCAGTCAACGAAAACAAACTCTTGAGCATGAAGGCCATGCCTCTATCTAGCTCTGCACTTGCTGCGGCCTTCTCCAAGCCAAAGGCATCCTGATGTCTTGGACTACAATTCCCATCAGCCCATGCTGGCTGGGGCAGATGGGAGATGTAGTCCTGCACATCTAGATGGCCCCAGGTTGGCAAAGACTAGTCTTTGTTGTTGTAGTTTAGTTGTTTAGTCGTGTCCGACTCTTCGTGACCCCCTGGACGAGAGCACGCCAGGCACTCCTGTCTTCCACTGCCTCCCGCAGTTTGGTCAGACTCATGCTGGTAGCTTCGAGAAAACTGTCCCACCATCTCGTCCTCTGTCGTCCCCTTCTCCTTGCGCCCTCCATCTTTCCCAACATCAGGGTCTTTTCCAGGCAGTCTTCTCTTCTCATGAGGGGGCCAAAGTATTGGAGCCTCAGCTTCAGGATCTGTCCTTCCAGTGAGCACTCAGGGCTGATTTCCTTCAGAATGGAGAGGTTTGATCTTCTTGCAATCTCAAGACTAGTGTACTGTGATTTAATTTCAGGGGGGCTGAAGCATTTGGGTGGGAAGATACCAAATCCTGACATTTTCCCCCAAGACATTTGCTTGCTTTGCAGGGCTTAGATTCCTTCCTCAGGCTACGTCCAGACAGATTTGGATAACTAGGGGATTGCGACTGTTCTAATTTCCAGCTCCTTCCGTTCTCCTGAGAGATGCCTGACACCTGCCTTCACACGATTAAATGTCTTGCGTTTTGCTCTTGGCTTCTGGCCTTTGGTTTCTTGTAAAAATATCATCAGTCCTTCTTGAGCAGCCCACGTAACTTGTCTGCTTCCTGGCAGCCTCTCTGGAGGTTTCCACGATGACTTTCATTATAACACCTGTTCTGAGCCGAAGTTGTGATATATTTCAATAGCTGTGTTTTTGAAGACTCACTGGGACAATTTAGTCACCTTTTATGAAGCTCAACATGGCCTCAGTCAGAATAAAGGCAACTCAATAAAATAATAGTAATAGTAATAATAATAATAATAATAATAATAATAATAATAATAATAATAATAATTTGTACTCCGCCCATCTGTCTCGGTTTCCCCAGCCACTCTGGGCAGCTTCCAACAAACATTAAAAATACATTGAAATGTCGCACATTAAAAACCTCCCTGAACAGGGCTGCCTTAAGATGTCTTCTGAATGTCAGGTAGTTGTTTATCGCTTTGACATCTGATGGGAGGGCGTTCCACAGGGCGGGCGCCACCACCAAGAAGGCCCTCTGCCTGGTTCCCTGTAGCTTTGCTTCTCGCAGGGAGGGAACCACCAGAAGGCCCTTGCGCTGGATCTCAGTGTCCGGGCAGAACGATGGGGATGGAGACGCTGCTTCAGGTATACTGGACTGAGGCCGTTTAGGGCTTTAAAGGTCAACACCAGCACTTTGAATTGTGCTTGGAAACGTACTGGGAGCCAATGCAGTGGCTTATTATTGTTCTAGAATGATTAGAGATGAATTTAAAGATCGGTCCAAATACAAAAATGTAAATTTGGTCCCTTGTAAACTCTGGCTCATTTATATTTCACTTTCTCAACCCTCCCCATTGCCTGAGAGGGACATCATGCCTGGATTACCCGAATGTTTTAAAACTGCGATTGACAACATATATATAATTATGAGGTTTTTTGTGGGGGAAGTGGGCTGTATGCTGGGACCCTTCTAACCCCTGGATCCAGCAAGTGTTAAAATAGAAGCAAGGATTCAAATTCCTGGTGAGGTGATAGCTTAGTGAATGGGCCATTAAGGAAACAAAGGTAGTGGATCTGTGTCAGATGAGAAATGGGTAGGCACCCCTCCCTCAAATGGCTGATAGTTAGACAGACACAGGCCAGAGTGGAGAGAGGAGTGATGCCAGCTAGATGCTAGGAGTGGAAAAGCAGCAGGTTGAGAAGCCAGAGAGATATCTCTGCCTGATTTCTGTCTGAATACAGTCGTACCTTGGTTCTCGAACGGAATCCGTTCCAGAAGTCCGTTCAAATTCCAAAAACGTTCGAAAACCAAGGCGTGGCTTTCGATTGGCTGTAGGAGCTTCCTGCACTCAATTGGAAGCAGCGTAAGCCGCGTCGGGCGTTCGGCTTCCAAAAAACGTTTGCAAACCAGAACACTCACTGCTGGTGAGTGTTGCAGCATTCGGGAGCCAAAACATTCGAGTTGCAAGGCGTTCGAGAACCAAGGTACAACTGTACAAGGCTGCATCTATGGGCGAAATCAACACCCTTTTTGGGGTGTTAATGCTGTGAACCCCTCCATCACAGGCTCAGGCTGTAGATAGGTGGAAAGAAACCTAATAATAATAATAATAATAATAATAATAATAATAATAAACCAGCACGGGTGGCGCTGTGGTCTAAACCACAGAGCCTAGGGCTTGCTGATCAGAAGGTCGGCAGTTCGAATCCCCACGATGGGGTGAGCTCCCGTTGCTCGGTCCCTGCTCCTGCCAACCTAGCAGTTTGAAAGCACATCAAAGTGCAAGTAGATAAATAGGTACCACTACAGTGGGAAGGTGAATGACGTTTCTGTGCGCTGCTCTGGTTCGCCAGAAGCAGCTTAGTCATGCTGGCCACATGACCCGGAAGCTGGACGCCGGTTCCCTTGGCCAATAAAGCGAGATGAGCGCCGCAACCCCAGAGTCGTTAACGACTGGACCTAACGGTCAGGGGTTCCTTTACCTTAAACCAAGTATCATAAATAATAATAATAATAATAATAATAATAATAATTTTTATTTATATCCCGCCCTCCCCAGCTGAAGCTGGGCTCAGGGCGGCTAACAACAATCAAAATAATCCAACATTCTAAAAACATTCATTATAAAATTAATTAAAATCAAATTGATGGCAACTATTAAGCAAAATTCTGTGCAGATTGCCAGAGGAGGGGGTCAGGCTGCGCCCCGACCAAAGGCCTGGTGGAACAGCTCTGTCTTGCAGGCCCTGTGGAAAGATGTCAGGTCCCGCAGGGCCCTAGTCTCTTGTGACAGAGCGTTCCACCAGATTGGAGCCGCGGCCGAGAAAGCCCTGGCTCTAGTTGAGGCCAGCCTAACCTCTCTGTGGCCTGGGATCTTCAGGATGTTTTTATTTGCAGACCGTAAATTTCTCTGTGGGACATACCAGGAGAGGCGGTCCCGTAGGTACAAGGGTCCTAGGCCGTATAGGGCTTTAAAGGTTAAAACCAGCACCTTAAACCTGATCCTGTACTCCTCCGGGAGCCAGTGCAGCTGGTATAGTACCGGACACTACATTCTCTGATGTGCTTTGTTTCCAAAAGGAAACAGGAACGCTAGGTAAGCGCCTGGAATCCTGCAATAATACACACACACACACACACACACACACACACACACACACACACACAGGTTTTTTTTTAAAGATATTTATTGAAGTTTTACAAAAACATAAGTTTACAAAATGAAAAAAGGTCATATAAAAAGAAAAAGATACAAAAAAAGAACATAGAAAAATACATGAAAAAGAATAAAGAAGAATAAAAATACAAAATACAAAAGACTTTGAACTTTGAAACTTTGAACTCATTAGCTTATTTCCTTGGCTTCCTCACACCTCCCCTTTTTGTATTCCCATTTAAATAATCAAAGCAGCAAATCCTTACCCTCTTTCGTTTATCTTAACTCTATATCTTAACATATTATAACTCTATATTTTCATCCATTATCAATTCATTTTTGCATATTCTTATTAACTTTGTTGCTAATGCCACTTATTTTCAATCCAACATCATTTTAACATTCATTAATTTTACAGTATTTCTGAAGATAGTCTTCAAATTTCTTCCAGTCTTCACATGGGTTTGGGACGTGTCCCTGCCTCCAAAACATCTCTTCTGTGTGTTTCAGTCTCGAGGAACGACCTTGGGCTCTGCAGGGAGGTTTCGCTGCCCGTCCTGCCGCCATGAAGTGGTCCTTGACAGACATGGCATCTACGGACTGCAAAGGAACCTTCTGGTTGAAAACATCATTGATATTTATAAGCAAGCATCAGCCAGGGGGCCAGAGAGGTATGTGATACCCAACAGTCATTGTGTATGTTTGTGGGTGCGTGTGTGTGGGAGCGTCTTGCACACCCCAAAATGTGGGCAAATGTGGACTTGTAAAAGGATAAAAGAGCATTGGGAAATGATTCATAATGAATTGAAAACGTTGTTTAAAAGTACTTTACTAAAAAAAACAAGAGTCCTTTCAGTTGGGGATAATTTAGATTGAAATTCCCAGGTGTCAAAAACGATGATTTATGTATGCTACAACTGCGGTCCGCGTTTCGTTAGCCCCCAAATGGAAAACGAGCGAAGTCTCAACCAAAGAAGAATGGCAACTTAAGTTGACGAAATATGCTCAACTCGCAGACTTAACATATAGAGTAAGAGAACAAGAAGAACATACGTTTAAAGAAGATTGGAAAACGTTTATTGAATGTATGGGAAATAATTGTGTACAGCTGAAAACGTTGGCAGAACGAAGATGAATTAAACAAGTATAAACAAGTTTTGATGGATGTAATAATGGGATGCTGCTTGGTATGGTTTTTTATAAAATATGCAGCGATTTAGGATATGTAAAATGAACCATGGAAAGAGAAGATGGGAAGTCATTGATATGTTAAGGATTTAAAATGAGTGTTTTAAATTGTAAAACAGAAAATTTAACTATATATTGTGGGCAAATATTTCATCCCCCCCCCGATATTTCATAGATTCATATAATTGTAAGGTTTGGAAAGGACCCCAGGGATCTTCTAGTCCTACCCCCTGCAATGCAGGAATCTCCAGCGGTGTAGCGTGGGTTGTCAGCACCCGGGGCAAGGCAAGTAATTTGCGCCCCCTAACCCCTAACCTGCCGCCGCTGCCAGCTTCTTCTTGCTGCTGCCTGGTCTGGTCTGGTGTGGTTCTCTCCCGCGCTCAGCGCTGCGCTGTGCGGCCGCTGCACTGTCCCTCCCCCAGATAGTCCCTTGCCCTCGCTCCGCACCGCACGCCTGGCACCCACCCCCTCCACAGTGGGCGGCGACCCGGCGGCTCGGATCGGATTCGCACAGCCAGCACTGCAGTGAGAGAGAGTGAGTGAGCCAGGTAGGGGCAGAGAGCTGTGAGTGCGAGCGCGCGCCCCCCAGATGTTGCGCCCGGTGCGGCCGGCCCCCCCTGCACCCCCCACGCTACGCCACTGGGAATCTCAACTAAAGCATCCATGACGGATGGCTATCCATCCTCTGTTTAAAAGCCCCCAAGGAAGGACAGTTCACAACCTTCCGAGTCAGTTTGTTCCACTGTCAAATGCCTCTTACCTTTGGAAAGTTCTTGCTAATGTTTCATCGGAGTCGCCTGTTTTGTAATTTGAACCCATCAGTTTGAGCATCAGAGAACAAGTTGGCCCCATCTTGTGTGTGAAAAGCCTTTGAGATATTTGAAGATGGCAACATAATTTTTTTTTGAAATGATTGAATTGGCAAAAATGGCGGCAACAATTAGAATGCAATCTGATCAAAATCTCAAACAGGAATGGAAATGTGTAGAGGAATACATGACCCAAAGATGCTCCAACAAGAATTTATTGATATGTCATAGACTGATTTCACAAAGTTAAGTTAAGCAGATATATAAGATTGAATGTTTAATTATTAAGATACAAAATTACAATCTCAATAATGAAGTTACAAAATAATCACAAGGAAGTCACGCACGGGTGGAGGGAAGACGCAGGGCAAGAAATAAGAAATGGATAAATGTTGGTACATAATGAAATGTGAAAATGTGAATTTACGAATATAATGTATATGTATCATTATTTAAAGATTTCATTTATGTATTGCAACATTAAAAATAAATAAATAAATAAATAAATAAATAAATAAATAAATAGGGGGGGGGGAATAAAATAAAAAAGAGATATTTAAAGATGGCTCTCATATCACACCTCAGTCTTCTCTTACCCAAACTAAACACACCCAGCTCTTTCGTTTTTTATAAATATTTATTAGAATTTTCAATTTTATACAAACAAAAAAGAAAAAGAAAAAAAATATTAAAAACAAATCAATTTCAATATCAATTTTCAATAACATATTTCCTTGACTTCCTCATACCTCCCCTTCTTGTTTTCTAGTTCAAATTGTTTATCCAGCAAATCCTAATCTCTTAACATTCCATTTAACTAACACCTTATTTTCCAATCAACTTCTTAAATTTTGTAACTTGAACAATATTTATACCAATTCTTTTTACCATAACAGCTAGAGACCACATAAATTCAATCCAGCATCTTTCAAAGTTCATTAATTTTGCAATATTTCTGTAAATAGTCCTTAAATTTCTTCCAATCTTCTTCTGCCGACTCTTCTCCCTGGTCGCGGATTCTGCCAGTCATTTCTGCCAGTCCCATACAGTCAATCAACTTCATCTGCCATTCTTCCAGAGTGGGTAGATCTTGCGTCTTCCAGTGCTTTGCTATAAGTATTCTTGCTGCTGTTGTGGCATACATAAAAAAAGTTCTATCCTTCTTTGGCACCAAATGGCCGACTATGCCCAAGAGAAAAGCCTCTGGTTTCTTCAAGAAGGTATACTTAAATACCTTTTTCATTTCATTATAAATCATCTCCCAGAAAGCCTTAATCTTTGGGCACGTCCACCAAAGGTGAAAGAATGTACCTTCAACCTCCTTACATTTCCAACATTTATTATCAGGCAAATGATACATTTTTGCGAGCTTGACTGGTGTCATGTACCACCTGTATATCATTTTCATAATATTCTCTCTTAGGGCATTACATGCCGTAAATTTCATACCGGTGGTCCACAACTGTTCCCAGTCAGCAAACATAATGTTATGTCCAACATCTTGTGCCCATTTAATCATAGCTGACTTAACCGTTTCATCCTGTGTATTCCATTTCAGCAGCAAGTTATACATTTTTGACATGATCTTAGTTTTGGGTTCTAGCACTTCTGTTTCTAATTTAGATTTTTCCACCTGGAAGCCAATTTCTTGTCCAAATTATAAGCCTCCATTATCTGAAAATAATGAAGCCAGTCCTGCACTTTATTTTTTAGTTTCTCAAAGCTCTGCAATTTCAGTCTGTCTCCTTCTTGTTCCAAAATTTCCCAATATTTTGGCCATTTGGCCTCCATATTGAGCTTTTTCTGGGCTTTCGCTTCCATTGGTGACAACCACCTTGGGGTCTTATTTTCCAATAAATCCTTGTATCTAATCCAAAGATCTCCTAACAATATGATTTTTAAATGCTTTATGTGCTTTAACCTTGTCATACCACAAATATGCATGCCATCCAAAAACGTTGTTAAAACCTTCTAGGTCCAAAATGTCTGTGTTTTCAAGAAGCAGCCAGCTCTTTCAACCTCTAGGCACTTATTTGATTAGTCACCTACATCCAATGATCCTGAGTAGCAGAGACTTGACTGGAGAAAACAGAAAGCATGGGAAGAAATTTAGAGAGGGAGAGAGAGCACTCAGTGATTTTTTAAAATAACTTTTTCAAAAATTAACTTTTTCAAATTCTTTTGAACAACCATCCGAATAAATCTCTCATATCCGTTGACTTCCCACCCACCTTTCCATGTTGTTCTTTCCTTATAAAGCTGCTATACTACTTAAATTTTACCCTTTATATACGTTAATTATAAATGATTAAAGTGCAATTCTCATCTACTGCTGTTCTTCAAATCCTGCATACATTTTAAACGCCTGCGTAACATTTTTTTTTAAAAAATCAGGGTCGTGAAATGTTTCAGCTGGCCACTAGAGGTCTCTGTATGCCACAGAAAAAGAGATTTTAATCAACATTTCAGACCCCTTTCCCCCTCCCTTCATGTAGCTGGTGAATTTTGCTATAGGAGGAAAGTAAAAGGACGCCCAGGTGACCAAGGGCAGCCTTGTAGCAGGATGAGACCAAAGGCCTATCAGATGGAGCATCGTTTGTTGCTCACAGTGGACAACCAGACAACCAAATGGGGAACCCACAAGCAAGATAGGAGGGCAATGGGCCACTTTTGCTGCTGGCCCAGCGACTGGTAATTCAGAGGCATGCTGCCTCTGACCATGGACAGAGAGCATATAGCTGTGGTGAGACTAGTAGCCACAAAGAGGGCCTTTAAATCCCCTTTAAAGCCACCACAGTTGAGAGCAGTCAGTTTCCTGCCGTGTGAATAAGAGATCCCTTCGTTTTTGCTGGTTCCGAATCTCCTGCCAGCCAGAAAGGAGACTGAGGGTGTTGAAGGGGGCAGAAATTGAGCCCCACTCCCACCCAAACTGAAATGGAAAGAGTTTAGCCTACACTCGAGTAGGACCCTGGCAGAGACACATGCCCGACTGGCATGTTCTCTCGCTCCTGGTCGATCGTTCGGGAACTTCATAAGCTTTCTTCAGCCCGAACATCACAGTGACCGATGCCAACAGACACCAGCACACTTAGCGTCCAGGTCTGTTTTTCACTGTAGCCACAATATGTAATAATAATAATAATAATAATAATAATAATAATAATAATAATAATTTATTATTTATACCCCGCCCATCTGGCTGGGTTTCCCCAGCCACTATCGGCTGCTTCCAACTGAATATTAAAAACAATACAGCATCAGACATTAAAAACTTCCCTAAACAGGGCCGCCTTCAGTTGTCTTTTAAAATTAAAATAGTTGTTTATTGCCTTGACATTTGCTGGGAGGGCGTTCCACAGGGCAGGCACCACCACCGAGAAGGCCCTCTGCCTGGTTCCCTGCAAGCTCACTTCTGGCAGTGAGGGAACTGCCAGAAGGCCCTCAACGCTGGACCTCAGCCTCCAGGCAGAACGATGGAGGTGGAGACGCTCCTTCAGGTATACTGGACCGAGGCCATTTAGGGCTTTAAAGGTCAGCACCAACACTTTGAATTGTGCTCAGAATGAAGCCAATGAAGATCTTTCAGGACCGGTGTTATATGGTCTCGGTGGCCACTCCCAGTCACCAGTCTAGCTGCTGCATTCTGGATTAATTGCAGTTTCCAAGTCACCTTCAAAGGTAGCCCCACGTAGAGCACATTGCAGTAGTCCAAGCCAGAGATAACTAGAGCATGCACCACTCTGGCAAGACGGTCTGCGGGCAGGTAGCGTCTCAGCCTGAGTACCAGATGGAGCTGGTAGACAGCTGCCCTGGATACAGAATTAACCCACACCTCCATGGACATCTGTGAGTCCAAAATGACTCCCAGGCTGTGCAGCTGGTCCTTCAGGGGCACAGTTGCCCCATTCAGGACCAGGGAGTCCCCCACACCTGCCCCCCTGTCCCCCAAGAACAGCACTTCTGTCTTGTCAGGATTCAACCTCAATTGAAAGCACCCCCCCAAAAAAAAAGAATCACGAGAACTGAGGTTTCCTGCTCACAAAGCTACAAATCCCAGCGCCCTTAGCAAACTACAGTTCCCAGGATTCCTTGCTGGGGAGCGTACTTAAATGTTTAGCGTGCAACTCTGGCTGGTCTCTCCTGGCTGGTGGCTATTTTCCTTGGCTTATGTCCCTTGTCTCTGTCTCTCCTTACCTTATAAGCTCATTTCCCTCTTTTGTTCCCCCCCAAGACCCCCTTTAAAAACCGAACACCCGATTTGCGAAGAGCATGAAGAAGAAAGGATCAACATCTATTGCGTGACCTGCGGGGTCCCCACCTGCTCCCTCTGCAAGGTCTTCGGGGAGCACAAGGACTGCGAAGTGGCGCCTCTCTCTGACATCTACATGCAACAAAAGGTTGGCTTCTCACTGATGGCTCAGATTTCCCAGGGTGCCTCCACTGTTTCCATTTCTGTTCCATGACGTTGGCAGGAGGACCTGTCCTTTAGCTGGAGAGGCTGCTAGGCGGTGCTGGGTTTACCTATAAGCTGAACAAGCTATAGCTTAGGGCAGGGCCTCACTCTCTTGGTGAACCCCCCAAAAAATTTAAAGGGAAAAAAACTGGATGTGCATTTCCAAAATATAAGATAAAAAGGAAATAAAATAAAACCTACATGCAGCAACAGTGTTTTGTAATGGGCCCCACCTGCTAGCCTGCTCACTAAAATATCCCTGGTTTGCTCATTTCTATATATAGGGTGCCTACATTCTGCTATTTATAATTATTAGTGGCTTGCACCCTATATTTACACCTATTATGATTTCATGTTATAGCAAGTTTCTAGACACTAGACTATGAATCTTTGTAAATTGTGTTTCCAAAGGAACTTTTGTCATTGCCAAATGCCAATCTGTTTGCATTATTTAGTTTGTTATGCATGAAAAATCATTTTAAGTTAGAGCTTAATAATTATTTCACTATTAATATACTTCTTCTTAATTGTATTTCAGTTCAACAATTACTTTGATAGAATACATATTTTGTTATTTGCAAATGGCTTGAGATACCTATTCGGTCCATAAATTACCATATAGCATATATTCAGCACACAAAAACAGCAACAATTTGTTGTTGACAAAGGACAGCTGGACATATAAAGGGCCCCATTACCTTCAGTAGCATAGGGCCTCATCAAACCTAAATCCGGCCCTGCTACTAGGGCACAGGTGTGGCATCCTGCAGCCTGGGGCGGGGGGCAACATGCCTCATTTTATCACACCCCCAACACCTCCCCAAACTGTCCCATTCTTCCAGCTCATCAGAGCTCCTTCCTTCCTCTCTATTTCCTCCTCCGTTCAGGAGGAGAGGGCTATTGTAAAGTGCTTTCCCTTCTTCCTACGTAGTTTCAGAACAATGAGAAGGAACAATACATACATACATACATACATACATACATACATACATACATAATCCATCAAACCTCAGACGCTTTATTTGAGAAAAACAAATTGATGGATTATGTATGTATGTATGTATGTATGTATGTATGTATGTATGTATGGGATGCGGGTGGCGCTGTGGTTTAAACCACTGAGCCTCTTGGGCTTGCTGATCAGAAGGTCAGTGGTTCAAATCCCTGCGGTGGGGTGAGCTCCCATTGCTCGGTCCCTGCTCCTGCCAACCTAGCAGTTCAAAAGCACACCAGTGCAAGTAGATAAATAGGTACTGCTCCAGCAGGAAGGTAAACAGCATTTCCATGCGCTGCTCTGGTTTCGGTGTCCTGTTGCGCCAGAAGCGGCTTAGTCATGCTGGCCACATGACCTAGAAAAACTGTCTGCGGACAAACGCCAGCTCCCTCGGCCTGTAAAGCAAGATGAGCGCCGCAACCCCAGAGTCATCTGCGACTGGACTTAACTGTCAGGGGTCCTTTACCTTTATGTATGTATGTATGTATGTATGTATGTATGTATGTATGTATAATGTTTGTTTTGCCCCTCAGCTCTTTGAAGGGGACAAACTGATAGACTTTTGTGTAGCAAGCTGAAATCTTTAAAAATTAATTTCTTTTTAAAACCCAGTTTGGAAAACCTTTAAAGCACACCTGTAACCGTGAAGCTACTGGGGATGGTTAGAATGCTTACTTTTGGCTACAAGGAATAGATTAGGGGACACACACACACACACACACACACACACACACACACACAATCCTCTTCCTTCCGCAACCTTGCTTTTGGACAAATTCCTGGAGAGGAAAATACACCCATGGAGGAGGGGGAAACTGGAGAACTATAGGTCATAGAATCCTAGAACTGTAGAGTTGGAAGGTACCCTGAGGATCATCTAGTCCAACCCCCTGCGTTGCAGAAATATCCAGCTATCCCATGCAGGGATTAAACCGGAAACCTTGGTGTTATCAGCATCGCGCTCTAACCAATGGAGCCATCTTGTCCATTGCTTCAGGCAGTAGAATGTCTTGGGCCACCCCAGGGTGAATCTCACCCTGTGGTAATCTGGCCATCTGTATTATCCAGCCCAAATGGTAAGGAACATTTTGTCACAGATCACAACCATGCCTGTGGTAAAACAGCCATCTGTGTGAGGATAGACTTGCCCCCTGTATCATCAACCACCACCACCATATTTTAAAGCCACCTCTGTAATTTATGTAGCAAGGTGGCGTCCAGGCATAAGATCGAGCACATTAAAATTCCATTTAAAAATCAATAAAGCAACAGACAGGGAATTGCTGAGCCAGAAGAGGATTTAAGATCTAGTAAATGCTTGTGCGAGAAAAAGTGTTTTTAACTGCCATTGAAAACATGTTGCCAAAGATGCTTGGTGCATTTGCACCAGTGTGTGTGTGTGTGACTGTTCCATAATATACTTCTTTGGCGATCACTCGCAGCCGAGTAAGATTGTCTTCCATAAACACGGTTTTAACAGTGAGTCCGTAAGTGACTGTGGAGGCCAATTCTGGATCCACACGTCCTTCCACGGTGGGGACACTGGTTGGCCATCATGATTCTTATTTATCTGGGAGCTGCAGTTAAATGGGAAAGCGCTAAATGTTCTGACAGACACATTGCATAGCCTTCTTTCTGTTTCACAATGTGCTCTATGTTTTGGAGTCCTTCGCTGGCAAACCCTGGAGGAATAGCATCTGGCTACTAGCCATGAAGGCTGTGCTTGCCCTCCCCTGTTGGAGGCAAGATGTCTTGGAATGCCCACTCCAGAGGAATCGGTGGTGGGGAGAGGGATGCTACACTCAGATCCTGCTTGTGGGCTTGCCCATGGGGCATCTGGTGTTAGAATTCCTGCTCCATGATTGCAGTCATGGGATTGTTGTCTATCACATGACGTTATGTGTTTTGACTCCACAGAGTGGGAAGTGATGGAGACAGGATGTTTGTGTTACTGTGTTCCGTGAAGTGGGACTATTGTCCTTTGTTTTTTCTCTCTTTGCTGTCTGATGCTAGAGAGTGAGGGAGCCATGTTGCAGTGCTCTGTGTGTGTTTATATGTAAATAAAGTAGATTAGCCAAAATGCTGAGTTGCTGAGGTCTGTCACGAAGTGTGCCGGTGTTGGTTGGCATCGGTCGCTGTGATGTTCGGGCTGAAGAAAGCTTATGAAGCTCCCGAACAATCGACCAGGAGCAAGAGAACATGCCAGTTGGGCATGTGTTTCTGCCAGGGTCCTACTCGAGTGTAGGCTGAACTCCTGACATCTGGTTGGGCAAGTTGAGAACAGGATGTTGGACAGGGTGGACCATTGGTCTGATCCAGATGCAGGGCTCTTCTGATGCACCAAGACCTCCCCCACCAAGTGGGACCTGCTAGATCTTACAGCACAGGTGACATCGCAAACCACCCTGAGAAAGTTGGTCATTGGATGGTGCGGTCAATCAATAACCAAATGCCTTTGGGGTCTGCATGAATGAAGAGTGTCTCCTTGAAGCCATTTCCTTCTCCATTGCGTGTTACTGGCTGTGCAGCATTTTGTGTTTTGGGTGGCCTGAAGTGCAAGGCATGGAGAGTGATCCTGTGCTCATAAGGAGGATCCCTTCTGTATCTCACTTTGAAATGGACTTGTTTGGGTTGGATGTGGCCGTCTGAAACACTGCCTGCTTCCGGGAGCATTAGGGGAGCAGACTGAGCAGCAGGGCTGTCTTAAGCATATGCGGCGCTGGGGTGCAAAGATCTGCCGGGTGTGCTCCCCCTGGTTGCCCAGTCCCAAGCATGCAGGAGGGCAGAACCGGCTGGCCGCCTCAGTGTCTTGCTGGCTCGGTTGCCCCTGAACTCATGGTGCAGAGCCGCCTGCAGAAGAGCCCACCATGGCGCTCCGACTGATGTGCGTGCTCTTCCCTGGACTCAACTCTCGGGCCCCGGTCTCTCGCCCTGGTGCCCTGAGAGCCCGGTGCCCGGGTGCCCTGCACCCCTAGTGCCTACGGGTAAGACGGCCCTGCTGAGCAGTGTCATTGGCAAATAATCCAATTTGGGTCCTCTCCCTTCCAGGCAGAGCTGACTGGTGGGATTGGTGCCCTTGTGGCTGCGAACGACAGGATCCAAGCCTACGTTGGGGATTTGCAAGGCTCCTGCAGGAACGTTGAGGTAGGACTCCTCAACATTTCGTTCTTTTTTATTTTTGCAATCTCTCCACTTATCTGTGTCAGGTCACAGTGTTCAAAGGACCATTTCCTTTGGTGTCTATGTCACAGTGCTTTCCACATCAGAATGATTGTTGAGATCAGGGGTGGTTTGGTTTATTTAAAAAGTCAATTTCAGTGGAGATGAACGATTTTTTGTTTTGTTTTGTTAATTTGCTCTAAGACTTCAGTAAAAAGTTTCCCTGACAACTAAGCCAGAGGATTTGTCTGATGGAAGTGTACAAACTGGGTGTTCAGATAAGGACTCACCATTTAAGAACTTTTGCTAAGATGGTTGCATTGCGTTAAGATCTATGTCATTAAATACTGTGGGGAGGGGGAGTTAGCTTTGCAATTTCCCCTCCCTCATATCACCTTCTCAACTGACTGTAGGTAAATGCCTTTCTGTCAAAAACCAAGGAAATTAAGCAGAATAGATTCGGGGGAGAAGGTGGGTGAGATTCATATACTTAAAAAAAACAAAAACAATTGCTGGTGCTAATGGATTTTTTATGTATGAAAAAAAAGCAAAGAACAACAAGCTTTTTTCCTGGAGGAAATCTGTCATCGTTTTAAAAGTATCTCACCTATTTCTGCAGGGAGTTTGTTTTTTTTAAAGTCAGTTTTGGAGAGGAGATGAATAAATATTGTTAATTTGCTCAAATGTGATAAATGTAAAAAATGTTGCCCTCATTATAGTTTTTTGCCTTAGAGAAGCTGTGGAGAAATTAACAGTATCAACATTTATTAGACAGGTTGACCTCAGCCTTTATCCAAGTCATAAGCAATTTTGAATTTTTTTCTGTGTATGTATATGACTGTATACATGTGTATATATCTCTAGGTGGGACGCGGGTGGCGCTGTGGTCTAAACCACTGAGCCTCTTGGGCTTCCTGATCAGAAGGTCAGCGGTTCGAATCCCCGTGACGGGGTGAGCTCCCATTGCTCTGTCCCAGCTCCTGCCAACCTGGCAGTTCGAAAGCACGTCAAAGTGCAAGTAGATAAATAGGTACCACTGCGGCGGGAAGGTAAACGGCATTTCCATGCGCTCTGATTTCCGTCACGGTGTCCCGTTGCAACAGCAGTGGTTTAGTCATGCTGGCCACACGACCCAGAAAGCTGTCTGTGGACAAACGCCAGCTCCCTCGGCCTGAAAGCAAGATGAGCGCTGCACCCCAAAGTCGCCTTTGACTAGACTTAACAGCCTAGGGGTCCTTTACCTTTTTATATATCTATATATTGGAGCAGATTTGGTGAGGGCATGGGGTGTGCATAGGGAGAGGAGAAAGGGGTAAAGTTCCATTGCACATGGAGAATTCCTTATGGTGATGGATTGAATGAGTTGGATATGAATATATATAGCCCAGTTTTTTAGTTATTAGAAGTAAAACAGTCAGTTCCCTGCTGTTTGTACAATCAAGGTTTCCAGTGGTTCCTGAGTGAGGCTGATAATTTTGATCGATATTCCTTTTTGTGCCCTCAAGTTCAGACATAACAACAGACCGTGGCTGGCAGTTAGGAGAATGAGGTTTTTCTTCCTGCTCCTCCTCCTCCTCGAGGGGCATAAACTAAACAAATTTCAGTTTTGAACTAGCCATGTTTTCCCTATACGTATGTTCCAACAAAGGGACGTGGGTGGTGCTGTGGGTTAAACCACAGAGCCTAGGACTTGCCGATCAGAAGGTCGACGGTTCGAATCCCCGTGACAGGGTGAGCTCCCGTTGCTCGGTCCCTGCTCCTGCCAACCTAGCAGTTCGAAAGCACGTCAAAGTGCAAGTAGATAAATAGGTACCGCTCCGGCGGGAAGGGAAACAGCGTTTCCGTGCGCTTCTCTGGTTCGCCAGAAGTGGCTTAGTCATGCTGGCCACATGATCCAGAAGCTGTGCGCCGGCTTCCTCGGCCCATAAAGTGAGATGAGCGCCGCAGCCCCAGAGTTGGCCACGACTGGACCTAATGGTCAGGGGTCCCTTTACCCTTTACCTTTATGTTCCAACAAACTGGCGTTAGAACAAATTACCATTCCTTGAGTCTGGACATCCTCTAGAGCAGGGGTGTCCAAAGTTTGAACATGCTTGCTCTAGAGTTTCCATAACATTCTCAGAAACTGTGGTTAGTTCAAACCTGAGAGCGGGAGCTTTGGATCTCAAGCCCATAGGAAGAGGCGGGAGGAAGTGCGGAAGACATGAACCTGTTCTCAGAACGACAAACCACCTTTTGTTAAGTCTGACATGGACCGTTTTAGTACTAAGAGACCAATTTCAGTTTAAGCTTTCTACCCCTCCCCCCCGTTTTTTGAGCAGCACAACTGCAAAGCCCAGAAGCAGGCCCTGTGTGAGAAGTTTGACCGCATGTGCGCCATTTTGGAAGAGAGGCGGAAGATCATGTTGCAGAGGATCACCTACGAGCAGGAGGAAAAGATCCAGCACCTGAAATCCATCTGCAAAACATGTGGCGACCATATTGACTCTTCTTCCAAACTGGTGGACACAGCCTTGCAGTCCATGGAGGAGCCGCAGATGGCTGTATTTGTGCAGGTTAAGTAACCGGAAACCGCTCTGCTTCCACACTCCACCCAACAAACAACGCAGTAGACTCAGGTGGAATCTTCACACATATAAAAAAAATTCTGAAAATGTGTTTTTTTATAAAAAAAATACATTGAATTTTCTATAAGGCTCACCGTCGCCATCTAGTGTCACATTGTATATTGCACTTAAAAAACACTTGAAACGTTTTATTTGCAGCTGTATAGCTGAGTCCTCAGAGTGGTTCAGGTCTTCCTGGGCTGTTTCACTTCTGACTACAAGTGTTTGAATGCTGTCCCATAAAACAGCTCCCTGTTGAAAGAAATGTAGCATGTAAGGAGGCAACCATTTCCCTGAAAAACTGGGTTTCTATGTGCAGGAAGAGTCTCTCTCTCTCTCTCTCTTGGTAGGCAAGCATTCAAACAAGTCCTAGGACAGGGGTCAGCAAACTTTTTCAGCAGGGGGCCTGTCCACTGTCCCTCAGACCTTGTGGGGGGCCGGACTATATTTTGAAAAAAAAAAAGAAATGAACGAATTCCTATGCCCCACAAGTAACCCAGAGATGCATTTTAAATAAAAGCACACATTCTACTCATGTAAAAACACCAGGCAGCCCCCACAAATAAGCCAGAGATGCATTTTAAATAAGAGGACACATTCTGCTCATGTAAAAACACGCTGATTCCCGGACCATCCGCGGGCCGGATTTAGAAGGCGATCGGGCCAGATCCAGTCTCAGGGCCTTAGTTTGCCTACCCATGATGTAAGGCAACCATCTCCCTGAAAAACTGGTTTTTTATGTGCAGGAAGAGTCTCTCTCTCTTTTGGTAAGCAAGCATTCAAACATGTCCTAGCAATATACGAAACTGCCTTACATCGAGCCAGACCATTGGTCCATCCAGTTCAGTATTGTTTACACTCCTTGGCAGCATCTCTCCAGTGTCTGAGACAGGGGACATTCAGGTGACGTTTTGTTAATGTGGATGGCATTGCCATGTTGCCGGGTGTATCTGGACTTTTGGATCCATTCCAGTATTAAGATTCTAATAAGTTCTGAGAGGGACCTGTGAAGCTCAAGGCGATGGGAACAGCTCATCAGTATCACCCCAGATTTGGCTGCTGGAGCAGTTTTCCACTGCAAGTTCAGTGAACCTGATTTAAAGAAACCCTAACATTGTATTTAGGGACATTGTATTTAGGGACCCGGGTGGCGCCGTGGGTTAAACCACAGAGCCTAGGACTTGCCGGTCAGAAGGTCAGCGGTTCGAATCCCCGTGACGGGGTGAGCGCCCGTTACTCGGTCCCAGCTCCTGCCAACCTAGCAGTTTGAAAGCACATCAAAGTGCAAGTAGATAAATAGGTACTGCTCCGGCGGGAAGGGAAACGGTGTTTCCGTGCACTGCTCTGGTTCACCAGAAGCGGCTTAAGTCATGCTGGCCACATGACCCGGAAGCTGTACGCCGGCTCCCTCGGCCAATAAAGCGAGATGAGCACCACAACCCCAGAGTCGGCCACGACTGGACCTAATGGTCAGGGGTCTCTTTACCTTTACCTAACATTGTATTTAAGTAGCCCAAGGAAGCTGAATTGGGGGACCTGTACACATTACACAAACTAAACCCATATTTGCAAGTTTTGCACGATTTGTTGGGGTTCCCTCCTGGTAGGAAGGCGCAAACAGCTATGGAGGGGAGTGATGCTGTCCCTAGGTGACAAGCTAAAATCTTGCTCAGACCTTAGGAAAAAGCCATAGCGCAGTGGTAGAACACACCCTTTGTCCAAATGCTCTTCAGTTCCCAGCTCCCTTCAATGCCATCCAGCACAGCCAATGGCTCAGAGATTATTTCACTGGATTGATTTCTTTCACCGATTTCATAGCCTGCCCTCCTTCCTCCCGAAGGGAGCTCAGGGTGACTCACAAGATGTTGCGTGTGGGTGTGGGGAAGAATCTGAGAACATTTCTTAGATTTGGAATCACAACCAGCTTCTAAAGCAGCAGCAATTAATATAGATAGCCTAGTTTTCCTTTGCAAAGGGAAAAGCAAGTCTCCCTAGGCTGGAGAGAGTTTGTTGTGAGGGTGGGGGAGAGAGCCTCACAGGTCTCCCCTCTGCCTGATGTAGACAATACAGAGCTAAATGGAGCAATGGTATGACTTGGGGGTGAGGCAACAGTATGAGCCTATAGCTACAAAGGTAATGATGGGACCCTGGCTCTGTAACAGAGCTTTTCTGCAGGTAGTTACAGGAGTCCAGTCCAGTGCCGGATTTATGTATAAGCTAAACAAGCTATAGCTTAGGGCCCCACTCTCTTGGGGGCCCCAATTTTTTTTTAAAAAAATCATTTTTATTAAGTTTTCCATTTTCACAATCCAATCAAGTCACATTAAATATTCCAAATTATACATATACATATCAAATAATCCAAATATTCTGCCAAATTATAATTTTTTTGTTGGGATTTCCCATGCTTCAAGTTCGGGGGGGGGGCTCTGGTCATCTCATATCTCTACTGCTTTTGATAGTCATTTCTAATAGTTCCTTTAAATCTTCCTGTTGTTAACCTTCCCTCTTTCACGGCCTGTGAGCTGTTTCCACAAGCGAGTTGAAGTAAAATGATGCGTTTTTAGGGCCCCCCCAAAAATTAAAGGGAAAAAAACCCTGGATGTACATTTCCAAAATACAGTGGTACCTTGGTTGACAAACTTAATCCATTCTGGAAGTCCGTTCTTAAACCAAATTGTTCTTTAACCAAGGCGTGCTTTCCCATAGCAGCGGGGGACTCGATTTACAAATGGAACAGACTCAACAGGAAGTGGAACATGTTCTGCTTCCAAGGCAAAGTTTGCAAACCAAAACACCTACTTCCGGGTTTGCAGCGTTCTTAATCCAAGTTGTTCATAAACCAAGCTGTTCTTAAACCAAGGTAGCACTGTATAAGATAAAAAACAAATAAAATAAAACCTACATACAGCAACAGTGTTTGTGTGTTGCATAGGCTCCTATGATGTAATTAATGGGCTTCGCCTGCTAGCCTGCTCCCTAAAATATCACTGGTTTGCTCCTTTCTATATATAGGGTGCCTACATTTTGCATGGACTGGTTGCACGGCAACATGTGCAAATGGCTTTAGATACCTATTAGGTCCATAATTTACCATATAGCATATATTCAACACAGAAAACAGTGACAATTTGTTGTTGACAAAGGACAGCTGGACATATAAAGGGCCCCATTCCCTTCAGTAGCTTAGGGCCTCATCAAACCTAAATCCGGCCCTGGTCCAGTCCCTGGAGTCTCTGGGAAAAGTTCTGTGCTTGCAAACCCAGATTGCTGCTGGTGGTTAGTGCAGACCAGGGGTTCTCAAAGGGTGGGGTGCAGGAGAAGATGACGAGTGTAACAGGAAGATTCAAGGACAATGAAATAAACATTGAAACATTTCAGTGTAGCGTATTCAGACAACGGCCAGTTAAGATGCGTCTGATTAATGCGCGATCACGCACGCACACTGAACCCAGAAGTGACCCCGAAATGTGATGGAAAGGACAGAACAGAATGGAATGCTTTATGTGGACCCCATGCATGCACGCAGGGGTCCAGAACATAACCCCTCACGAAAAGACGATTGCTTGTAGTGTAGTATAGTATCAAAACAATTTTGTTTGGATATAAAACCAGAAACAGTATTGGTGCATCTCTTTCCAAGAGCATTCTCTTGCAGTTCTCCACGACATATCACTATCAATGGGGATTTTCAACTCTGGCAAATACGTAAGATCAAAAAAGAGAAAGGCTTCTTTGTATTGATGAGGAGATGAAAGTTTGTCTCAAATTAGGCCTAATATAAACGAGATTATGTGGCAAAAGCAAGCGCATGCCCCTCACTGTGTGTGTACATGTACCGCTACTTAAGTTACATATGTAGGAGGCTCGTTTATAATTATATTTTGGGAAGGATGAGCGTTCATATGCAGTTGCATCCTTTTCTCCTTTATAATGTGGTCCCATGATCATTTTATAAAGTAGTTGTGTTCTGTGTTATATAAACCAAGGAGTTGTTTCTTTTTGTTTTCCAATGTATTTCTTATCAATAAGAATTTCGGTGGGGCAATAGCAAAATCCTGAAAGTGTGGCCCAGGGGGAAAAGTCTGAGAACCACTGGTGTGCTGATCTTGATGAACCCAGAGGTCTGCTTCAGCAAGCCAGGCACCTCTATACGTTCATGTCCTCACTGGCCACCTTCTGAGATTTTGCCAGGTATTATTAGCTATTGAGGGACGCGGGTGGCACTGTGGTCTAAACCACAGAGCTTAGGACTTGCTGATCAGAAGGTCGGCGGTTCGAATCCCCGCGATGATGTGAGCTCCCGTTGCTCGGTCCCTGCTCCTGCCAACCTAGCAGTTCGAAAGCATGTCAAAGTAGATAAATAGGTACCACTCCAGTGGGAAGGTAAACAGTGTTTCCGTGCGCTGCTCTGGTTCGCCAGAAGCGGCTTAGTCATGACCCACATGACCCCGAAGCTGTACACCGGCTCCCTCGGCCAGTAAAGCAAGATGAGCACCGCAACCCCAGAGTCGGTCACAACTGGACCTAATGGTCAGGGGTCCCTTTACCTTTACCTTTGTTAGCTATTGCAGTCAAGTGCTTTCTCACACAGAGTTGGCTCACGGACGTAGAAATGAGGGATGGCTCTCCTCTTACTTTGTCATCTGCTCTTAACAAATCCCGATTCTTTCCACTTGTGTCCTTTCTCCTCCCACATCAGAACGCCAAAGTTCTCATCCAGAAGTAAGTATCATTCCTTGCCTTATTGCCTCTGCATATCTACCTTCTCCCTTCCTCCCCTCTCGAGTTTTCGGGTTTGAAAAGATGGAAGCTCTCCACCCTGGACCTGTGATTGCTTTCCCTCCTGCAGGATTTCTGAGATGTCCCAGAGCTGCAAACCTGAGAAGCTGGAGTCAGGCTATGACAACATGGATCACTACACAGTCGACTTCAATGCAGAAGAACGACTTCTCTACCAGCTGGATTTTATCAAAGGTGGGGAGGGAAGCAGCCCTAGGTGCACCCATTCAAGTTATTGAAGGATTTGAACCAGGATTTGATTGATTGATTGATTTCACAATTTTTTTATTATTAGCTCACTCTTCATTAAAAACAACCCTGTACATTTATTTTTACTTACTTAGTTCATAAAATTTACACACCACTTCATTATAACAAAATAATAATAATAAAAGAGGTTTACAAAAAAAGAATAAAACAATAAACTTAGCAGTAAACATGGTTTTAAAAAAGCTGTTTAAAACATTCCAAAATAATTAAGACTGATAAGCTAAAAACAGATTAAAACATTTGTAAACATTCTACATATCTGGGTAAACAAAAGTGTTTTTAGCAGGTGCAGAAAAGAGTACAGTGGTACCTTGGTTCTTGAACTTAATCCGTTCCAGGAGTTGGTTTGACTCCCGAAACTATTCAACAACCAAGGCGTGGCTTCCGATTGGCTGCAGGAACTCAAGCAGAAGCCATGTCGGAGGTTCGGCTTCTGAAAAATGTTCACAAACCAGAACACTTACTTCTGGGTTTGTGGCATTCAGGAGCTGATTTGTTCGGCAATTAAGCCGTTCGGGAACCAAGGTTTGACTGTACAGTGAAGCCCCATGTCAATAGGCAGGAAGTTCCAAAGTGAATATGAATACTCAATATGCAATAAAACCCAAGTGCATGAAACCAGAAGTAGGGATGGATCAAGAGTTCCTCTTCTGGAGTCCAACGTCCACTCTGGGATTTTGATGGAGCCTGTGGATCCAGATATCTAAGTCTGCACAGCAAGTCAAAAGCAGTCTTCAGATTGCAGTGGCTAATTTTGTGCCTTCCAGAGGATGTTGAACAACAGCTCCTGCCACCATGGCCAATAGTCAGTGACGATGGCAGTTGCAGTCCAAGAGTGTTTGGGGTGTAGAGCATTGGGAGCAAACTTCCCAAGCCTCCAGAGCATTCCCCGGTGGCTAGCTCTGGCTGCAAATCTTCTTCAGTCCAGAGCGGCCGGTAATAAGCAACCCTTCTCTCCTGAAAAGAGCACGCCAGTCTTCTGGTATATCATAGCAGACGAAAAACTCAATTGTAGTTCTAAAACTACTTTATTTACAGTCTTACACATATCATAGCAGACGAAAAACTCAATTGTAGTTCTAAAACTACTTTATTTACAGTCTTACACATTCTGGAGCCCCGTTCGCATCCTGAGTAAAACGTAAGATGCGACAGCGCGTCTGCGCATGCGCAGGCCGCGTTTTGCCACTTCCGCGCATGCACGTGATGTCATTTTGAGCCTCTGCGCATGTGCGAGTAGCGAAACCCAGAAGTAACGTGCTCCATTACTTCTGGGTCGCCATGGAGCGTAACTTGAAAACGCTCAACCTGAAGCACATCTAACCCGAGGTATGACTGTATACAGAGACTCCATCAGTACATCTGTGCTCTCTGAACACCAGTACAGAACTGCGACACACACAGAAGTGAAACCAACTCCCAATAGTACTCAGAAGGAAGAGATAACACAGACTTCCTTTCTCACACACTCTC
The DNA here is from genome assembly GCF_964270895.1 of Podarcis filfolensis. NCBI lineage: Eukaryota > Metazoa > Chordata > Lepidosauria > Squamata > Lacertidae > Podarcis > Podarcis filfolensis. The sequence continues at coordinate 93,715,805 of NC_139609.1, read as the reverse complement.
AGACACGCACATGATGTATACAAATCAAAGTAGCACTCGCTGGAGCAGCTCGGATAGGTAAAAATCCCAACAGGAGTATTTCTGTGCAACCACTGTGGTCCACCAGTGCCTTAACCTTCATGCTGCCTTTTTTTTAAAAAAAACCCTTTCTAGTTGAAGAAGAGTCTGAGCCAATGGCGGAGGAAGATGGCGCCTCTGCCGAGGCTGAAGATGCTTTGTCAGAGTACGGGGCAGCAGCTGGAGAGGGGCGAGAGGATCCTGAGGACTTCTTCACTCCTGGAAAGGAAGAGCAGGCTCAAGGAAGAGCCCCAACGACAAACGAGACGCTGAGCAGTGGGGTGAAAGCTACGCCACAGGCTGGGACAGAAGGCCTGGCTGGCAAAGAGAACAATTTATGGGGTGGCCAGCAGGTGAGATCCAGGTCTAGGTTCCTTAACTGTGAAGTGGGGCTGCTCTCGGGAGGCAAGAAGGGTGACTTGGGAGGTTCAGATTCTTTTGTCGCCTTGGGCTGTGGACTTGACCTGCAACATTTCTGCTTTTCTCCTAAAAGGTTAGGATTGATAGAAAGGCTAGCTAGTTTTGTGGGAATGTTAAAGATAGTAGAAAAGGACATATTGAATAAGTATTATCCTTCCTTCACTCACACTAGTGAAGTGATGTAGCAGAGCAGATTCCTCTCACTATATCTGGAAGCTAGTTTGCAGGATCGCTTGACTCTCTTGTTGTTGTTGTTGTTTAGTCGTTTAGTCGTGTCCGACTCTTCATGACCCCATGGACCAGAGCACGCCAGGCACTCCTGTCTTCCACTGCCTCCCGCAGTTTGGTCAAACTCATGCTGGTCGCTTCGAGAACACTATCCAACCATCTCATCCTCCGTCGTCCCCTTCTCCTTGTGCCCTCCATCTTTCCCAACATCAGGGTCTTTTCCAGGGAGTCTTCTCTTCTCATGAGGTGGCCAAAGTATTGGAGCCTCAGCTTCAGGATCTGTCCTTCCAGTGAGCACTCAGGGCTGATTTCCTTCAGAATGGATAGGTTTGATCTTCTTGCAGTCCATTTCCCTTTTGATCCCTCTTAAAAGAATAAAGACGCAAGAGTCTTTCTGAGCAAAGTAACAGAAAGTTTACTCACATTTCAGTTCACAGTTTGATCCCTGAAAGGCAGGCTTTACTTAGCGGTTGCACAACAAAGTGTGAGTTCATCTCATATGGAAACTGAAATCATGTGCTGCTGTCTGAGAGCCAGCAGACAGCAAAATTTACATGAAGACAACACTGGAACAAGACAACTTCAAGACTGAGAAAATACATGACTCGGCTCTTTTGTGGAGTCAGCCAGAGCCATGTCCATCTCCCAGGTCACATGCAGGGGGAGGATGCTCCAGACCAGCGGAACAGGAAGTTACCCTGACTGGATGTCCCTCCGCCTGTGCCCACTCTAAGGAAATAAGGAATGTTGCATTTGAGTATACCAATGGATTACATCCCACAAGTTTTCCATGGCATTTTGTTATGACATCTCAAGGTAGGGATAATGAACCAGTGCACCCCAGGTGTGGTCAAGTTATAGGTCCCACAACCTCTGACCATTAGCCATGTAGACTGGCACTGATGGGGGTCCATCAACATTTGGAAGGACATATGTCCCCTATCCCTGTTCTTAAGTCATGCAGAGGCTCATGTCACTAGACTCTCCTCTAATTCCCCATGCCCCTAAAGTGAAGCAAGGACTGCTCCTTTACCGAATGAGCACACCCTGTCTTTCAGAAGCTTCAAAAAGCTTCTGGGTCCTTCCCTTACAGGGAAAGACCATTGTTCAGTGGCACAGCATCTACTTTGCACGCAGAAGGTCCAGGTTCAATTCCTGGCACCATCAGGTAGGACTGAGAAAGACCCTCTCTGCAATCCTGGAGGACCACTCATTGCGGACAAGACAAAACTAGATGGACCAGGGTTCATAGGAGCTAAGGAGCATAGGAGGGCCTTCAGCTGTGCTCCACCTTCTGAAACCAAAGCAAGATCCAATTTCCACTTTGAGGTGGTGGACCTGCAGCAAACGGCCTCTGTTCCTATCTGGAAAAAATGCTGGAGACCTCCTTACACAGAAGGAGCTTGAGTTAAGTTGCCCTCCACCCTTCCCTCATCTTCCCATGGTGTCAATCCATTGCATTCCATGTCTTTGCAGTACTGTCCCTTAAGGCAGGTGTGGGAAATTTCAGGCCTGGGGGTCCAATGTGGCCCTATAGTCCTCTCTGTTTGGCCCTCAGGACTCTTCCCAGGCCTCACCCCTCAATGACTCTGCTTCACATCCTGAGCACTTTTGCCTAGATGGAGGATAGGGGTAGGGGTATGTGGATGTGTGAGTGTGCATAGAAACCAAACAAACAAAAATAAACTTTTTTACTCCACCCACTTTTCCTCTGGCCCCTTCCACCACTGCCACACGGCCCTTAGAACATTGGCCAGAAAGCAACATGACCCTCAAGCAAAAAATGGTTCCCCCTTGCCCGTCTTACTCATTTGAAAGGAAGCAGAACAGCATGACCAAATAAAAGAGGCAAATGATGGCATATACAGGCAATTATCACAACAATTCATTTTGTTTCCCTTTGAGTTTTTAAAATAAGATGGCAAATGAGTAAAAATCGAGCTTGTTTAATGAGCTGTGTAATAGTTTTTAAAGGTGTTGCAGAGTTTTTGAACTCAAGAGTTGGGCAGAAGCTTAGGTTCCATTGTAGCCTTTCACCTTCTCCTGATTTTTTCTTTCTTTCAATGTCAGCTGGATGCGGAGCTCCATCTGACCGGCTCCAGTCCCCCAGCAACCTTGCCAGAATGCGATTTACAGGGTAATGTTCTCAGCCAAGACATGGGACAGCCCAAAGTGGAGGTAGCTTCTGGTGAAGCCTTCAGCACCATGGACAGTTCAGCAGAGACGGAGGAGAGCAGAGGCCTGGGCAGTGGTAGGGAATGCGAAGCTGGTCATGCCCATCTTCTGAACGGCATGCCACCTGCCACCAGCCAGGTCAGTGGCAACACAAAGCTAGACTTATTTGTGTTGGTTGTCATGTTACCCAACTTTCTCTGCTCATTTTGTGGGGAAGTCGTAAGCATTCTCAACTGGCAAGGCTGTGCTTTGGTGGGAGGAGTCTAATATGTAGCCAGGCTTAGAACTGTTGGTTCCTGTTCAACTGTGGACCTTTCACCATTCATCCTCATTGGATGTCCCCAGATATACCAGAATGAGAGAGAGAAGCTTTCCTCTTTCTATATACGCACCAGTCCTAAGTCTCTTCCACCTGCCTCTCCTCATCTCCCCCACCCTTTGTCTTTCTTTTAAAGTAAAATAAGCACCAAGATAAAAGGGACGTGGGTGGCTCTGTGGGTTAAACCACAGAGCCTAGGACTTGCTGATCAGAAGGTTGGTGGTTCGAATCCCCATGACGGGGTGAGCTCCCGTTGCTCGGTCCCTGCTCCTGCCAACCAAGCAGTTTGAAAGCACGTCAAAGTGCAAGTAGATAAATAGGTACCGCTCCGGCGGGAAGGTAAACGGCGTTTCTGTGCTCTGCTCTGGTTCGCCAGAAGCGGCTTAGTCATGCTGGCCACATGACCCGGAAGCTGTACGCCGGCTCCCTCGGCCAATAAAGTGAGATGAGTGCCACAACCCCAGAGTCGGCCACGACTGGACCTAATGGTCAGGGGTCCATTTACCTTTAAGCACCAAGATGCTTCAGTCTTTTCTCCGATGGGAATACAAAGTTATTAGGAACATGGCAGCTGTTGCATTACAGAGTATAAAAAAGAAATAAACAAAGATGCATACAGTAACTGTTTCCTGAGTTTAATCTTCAGCCTATCCCATGATCGGGCCTTTGGAAAATCTCGCTGTGGATTTTGACCTCACCCCTTCTAAATTTTGTGCCACCTTTAGGCTCCATTCCATTGCAAAATAGTTAAGTCCTGCTTTAGCAGCCAGCACAGAGCAGGTGCAGCTGTGGCAGTAAAGGTAAAGGGGCCCCTGACCATTAGGTCCAGTAGTGGCGCTCTGGGGTTGTGGCGCTCATCTCGCTTTATTGGCCGAGGGAGCCGGCGTACAGCTTCCAGGTCATGTGGCCAGCATGACTAAGCCACTGCTGGTGAACCAGAGCAGCGCACGGAAATGCCATTTACCTTCCCACAAGAGCGGTACCTATTTATCTACTTGCACTTTTGACGTGCTTTCGAACTGCTAGGTTGGGAGGAGCAGGGACAGAGCAATGGGAGCTCACCCCATTGCGGGGATTCAAACTGCTGACCTTCTGATCTGCAAGTCCTAGGCTCTGTGGTTCAACCCACAGCGCCACCTGCGTCCCCAAGCTGTGGCAGTGGGAAGGGTTAAATCAGCCTTTTTGAGTCCATGGCTCCCTTGACCAACTACATTCTTTCTGTGGCCCCTGTGGGGCTCAGGAACCCAGTTATGTCACCCCTTGCCTGCAGAGCTGGCAGCCCCTTACCCTTTTTCAAACACTCTCCTTTGTGGAGTTTTCCCTCAGCGCCTTCTCCTTTCCCCTTTCCTTGGGAGTCCTCTGAACAGCTGCAGCTGCTGCCCCCGGCCTCTGAGCTGCCCCCACTGCCCCACAGAGAGGTGCCTCCTCACACTGCCCCACAGGGGCCTGGGAAGCACCCCCTGGCCAGCCCCAAATGCACTTTTCATCTGCAGAGCTTGTATCCAGGGCTGTTGCAACAAACAGCTGTATAAGCCTTTGGGAGGCAGAGATGTAAGTGGGAGGGAAGGGAAGGGCAGAGAGTCAGGGGCCAGTGTTGCCCGCAGCACCCCTGACCACCATTCAAGGCACCCCAAGGTGCCACGGTACACTGTTTGAAAACCACTGGGTTAAATCATCAAGCCACGGTTTGGCTGCCGCAAAGTGAGTGCAAAGTGGCCTTGCTTCTGAGAACAGCTCTCTCTTCTCTCTTCCTCCAGCAGGCATTGTTGAAGTGGGGCATTTATTTGGCTGTTTTATTTTAGCAACAGGGAGCAGGTGTCCTAGAACGGTGCCCATAATTGCATGCAGGGCGGGAGCCCTTCTGCTCCTCCAGACCCTTTTGAGAGTTAAACCTTGATGCCTCTCGCAGCGATGATTAAACTCATCCCTCCCTTCGCTTGCTTCAAAGTGCTGCCTGGGCCGCCTGGCCTTGCAATGGACTCTTGGCGAGTCTATTCTTAGCTTCTCTTGTTCTGTCCTTCCTCGCTTAACAATACCTCAAGTATGAGCCACACGTTTCATCTGCGAGAGCTTTCACTGAGGTAGGAGCTGGGGCTAAGAGGGAAGCTCAGTTTCTGGAAGTGTTTGCACCTGGGTTGATGGGCCCAGAGGATGGTGCCGGGTGTCGTTTGAAACATGTTACCTGCATGACATGTATTCCAAGAGTGGAAAGAATACTGTTGCCTTCAGCTCCTGTTTGTGGGTTCCCACAGGCATCTGGTTGGCTGCTGTGTGAAATGGATGCTGGACTAGATTCGGCTTTTGGCCTGATCCAGCAGCCAGGCTCTTCTTTCCAAGCGCAATTCAAAGTGTTGGTGCTGACCTTAAAGCCCTAAACTGCCTCGGCCCAGAATATCTGAAGGAGCGTCTCCACCCCCATCGTTCAGCCCGGACACAGAGGTCCAGTGCCAAGGGCCTTCTGGCAGTTCCCTCACTGTGAGAAGTGAGGTTATAGGAACCAGGCAGAGGGCCTTCTCAGTAGTGGCACCCACCTTGTGGAACGCCCTCCCATCAGATGTCAAGGAAATAACTATCTGACTCTTAGAAGACATCTGAAGGCAGCCCTGTTTAGGGAAGTTTTTAATGACTGATGTTTTATTGCCTTTTTAATATTCTGTTGGGAGCCTCCCAGAGTGGCTTGGGGAACCCAGCCAGATGGGTGGGGTATGTATAAACAAACAAACAAACAAATAAATAAATAAATAAATAAAATTTCTTCTTGGTTTCTATGTACTCTGCATGCATTGGTTGCCTCTATGTTCCTAGAAGTGCACACTCCAAAACTCTCTTCCTCCATCCTTGTCCTTTGAAGCTGCTTTTAACTCCCTGAATACCCCTCTTTTTCCCAGGCTCCTGAATCCAGTCCCACCGTGGAGAGATGGAGAAGCGAGGAGATTACTGAACCTCTCCTCAGCAGCTTCTTCAACCCCACTACCCTTTGGCTACACGATTAAGGAGAGTTAGTGCAGAGGTGAGGACGGAACCGGAGGACATCTCACTCCATGCTGGCAGTTTCCATGCTTTCTGCCGTGCAGTCGCTAAAATACAGGAAGGGAGCTTGGAAGGGAGGTCATCAGATTGGACTCTCCTCCAGCAACACAAACGCAACAGAGAAAATAAAAAAATTCCTTCCAGTAGAACCTTAGAGACCAACTAAGTTTGTTATTGGTATGAGCTTTCTTGTGCCTGTATCTGAAGAAGTGTGCATGCACACGAAAGCTCATACCAATAACAAACTTAGTTGGTCTCTAAGGTGCTACTGGAAGGAATTTTTTTATTTTGTTTTGACTACAGCAGACCAACCTGGCTACCTACCTGTAACTAGAGCAACAGAGAAAGGGAGACATACCTGAACAAGAATGGCTGTTTCTGAAGCCTTAAGTCAGGGGTGGGCAGAAGGTCAACTGGGATCTGCTGGCTGAACGTCTAAGTGATTTGAAGTCGATCCACAAGGGTTTCTGATGTCCAGTTGTTTAACAGTGGCAACAATAAAAAAGGACTCTGGGGGAAAAGGACTCTGAGAGCAGTTCATTTCTGGCCCTAAGAACAAATTATTTATTGCATCATTTATATTCCACCTTTTCCTCCAGTGAGCTCTAGGTGGTGTGCATGGTTCTCTCCCCCCCCCCCATTCCCAACAATAGCCCTGTGAGGTAGGTTAGGCTGAGAGACACTGACTGGCCAAGGTCCCTCAGCAAGGCTCATGGCTGAGTGGAGATTTGAACCCTGATTTCCCAGGTCCTAGTCCAGCACCCTGACCACCACACCGTTCTTGGGCTCAAAATTCTCCTGCAGTTTCTGCCATCAAAACTTGGCTTAGATTGGTGCATCTCTGGGTTTGAGCGAAAGCAACGTCAGTGCCCAAAGCTTGAAGTCTTCCCACCGTAAGATCACAACGTCCATGATTCAGTGTCTCTGAATGTTGCCGTGAGAATGCAGGGCAGTATCAGGGGACGCCTTTCTGCCTGGCATTCTGAGACCTCGCTGCTGCCATCTCTGCAGAATGTGTGTAATATCTGGAGGATTGTGAATTGATGGATGTGTCAGTGGAAGGAGTGAAGGAATCTGGAGCAGGGTTTTGGAAACCTCAGCTTTGGGGACCAAATGTGGCCCTCCAGGGCTTCTTTGGCCCCTGAGGCTCTTCATGGGCCATGCTTCATCCCATTACTCTGCCTTCTCCTCAAGTGATTTTGCCTATGATAATGACATTTGTTTGTTGGGGTGGAAGGTGGAGAGATGCAGGGGAATGTAGAAACATCTGGCTTTTGCATGGCTGGAATGTCGCTTCCTGCATGAGGTAAGAGGCGTATCTCTTGCTATGCCTGTTTTCACCTCTGGTCCTTCCCTGCACTCACATGTGGCCCCTGGAAGGTTCTCCATAAGGGAATGTGGCCCTCGAAAAATGTTCCCCACCCCTGTTCTGGATAGTGAATAAAGCTATTGCAGATGGATCCATTTTGGAGTGACCAGAATCCAGACTAGGGTCTGAGCCAGAGCACAGATGCTTAAAACCCACTGCCTGACCCTCTCTCCACCTTGAAGTTTTCCATATATCATCACAAGATGCTCCCTTGCATCCTGATACATGTTCTCCTGGTGTTTGATCTCCTGGTGTTTTCTTAACCATCAGGTCCAACTGCACTCTTCAAGAGAATCTGTCGCTCAGCACACCGGTTGGCCTAACCCACTCCATGATCAGCAAGGAGGGAGACGCGCCAGTGCAGAGCTCAAGCAAGTGAGCCAGACCACGTACTCAAAAGGACAGCACCCCCTTGGCACTCCCCAGCTTTCCCATTTCCTCTCCTTTGACTGTCACCCCCCACACCACATTCTCCCAATTCTCTTCCACTTTGGTGCTTTCCAAAGAGGAGTATTAAATTCAGGATGGTGCAAAGTGCGTCCCCACCGGTAGAATTTGTTTAGAACATGTGATTTGCAGAGGTCAAAGACCCCGTCTGTGTTTGACCCCAGCTCTAGAAGGAAGCAGCCTTATTTAAAAATAAAGTTTATTCCGGACACTTCAGTGTACACCCTCCGGTTGGGTGGTTGCTTTAGTAATCCATTGGAGACTGAGAGATAACATCTGTACATGACTAAAGCAGCCAGGTCACATTTGGATCAGGAGGTATGAACTTCTGGGTATCGGCTAGAGAAGCCGCAATGTGTTCGGCACTCTGAACAGACACACACACACACACACACACACACACACACACACACATGTTTTGCCGTGATCACATCCTCATGATCCCAAAGCTGTAGAAAAGATACAAGACATGCTTATAGCACCTCCCCCCCCCAAGAACACTCAATAAGCTGTACATTTTTGGCAGGATTTAATCACAGGCTTGACGATGGACAGTTTAAGGACCTCTGCTTCTAGCTGAGTTTTAGCAAAGGAAAGATTTTCCCCACCCCACCCCTACTGTATCTGAAATAAAGAAATGACCTCCTTCCTTATCAGGAAAGAGTAGGAGACTAGTTTTCCCCTGACTCTTGCCCAAAATCTGCTTGCAGAACCGCTGTGGCTTTTCAGTTCTTAAAAAATTCTGTATGAGCCTCTGCAGGTTTCCTGCCTTTGGAACAAGCACTTCAAATTTTGTGTTGTACCTGCGAATGCAATGCTAGAAAAAACTGCACGACATTCTAGGAGAGCATTTTCACTCATGTTTGAAGCCTGATAGCCTTGCTCAACTCATACCCCCCACTCCTTCTGCCATCTCAAATTTGGAACGCCTTTTGCCCAGAAACTGCCCTTTCCCCCCTTATGCCCCTCTGTCAAAGAGGGCTGGCGTGTATTGACAGCACGATAGAAAGTATATTAACAGTGTGAATTAGAAACTTTCTGGGAGTTGTAGCAAAAGACATCGTCCTCTTTTGTTGCTGGGCAGAAAGATCCAATATAACACACACACATACAGGTGTAGGAAAAATTGACAGAGCAGACCCAAGATTAAGGGATATCACATCATTCCCCCCCAAAAAAGAACACCGAACTGCACAATTGAAAGAATAAATGTTAAGCTTTACAGTTATGCCCAGTCCCTCCATTCAATCCCTGTTCACTTGCCAATATTATGCAGCAATATTTTGTTACTCCGAGCTTTCTGAGCCAGTCTCTCTTCGCGGGACATCTCTAGGAACTCCCGGAGGAGGTGAAAGGTCAAGTCTAGGGAGTTTGGGCGGCCATCGCGTCTTTTGCTGGAGGCGGCAGACCGCTCAGCTCTCTGCTGCTGATGTCGGGACCCCGATCTGGCCTCTGGTGGTTTGCAGGACCCGGGAGATCTTTGGTCTTGGAAGAGTCCCTCTTCTGAACCAGCCGGGGGTTTTGGGGGGTTGTCCTCCCACTCTGAGCGGCTAAGCCACTGCTCCCAGCTCAGGCTGCTTATGGGGAGCAGATGGGACACGGCTGGCCTGGGCCACTCTGAAGGGAGGCAGGATTTCAGGGGGAGAAACAGGAGGAGGAGGCAAAAGGCAGCCGAGACCATCTGTGCCATCATCAAACGTCCTTTGTCTAGGAGAGATAGATAGATAGATAGATAATTTATTACGGTCAAAGACCAGCTCACATAACACAACAAAAACAGTGTTCATAAAGATAAAATATACAATTGGAGCAGATCGCAGCAATAGCTCATGAGTTAAAATTGAGATACAGTGGTACCTCGGGTTAAGTACTTAATTTGTTCCAGAGGTCTGTTCTTAACCTGAAACTGTTCTTAACCTGAAGCACCACTTTAGCTAATGGGGCTTCCTGCTGCTGCCATGCCGTCGGAGCACAATTTCTGTTCTTATCCTGAAGCAAAGTTCTTAACCCGAGGTACTATTTCTGGGTTAGCGGAGTCTGTAACCTGAAGCGTATGTAACCTGAAGCATATGTAACCCGAGGTACCACTGTATATATATACACCCATACAACTGAGATTTGGGCTACCATAAAAAATTGACCCTGAGGCACCCCAAAGGGCAACTTCAGCATTTCCCTAGTAAGCTATTTTATTCTAGAGGATGATCTGTGCCTACAAATCTGGGCGCAGAATCTGGCTACCAGCCAGGTCTTCGTATGATCTTTGCCTAAGAGGAGAGAATTCAGTTTAGACTTGTCTGAAAGATCGGTGATCTAGGAGAGAATGCAGCATTTGAGTTAACTCTGGGCTCGGCAGGAATGGATTTACTTCAAAGCACCTCCCCGCCCCCACACTCCAAAGAGCCCCAAAGGGGCTAACAATGTAAACAGCATCAAAACAAGAATGAAAAACAAGCTAGCTGCTTAAACACTGGAGAACTGTGAACATGCACGGGTTTCCACTAGCATAATGAGACTTTTCTCCCTCTCTCTTCATCCATGCCCCCCCAATTGGTTCAGGAGGTTGGGGGAAACCCCAGCACATCATGTGAGGAGAGGGGAGAATCATTCCACCCAGCCAGCTGAAAATCTTGCACTGGTGGAACGAGGGTCATAGTGCTACAATTATTTCCTCCCTAGGTCTTTTTCTGGGGTCTGGGGGTGAGTGGCCGTAGATTGGCTGTAAGCAGCACAATCAAGCAGTACATAAATTGAAATCAATTAATAAGATAGCAGATCTGTCTGAGAACTTTGAGGGTTGCTGCCAGCCTGAGTAAGCAATATTGAGCTAGTTGGACGTGCTTTAAAGCATCATCAGAGTCACACACACACACACACACACACACACACACACACACACACTATAGTGAAGGGGCTGTCTGTCTTTTAAACCAAGTGAATAGTTGATTAATTGCAAGGGTGGTTTGGTAACAGAGGACAGGCTGTCTTTCAGAGATGTTTCTCCACGTTGCAGAGAACCATAGTATCACAGAATTATAGAGTGGTGAGGGAATCAAAGAATCATCTAGTCCAACCCCATACAGTGCAGGAATTTCCACATCTTCCTGTCAAGGAAGCCCAGCCTTCACCCAAACACAGTTTAAAGACTCCTACAACTAGCTCAGGGCACTTTGCATTCAACTCAATTCATTTCTGCCACCTGATAATGTTTCAGGAACACCTCAGGAAGCAGCCTTAAAACCGGTCAGTCTAAACTCAGTCTATTGCCTGCAGCTCTCCAGGGTGTCAGGTTAGGAACAGGTCGCTCCTGTCACCTGCTATATCTGATTCTTCTAACTTCAGGTGCCAGGGGCTAAATTTCAGCTTACCCAGGTGCAGTTAGAAATGTCTCCATTCTGAAAGCTTGGAGAGCCACTGTCAGTCAGTGCTGGCAGTACTAAGCTAGATTGAACCAAAGATCTGATTCAGTAGAAGGCATCTTCCTGTTGCTATTTGTCTGAGGTGGAGGAGGTGGTGCGTCTTGTTGATAACAGAACATATTTTGCATGTACAGAGTCCTGTCTTAAATCCCTAGCACTGACGCATTTCCTAAAGGGTAAATCATTTTGTGTGTTCACAGAATCTTTGAGGTGGAAGGGACCAGAGGGTCATCTAGTCCAACCCCCTGCAGTGAAGGAATCTCAGCTAAAATTTCTCTGGCAGATGGCCATCCAATCTCTGCTTAAAAACCTCCCAGGAAGGAGAGTTCATCACCTTCCAAAGGCTGTTGAACAGCTCTTACCACCAGAAAGTTCTTCCTGATGCTTAGTCTCCAGAGCAGGAGAAAACAAGCTTGCTCCATCTTCCAGGTGACAGCCCTTCAGATACCTGAAGATGGCCATCATAACACCTCTCAGAACACACCTGGAATGGCAAGGCATTGCACTACGACCTGCTGCCTCATGGGAACCATCAAATTAGCTGTTTTCTCTTATTTCCCCCGATATAGAATCTATGCCTAGGACAGCTGCATAGCAAACATTCAACAAGTGTCATTTGTATCATGCTACCCTGTGTACCTATGGTGGGCTAAGCCACGCTATTGAATTTAGTTAATGTGTGTCTGCACAGGACAAAGAACCATTGCTGCATTTACTCCATGCCACAGCAGATTTAAAGGTTATGCTGGCATTAAATGGATCTAAAAGCACTACTTATATTGAGAGAGTTGTACTGTGCCCAGAAAAGCACCAGAACACTTTAAAAAAAAAACAAAAGAATGTGGGGGGGGGGTCATCAAAACTTTATTACCCCCAGCCAAAGAGCCATCCCTGTGCTGCAGATGGCCATGTACAAGAAAGATTTGAGCAACACAATGTGGCTGGCTTAAGTAAATAAGCCAAGCTGCACACTGCAAAAGGAAAAGCATGGAACCCCCCGGGGATTAAAGGAAATAGATGAAAAACCAATGTGACTTGGAATAATAACACTTTCCTAACACCCTGTATTCGTACCTTGGCCATGAAGCTTGTGTTAATTCACCCTGATTTATTGGGAACCAAACATTGTTGGCTCCTCTAGAAAAGATCGCCCACATCCAAAATCCTGTCTTAGTCTCTGCTTATAAGGAGATCCCTGCTGAATCATATTATGGGTCTAGCACCTGATTTCTAATGGTGTGAACCAAATTCCTTGAGGGAAGTCCGTGTCATTTGCCTGCCCTGAGTCTGCCTTCCAGAGTTATACTGCTACAGACCATGGAGGCTTCAGTCTATTTAGCTATAAAAACTACTACCTGCCAAAACATTTTCCTCTTCCATGAATGGTGTAATCCCTCTTCAAACCCACCTACATGAAAATTAGGAGGTCCTGCTGTGGATCAGAGGAACGAATGAGTTAAATAGGCTTAATTGGTTTTAAACTTGTCATTTATATTGCCCTAACCTGCCCTGGGACCTTACAGTGAAGGGTGGAATGATGATGATAATAATATTAGATCGGAAAGAATAACAAGAATAGCAGCAGCCTTTCAAGTGCTGGTGAGGGCATAATCTTCCTTCCTCAAGATGTAGAAAGTGATATCCAAGTTTTTAATATTTCATTAATAAATATTTAACAAATAAGCACATGTTTGCACTCCTGGGAGCTCTTTGCTCCTGTCCCTGTTCTGTGGAGGTAAACACAGAAACGCCACTTCATAGCTGATCTTTCACCTCCGTCTCCCCTGGTGAAGAGGTTGCACCTACAATCTTTCTGCACCTGTAGCTTCCCGGTTCCTTGGATTAATTACAAAGACGCTTCTTTTCTTCACCCCCTGTCCCATCCCTCACCTGAAAACCTGCTCACTTGCCTCTTTGCTTCAGAATTATAACCCCGCACCGTAGGACCCCCCCCTTGGCATGTAATCACGCCCAACTCCTCGCTCCAGATGCTACATCCCAGGTGCGCTAGCAGGGTCTGTCTGAAAGGAGGGCTTGGTCCTTGCAACTCACCTTGCGCAGCCTTCAAGAGGTTTCGGTCTTTTGCCCTACAACTCTTGCCTGGCGCTGCTGACACCCCCAATCTTTATCAGACTCCTGTCTGCAAGAAGCCAGCAGACCTATTTATAGTGGGGGAGACTCCTTCCCCCCTCCCGGCTCCCTCCACCCCCTCCTTCCCCAGCAGGAGCGGGAGAGAGAGAGAGAGGGATGGGGTGGGGGCTCCCTGGCACCGGGAACTGTGACGTAGTCTTCTCCAGCCCCGGGAAGGGAAGAGGAACGAGAGAGCGGAGTCCTTTTCTAAAGAGATTGCATTAGACATGTACACATATAAAATTGCTGGGGTTGAATTAGCGCAAATACGGCAAGGCAGGCGCGGGCGCTGTCCGAGGTGCTGAAATCGCCGGCGCTGGCTGGACGCAACGGGGCTGAAGTTGGTTCATAATTTCGGGTTCCTTATCAAATACAGAGTTGAATGAACGGAATGCGAAGGGTCTCAGTTCCTTCTTCTATGCTTTCCAGTTACCCGGACTGGGGACGTGGGGATGGGGAGAAGGAGGGTGGTGGGTGAATGAAAGTCCTGTTGCAGCTTTGGGGGTTCAGTCTGCACGATGTCATGAGTCCTTCCTAGTTCAAATAACAAAGGAACGTAAGAATGAATTGCTGGGTCAGGCCAATGGCTCATATAGTTCAGCAGCCTGTTCTCACACTGGCCAACCAGATGCCTGGGGAGAAACTAGGGGGCAGAACATGAGCATGAGCCCTCTCACCTCCTGTGGTTTCCAGCAACTCGTATTCCAACATATTGCTGCCTCCAACTATGGAAGCAGAGCTCAGCCATTGTAGCTAGTAGCCCTCAATTTGTTGTTCTTGTTTAGTCGTTTAGCCGTGTCCAACTCTTCGTGACCCCTTGGACCAGAGCACGCCAGGCACTCCTGTCTTCCACTGCCTCCTGCAGTTTGGTCAAACTCATGCTGGGAGCTTCAAGAACACTGTCCCACCATCTCATCCTCTGTCGTCCCCTTCTCCTTGTGCCCTCCATCTTTCCCAACATCAGGGTCTTTTCCAGGGAGTCTTCTCTTCTCATGAGGTGGCCAAAGTATTGGAGCCTCAGCTTCAGGATCTGTCCTTCCAGTGAGCACTCAGAGCTGATTTCCTTAAGAATGGAGCAGTTTGATCTTCTTGCAGTCCATGGGACTCTCAAGAGTCTCCTCCAGCACCATAACTCAAAAGCATCAATTCTTTGGCGATCAGCCTTCTTTATGGTCCAGCTCTCACTTCCATGCATCACTACTGGGAAAACCATAGCTTTAACTATATGGACCTTTGTTGGCAAGGTGATGTCTCTGCTTTCAATAGCCTCCATGAATTTGTCCAATCCTTTTGGGTTCCTATATCTGTGGGGGTAGAAGCTATGAGAAGAAACTTGACAAACTAGTCCCTTTGTCTAGGCCAGGGGTAGTCAACCTTTTTATACCTACCACCCACTAATGCATCTTTCTTGATGGTAAAATTTTATTACCATCGATGGAAGGAGGATTCAGCTTGTGCCATAGGAACCCCCCCCCCGCCCACCTAGAATCCTGAAACGCCCACTAGTGGGCGGTAGGGACCAGGTTGACAACCCCTGGCCTAGGCAAGGGTTGCGGCCGGCTAATTATGCACCATGATTAGCATAACCAAAGAAGTTGCTCTGTGCCACAGAATGAATGGGTGGGTCTTCCCCTCCCCCTCCCCTAAATATTAGAGGAAAGAACAATAGGAGAGTAGTGCGAGTGAGTGAGCTGGAAGCTGGCTGGGAGCTGGACACAGAGACATGATCGCTCTGAGCTGGAGCCAAACTTGTGATGAATGAAGAAGCACAATTGATGGGGGTGTTAATCCTGTGAGACATCTTATGCTCAGGTTGTATGTAGGTGCAAATAAAACCATATATCCCAAAGACACCACAGTTGCCACGAACCTTCCTTCCAAGGAAGCCAAACCTGGGTAAACACCTGGAACCACTGGATTCTCTCACTGCTCAGAAATTGGGGTGGTGTTCTGTAGCAGTTTGGGCTTGGTTAGTAGCAACAGCAACTCCTGCAGAGTCTTAAAGCTTGGGTTTCTTGGATTTACAAAGTCCTATTCCTTGTTTTGGGACGCGGGTGGCGCTGTGGGTTAAACCACAGAGCCTAGGACTTGCCAATCAGAAGGTTGGCGGTTCAAATCCCTGAGATGGGGTGAGCTCCCATTGCTTGGTCCCTGCTCCTGCCAACCTAGCAGTTCAAAAGCACGTCAAAGTGCATGTAGATAAATAGGTACTGCTCTGGTGGGAAGGTAAACGGCATTCCGTGTGCTGCTCTGGTTTGCCAGAAGTGGCTTAGTCATGGTGGCCACATGACCCGGAAGCTGTATGCCAGCTCCCTTGGCCAGTAAAGCGAGATGAGCGCCCCAACCCCAGAGTTGGTTACGACTGGACCTAATGGTCAGGGGTCCCTTTACCTTTTCTTCCTTGTTTAGGAGGGAGCAGTTGGGGAATGAAGTGTGAGTATTTTATGGATCCCCCCCCATATTCAAAGCTCAGCTCCTTCAAGACCTGAGAGGTATATTTGACAATATTTCCTCATCTCTTTTATTCTCACAACATCCTTGTAAGTCACAGGGGATCATTACCCCTATTTTACAGATGATGAATTGAGGCTGATGTAGAAGCTATCCTGTATGTCTATGGTTCTCTTGTGCTTCCAAACCAATTGTCCATTTTATTTTGCTCCAGCATAATGGGGAAACTCCGTTTAGATATTTTGAGCAGCCAGTACACTTGCACAGCCTTTATTAGGATCTGCTTTGTAGCTATGAAGGTTCCCCCCACCCTTCCGTTTATTTGCTGCTTCCAGTAAAACATAAAGGATGCCTCATCCCTGCATTGCATTGAAAATCCTCATAAATTCAGTTCCGCCTCCCTCATTTTAAAAAGCACTATGTTTTCTGCATAGGTGCAATTACTTCTGCAAGGCCTTCTTTCCTTAAGTAGACTCTTTTGTACTTCTTAAGAATGTTGGTTTGATCCAGCCAGAGTACATGAGCACTGATCTAACCAAAGCTAATAATTGGGTAGCACTGACTGGAATAGGGCACATTTAAGCATGTACTCACTTTCCCCCACTGAAATCCACAGATGTTAAATTCACCTAACTTGGCCTTTATTAGGCACTCGCAACATAACCCAAACCCAAGGTATGGGTTTGGTAGAGTGTGACCTTTCCTAAGCTGAACTGCAGCTCAGAAGGGGATACACTGGTCTAAGTCCCTTACCTTGGCTCAGCTGGGGCTCAGTTTTGTCGTTGTTTAGTCGTTTCGTCATTTAGCCGTGTCCGACTCTTCGTGACCCCCTGGACCAGAGCATGGCAGCACTCCTGTCTTCCACTGCCTCCTGCACTTTGGTCAAACTCATGCTGGTAGCTTCGAGAACACTGTCCAACCATCTCATCCTCTGTCGTCCCCTTCTCCTTGTGCCCTCCATCTTTCCCAACATCAGGGTCTTTTCCAGGGAGTCTTCTCTTCTCCTGAGGTGGCCAAAGTATTGGAGCCTCAGCTTCAGGATCTGTCCTTCCAGTGAGCACTCAGGGCTGATTTCCTTCAGAATGGATAGGTTTGATCTTCTTGCAGTCCATGGGACTCTCAAGAGTCTCCTCCAGCACCATAATTCAAAAGCATCAATTCTTTGGTGATCAGCTTTCTTTATGGCAGAATTTAAGCTGGCATAATTTACCCTGGGGTAAGTCCCCCAAGTGAGCTATTCTGAATCCCTTTCAGTTCAGTGACGTGACCCAGTAATGCAGGAGGAAAGGACTGACAAAAAGATTGCATAAATCAAACTCCTCCTGAACGGTGTTTGGAATAGGAGTAACTTATGTTAGGGTAAATTTGGCCGGAATAAGTTACACTGGTTTTCTATAGGTCGGATTGGTCTTTTAGACACTTTCTCCCATTGTTTACTGTGCTACTATTTTGTTTCTGTTTTTAATTCTCTTCATTTGCTTAGATAACCGCTTCTCATAGGGTGTAGCGTCCCACATTGGTGTGGCAGAAGCGGTCAGTAAGTGTGGCAGGAAAATTCCAGGACAATCAGAGAAACATTTAAACATTTGTATAGAATTATATAGTATCTTTTTTTATTTTATTTGCAGAATATGGATAGATACCTTTTGAAAATGAGGGCAAGAGCATCGAGTGAGGACAATCCTAGCTGTGATCCAGAATCTCCGTTCAAACTGAGTGCTGGAGAAGACTTGTTGATAATTAAATTTTGGGAATGACTTATGTTCTTATGTGGCTGCATCGTTTTATACTTTCTGTATGCACCATATTATAAAGCAGTTGTGTTCTATGCTATAAATCAAGCACCATTAGGAGTTGTTGTTTTTTCATTCTCCAATGTTTTTCTTACCAACAAGAAATCTGGTGCGGTGTGAGCAAATTTTTATTCTGAAAGTGTGGCGCAGAGAAAAAAAAGTTTGAGAACCACTGGCTTGGATGAAAACTGATCTTCCAGAGTTGACCTCCTTTGGCTCCACAGCCATCTCATGAATGAAAAACCCAAACTTTGATATTCCCATGCCAGCTAAAAGAGTTAGGAACATGTTCCAACTTCTGAAGAAGTCAGGAAAGCAGTCAGTCTCACTTTGCACCTGTGCATATGGGGTGAAGCTTACTGAACCCCTCAAACTTACCTGCTTCTGGTAAAACCCTGAATGTGTTCCTGACGGGAATCACAAATTTGCTCCCAGGCTCTGGACTTTCCCATCATGCAGTGGGGATTCTAGTTTCAAAGAAATGTCAAGAAGCCCAGAGCTTGGCGGCAAAATGATCCCTTTTTTCATCATCATCATCGTCATAATAATAATAATAATAATAATAATAATAATAATAATAATAATATATTTTATACCCTGCCCATCTGGCTGGGTTTCCCCAGCCACCCTGGGCGGTTTCCAACAAACACTAAAATACAATAACCTATTAAATATTTTGCACCTTCCCTAAACAGGGCTGCCTTCAGATGTCTTCTAAAAGTCTGGTAGTGAGAGCCAGTGTGGTGTAGTGGTTAAGAGCGGTAGTCTCATAATCTGGGGAACTGGGTTCGTGTCTCCGCTCCTCCACATGCAGCTGCTGGGTGACCTTGGGCCAGTCACACTTCTTTGAAGTCTCTCAGCCCCACTCACCTCACAGAGTGTTTTTTGTGGGGGAGGAAGGGAAAGGAGATTGTTAGCCGCTTTGAGACTCCTTAAAGGGAGTGAAAGGCGGGATATCAAATCCAAACTCTTCTTCTACTCTTCTTCTTCTAGTTGTTGTTCTATTTGACATCTGGTGGGAGGGCGTTCCACAGGGCGGGCGCCACTACTGAGAAGGCCCTCTGCCTGGTTCCCTGTAACTTGGCTTCTCGCAGCGAGGGAACCGCCAGAAGGCCCTCGGCGCTGGACCTCAATGTCTGGGCAGAACAATGGGGGTGGAGACACTCCTTCAGGTATACTGGACCGAGGCCGTTTAGGGCTCACCACCGTTGATTTTATTGCTTTACTGTGCATAGCACTTGACACAGTGCTTCCTCCATACCAGCCAAATGTAGAGAGAAGGCAAGGTTTTTTTGAGAACATGGGGGGCCAAAAAGACAAGACAGTTGGACAACTCACTGCTCAGCTAACATGTGCACTATTTATCCAAGGTTACATTGACTTAGGTTGGAGGGAGCAAACCTGGGTAATTTAGATGTTTCAGATAACTGGCATTCAGATAATGGGACTGTCTCTACTGTCATTTTTAAAATATTCTAATTGGCAATTTATAGGGACCTTTGTGTGAAGGGTTGGACTTTGATAGCTTCCTCTCATAACTAGATTATTTTTCCAGGCTACCATTTCATGCATTAAAAATAAGGAATATTTCTCTAGGTGCTTTGTGCGTGATTCATTTCGTGATCTCATGCAGTTTAAGACACCACTTAAGAAGCCCAGATAGTACTCTT
Source organism: Podarcis filfolensis (assembly GCF_964270895.1). Classification (NCBI taxonomy): domain Eukaryota; kingdom Metazoa; phylum Chordata; class Lepidosauria; order Squamata; family Lacertidae; genus Podarcis; species Podarcis filfolensis. The sequence goes on along the minus strand of NC_139609.1, from coordinate 93,696,297 downwards.
GAAAGCAATTTTCTTCCCTTAGTTGAGTACGGAGGAAGCATGCTTTTCTTTGTCTAATCACAAATAAGTGGACCCCCCAAGTATTAACGTAAATTGGAGCTGTAGTTTACTTCACACACTCATCTATGGGGTTTCTTCTCTTTTTTATGGCATCATTCAGCATTTAGGACGGGAATGAGTTATCTATTGTGAGGCTGAGAGTTTAACATTCCATTCACAAGGCATGTAAATTTCTCAAAAGAACAGATAATTCGTGGAACTTTGCCTGCATGCAAACTACTTCCTCCCATCTTTTCCATGATGGATCTTTAAGGTGAGCCACTGAGAGACACAATGGTATCCTGGTTGGTTGGTTGGTTGCCTTTAAGTCCCCTCCCCATCAACGAGTGAGTGGACACTGTGAGTCTACAGCACACTGAAGAGACCTCCCTGGGGTGCAAGACTGGGCAGTGTTCATGGAGGTCCTGGGCTGCCTAGACAACAAGACCCCCTCTCTCAGCCTGGCTGATGGGGTCCAAAGAAAAGCAGAGCAAGACGTTTGGCACCAGCTTGGCTGCAAGAGTTGCTGGAAGGAGGCAAACAAGATGCTATCTAACCATCTTAGGGACTCCATTCTAGATTTGTGTCATGTTTGCTCCTTAGCCCTTTCTTCTCCCAAAGCTATCCCTCAAGGCAGCGGAAGTCTAGGATCAGTGTTTTCCTTCTCCTGGAGGGCTACCAGGAGTATACCCCGCAGAGGACCTTAAGGTCCATAAATAGCAACACCCTAGAGGTCCCGGGCCCTAAGGAAGTTAGATTAGCCTCAACCAGAGCCAGGGCCTTCTCAACACTGGCTCCGGCCTGGTGGAACGCTCTGTCTCATGAGACCAGGGCCCTGTGGGATCTGATTTCTTTCCGCAAGGCCTGTAATACAGAGTTGTTCCATCTGGCCTTTGGCTTGGAATCAACTTGATCCCCTGCTCCTCTTTCCTTTTTCCTTTCTCCTCCTGTGATGGAACTCCTATTTGGGGACTTCCCTGGCTTTTTTCTGGCCCACGTAGGACCAGTCTGGATAGCTGGCCTTGGTGAAGATTTGACGTTTTCACCCCCCAAAAGTTTTTGATTTAAGTTTCTACTGAAATGAAGCTGCATTTTAATGTTGTACTTAATCTTGTTTTTAAGTTGTATTTTAATCCATTGTTTTTATACCTGGTGTTAGCCGCCCTGAGCCCGGTCTTGGCTGGGGAGGGCGGGGTATAAATGAAATTTATTATTATTATTATTACCTTCCCAGGACGATGAGTCCCATCTGCTCCTCACTTCCCTCTTCTACCCCTCCACTAACAACAACAACAACACTCCCGTGCACCAGAATCCATCCCTGCAGCTACCAATAATTAAACCTCAATCTATGGCTGCTGCTGCGGTAAGTGGTGCTCGGAAATTGCCTGGTAAGCAAGCTACAATTACTTCCTTCTTCCAGCCTATTGCCCCCCCTCGCCGCATGCATTCTCAGGTGGATTCTGCCGTGCTGGTCCCGCAAGGCCCAGCATGACTTGAAGGGGTGACCAGGAGATTACTTACTTTCTTGTCCTGGAATGTAGCTGGCATTAAACCTAAGCTGATGGATCCATCCTTTGTCGCCTACATAAAAGGCAGTTGTATTCTTTTGCTGCAAGAGACCTGGGCTTGTGAGAGCTTCTCCTTATCAGGGTATAAGGGCTTCTACCTGAATGCACAACAGAATTCACTATCACCTGGTAGACCACAAGGTGGGTTGGCTACCTTAGTTTCTCTGGCCTTAAATCTGCAGGTGGAACAAATCGACATCCAGTCGTCATCCATGCTGGGTGTAAAGCTACAAACAGCGGAGGAAGTGTTCGTGGTGATTAATGTTTATTTGCACCCAACCTATAAGAAAAACCTGGGGGACCAAAGATGGAGGGGAATTCAACTGACTCTTGAAACTCTCCTAGAGAAATATCCGGAAGCCACCTTCCTAGTTGCAGGAGATTTCAACGGCCGATTGTCTCACTCTGATAAATCATTATTTGCTAAATATAATACATATCCCTCACCACCCATTTTAACCTCAGACCTTTTACCCAGGAACTTTAAAGACAGTGTTGCTACATACGCAGGTTTTAAATGTAGACAAACTTTGATGGCTCTTAATTTTCACCTTCTAAACGGAGCTCTCAGTTCTGATTACCCTGCCGAATTTACTTTCTGGTCAGGCTCCCGAGCCTCTACCACAGACTTTATTTGGACATCAGTAGACTTAATTCCCAAAATTTCCAACTTTAGGGTGGTAACGAGGCTGGAAAGTGACCATTTTCCATTAGAACTCTCTCTGACCCTGGATGGAGAATTGGCTACCTATTCCTGTGTGCCTATTACAAATAACCAGCTTCAGATGAGGCCCACTGCCTTAAAATGGACCGACAATATGGCTCAACGGATAAATGAACTCCTGTGGTCTGACCAACTACAAGAGACAAGGGACTCCCTTATCCAGGCAGTTGAGCCACTGCCAATATATGACAATTTAGTAGAACTGCTAAAACCTTCGTTGGCTAAGGCCCCGGTAATGAATAGTAACCATTTCTCTCATAAAAAGTGGTTTGACGAGGAATGTAAACACTTCAAGAACAACCTATATAATGAATTCTTGGCATATAGGGCATCAAATGACCCCGCACCTAGCAGTCACCTTATGAACCTCAAGAGAAGATATAAAGCACTATTAAAGGAAAAGAAGCTTGCGGCAGAAAGAAATGATTGGAAGAACCTTCCTTAGAAATGTCACCTTTTGGCTTTCTTCTGAAACCAGAGCCTCTTTTGAAGCCCTCCTTAACACTGAATGAGTGACCACTTTTACCGTTCTGGGCTCTGTTGTGATCGGACACTGGGACAAAGGAGACTGAAGCATCTCATTCAGAGACAAAGAGCAGAAGCTGCCAATTGCTAGTAATCAAAGCCTTCATCTTTTTGTAAGATGGAGTCTCATGAAACTTCATCATTTCTAATGATGTGCAATGATAACTCTTGCCATTGTGTGGGAAAGCACAACCCAGCAGTAGGTTTGTGGCTCCCTCCCCTTTGATTACTTTTCTTGTGGATTTGGAACGGGGAGGCTGCATTACATGATGGGATACAGCATCTATATTATAAGTTTACGGCATTGTGGGCAGGGGCGGAGGAAGGGGTGTGTGGTGGGGGTGGGATGCCCCGGGTGTCACCACGGAGGTGGGTGACAAAATGGCGGGTGGCGGCACTCACCACTGGGCCTGCAGCATGCCCGAGCCACGTGTCTCTCGTGGGAGTGACGTGGTGGCTTGGGTCCCCGCAGTCTCCACACTGCCCCAAACGGTCCACCCGCTGCCTCCCCCTCAGTTGTAGGGTGACTGAGGGGGAGGAGGCAGGCAGACTCCTCGGAGTCCCTATGGAGCACCCTGCCCCGTGGGTGGGTGGCCGCACCCCCGCAGGGGACTGGCCCTGCCCTGGGCGCAGGACATGTGCGCTGCCCCAGGCGCCCGATCGGCTTGCTCCGCCGCTGATTGTGGGGCATTTGATGTTGCAAATGGCAGCGGAGAAATGGGAAGTTTATCAGGATATGCAAACAGAGCGTGACATCATCTATGGGCTCAACCACACTTCCGCTTGTACTGTGATATCTAGGCCCAGCTCTGAGAGATTTTTTGTTGTTGTTCCTGCATTCCCCAGGAAAACCTGCTGTTTACTGCTGAAGTGGAACAGACGTCTATCTGCAGAAACCCCAACTGATGCTTGTTCTGATTCAACAGTAAGCATCGGGTTTTCCTGGGGAAAGCAGAGGGACGAAAGAAAAACCTCTCAGACCTGCGCCTAGAATCACGGGACAAGCGGAAGTGTGCCTGAGCCCATTTCACTAATTCACACAACTCATTTCCAAGCTCATATTTGTTTGCATTGCAGGCAACAAAGACAGACAGATAAATATGCTTTGCTTCAATGATTGGGGGCAGCAACACTTTTGAATACGAGCTGCTGGAAACTGCAGTGGGGGGAGACAGCTCTTGGGCCCAATCCTGCTTGTAGGTTTCCCACAGGCATCTGGTTGGCCACTGTGAGAACAGGATGCTGGACCAGATGGGCCTGATCTAGAAGACTCTTCTTCTATCCATATGTCCTTAAATGGCACTGTGGCGTTTGCCCTCCTATACTGGGTTCATAAGGAAAGGGTTAACTAACTGTAAAATGACTAACCCATGAGAACCCAGGGAGGAGAGTTAACTGTGTATAAGGTTTAAGCACAGAGGTTTTTTAGCTAGTTAGAGTTGTTGAGAAGACAGTCTGGCGTTAGGAGAGAAAGAGAAGATAAGTCTGTGGGTTGGGCTAGTCTGGTGTGAGAGAGGGAGATAACTGGGAGGGATGGCTAACACCCCAGAGGACAGGATCACACTTCAAAACAACCTTGACAGATTAGAGAACTGGGCAAAAACAAACAAGATGAATTTTAACAGGGAGAAATGTAAAGTATTGCGCTTGGGCAAAAAAAATGAGAGGCACAAATACAAGATGGGTGACACCTGGCTTGAGAGCAGTACATGTGAAAAGGATCTAGGAGTCTTGGTTGACCACAAACTTGACATGAGCCAACAGTGTGACGCGGCAGCTAAAAAAGCCAATGCAATTCTGGGCTGCATCAATAGGAGTATAGCATCTAGATCAAGGGAAGTAATAGTGCCACTGTATTCTGCTCTGGTCAGACCTCACCTGAAGTACTGTGTCCAGTTCTGGGCACCACAGTTCAAGAAGGACACTGACAAACTGGAACGTGTCCAGAGGAGGGCAACCAAAATGGTCAAAGGCCTGGAAACGATGCCTTATGAGGAACAGCTAAGGGAGCTGGGCATGTTTAGCCTGGAGAAGAGGAGGTTAAGGGGTGATATGATAGCCATGTTCAAATATATAAAAGGATGTCACATAGAGGAGGGAGAAAGGTTGTTTTCTGCTGCTCCAGAGAAGCGGACACGGAGCAATGGATCCAAACTACAAGAAAGAAGATTCCACCTAAACATTAGGAAGAACTTCCTGACAGTAAGAGCTGTTCGACAGTGGAATTTGCTGCCAAGGAGTGTGGTGGAGTCTCCTTCTTTGGAGGTCTTTAAGCAGAGGCTTGACAACCATATGTCAGGAGTGCTCTGATGGTGTTTCCTGCTTGGCAGGGGGTTGGACTCAATGGCCCTTGTGGTCTCTTCCAACTCTATGATTCTATGATTCTATGATAATTTGTTAAGAGGAGTCAGTCAAACAGTTGAGATAATCAGTCAGAAGGTATTAGGAAGGTATAGGCAGGTAAAGAAACTAAAGTTAAGATACTGACAGAAATATTATCTGAGAAACCATAATCTTGTTAATGTTTGTAAAATAAACTTGTTTTTTGGGGTTCACTTTTAACAAACGACTGGACTCAGTGTTTTACCAGAGAGTAACTGGTTGGTGGCAGCAGGGAAGCGAGCACAGTGGTGGCACAGGGATCAGTAGACTGTTAAATGTCTGGGGACCCTGTGTGATCGCCACAGGAACCATCTATGTATGGGACACTTTGCAGCAGCTTCTGCCAACCTGGGCAGCTTCAGGAATTTTGGACCACAACACCCACCCATCCCAGCAGGACTAGGCAATGCTCAAGGATGATAGGAGTTGTAGTTCACAACATCTGGGCAGTCACTGACACCCAGACCCTGCTCTAGAAGATCTTACGGACTGTGGGCAAACAGAGATTCAGCAACAGATGGAAGGGCAAAGGGGCAGTCTATGGAGACCCTCTTTGGGGAAGCCAGATCGACTAAACCAGGCATCTCCAAACTTGGCCCTCCAGATGTTTGGGGACTACAACTCCCATCATCCCTAGCTAACAGGACCAGTGGTCAGGGATGATAGGAATTGTAGTCCCAAACATCTGGAGGGCCGAGTTTGAGGATGCCTGGACTAAACTGTCAGTTTGGGACCAGTAGCTTCCGTTCCCGGTGAACCCAGAAGGCTCACCGAATTCTGTGCAAGGAGGGTGGGAGGAAATGACATTCATCCTGCATTTTTGCACCGTTGCTCTCCTTTCCCTTCCTTTCACAGCAGTCTCAGTCCATTTCCTCCCTATTGTGCGTGGGAGAAATTTCAGCAATTGCAGACGTATTATATTAAATCTGAAAGCATATATTGCCAAGGGATATATTAGGAGGCCTTTGATCCTGCAGAAGACTACAAGCGGTAAAGATCTTGGCACCTTCACAGAGCCTCACTGAAGCCAAAGGAAATTTGATTGCTGGACCGGGATGTTCATTTGTTCATTGATTGGGAGCTGGGGGTGAGGTGGGGGGAGCGAGGTAGAAAAATTCATACTTTGAAGGAGTTCCGTTGACTCATGCAATCCAACCCTCTTTTCATTAATAAAACACTTGTGATATCTCAAGTAGTGTCTAATGAATTAGGAGACGAGTTGTTTATATAACATGGAGAACATAAGAAAAGCTCTGCAAGATCAGATCACTGCCAGCCTCCCAGTGGCCGGCCAAAGGTCTATGGGAAACCCATAATGTCAGGGCCTGGACAGAGGAGGAATGGGGAAGACTGTCTCCCCAGCCTGACCCTTCCAGAGAAGAGGAAGACAGTATAGATTTACAACAGATTTATAGATTTACATCTGAAGGCAGCCCTGTTTAAGGAAGTTTTCTGTTTGATGTTTTATCGTGTTTTTAATATTCTGTTGGGAGCCGCCTAGAGTGGCTGGGGAAACCCATCCAGGTGGGCGGGGTATAAATAAATAAATATGTATATACCTGAAGGAGCATTTTCCACCCCCATTGTTCTGCCTGGACACTGAAGTCCAGTGCCGAGGGCCTTCTGGTGGTTCCCTCACTGAGAGAAGCTACAGGGAAACAGGCAGAGGGCCTTCTCGGTAGTGGCGCCCGCCCTGTGGAACGCCCTCCCAGCAGATGTCAAAGAGATAAACAACTACCTGACATTTAGAAGACATCTGAAGGCAGCCCTTTTCAGGGAAGTTTTTAATGTGTGACATTTTGATGTATTTTTAATCTTTGTTGGAAGCCGCCCAGAGTGGCTGGGGAAACCCAGCCAGATGGGCGGGGTATAAATAAATAAACAAACAAATAAATAAATAAATAAATAAATAAATATAATAATTTGCTCTATAGGACGCACCTGACCATAGGACACACCTTGTTTTAGAGGGGGAGAACAAGGGGGAAAAAATTCTCTTCCTCTCTGTGCAGCGCCCTTTCAGCGAAGCGGCAGGAGAAACAGAGCCCCTTCCATTTCTCCTCCCGCTTCGCTGAAGGGGCGCTGCACAGAGAGGGAAAGCTGCGCAGCACCTCTCCAGCGAAGCAAAGCCAGGAGAGTGAGAGGGATCGGTGCGCACCAACCCCTCTCGCTCTCCAGGCTTCAGCGAAAGCAATGCAAAGCCTCCGGAGCATGGCGGGAGCACTCCCACTGCGCTTCAGAGGCTTCGCGTTGCTATCGCTGAAGCCATGGAGCCTGCATTCGCTCCATAGGACGCACACACATTTCCCCTTAATTTTTGGAGGGGAAAAAGTGCGTCTTATAGAGCGAAAAATACTATTATTATTATTATTATTATTATTATTATTATTATTGGCTTGCCAGAGGTCACAGGTCAGAGGCAGATGAGGGGGGAAGCTGGGAAATAGGGGGAGAGGAGGAAGAGGAGGAAGAGGAGGAAGAGGCAGAGCAGCTGGCTAACATGCTATCACTAGAAAGCATTCCAGACCCCCCTCTCCTAGAACCTGGCAAGCACTGAAAGTAGGAGAGCAAAGGGCTCAGAGACAGATGGCCCTAAACGGCAACTGTAAGGTGGGTGGTACTGTTGATGGATGAGGAAGTAGGAGAGAAGGTGGGTGGAGAGTTACTCAGAGCAACACCATTGCTCCAAGAGGCTGCATGTCTAAGCCTCTCTCTGTGAATATTAAATAAACAACATTGGTAAGAACTTCGGGTGGGTGGGTTGGGGTTGGATCCTCTGACACTTGACACATAAGCAGCACATGAGGACCATGCCACTCCCTGCCAGTGACTGGTACCCAGAGATATCCATGCTGCCTCCTGGAGTCTTCATTAACCGGGCCTCTCCATGTTGCAGTGTGCTTGTCTTAGGTTAAGGATGCACTATCAGAAACAGAGAGCCGAAAGAAGTGCCTAAGCATTCCGGATCCATGGACCACCTATTACAAAAGTTTGCAAAGCTGTGGGCTTTGCAAAATGGCAGCTTGCATTATTCGACCCACCTTGCCCCAAATCCAAATAAAGCTTCAGCCGAAGGCATTTTACCCCGAGAGGAACTGACTTTGGGGCTCCAGAACTGAAGTCTATAGAGATGTGGGCATGCAATGCTGCCTCGTTCTGAGTCTGCCCTTTGGGTGATCTACCCCAGTGGTACCTAAAGCTGCAGATACTGTTGGATGACCACTGATGTCAATTCTGACCATTGGATCTGCTGGCTGGGGCTGTTGGGAGCTGGAATCTACTGACATCTGGAGGGCACCATGTTCAGCTTGTTAGAATTCCTGCTCCGTGATTGCATTCATGGGATTTTTGTCTATCACATGATGGTATGTGTTTTGACTCCACAGAGTGGGAAGTGACGGAGACAGGATGTTTCTGTTCCTGTGTTCCGTGAAGTGGGACTATTGTCCTTTGTTCTTTTTCTCTTTGCTGTCTGATGCTAGAGAGAGAGGGAGCCATGTTGCAGTGCTCTGTGTGTGTTTATGTGTAAATAAAGTAGATTAGCCAAAATGCTGAGTTGCTGAGGTCTGTCGTGCGAAATGTGTAAACTCTGCAGGTCCCTAAGTGTGCCGGTGTCTGTTGGCATCGGTCACTGTGATGTTAGGGCTGAAGAAAGCTTTTGAAGTTCCTGAACGAAAGACCAGGAGGGAGAGAACATGCCAGTCAGGCATGTATCTCTGCCAGGGTCCTACTCGACTGTAGGCTGAACTCCTGACACAGCTATCCCTGATTCTAGCTAACTATGGCCAACTGTGACTGGACAGGCAGCAGCTGTCTGGAAGGGGGCATGTCTCTGCCCTCCAAGTCCCTTTGTCACTAGAGAGGCCAAGGATGTAGGAAAATTGAGACATGTTTGCAGCACAGATGAGTTTTCCACTTGGATATGTGAATGGCTTTGTATTCAAGCAGTATCAGGAAACTGTGAATAACAGGGAATAAAAGTTCAATTTGCAGAGGTACCTGTGAAAGGCTGAGCTGGATGAATCCCAAAGTGGAATTAAGATTGCCGGAAGAAATATCAACAACCTCAGATACACAGATGACACAACCTTGATGGCAGAAAGTGAGGAGGAATTAAAGAACCTTTTAATGAGGGTGAAAGAGGAGAGCGCAAAATATGGTCTGAAGCTCAACATCAAAAAAACGAAGATCATGGCCACTGGTCCCATCACCTCCTGGCAAATAGAAGGGGAAGAAATGGAGGCAGTGAGAGATTTTACTTTCTTGGGCTCCATGATCACTGCAGATGGTGACAGCAGCCACAAAATTAAAAGACGCCTGCTTCTTGGGAGAAAAGCGATGACAAACCTAGACAGCATCTTAAAAAGCAGAGACATCACCTTGCTGACAAATGTCTATATACCGTAGTTAAAGCTATGGTTTTCCCAGTAGTGATGTATGGAAGTAAGAGCTGCACCATAAAGAAGGCTGATCGCCAAAGAATTGATGCTTTTGAATTATGGTGCTGGAGGAGACTCTTGAGAATCCCATGGACTGCAAGAAGATCAAACTGCTCCATTCTTAAGGAAATCAGCCCTGAGTGCTCACTGAAAGGACAGATCCTGAAGCTGAGGCTCTAATACTTTGGCCACCTCATGAGAAGAGAAGACTCCCTGGAAAAGACCCTGATGTTGGGAAAGATGGAGGGCACAAGGAGAAGGGGACGACAGAGGACGAGATGGTTGGACAGTGTTCTCGAAGCTACCAGTACCACCAGAAGCGGTGTGGGAAGCAGCTGTCCAAGGTCAGCTGCCCTAGTAAAGGTAAAGGGACCCCTGACCATTAGGTCCAGTCATGGCCAACTCTGGGGTTGTGGCACACATCTCGGTTTATTGGCCGAGGGAGCCGGTGTACAGCTTCCGGGTCGTGTGGCCAGCATGACTAAGCCGCTTCTGGTGAACCGGAGCAGCGCATGGAAACGCAGTTTACCTTCCCGCAGGAGTGGTACCTATTTATCTACTTGCACTTTGTGCTTTCGAACTGCTTGGTTGGAAGGAGCAGGGACTGAGCAACAGGAGCTCACCCTGTCGCGGGGATTCGAACCGCCGACCTTCTGATCGGCAAGTCCTAGGCTCTGTGGTTTGACCCACAGCCCCACCCACCCACCCACAGCGCCAGTAACATGCATCTAAGACCGCAGGAGCCTGTTTCCTAGAATTCCACTCTGGATTTGTAGCCTTGGAGGTGTTTACATGGGTCAGGGTAGGTTTCAGCAGTGGTTAAATCATTAATTTTAACCTGACATATTTTAATCCTTTCATGTAATAAGCATTTTATTGTTTATTAGACTTTTCGCTCCCCAAGATTTATCTCTGCGTAATCTGCTGTTGATTTCCCTTGGGTACTATTATTAAGCTTATATCTTTGATAAACGGAAATGCATCTACTGGTCTCCTGCTGGTGCATTTAAAACAAATCTTTTCCAAGTGGATTATTACCTATCAGGTCTTGCTTGGTCATCACCACCCCCTCGCTCACTGGGACAAACAAACAACTTCACTTTCGGAATCCCCCCCCCCAATGCTTAGTTTGCTCTGCCCAAAAAACTTAGTGGGACATTATAGGATGTCGACTTTTCACTGAGCTCCTATTCCGATTTGTTTGTGGGAGGTTACATGACATCAAGTCCAGCACTTTCCAGAGCGTTTTTTACATCCCATGCCACAAAAAGTTGTGGAAGTTTTTCCCAAATCCACTTTAATTGCACAGCCTGAATTGGCCACTAGGAAGCTGAATCCCACCTGGAAAAGAGCAACAGCCTAGAAGCAGCCCAAGAACATGCTTTGTTTCCTCAAAAGGTGGCTACACCAGCCACCCTGAAATATACTCGGAGTCGAGAGTGGATTTCATGCTCTTTATTCAGCTCATAGTGGTGAGGAGGAATGGAAGTTCCCCCAGAATGTCTGCTTTATATACATTATTTACACAATGGGCCCCCTGTGATTGGCTAATTCCGGGATTCACCTGTAGGCTAATCAGGTTGCGGATTCACTTCCACTGGGAGCTGGATTGGGTGGCTCCTGTGGATCAATCAGACAGCTGCATTCTGGACCCTATTGTTCTAGGGCCAATCAGACTGCTGTATTCTGAATCCTATTGTTCTAGGACCAATCAGACTGCTGCCTTTTGGATCCTATTCAACTCAGTACATAACACCCCCCCAACCTGCTACTCTCCAGATGTTTTGGGGTACAATTCGGACCAGCTGCAGCCTTGGCTGCTGGGAGTTTAGTCCCAAACATCTGAAGGGGGCACCGGGTTGGGGATGCCTGGGTTTGTGGATAATGGTGCAGCTTCCTGTCTCAAAAGAATTTCAGAAGCCTTTTATGTGGGAAATGTCTTCGATAGAACCAGCTGTAACCTGGAGGTGGGTGTTTTGATTTGATTTGCGCAGCTACAACGCACCAAGTCTATTTTAGGAAACCCCCTTCCGGCATTTCCATTCTCTTGGGGCTTTTCAGAAACTCTAGGTCGAAAAAACTGCAGAGAATCTTCTCCAATCTCTTCAGACTCTGAGTCACAAAGACTTTGAGCAGCGAGTCATCCCTCGCCTGAGCCTCTTCCCCATTACAGGCCTGAATGCCGGCTGGTGTCTCTGTGCAAAGAAGACCAGGTTTCGAGTGCGTAGCATAGCGCATCGCAGAGCCAGGGACCCAGGTGGGGAATGCAGTTCGTTTGCAGAGGACAATGCATTTTTGCAGGGCACAGTGACATGTTGAAAGAACATGGCTCTGCCAGTGAAAGCAGAAACCTTGAGCCTCATTCACTGCTCTGCATCATCAACTCGCTGCCCTTTATTTAGAAATGAGAATTCCAGCTAAACTTTAAGAAGGACTTTCTGGAGTTTGACGGTGTTTGACAGTGGAACGGAAAGCGGTGGGCTCTCCTTCCTTGGAGGTTTTTAAGCAAAGGTTGGGTGGCCACCTGGCATGAGTTCTTTAGCTGCGATTCCTGCATCGCAGGGGGTTGGACTAGATGACCCTTGGGGTCCCTTCCAACTTTATGATTCTATGGCTTTATGATTTAAAGTTGTTGTTTTTTCCATAACACTAGAACTCACAGACACCCAATGAAGCTGAATGCTGGAAGATTCAGGAAAGCCAATTCTTTTTTCCCCCATAAGATATTTATTAAAATTTTTAGAGGTACAAAAACAAAAAACAAAAAACATCATTTTAAACAAAAAAAGATAAAATACAAAAAATAAAAAATAAAAATAAAAAAGAAAAGCAGAGAATTAAAATCCATTAAACAAAAAGAAAAATCAAGGAAAAATACAGCAAATCTTCCCATTACTTATCTTTCATTAGCTTATTTCCCTGACCTCCTCACACCTCCCTTTTTTGTATTCTAGGTCAATTATCCATTTCAGCAAATCCTTTCCCTCTTTTCAAATTTTTGTCCTGTAAATTTATTTTGATATTAATATAACTTTACTTTCCCTCCTTTCACCAATTAACAGTCTGTTTTTTCCTAAATCTTTGTAGCATTTCTGCTAAAATCACATAAATTCATTCCAACATCATTCTAACATTCATCAATTTTGCAATGTTTCTGTAAATAGTCTTTAAATTTCTTCCAATCTTCTTCCACCGACTCTTCTCCCTGGTCTCGGATTCTGCCAGTCATTTCCGCCAGTTCCATGTAGTCCATCACCTTCATCTGCCACTCTTCCAGGGTGGGTAGATCTTGTTCAGGAAAGCCTCTTCTGCCCTTCGAAGGAGGTGCAGTTGTGGGCTTCACGGAACCCAGGCCCCACGCGATTGGGGGGGATTGTTGGCCGCATCACACCCTGGCCAGCCAATCGGCTGGTTCTGGGGGTGTGGCCTGCTTTGTTTAAATTAGGACACGGCCGGGGATCTCCCTCCTTGCCGCCCGCCAGCTGTTCCTGCTTTTCCCGCCCTATAAGGTTTTCGTTCCTTGACCTTGCTATGGACCTTGGTTGGTCCCCGTTGCGGGGCCTGGTAGGAATTTTTCCACTTGGCAAATTGCTACCAGCCACTTGGTTTTCGCCTACATCGTCACAACTTTCTTGGTATTGGCGGTTAGGCATTGGTATTGTTCTGTAGATGGAAGAGGGGAGGAAGCGCCATCACCTGCCCCGCATATTGAAGGATAGTCCGGTAAAGGATTCCGGGGGGCATGGCCCTGTCCGAAGCCTTGGGAGGTGAGGGCCTAAGGCACACCCCCGAGCGGTGACCCCGGGGGGAGTTCCTAGTTGATGTGCATCAGCAGGACTCCCCCTACTGGTGGTTAACCCTTCCCGGACTTCAAGCGGACGGGCTGAAGTCGGATATATTTGGTTAGGACCAATGCCTAAGCCAATACTGCTCATCACCTGTAACCAATAAAGTTGTGGCCTTATTTAGCCCATTAACCTTAATAATTGTGTCATGATTTCCACTGGGGGGGTAGGAACTCGCCACGCAAAGATAAAAAGAAAGTACTTCTCCACGCTGCATGTAGTTAAACTGTGGAACTCGCTTCCACAGGAGACAGTGAGGACGACTAACCTTGATGGCTTTGAAAGACGAATTCATGGAGGAGGGGGCTATCAGTGGCCACTAGCCACAATGGCTACATTCTCCCTCCACTGCCAGAGGCAGCAGGGCAGTTGCTAGGAACTGCCAGGGTTTGCATACTTATTTTTATTTTAGCAAATGTATATCCTGTCTTCCCGTTTAAGGATGTCCAAGGCAACTAACAATACAATTCAGGGCAGGCCAAAGAAAGTGCTTCTTCTCACAGTTAACCTATGGAACTCTCTTCCACAGGAGGCTGTGCTGGTCGCCAAACTAGATAGCTTTAAAAGAGGATTGGAGAAATTCATGGAGCAGAGGGTCATCAAATGGCTGCAAGCGAGGATGTCTCTGGCTGCTGTCAAAAATTCTGCTCAGTGTCTTTTCCCAGCGTTCACACATTATCATCAGAAAGGCCTATGCATCCTGCACTTTGTTGTAAAATACTGTTGTCTGCGTGGTGGTGTTTCTCAAACCAGCTCCACACTGACTGGAGTCCTTAAGCTGTTACTATAATTCAGCTCTAGTCAAGGTTTGAAGACCATTGCATGGGGGTAAAGATATTGGGGCCCCATCAGTGCTCCCTGGTGTGTACACAAAGAGTAACTAATCTGACACTAATGAAGCTGTGCTGATGTGAACAGCCTGGAGGGCGAAGGGCTGTGAAGTGCATTCTTCTTCTTTGGCAGTCACTCGTAGCCGAGTAAGATTGTCTTCCATAAACACGGTTTTAACAATGAGTCTGTAAGTGACTGCAGAGGCCAATTCTGGACCCACACGTCCTTCCACAGTGGGGACATTGGTTCCTGGGTGGGAGTTGATCACGGTGTGGATTTGCCAAGCGTGCCTTCCTCTTAGCACGTTTCTCCCTTGCGTCCTGAGTTCGAGTGTCTTCAAAGCTGATGACACCTTTGGTAAAGGCTGTTCTCCAACTGGAGCGCTCGCAGGCCAGTGTTTCCCAATTGTCAGTGTTTATACTACATTTTTAAAGATTTTTAAAGATTGAGACAGTCTTTGTACCTCTTTTGTTGACCACCAGCATTACGCTTTCCATTTTTAAATTCGGAATAGAGTAGTTGCTTTGGAAGACAATCATCAGGCATCCGCACAAAATGACCAGTCCAGCGAAGTTGGTGTTGAAGAATCATTGCTTTGACACTGTGATCTATGCTTCTTCCAGTACACTGATATTAGTTTGCCTGTCTTCCCAAGTGATGTGTTAAAATTTTCGGAGACACCGTTGATGGAATCTTTCAAGGAGTACAAGCATATAGTAAGGTTGGTATTACAATAAACAAGAATTTTGGTTTCCCTGCGAATGTCCCAGTCCCAGTCCTCAAACACTCTGCACTTCAATCGGGAGAAAGCCGCACTTGCAGAGCTCAGGCGATGCTGGATTTCGGCATCAATGTTGGCCCTTGTGGAAAGATAACTGCCTAGGTAGGAGAAATGATCAACATTTTCCAACGTTACACCATTGAGTTTGGTTTGTGGCGCTGCAGAGGGGTTATTTTGTACTTGTTGGTGCAGCACTTTGGTTTTTTGGATGTTGAGTGATAGGCCAAGCTTTTCGTAAGCTTCTGCAAAGATATTTAGGATGGTTTGGAGGTCATCCTCTGAGCGTGCACACACTACGTTGTCATCTACTGATGGAAGTTACAGTAACCTTACTCTTTGCTTTCAGCCGGCTCAGATAGAAGAGTTTTCCATCTGTTTGATATATGATTTCTACTCCAGTGGGGAGTTTCCCTCTGACAAATTGTAGGATCATGGCAATGAAAATAATGAATATACAGTGGTGCCCCGCAAGACGAACGCCTCGCAAGACGAAAAACCCGCTAGACGAAAGGGTTTTCCGTTTCTCGATGCACTTCGCAAGACGAGTTTCCCTATGGGCTTCCTTCGCAAGACGAAAGCCCATAGGGAAATCTCCAGGACAGCGGGGAAGCGCAGCGCGTCTTCCCCACTGTCCTCGGACCTCCTCCGAAGGCTGGCAGTGGGGCGGAGAGACCTCCTCCCGCCGCCAGCCTTCAGAAGGCTGCTCCGAAGGCTGGCGGCGGGAGGAGGTCTCTCCGCCCCACCGGCAACCTTCGGAAGGCTGCTCCGAAGGCTGGCGGCGGGAGGAGGTCTCTCCGCCCCACCGGCAACCTTCGGAAGGCTGCTCCGAAGGCTGGCGGCGGGAGGAGGTCTCTCCGCCCCACCGGCAACCTTCGGAAGGCTGCTCCGAAGCCTGGCGGTGGGAGGAGGTCTCTCCGCCCCACCGGCAGCCTTCGGAAGGCTGCTCCGAAGGCTGGCGGCGGGAGGAGGTCTCTCCGCCCCACCGGCAGCCTTCGGAAGGCTGCTCCGAAGGCTGGCGGTGGGGCAGAGAGACCTCCTCCCGCCGCCAGGCTTCGGAAGGCTCCTCCGAAGGCTGGCGGTGGGGCGGAGAGACCTTCTCCCCGCGCCAGCCTTCGGATGGCTGTCCTGAAGACTTGCGGTGGGAGGAGGGTTTTCCTTCCCACCGCCAACATTCAGAATGCTGTTCTGAATGTTGGCGGTGGGGAGGAAAAACCCTCCTCCCAGCGCAAGCCCCGGGAACAGAGGAGAAGCGCTGCGCGCCTTCCCCTCTGTTCCCGTACCTGTCCTGAAGGCTGGCGGTGGGGAGAAAAGCCCTTCTCCGCACCGCCAGCCTGGCAAGCGGTCTCCATAGGAACGCATTAATTGATTTTCAATGCATTCCTATGGGAAACCGTGCTTCGCAAGACGAAAAACTCGCAAGAAGAAAAAACTTGCGGAACGAATTAATTTCGTCTTGCGAGGCACCACTGTAGTTGGAGCAATAACACAACCCCGTTTAACACCTGATCCCACTGTGAATGGTTCACTTTGAGAGCCATTGTTATCTGCGATTGTTGCTGTCATATTATCATGGAGGAGCCAAATGATGTTCACAAATTCATCTGGGCAGCCAATTTTCAGAAGGACAGTTCACAGGGCATTACGATTTACAGTGTCGAAAGCCTTAGTCAGGTCGATAAACGCCATATACAGGGGTTGGTTTTGCTCTCTGCATTTTTCCTGAAGCTGTCGAGCAGTGAAAATCATGTCCACTGTCCCCCTGGAAGGCCAAAAACCATTTTGGGATTCAGGAAGGGTCACCTCAGAGATTGTTAAGAGACGGTTTGCTAAGATCCTTGCCAGAATTTTGCCGGCTGCAGCTAATAGAGAGATGCCTCGATAGTTTCCGCAATCAGTTGTGTCACCTTTTTTAAAGTGATTGATAATTTTGGCATCCCTAAAGTCTGCTGGGATCTCTACTCTTTCCATATTTTTTCGATGAGCTTGAGAAGTTGTTGTGTAAGTTCAATTCTGCCCACTTTGAAGATTTCGGGAGGTATCCCATCAGGTCCACTGGCTTTGTTGTTTTTCATTTGGTTAACAGCTGTACACAACTCTCCCAGATTTGGAGATACTGCAAGCTCATCTCTAACTTGGTTTTGCAGAATTTGTGAGGGGATCTCAGCAGCCACAGGGGAGTTGCGGTTAAGGAGATGTTGGTAATGTTCTTTCCAGCACAGCGCAATAGCTTCTTTATCTTTTAGAAGTGTGATACCGTCTGCTGAGCGCAGGGGGCATATGCCATGATTTATTGGCCCATAGATGGTCTTTGTGGCTTTAAAGAAACTCTGTGCATCATGAGTGTCGGCTAAGTGCTGGATCTCTTCAGCTTTTTTTTATCCACCAGGTGTTTTTAGTTCTCTGGTTCTTCTTTGAACCTCAGCCTTAGAGTTGGCATAGGTTTTTTTCTTAGTGGCACAGTTTCTATCTCTTTGCCGTTTTCACCCCCAAAAAGTTTTTGATTTGAATTTCTATTGAAATGAGGCTGCATTTTAATGTTGTATTTTAATCTTGTTTTTAAGCTGTATCTTAATCAATTGTTTTATATCTGGTGTTAGCCGCCCTGAGCCCGGTCTTGGCTGTGGAGGGCGGGGTATAAATAAAATGTATTTATTATTATTATTATTATTATTATTATTATTATTATTATTATTTGCCTGATCTGAAAGGCCTTCCTTTTCTTGTCAATCATGCATTCAATCTCACTGTCATTCTCATCAAACCAGTCCTCGTGTTTCTTGGTTTGGCATCCAATAGTTTGTTCACAGGCTCCAGTGTTCCTCAATGTTATCAGGGAATTCTGAAAGCAGATGGTCCTTGGGAGGGGACACACACACACACACACACACACACGTCCACTGTGCTCCAAGGAAGTAATGTGAACACACTTTATGTGTGGGGACCCCCAGTGTTGCAGCTAGCCCCGAACCTGGGTTGCATAGGCCGCTGACATGATCCCTGATCTTTGGGATCCTATAAGTTCTAAAAAGGGCACCCAGTAAACTTGTGGAGGGTGGGAAGCAAAGTACAGTGGTACCTCGGGTTAAGAACTTAATTTGTTCTGGAGGTCCATTCTTAATCTGAAACTTATAGGGAAGTTTTTTTTAAAAAAGTTTACTGTTTTGTTTTTATACATGTTGGAAGCTGCCCAGAGTGGCTGAGGCAACCCAGTAAGATGTGTGGAATATAAATACAGTGGTACCTTGGGTTAAGAACTTAATTCATTCTGGAGGTCCGTTCTTAACCTGAGGTACCACTTTAGCTAATGGGGCCGCTACACGATTTCTGTTCTCATGCTGAAGCAAAGTTCTTAACCTGAAGTACTATTTCTGGGTTAGCGGAGTCTGTAACCTGAAGCATCTGTAATGCGAAGCGTCTGTAACCCAAGGTACCACTGCATAAAACAATAAAACCGAACAGACAGATAAAAACACATCATCATTCAGATGCATGTAGCAATGTCTGCCAAAACAAGATGGGTCATTTTGAAGCAATGAAAGGTCATTAAAGAGCGGTGCCGAGATGGATCACTCCTGGCAGTCATCTCAGAACTTCTGGCAAGCACCGAGATGCACCGGCTTGTGATAGTGATAATATGGCAAAACTTCCACTTGGGAACTTTCACTGCCGGTCCGTCTCCTCGCCCCCCCCCTTCCATCTTTTGTGAATGATGCATTTGTTGCTCCCGACACAACAAGAGGAGGACACAACAAGAGGAGGATCGCCTAGGGATTAATTATAGACTTGTGTGTACTTAAGCATGTCACTTGTCACATTTTAATGAATGGAGGAGACATTGTGGAGCGTTTAGGAAGCTTTTCAAACGGCACCAAACTGAGAAATGAACTTCCAGACTCACTCAAGGAAATCGTTGCCTCCCCTTGTTGACTCACCTAGGTTTTTGCTGCAAGCACATGGGGTAGGCGGGTCTCCAGGGGTCACAGAGACTGGCAATTAAAGCTGCCACGCTGCAAGGTACCCTGCCTGGACCCACCTGATCTACGCTGATCTGGGGACCGTGAAGCTGAATCATACTTGTCTAGCACGTCTCTTAAAAGAGAAGCGTGTCTGTTTATTTTGGGCAGTTGGAGTTTTATGCTTGGGGAGGCCCCAGGCAGGGGGAGAGGAATGGAAACAAGATTTCGTCTCTTCCATTCTTTCTCTCTCTCTTTTTTTAAAAGAAATATTTATTAAGATTTCACAAAAACAAACATACAAAAACACATAATAACAAAAGAGAAAAAATAAAAAATAAAAAGATAAATAAAACATACAGAAACAACAAGAAAAATTAAGAACAATTGTTTTTCATAACATAAAACTCGTTTGCTTGTTTCTTTGACTTCCTCACACCTCCCCTTCTTGTATTCCCATTTAAATAATCAAATCAGCAAATCCTTACCCTCTTTCATTTATCTTATCTCTATAACTTAACATTTTATAACTCAGTATTTTCATACATTATCAATCCATTTTTGCATATTCTTATTAACTTTGTTGCCAATACCACTTATTTCCAATCCAACACCATTTTAGTTATTTTTTTTTTTTACCTAATTAACCCTTCTTCCATATTCTTAAAGCATTACAGCCGGAAACCACTCAATTTCTATCCAACATCATTCTAACATTCATTAATTTTGCAATATTTCTGTAAATAGTCTTTAAATTTCTTCCAATCTTCTTCCATTCTTTCTCACCCCTTGCAACGTGGCAGCAGGTCAGACCTGTGAAACAGCTGGATTTTATATTTTCCCAAAGAGGGAGCGAGTGGGCCAGCCTTCTTCCCTGTATCACAAGGTACAAGGGGAAATGTGTGCACTTACGATGAATGGTTGAAGGAGCTGGGCATGTTAAAGGTAAAGGGACCCCTGACCATTAGGTCCAGTCGTGGCCGATTCTGGGGTTGCAGCGCTCATCTCGCTTTAGTGGCCGAGGGAGCCGGCGTACAGATTCCGAGTCATGTGGCCAGCATGACTAAGCCGCTTCTGGCGAACCAGAGCAGCGCACCGAAACACTGTTTACCTTCCCGCCGGAGCGGTACCTATTTATCTACTTGCACTTTGGCATGCTTTCGAACTGCTTGGTTGGCAGGAGCAGGGACTGAGCAACGGGAGCTCACCCCGTTGAGGGGATTCGAACCGACGACCTTCTGATCGGCAAGTCCTAGGCTCTGTGGTTTAACCCACAGCATCACCCGCGTCCCTGTTAAGCCTGGAAAAAAAGGAGACTGAGAGGATTGCCATCTTCAAATATCTCAAGGGCTGCCTCATGGAAGATAGATCAAGCTTGTTTTCTCCTGCTCCAGAGGACAGAACTTGAATCAATGGCTTCAAGTTATAAGAAAGAAGATTCCAACTAAACTCCAGGAAGAACTTTCTGACATTAAAAGCCCTAAACGGCCTTGGTCCAGTATACCTGAAGGAGTGTCTCCACCCCCATTGTTTTGCCCGGACGCTGAGGTCCAGCTCCAAGGGCCTTCTGGTGGTTCCCTCCCTGCGAGAAGACAAGTTACAGTGAACCAGGCAGAGGGCCTTCTCAGTAGTGGCGCCTGCCCTGTGGAACGCCCTCCCACCAGGTGTCAAAGAGATAAACAACTACATGACATTTAGAAGACATCTGAAGGCGGCCCTGTTCAGGGAAGTTTTTAATGTGTGACATTTTGATGTATTTTTAATCTTTGTTGGAAGCTGCCCAGAGTGGCTGGGGGAACCCAGCCAGATGGGCGGGGTACAAATAAATTATTATTATTATTATTATTATTATTATTATTATTATTATTATTATGAGCTGTTGGACAGTGGCACAGTCTCCCTCGGGAGGTGGTGGACTCTCCTTCCTCGAAGGTTTTTCAGCAGAGGTTGGATGGCCATCTGTCATGGATGCTTGAGTTGAGATTTCTGCATTGCAGGAGGTTGGACTAGATGATCCTTGGGGTCCCCCCTTCCAAATCTAAAGAATTTATGATTCTATGAAACCTGTAGAGTATCTGGCACAGTCTCTTTTGGATGCATTTATATTTCATTTACTCATCCCTTTTTGCAAAAAGATTTCTCAAATCCATGCCCAGTTGGCGTGACAGGGCCTTTTCCCAGCCACCTTTCTTCCTGACATGTTTGGAATCGTGCGTTTCCGTGCCAGAAACCCGAATTGGTACAGTCCAGACATGAGTTTGCCGCTTAGCCTGTTGTTTTGTGGGGTCTTCACCCATGCCGCAACCTCCCCCCCCCCCCCGGACAGGGGCGGAATTAGACTGCCAACTTAATGGACTTATCTGAAGAGGAGAATGTGAAAGTGTAATTGCTCCACTTAAGTAATGAAAGGATGCATTAAATATTATTAAAGTATATTATCGTATTCAAGATTGGTCGCCTCCAGACTGTCAGTATTTGCAAGAGGGGTTCAAGTACATACCAGAAAAATCAGGATTGACTGAAGTTGTATTAACATGCTCTTCCAACCAAAAATCCAAACTCTTCCAACCTCGTGCAACACATCCACTTTTTTAAAAGGTGGGGGTTTTTTTGCAGTTAGAAAGTGACTGGGTTTTTTTTTTTTTTTTGGTAACCCCACCCCACCAAATGCCCTATGCTTAAAGGCATACATGCGTGCTAGCATATCACCCACAAGTGCTTTTTTATATCACAGAGTTTGCCCCCAACAAGGGTGCACAGGGGTGGGGGTGGGGAAATGGGTTGGAGTCTGACTTGGGAGAGGGGGCCAGTGATTTGAGGGGACCCATACCAGTCAGGAGCCTAGGACTTGCCGATCAGAAGGCCGGCGGTTCAAATCCCCGTGACGGGGTGAGCTCCCGTTGCTCGGTCCCTGCTCCTGCCCACCTAGCAGTTTGAAAGCGCGTCAAAGTGCAAGTAGATAAATAGGTACCACTCTGGCGGGAAGGTAAACGGCATTTCCGTGCGCTGCTCTGGTTTGCCAGAAGCGGCTTAGTCATGCTGGCCACATGACCCGGAAGCTGTACGCCGGCTCCCACGGCCACTAAAGCGAGATGAGCGCTGCAACCCCAGAGTCGGCCACGACTGGACCTAATGGTCAGGGGTCCCTTTACCTTTACCTATACCAGACAGGAGGCAAGAGTCATATGCAGGGGAAGCTTCAGAGCCGGAGGAAGAGGCAGGTGAGGTCAGCCAAGGGCCAGGTGTTTCCCCACTCTCTCCTGCCCCACTGTCTCCCAGATCTGTGGGAATATTCAGGGTGGCAGGAGAGAATATATTGTTTATTAATACAGTGGTGCCTCGCAAGACGAATGCCTCGAAAGACGAAAAACTCGCTAGACGAAAGAGTTTTTCGTTTTTCGATGTGCTTCGCAAGACGAATTTCCCTATGGGCTTGCTTCGCAAGACGAAAATGTCTTGCAAGTTTGTTTCCTTTTTCGTAAAACCGTTAATACCCAGGGTGCATTGCTTGAAGAGGTGCAGTTGCGACTTGACTTCGAGGAGCAACTCATAGCATGCGGTGTGGTAGCCTTTTTTGAGGTTTTTGAAGACTTTGCTGATTCTTGAAGCTTTTCCAAAACTTCTTTTGCAGCCATTTGGTAAGTTAAACTTTTAAAACATTTTTTGGGGTTTTTGGATTTTGGGTTGGGGTGTTTGGAATTCAAGGACTTGGTGTTGGGGAGGGGTTTGCAAGAATCTGGAAGCTTGTGGTTTTTTTTCTGCATTTTTATGATTTTTTGTGACCATTGGGCCACTCTGCTGTTTTTTTTTAAAAAAAATTCTGGGTTTGAATTTCTGTGTGGTGAGTGACTGGGGGAACAGTTGGGGAGGGGTTTGCAAGAATCTGGAAGCTTGTGGTTTTTTTCTGCATTTTTATGATTTTTTGTGACCATTGGGCCACTCTGCTGTTTTTTTAAAAAAAAAATCTGGATTTGAATTTCTGTGTGGTGGGTGACTGGGGGAACAGTTGGGGAGGGGTTTGCAACAGTTGGGGAGGGGTTTGCAACAGTTGGGGAGGGGTTTGCAAGAATCTGGAAGCTTGTGTGGTTTTTTCCTGCATTTTTATGATTTTCTGTGACCATTGGGCCACTCTGCTGTTTTTTTAAAAAAATTTATGGGTTTGAATTTCTGTGTGGTGGGTGGCTGGGGGAACAGTTGGGGAGGGGTTTGCAACAGTTGGGGAGGGGCTGGGGGAACAGTTGGGGAGGGGTTTGCAACAGTTGGGGAGGGGTTTGCAATTTCTGTGTGGTGGGTGGCTGGGGGAACAGTTGAGGTTTTTGAAGACTTTGGTGATTTTTGAAGCTTTTCCAAAACTTCTTTTGCAGCCATTTGGTAAGTTAAACTTTTAAAACTTTTTTTGGGGTTTTTGGATTTTGGGTTGGGGTGTTTGGAATTCAAGGACTTGGTTCTGGGTTTGAATTTCTGTGTGGTGGGTGGCTGGGTGCTTTTGGATTTTTTGGATGTGAAGCACTGATTTTTTTTTGGGGGGGGTTGCGAAGGTAGGAGCTGTGCTGCCATGGGACCCAAGAAGACTGCTGCTGCGGAGGCCGGCGAGAGGAAGAAGGAGAAGGTTACGCTGGAAATGAAGAAGGAGATCATCCGGAAGCACGACGGTGGAATGCGTGTGACAGACCTCGCCAGGGAGTATGGGAGGAATCCATCGACCATCGGGACCATCCTGAAGATGAGGGAGAAGATCCTTGCAACTGATGCAGCCAAGGGAGTCACCAGGATCGTGAAAAACCGCCCAGCTGTTCTGGAGGAGGTGGAGAAGTTGCTGCTCATCTGGTTAGAAGAGAAGCAGTGTGCAGGGGACACAGTGACTGAGGCCATCATTTGTGATAAGGCCAAGGCCTTGCACGCAGACCTTGTCGGGGAACAGCCAGGAACCTCAGGCGAGCCAGAAGTCTTCAAGGCAAGCAGAGGCTGGTTTGACCTGTTCAAGACAAGATCTGGAATCCACAGCGTGGTCAGGCATGGAGAGGCTGCCAGTTCTGATGTTCCTGCGGCTGAAGACTTTGCAGCGGAGTTCCTGGAGGTTGTGAAGACGAAGGGCTACGTTCCACAGCAGGTCTTCAACTGCGACGAGACCGGGCTGTTTTGGAAGAGGATGCCCAAAAGGACTTTCATCACACAGGAGGAGGCCAAGTTGCCTGGCCACAAGCCCATGAAGGACCGTCTGACCCTGCTCTTCTGTGCCAACGCAAGCGGCGACCTGAAGATCAAGCCCCTGCTGGTGTACCACTCGGAGAACCCACGGGCCTTCAAGAAACACAAGGTCGACAAGGAGCAGCTGAGTGTCATGTGGCGATCCAACAGTAAGGCTTGGGTCACATGTGTGCTGTTTGTGGACTGGGTCAATCTTGCTTTTGGCCCTGCTGTCAAACAGTACCTGCTGGACAACAACCGGCCGCTGAAGGCTTTGCTTCTGATGGACAATGCTCCTGCTCATCCTAAAGGCCTTGAGGAGGACTTGTTGGAGGAGTTCAGCTTCATCAGCATCATGTTCCTGCCGCCTAACACCACGCCACTGCTCCAGCCGATGGATCAGCAGGTCATCGCCAATTTCAAAAAACTCTACACCAAGGAGCTTTTCAGGCGATGCTTTGAGGTGACTGATTGCACCACCATCACCCTGCGGGAATTCAGGAAGGACCACTTTGACATCGTCACCTGCTTGAAGATGATCACCACGGCCTGGAACGGGATCAGCCAGAGAAATTTGAATTGCGCTTGGTGCAGCCTGTAGCCGGAATGTGTGGCACCAAGTGACTCTGATGCACCAGAGTCAACAGTGGTGCAGGACATTGTTGCCTTGGGGAGGACCATGGGCCTGGAGGTCACAGAGGAGGACGTCAGCGAGCTGGTGGAGGAGCACGACCACGAGCTGACCACCCAGGAGCTGGTCGAACTGCAGGCAGAGGCTGCGCAGGAGCAGGCCTCGCTGGAAGAGGAGGAAGCAACTGAGGAACGTCTGTCCTCCAAAGAACTGAGGGACATTTGCCTGAAGTGGAAGGATGTGCAGGCTTTTGCACAGCGGCACCACCCTGACAAGGACCTGACACATGACCTTGCGAACACTTTTGATACGAGGGTCATGTCGTCTTTCAGGGAGGTGCTGAAAAGCCGGATGAAGCAGCAGACCATGGACAGGTTCTTCAGCAAGAAGCAAAGAGTGGAAGAGGAACCTTCTTCGAGTGGTCCCCCAGAGTCTTAGAAAATGTACTGTACACTTTGTTGATTTTTAAATGTTTTTCTGTCATGTTTAGAAACTTAATGTATTGTTCCTTTAATTTTTGAAATGCTCTTTACAGTATGTGTGACTTTAAAGAGCAGTTAATAAACTCTTTTTGTACCAAATTTGGCTTTGTTTGGACTTTTTTTTACCATAGGAACGCATTAATTGAATTTCAATGCATTCCTAAGGGATTTCGTGCTTCGCAAGACGAAAAATTCGCTAGACGAAAAAACTCGCAGAACGAATTAATTTCGTCTTGCGAGGCACCACTGTATCCTTCCTAACTTGCGCTGACAAGTGCCTTTGCTTAGCAGAGTTTACATTCCCCTTTTACATGCACAGCAGGCAGCTGGTTGCAGGCTCGTGTGAGCCTCTCCCTCTTATACAATTCGGTCTGTCTCAGATTGAATTGTACGTGCCTGGTAAGTTCCCTTGAATCCCTCTTAAAAGAATAAACACACCACAATCTTATTCATAAGTCAATAAAAGACGTTTACTTACATCAGTTCACGGTTGGATCCCTGAAGGCAGACTTCGTTACAAATATGTGCATGTATTTTAATATTCTGTTGGAATATTCTGTTGGAAGCTGCCCAGAGTGGCTGGGGAAACCCAGCCAGATGGGCAGGGTATCAATAATAAATTATTATTATAAATTATTATTATGATTATGTGGATCTACCCCATATTGGGGGATAATCACAGTGCTTATGCTAAAAGCTGGTCAAACGAAGAAGGAAATGAAAAAGAGGGAAGGGCGCTGCGTGACTCTACCTTTTGTTACCTGGACAGGTTAGGTCACGCCCACCTTCTATCACATGGAAAAGGAAGGATGATCCAGCCCAGGAGGAACAGGAAGTTTCAACTGGCTGGACCAAACATCCCCTTGCATGTCCACTCTAGGAAAACAAGGAGTGTTGTATTTGACTGCTCCCAGTGGATTACATCCCACAAGAACTAGGAAGGGATTGATGAGGGATGAGCAGAGCAAGTTCCACATGGGCATAGTCTCTGGCTGCATGTGTGCAGCCCGTTAGGGGAAGGTATATAAACTCATGGAGGAGGAGGCGGTCCCTATTGCTGCTGCAACTGCTCCATTGAACAGCGGCTTAGGACCCACGTACCTACGGGACTGCCTCTCCTGGCATGCCCTGCAGAGGACCTTAAGGTCCACAAATAACAACATTTTGGAGGTCCCCAAGCCTCAAGGAGGTTAGATTGGTCTCAACTAGGGCCAGGGCCTTTTCAGCACTGGCCCCGACGTGGTGGAACGCTCTGTCACGAGAGACCAGGGCCCTGCGGGACTTGACATCTTTCCGCAGGGCCTGCAAGACAGAGCTGTTCTGCCTGGCCTTTGGTTTGGACTCCGTCTGACCCTTATGTTTCCCTCCCCTTATGGTCTTCATTTATCAGTTATTTTAAAATGAGGCTGCATTTTAAATTGCACTTTAACCTGTATTTTAAATTGGCTTTCCCCCCTCCCTCTCTTTCCCCCCCATTATGTTTTTACTGTGATTTTATTTTATTGGTGTTAGTCGCCCTGGCCGGGGAGGGCGGGATATAAATAAAATTTATTATTATTATTATTATTATTATGAACGTGGACCTGGGAATAGCTGCCTAGATGCTAGACTGGTGTGCATGGGTATTCAGAGCTGTAGAAACAACTGCCCGCTTTGACAATAAAGAGTTAACTTTTCCCCCTGTGCATTCCTTTGGTTGGGGAGCCCCCTTGACACCCTCCCATCACATAAATTAGCAGCACAGGGCCTCTGATTCAGAACGGGCCCCCAGGTTGGGGGACGCAGGGGGGTTTAGCACTTCACAATCCACTGCGGTTCCAATCTGGTTCGGACGCCTGAAATTTGCATCTTGGGGTCCCAACCTGCATAGGACCTCCCCATGCTCATGGGTGATGCTCAGGTGGGGCAGCTGCCCCCCCCCGATCCACAAAAATGATTGAAAATCATTGAAAGTACTCAGTTAATTGGGAAATGGTTTATTGAATATTTCCAGATAAATTTTAAACGTCTTAAAAACTATTGTAATAGCCTGCAGTTTTAGAAGAGTATATATTTAAAGCAGATGAATAAATGAGCAAATTAAGTTAATTTGGATATGCAAAAGATATTAAAAATAAATTTAAGGAACCACAGAAAGAGGGGGAAGTCCAGGTTTTGCGATGTTAAAATGGTTGTAAAATTAGTGAAATGTATGAACCTGAAAAGCATAAATAGAATTTTAAAAAGTAATCAAAATTTTAAAAAGTAATCAATTAATTGAGGTACCTCCCTGTCAGGGAACTGCCATCAGTACTGGAGGGGGAGAGCGAAAGCCAGAGGGATTCCAGAGAGCGTCCCGGGATGGGGAGAGGCAGCCCATCTTCTGGGGAAGAGAATCAGCGTAGCACCAGCGGAGAAGGGGGGCAGATGGGGGAAGTGGCGAGGCGGTCTCATGACTCCTTGCCTGGGACCAGCGGGGAGAGTAGGGGTCCTCCGTTGCCCACGCCCTCCCTGCACAGAAGGCTTCCGCGCAGAGAGGGTAGGGGGAGACTAGGCATCAAAGAACTTCTTTGCTGGAAGAAGTTTAAGAAACGCCCACTGACGGATTCTGCCAGCGATTGAGTCAGCCACGGGTGAGTGGCTGTCCAGACAGAAAAGGTTCACTTTGGCAACCCAGCCAGGTGTTTGCACCCAGCCAGGGAGATAGGCACCTGCTTACGCATGAGCAACCCCTAGAACCATTACACTCCCCACCCAGCAGATGCATCCCCCTCCTTCCGCTATGTAAATTTGCTCCTCGCAATGTGGATCAACAACTTTGGCTGCCCCCCCCCCCCGCAAAAAAATCCTGGCTATGCCCATGGTGTTCACAGGTAAAAGGCAATGCTTTCCCATAACGGCAAACTTTGCAATAAGCACCCTTTGTACTTTGGCCCTGAAAGTTGGAGGGAAGAAAACTAAAAAGGAATTTCTGCTAGGGGCTCATATCTCCACAATGGAACCATGTTTAAATCATTTATACATTTATTGACCCTAAAGACGTTAAAGCAAAGATTATGGGATAATGCACACAGTGACTTGCGATCTCGATCACACGCAGTCTGTAGTCCGCTGGCAGTAGGAATACAATATGGGCATGTCTTTAAGTTAGCACCTTACATTAAAAACCTGACAGTACAAAATTATCAAAGGATTTTCACCAAAGCCAGACTAAACGTCTTTCCTTCTGCAGTGTTGGATGGCAGGTTGAGAGGAGTTCCCTACCAGGACAGACTTTGCTTGTGTGCTCAAGACATCGATTCCATAAAACGTACCGTATTTTTCGCACCATAGGACGCACCGGACAATAGGACGCACCTTGTTTTAGAGGGGGGAGAACAAGGGGAAAAAATTATTCCACTCTCTGCCCAGCGCCCCTTCAGCGAAGTGGCAGGAGGCGCTGCACAGAGAGTGGGAGAATTTTCCCCCTCTTGTTTTCCCGCTCTAAAACAAGGTGCCGTTTAAGGTGCGTTCAGGCGGCTACCTTGGAAGCCTGGAGAGCGAGAGGGGTTGGTGCGCACCGACCCCTCTCGCTCTCCAGGCTTCAGGTTCCTTTCGACCTGCTCTTTGGGGCTGGCGGGGGGAAGCCCACCACCAGCCCCAAAGAGCAGGTCAGGGAGCAGCGGAAAGGCGCAGCGGAGAGGCTGCTGCCATAGTCACGCGTCACTTCTCCAGCTGGGAGAGGGTCGCGGGGGGCTGCTTTAGCTCCGCGCGCGGTCTCCCGGGTGGAGAGGTGACGCGCGCCTATGGAGGCTCCTGCCGTAGGCGCGCGTCACCTCTCCAGCCGGGAGAGGGTCGCGGGGGGCTTCTTTAGCCCCGTGCGCGCTCTCCCGGGTGGAGAGGTGACGCACGGCTATGGAGGCTCCTGCCATAGGCGCGCGTCACCTCTCCAGCCGGGAGAGGGTCGCGGGGGGCTGCTTTAGCCCCGCGCGCGCTCTCCCGGCTGGAGAGGTGACACGCGGGTATGGAGGCTCCTGCCACAGCCGCGCGTCACCTCTCCAGCCGGGAGAGGGTCGCAGGGCTATGGCGTCTTCGCTCCATAGGACGCACACACATTTCCCCTTCATTTTTGAAGGGGAAAAAGTGCGTCCTATAGAGCGAAAAATACGGTATTTTGTTGCACTGTGCAAAATATGAGCAAGCCAGGGCTGAACTGATATTACCCTTGCTGGTACCTTTCCTGGGAAAATCAGAGACTCACTATGTCAGGTTCCTATTGGAAGACCGGACAAATGCTAGAACATTAGCAGTGTCAAAGTTTTTATCGGTGGTTGCAAGAACCAATGATCCCTATATTGTGAACAAAATGCTGGAGGTAGGCTGTATGAATTGTGTATTGCTTTGTAACGATTTGTTGGGTCTCTGGACCGTAATAAAGATTGATTGATTGACAGCATTGATTTTCTGGCCTTTAGCCAGAACAGCTTAAAAAAAAAAATCATTCACAAACTTTTTATCGCTAATAATCAGTTAAATAGTTTGAGGATCTATACAACTGTGTAACATGCAGGAAACAGCATTTTTAGAGAAATCAAAGAGTGGAACTGAGGAAAGTCGGCGGGTGGGGGTGGGTGGGTTCTGTGAGGGGAGGGAGGAAAAATGGGGGGAAATAAGGATGATATGTTTCTGGAGAATATGTTTTGTTTTAATTTTGAAGAAAAGTTCTAAAAAAAAGAAAGAAAGAATTCAAGTCTTAAGAGAGTTCCTGCTTCGGGCATGTCCAAAGTCTGTCTTGGGGGCTTAATTTGGCCTGTCGGTCTGGTCGGTTTAATCTGGCCACTGTGGCAGTTTATTTCCTTTGGTAAAATCCTAAAAATACCTCAACAACTCAATCCTAAAAAAGGTCAACAACTTTGGTCGGCCCTCATGGCCCTTCACTTCATCAAATCTGGCCCTCTTTGAAAAAAGTTTGGAGTTTGGACACTAAGCCATGAGGACATGGCAGCTCCTACCACCACTGAAGTCAAGGGGGAAAGTTCTCTTTCTGTCTCGCTCACACCTGCTTAAAGGGATCTCACCTGGTGTCGGAAGACAAGACTGGCCACCTGACTGATGCTTGCTGGTCCCAGTTGCCTCCAGAGCTCTGGAGGAAGCGTCTCATGGGCTGACGGACCTGAGATTGACCATGTTTCACCATTCTCAGGTTAGACAGTCCTTGACACGCCCCTCACCTGGGAAAGTGCTTCCTTTGTCCTTCAGGTGTGGTCACTGTGGGAAAACAAAGACATATTTGAAAGGGAAGCATTGCAGTCAGATCCTAATTTGGAGAAGATGGGGTTACCATATTTCAAAAAGTAAAAACCAGGGCTCCCTGAAAGTCATTAAGCTTTTGTTAAGAAACCCCACAAATGTCAAAAGAACCATGATTTTAAAATGGACTTGCCTAAGATCCAGGACAAAGCAGTGCTTTTCTGAAATTTCCTCCGGACATAAAGTCTGCCTTTAAAATCCCAGTAATAGTAAACAGCATTGGAATAGCCTGGACAGGACACTTGAAATCAAGTTCTTAGCTCAGTCTATAGAGCATCAGACTCTCAGACTCAAGGCTGAGAGTTTGAGCCCCATGTTGGGCAAAATATTCCTACATTGCAGAGGGTTGGACTAGATGACCCACGTGGTCCCTTTCAACTCTACAATTTTATCATTCTATTTATTAATAAAATGATCCACTGCTCTTCGCTGGTAACTTACAATTCTCAGAACAACTAACGGTCAAACCATTTTATTGATTCATTTGTAAAATACTTCTGTGCTGCAATTTCTTTAAAAATATCAAAGCAGTTTGCACACGGAGAAAAAAACAAAACAAACCCATGTAAAAATTTGAAATCACAGATTATCCATTACAGAATATGTTTTCTTCGTTGTCGGCAGGCAGCATAGAAAGGTTTTCAGCAAATTTGTGAGCAGGATCTGAGTTAGGAGCGACAGTAATTAGATTACAATACTGTGGTTATGGTTTAATAGTTAGAAGACAGGGTGCGGCAGAAAGGGAGAAACAACAAGTACATGGAAAATGGGGTGGGAAGTAGATAAAAATGAAATGAAAGACAAAGTTGTGTTTCGATTGTACAGTGGTACCCCGGGTTACATATGCTTCAGGTTACAGACGCTTCAGGTTACAGACTCCGCTAACCCAGAAATAGTACCTCGGGTTAAGAACTTTGCTTCAGGATGAGAACAAAAATTGTGCGGCGGTGGCGCAGCGGCAGCGGGAGGCCTCATTAGCTAAAGCGGTGCTTCAGGTTAAGAACAGTTTCAGGTTAAGAACGGACCTCCGGAACGAATTCAGTACTTAACCCAAGGTACCACTGTACATGTTAAGAAGGTTGGAACTTAACAAAATGTTCCGTAATTGGGAAAAAAGAGAAAGGCTTTCATCAAATGTTCAAAGGTTAAAATAGAAAGTGTCTGGGTGCCCTGGGCTGTGGGTGGCAGGTAGTGTGCATGGCCCTGGTGCCGAAATTTGTGGGTGCACAGGCCCTTCGTCGGGAATTTTGTGGGTGCATGGGTAACTGGGGCCCCAAGGTGCCGGCACCCATAGGTGCTGAATCTCTATTCCAGAGGGTGGGGCAATTGACATTCAGGACTCCATGTCAAATGAGCCTCACCAATGCAGGAGACAACGGCTGACGCCTCTACAGATCTCGCTGTTCAAGGTGGGAAATAAGAGTTCAGGGGGTCCCTGGTTTAAGTTGTCCAGGGCTTTGTAAATTAATACAAGAACTGTGAGCCTGGCTTGGTAGCAGATGGGCAGCCAGCGCAGCTGTTTGGAGTCCAGAATTGGCTTTCTGAGAAGAGGGACCATCTCTTTAAAGGCGGCGGGCAACACTCCATCCCACCCATGTGTGTTTACCCTTGACCCGTTCAGTCTGGATAGCTTTAACAAGGTGGGATAAACAAGGATGGTGACAGCAGTCACGAAATTAAAAGAGGCCTGCTTCTTGGGAGAAAAGCAATGACAAACCTAGACAGCATCTTAAAAAGCAGAGACATCTCTTTGCCAATAAAGGTCTGTATAGTTAAAGCTATGATTTTCCCAGTAGTGATGTATGGAAGTGAGAGCTGGACCATAAAGAAGGCTGATCGCCGAGGAATTGATGCTTTTGAATTATGGTGCTGGAGGAGACTCTTGAGAGTCCCATGGGCTGCAAGAAGATCAAACCGATCCATTCTGAAGGAAATCAGCCCTGAGTGCTCACTGGAAGGACAGATTGTGAAGCTGAGGCTCCAATACTTTGGCCACCTCATGAGAAGAGAAGACTCCCTGGAAAAGACCCTGATGTTGGGAAAGATGGAGGGCACAAGGAGAAGGGGACGACAGAGGACGAGATGGTTGGACAGTGTTCTCAAAGGTACCAGCATGAGTTTGACCAAACTGCAGGAGGCAGTGGAAGACAGGAGTGCCTGGCGTGCTCTGGTCCACGGGGTCACGAAGAGTTGGACACGACTAAACAACTAAACAACTACAACAATGAACAGAAGGTTGGGACATACAAGCTGCAGTCACTGAAACCAATCCCACAGCACTGAGTTGACCATGCTTTTGGAAACCTTGCCTGGTGCTGCTGAATCTGAATCAATGCGGAGCTGATAAACTTTGTCCTCAAAGTGTTTAGCCAGCGGGTTACAGGCGGACACATTCGGAGATCCGCACTCTTAGTTAGGTGTGACCAGCATCCAAACCACCTGGGAAAACACTGCTAGCGCTGGGTGTCTCCCAAAATATACAGTGAAGGATCTCTTTGCTGCACCGACAGCCTGATCATAGACTCATAGAATTGTAAAGTTGGAAGGGCCCACGGTGGTCATCTAGTCCAACACCCTTGCAATGCAGGAAACTTTCACCCGACGTGAGGCTCAAACCCGTGACCTTGAAATTAAGGGCCTCGTGTTCTACCAACTGAGCTACTCCAGGTTTATGATCCTGGAAAGGTGATCAGTTATCTCCAGAGTGAGATTTACCCCAATGTAATGGAAACAAGCACTGAAGAATTGATGCTTTTGAATTCTGGTGCTGGAGGAGACTCTTGAGAGTCCCATGGACTGCAAGAAGATCAAACCTATCCATTCCGAAGGAAATCAGCCCTGAGTGCTCACTGGAAGGACAGATCCTGAAGCTGAGGCTCCAATACTTTGGCCACCTCATGAGAAGAGAAGACTCCCTGGAAAAGACCCTGATGTTGGGAAAGATGGAGGGCACAAGGAGAAGGGGACGACAGAGGACGAGATGGTTGGACAGTGTTCTTGAAGGTAGCAGCCTGAGTTTGACCAAACTGCGGGAGGCAGTGGAAGACAGGAGTGCCTGGCGTGCTCTGGTCCAGGGGGTCACGAAGAGGCAGACACGACTAAACGACTAAACAACAACAACAAAAATGGAAACAAGAAGAAATTCCGATGAAAGAAGAATGGCAGACGAAATTAATGGACTATGCAGAACTGGAGAAAATGAGAGGAAGGATTCGAAACCTGCGGGACCAGACATTTACAGAAGATTGGAAGAAGTATATGAATTAGCTGAAGAGCAACTGTAATCAACAAATTACACTAGTAGGACTACAAGAAGTTTTGTAAGGAGAAACATACGAAGCGTTACAAAGTAGAAAAAGATAGAGGTATTGGTTATGAGTTTGAAATGTAATAGGGAAGATAAGAAATGCATACTAAGAGATTAGACTGGAAAATTTTCAGACAGGATTGATGGAAGTCAAAAAAATTGAATAAGATGTAAAAGTATGTTTAATTACTGTTGAAAATGAGATGTTAAAAAACTATATATATATATATATATATATATATATATATATATATATAGTTATATATATATGAATGAGATTTACTTCACCGGGTACATTTCATTGCTGGTAGCTCCTCAATAAACCAATATCTATCTTATCGTGAACATCCTTGGGTAGTGCAGAAATCACGAATAAAATAAAGGAATTGTAATAAACAGATATAGAACCTGCCAGGAACATTAAGAAAGGCATAGACAGACTTCAGAACTGTGCGTTCTATTTAGGGGTTATTGTTTTTTTTTTGTTCCACTATAATACTGAGGTTGGTTAACCTGACCTGGGTATAAAACAGTGGCTTGGGGCAGAGTTAATTGCCTCTCCAGACTGTGAGTCTTACACCGGGATGACCTACACATACAAGCAGAAATTTGAGTTTTACAGATCAGGGATTCTAAAAACCTAATTTGGGGAAGGCTTTCTTTGTTGTTAAAGAAGTGGGAGACAAAAAACCTTTGCTGTCCTGTACAGTCCTCATCTAATGTCTGTCTGTTAGCTTACGGATGGGGAAGGAATTCTATTCGGTTTCCATTTAGAGCCAAATGCATCAAATGCCCAATTTTTGAAACAATGAGAATCGAAAACACAGCCATCCTTCAAAACCCACACTTATTCAGATTTTGCAGCACAGATCTCCCACCCAACAGTGCTTACAAAAGTACTGCATAAATGTTTTAGGGGGGGATGTGTGTAAAGATGAATCTGCTAGTGGAAATAACATACAGAAATGCATCACTGGACGATCAGATTGTTTGCAAAAATGTGTGTGTTAGTTAAAATGCCCTTGCAACAATGTGGTGTTTTTTTTTAAAAAAAGGATAAATTCACACCAAAATTCCCATGTGGTTTTTATTTATTTATTTAAATCACAAATGGCCACAGAAATACAGAGAATGAATTTCAGACTAGGAAAACGAGGCACTGAGAAAACTGAAATTGACAGAGCTTTCCATCCATATGGAGGGCTGGAACCCTGAACTGGAGCGAGTGCTAGGAGATGAGAATATGCAGTTGCAGATCCTATTTGTTTTGCTTAATTCGTAGATAAACAGCTGCTCTGGGGTTGTTGTTTTTTTGCTCAGTTTGTGTGTGTATGTGTGTGCATCATGTTTTACTTTGGTTGCCAATATTAATGTCTAGTTTTAAGATTTATTGTTATTGGGTTGCAGCTGAGGCTAGTCCAACTCAGAAGTAGACCCATTGAAATGAATGAACCTAATGTCAGTGGGTCTACTCTGAGTAGGACAATCATTGGCTACAACCCATTATTACAAAACAATTTATTAATAGTCATTTACATGTTCCCCAGGACAATTTGCAACAAAACTGCCTTGAGATCTACGGGTGAAAGGTGGTATACAAAATAAATAAAAAAAAAACAAGAACAATAACAATAATACCTAAAACACCAGCTAAAATAGTTTTGAAAGCAGTACAAAAAACAATTAAAGATGGCTTTTAAAAACAATATAAAAAATGAGCACAAAGGAAGAGACTTTTTCATTCAGCTGATGAATATTTGTATTTGCATTTCTGTATTTTTTCATATTTGTATTTCTGGTCTGTTCCTGTGTCTTTAATTGTTTTTATTTAAATGCATTAATTTAATGCATTTGCACCTCTCCTCTCCTCAACAGAGCTCAGGGCAGCCGTTCGATCTTTGGATGAAGGGCAGTCAACAAATTTAATAAATAATCATGTTAATAATAAATGGTTCCTCCTGCTTTGTGAGGCAGGTTAGATTGAGAACGAGGATCTGGCCCACAGTCCCACAGTAAGGTTTGTGGCTGTGTGGAGATTGTGGACTTGTGGATTTATCAGGAGAAATTTGCAGGCGAAACAAAGGACATTGAACAACTTCAGCGGCTAAATTTCCCATATATTTTATATTGCTTGCTGGAATCAGAGCAAAGACCATCTTTAATCCTGAAAGCCTTTTCCGGCATCAGCCAGCCAAATACTTCTGGAAGGCATATAGCTCAGGGGCGCATGCAGAGTGCTAGGTGCTGTCTGGTTAGCGCTGATCTCAAGACAGAGCCTTGTTGGTGGTGGCTCCCCGTTTGTGGAACACCCTCGCAGATGAAGTGCATAGCCTCCAACGTTTCTCCAATGAAAACAGGGACACCCTATTCCATAATAATAACTATTGTTATAATTTTCCTATTTATAACCCTGCCTATCTGACTGGGTCGCCCCAGCCACTCTGGGCAGCTTCCAACATATATAGAAACATAATAAGACATTAGACATTTAAAACCTTTTCCCTATAGAGGGCTGCTTTCAGATGGTTCGCAGGGGTTTCTCCAATGGAAACAGGGACATGCTATTCCATACCCTCCAACATTTCTCCGATGCAAATAGGGACGTCCTAAGGAAAAGCGGGAGATTCTGAGGTCAAATCAGAAACCGGGACGGCTTCTGTAAATGTGGTGTTGTCCCTGGAAAATAGGGACAATTGCAGGGTCTGGAGGTGCAGCCGCCTGCCTCCCTCATTTAACAACGTTCAGGATAAAGAAGGTACCGTATTTTTCGCCCTATAGGACGCACTTTTCCCCCTCCAAAAATGAAGGGGAAATGTGTGTGCGTCCTATGGGGTGAATGCAGGCTTTCACTGAAGCCTGGAGAGTGAGAGGGGAGAGCCCCAACGCCAGCCCCACAAGGTCGGGGGACAGAGGGAGGTGGAACGCCGCCATCCCGCTGTCTCCCGAAGTGGTTTGGAGGCTGACGGCGGGGAGACCCCGCCGCCAGCCCTGCAAGCTCCGGGGACAGTGGGGAGGCGCAGTGCGTCTCCCCGCTGTCCCCGGACCTGATCTGAAGGCGGGCAGTGGGGAGAAGAGTGCTTCTCCCCGCTGCCTGCCCCGCAAGCTCCGGGGACAGCTGGGAGGCGCAGCGCGTCTCCCCGCTGTCCCCAGACCTGGTCTGAAGGCGGGCGGTGGGGAGAAGAGCGCTTCTCCCCGCTGCCTGCCCCACAAGCTCCGGGGACAGCTGGGAGGCGCACTGCGTCTCCCCGCTGTCCCCGGACCTGGTCTGAAGGCGGGCGGCGGGGAGAAGAGCGCTTCTCCCCGCTGCCTACCCCGCAAACTCTGGGGACAGCTGGGAGGCGCAGCGCGTCTCCCCGCTGTCCCCGGACCTGATCTGAAGGCGGGCTGCGGGGAGAAGAGCGCTTCTCCCCGCTGCCGGCACCACAAGCGCCTGGGGGGGAAATAAATTTTTTTTCCTTTATTTCCCCCCCAAAAAACTTGATGCGTCCTATGGGCCGGTGCGTCCTATGGGGCGAAAAATACGGTACCTTTTTTCATATGTGGTGGACCTGCCCCAAGGTGAAAGACTTCTGGGAGAAGATT
The DNA here is from genome assembly GCF_964270895.1 of Podarcis filfolensis. Classification (NCBI taxonomy): domain Eukaryota; kingdom Metazoa; phylum Chordata; class Lepidosauria; order Squamata; family Lacertidae; genus Podarcis; species Podarcis filfolensis. The sequence goes on along the minus strand of NC_139609.1, from coordinate 93,658,750 downwards.
TATAATGAATTGAAAAAAATGTTGAAATATACATTTATCAAGGAACCAGAGGCCTTTCTTTTTGGAATAACAGGTTTGGAATTGCCCAAGAAAGATGTTAAATTATTTTTGTACACCACAAAATTTGCTGCTCAAATTTTACTAGCTAAGAACTGGAAAACACAAGAAGTACCAACTGTGGAAGATTGGCAGTTGAAGATGATGGACTTTTTGGAGCTAGCTGACCTGACTGGAAGAATCCGCGACCAGAAAGAAGAGGAATACCAAGAAGACTGGAAGAAATGTAAGGACTATTTGAATAAATATTGTAATATAAATAATTGGAAGTCACTTGAAAGTACCAAATAGGCCTAGGACTAAATTAGGATGCAATTATATAAATGTGAATTAGATTGGTAAAAAAAGTGAATAAGATAGATAACAGTTGGAAATATTTTTGTTTAAGAATGATATTGGAAAGCTGTTACATGCAGATACAAGGAAATTCAGAAGGGAGGGATTAGAGGAAGTCAACCAACATGTAATTAAGGTTGGGTTTTTAAAGGATTAAGTTCATTTTTATTTATTTTTTTATTGTGGTGGGTAGGATGGTGTCTTTTGTATAGTTTTCTTCTTTGACGTACTTTTCTGCTTTTGTTTTCTTTTTGTTTGTTGTTCTGTTATGTGGTATTTGTTATAATTGTGGAAAATTTAATTTTTTTAAAAAAAAATAATAACGTTCAGGATATGGTTACCAGATTTTTGTCAATGGATCCGGGGACACTTTTATTTTATCTTTTGAAGCTGAGTAGCAACAGGGAGTCAGTAGTGGAGATGGTGAGGCAAAAGACCCTGGTCCCAAGCACACATGCATATTGTATAAAGGTGCAAAGCCCTTCTTTCTCACCCTGTGAAACATAAATGTGCAGAGGTTTTTTTTATAAAACTGGGCAATGGCTGCCCGCCCGAGCCTCCCCCGGTCTGTCAAAACAAAGGGGGAAGGGGGCAGGAGATCTGTACCGCCGGACGTCCCCGGTTCCCTTTCGGCAGTGGCGGCGGCAGCAAGCAGCTCCTGAAGCCAGCCAGAGCCAACTGCGCTACCAGGCTGGTTCCGGGCTCCTGAGGCTGCCGCTGCCACGTTTCCCGGGGACAGATTTGCAAATCTGGGGACATTCCGGGGACGGAATTTGTCCGGGGACAGATTTGCGAATCCGGGGACTGTCCCCCGGGAACTGGGGACGTCTGGTAATCCTAGTTCAGGAGGAATTTTAAAACATTCTTGTTCGCCCCAGGCATTGAATGGCTGAAAGGGAATGTCCCCAGAAACCTTTCAATTATATTAGCTGTGAGGGTATGTGGCTGTTTTAAAATGCTCTACAATTAATGAAAGAAAGAAATTTATAAATCTCCCTTCGTCAAAAGACCTCAGGGCGGTTCACAGAATAAAATACGAGATCAAGAGCAGTAAATAACTAAACTGAAACAACGAAACAGTAACCCGCCCCGCTCCCCTCAGATATATTTAAAAGGCGAGCCTCCCTGGGGATAGCATTCCACAAACAAGGAGCCACTGCAGAAAAGGCCCTGTTCTTGTGTTGCCACCCTCTGGATTTCTAGTGGAGGAGACACATGAAGGACACCTTAAATATTCTTAGTTGTTTTTAAAAATATTTTTCATTTTAATGGTATTGCTTTGCTGCCTTGCTGTTTTGTCCCTCGGGCCTCCTTTAGAAATTGGTAAATATAAGCCCAGAGATGGAAAGAAGACAAGAGTCCCTACCAGAGAAGAAGGGCAGATTAAGTTGATGGACTATGCCGAATTGGCAAAAATGACCAGAAGAATCAGAAATCAGGAAGACCAAAATTTTAATAAGGAATGGGGACAATATATAACTTACCTTAAAAACCGTTGCAAACAATTAAAATTATTAGTAGGATTGGAATAACACTTGTAGTTTAATGTTGAATTTAGGCTATAATGGAGATTTAATAGATTTGGATTAATAGACAAGATGCAGGAGGAAAAAGTTAATATAAGGACCCAAAAAAGAGAGGAGGGAAATCCAGGAGATTCTGCCGAACTCTCTTTTTATTTTGGTTGCTTGATAATTGTAAATTTCAAAATTTGGAAAAATCAAATAATTTTTTTTAAAGAAATTGGTGATAATAATAATAATAATAATAACAATAATAATAATAATATCATAATCATAATTATAATCAGCACCATTGCGCTGCAGAAGCTCCTTGCTTCAAACCTCAGCATCCCTAAGGAGAACTAGGAATATCTCCTGCCTGAAACCCTGGAGAGGTGCTGCCAGTCAGTGTCGGACATGCTGAGCTACATGGACCCAAAGTCTAGTTCACTATAAGGCAGCTATGAAAAAATGTTTTTAAGATTCCAGCAAGGCGTTGCCGACTTACCTGGCCTGTTTGTGCCGAGCATTGGGCAATTATGGGTATCCTGCTCATGCGCATACTGGTAAGTTCCATCCCGTCAACTATTAGCTGCCGATACGCTAAAAACAGGTAGCCACCCAAATAGCGGGGGCTCACCATTGCAGGGGGTTGGGCTGGATGACCCCTGGGGTCCCCTCAAACTCTACAATTCTATGATTTGAAGAAAGCTGGGAGAAGAAGGGCACTGAAGGACATGCTGGGGGGACTCTGCTTTAATTAAAAATCAAAGTTGGTTTCTCTTACCTGGAGGTGCACATTGCGGAGGGGGGGGCAGCTGCTAATTTGGACAGGATCACACACCCAGCCAGCTTCTTCCTGCCTCTCCTTATCTCTAGCCCCCTCACCTGCTTTTATGAGCCCTCCGCAAGCCAAGGCGGCTCTTGCGACTTGCCACACCAACGACCGGTTTCCTGTTTCCTCGTCGAAACGTCTGCGCTGAAATTTCCATGACACCACTGGACAGAGCGAGGCAGCAGAAAAGGCCTTGAGAATGAAGGTTGTGTGTGCGTGTTTCTCAAAAGAAAAGACTTTTAAGGGGGGAAAAGAGGAGTTCAGGGCTCATTTGAAGGGGGAAGTCACAGAACGATGCGAGTTTCGCTCTTTTCTTTCGTCAGCCGTGTGGGACTGTGTGGTGCAGCACATCGCCTCGAATCATGAGGTCCCTGGTTCAGATCTTCCCTCCTTGAGACAGGAGGAGAGCCAGTATTTTCCTGCGCCGAGGTCTCCCACCAAGGGGGAGCACCAGACCTCCCCATGGGGTTTCGTACCCTATGGGATGATTCATGCGTTTCAGGCCTTCAACGGTGATTCACCAGAAGTGCCTATTCATCTCTGATCGCGCCAGCTCACCAGTTCTCTGCACGAGGGGACCGGAATGATGAACAACGAAACAGGGTTTCGGGCTCGATTCATGCACAACGGGCGATGGCTTTTGTCCCTCATAGGTCATGCGTGGTAGAGCACATGCAGAAAGCCCCCCGGTTTGACGCCAGCATCTTCAGTTAGAAAGGTCAGGTGGCCGTTGAGGTTGGTGGCCACCACACAACACCTTGCAGGAACGAAATTCAGGGTTTATCTTTTGGGCAAAGAAGGACCTCTTACTTTCAACTCCACAGTATTTGGCTTCCCACTTTCAACTCCACAGTGTTTTTCCCCTCAAACCTTTCCAGCTGCATTGTACAGCGGTACCTTGGGTTAAGAACTTCTGGAGGTCCGTTCTTAACCTGAAACTGTTCTTAACCTGAAGCACCACTTTAGCTAATGAGGCCTCCCACTGTGCCACCGGAGCACAATTTCTGTTCTCATCCTGAAGCAAAGTTCTTAACCCGAGGCACAATTTCTGGGTTAGCAGAGTCTGTAACCTGAAGTGTCTGTAATCTGAAGCATCTGTAACCCGAGGTACCACTGTATCTTGTATCTATTATAAAAAGTTTCTCCGTTACAATTATTTTGTCGTTTTCCTCCCGCTGCTTTCATCTCAAATCTTGCTCCCACGATTTCGTTTCATGACTTATAATTTCCTGCCCTTTTCCTGGTCCCTTTCAAGTGGGATGTAACTGTGGGCCACGGCATGGGAAACCAATGGCCCTCCAGAAACTGTGGGATTCCAGAGGCCATCAGCCCCCAGCCATCATGGTCAACACACAGAGAGCCACAGGTTCACCACTCTTTTTCTATTGCAAAGCATGTATAGAATCATAGAATCGTAAAGTCGGAAGGGACCTCCGGGGGTCATCTAGTCCAACCCCCTGCAATGCAGGAATCTGAACTAAAGCATCCATGGCAGATGGCCACCCGACCTCTCCTTAGAAACCTGCAAGGAAGGAGATTCCTTTCTGCCCACAATGTATTTCCATTCTGGGAAAAGCTGGATGTGCTGAATTTCCTGTGCTTATAACAGAATTTAAAGACCTTCCCACAACCTGTACTGAAGATTGGTCCTATAAGCTAATAGAAAAAGATCGTTGTTGAAGATCGTCAGGAAAAATAGCATTCCAAGTTCTACAGCATAGGTAGGCAAACTAAGGCCTTCTAAATCTGACTGTCTAGGAATCCACGTTTTTTACATGAGTAGAATGTGTCTTTTTATTTAAAATGCATCTCTGGGTTATTTATGGGGCATAGGAATTCGTTCATTTTATTTTTTTTCAAAATATAGTCTGGCCCCTCACAAGGTCTGAGGAGCAGTGGACCGGCCCCCTGCTGAAAAAGTTTGCTGACCCCTGTTCTACGGCCTACACTACGGAGGTGAACCTTATGCCTGCTAAGCTACTTTTTGGCATGTCAGGGTGCTTTTAAATCATCTAATAATTTTAAACATCTAATAATCAAGGAAGTTACTGATGCATTCATTTAACATATTTTGATCCTTTCTTTTAATACGATTGTTTTCAATGCAGCTCCTAAATTTCGGACACAAAAAAACTTCAAGTACCACAAAGTTGTCAAACAACACTAAATGTTAAATTCACAGCACCACCAAATTTATCTGAAGCAGCAGAACAGCAGTTGCTCAATAAAACACTAAAAGATGCCAGCAGGTAAAAGAACAGCATAGCAGCCAGTGCTGTATGATGGTTAAAGTGTCAGCCTATGATCTGGGAAACGAGGGTTCAAATCCCTGCTCAGTTTCCTTATGATATAAAAATCTCTAGAATTTAGTTATTGCAGGGCAAAGCCAGCAAATAGGTTGTGGGTCTCTAAGGGACAGAAAGAGAAGACCCTGATAATGCCTAGTCCATTTGTTGGGATTTCATTTTACAGAGTTTTCAGATTTACTCTCCCTGTGCTGTGAAGAGAGAGACAGTTCTCATTTATTTCAGACTGGGTGTTATTATTTGATATGTTTAGGTTTTGTGTGCTGCACCTTTTATTGGATATATAATGCTATTATTATTATTATTATTATTATTATTATTATTATTATTATTACCACCGTATTTTTCGCTCTATAAGACGCACCAGACCACAAGACGCACCTAGTTTTTGGAGGAGGAAAACAAGAAAAAAAATATTCTGAATCTCAGAAGCCCGAACAGCAAGAGGGATCGCTGCACAGTGAAAGCAGCAATCCCTCTTGCTGTTCTGGATTCTGGGACAGCTGTGCAGCCTGCATTCGCTCCATAAGATGCACACACATTTCCCCTTATTTTTTAGGAGGGAAAAAGTGAGTCTTATAGAGCCAAAAATACGGTATTATTATTCATTTAATTTGTATACCACCCTTTATTTTTGTTGTTGTTTAGTTGTCTCTGTGGTCCTATAATAATTTTACAAATATATTTTTTAAGAAATCATACATATCACAGTTTCTAAGTGGCGTATATGGAGACAGAAAGGATTAGAATAGGGATATAGCATAAAATCGGTGAAAACCAACGAATAGAAAACTTGTTTAAATCCCTTGCAGGAATTAAGAAAAACGTCTTCACCAAACACCAGAAATTCAATCCTGTCTGATCCCAGCCAGGAGGGAATCCCACAGAATTGGACCCACCAGACGGCATGCATGGTTCCTGGTGGATATGAGCCACTCATTCCAAAATTGGGGTGCCAGGAATAAGAATGGCCGTTCTTTGGTCACCATCTGCCCAACTTCAGTAGACAAGGGCACCAGAGAAGAGAAATTTCTAGATGATTTTCACAGACAGGTTTGTTTTTAGGGCACATACCTGTCTTCAGAAGAGTCCTGCTGCCCCTTTTGTTACTGATCTAGTTGTGCCTCTCACATGAAAAAATAAAATAAAGGGCATCTTCCCTGGACTTCGTGGGTTAGGAACCTTGGAGTAATTGAGTAAATACCTTGATAGTCATAACACATGAGCCATTCTCTCATCAAGCCACAATTTGCTGGGGAAACGATTTTAAGGGTATAGGAGAAGGGGGTAGGCAGGGCCAGATTTAGGTTTGATGAGGCCCTAAGCTACTGAAGGTAATGGGGTCCTTTATATGTCCAGCTGTCCTTTGTCAACCGCAAATTGCCACTGTTTTTTTGTGTCGAATATATGCTATATGGTAATTCATGAACCTAAAAGGTATCTAAAGCCATTTGCACATAACAAAATGTGTATTTTATCAAAGTAATTGTTGAACTGAAATGCAATTAAGAAGTATATTAATAGTGAAATATAATTAAGTATGAAGTCCCAGGGACTGCAAGAAGATCAAACCCCTCTCCATTCTTAAGGAAATCAGCCCTGAGTGCTCAATGGAAGGACAGATCCTGAAGCTGAGGCTCCAATACTTTGGCCACCTCATGAGAAGAGAAGACTCCCTGGAAAAGACCCTGATGTTGGGAAAGATTGAGGGCACAAGGAGAAGGGGACAACAGAGGACGAGATGGTTGGATAGTGTTCTCGAAGCTACCAGCATGAGTTTGACCAAAGTGCGGGAGGAAGTGGAAGACAGGAGTGCCTGGCGTGCTCTGGTCCATGGGGTCACGAAGAGTTGGACATGACTAAACAACAACAACAATAAAGGTAAAGGTAAAGGGACCTCTGACCATTAGGTCCAGTCGTGGCCGACTCTGGGGTTGCGGTGCTCATCTCGCTTTATTGGCTGGGGGAGCCGGCGTACAGCTTCCGGGTCATGTGGCCAGCATGACTAAGCCGCTTCTGGCGAACCAGAGCAGTGCACAGAAATGCCATTTACCTTCCCACCGGAGAGGTACCTATTTATCTACTTGCACTTTCACGTGCTTTCTAACTGCTAGGTCGGCAGGAGCAGGCACCAAGCAACGGGAGCTCACCCTGTCGCGGGGATTCGAACCGCCAACCTTCTGATCGGCAATTCCTAGGCTCTGTGGTTTAACCCACAGCACACCCACGTCCCTCAAGAAGAAGTATATTAATAGTGAAATAATTATTAAGCTCAAACCGTATGTAGGTTTTATTTTATTTGCTTTTTACATTATATTTTGGAAATGTACACCCAGGTGTTTTTTTCCTTTAAATTTTTTGGGGGGCTCCCAAGAGAGTGGGGCACTAAGCTATAGTTTGTTTAGCTTATATGTAAATCCGGCACTGCGGTGTGTGGAGTTGCTGGCAAGCCTCTGTGTTTCCAGAACATTTTTCTTCTTTTCGACAAGCCTGTTGGAGACATTATGGGCTTGGCTTTAGTCATACTGATTTGAGCGAGTCTGGTCCAGGCATGACTAAGTCGACACCAAGATTATTGGGCTCTGTCTGCCTTGTCAATTTTTTTTACACATATGATCTCCTGATCTTGGTGTTCAGGATATTACAATGCTTAAGTGCTGGTGGTTACTGTTGTATCAGCAACATGGCAGGGGACAGGATTTGGGCGGGTCCTGTCACTGGGCATTGTCAGGCAGCAGCTGATTTTGGGCATCATGAAAAGACAGAAAACTGTTAGTTATAATTTGTTTAGTTTTGTTTTTTGCCAGTGAAGAGGAAAGGCATGTATGGGGTTTTCTGCCTTGAGTACCACAATAACTCCATTAGCATTGGGTGGGGGTAAGCAAATCTTTTTCCTTTCCATTTCTCATTTTTCCAAAGCAGTTCTTCCCCTCCCCGAATATTCCTGCTGAGAATTCCTCAGCATTTCTCCTGATATACGTATTGTTGGGTGCCTTTTTGCCTCATATACACAAAGCAGTTTTCATATGCAACTTTTGTTCACATTTTTATGTACAGTACGCTTCGCGTGGTGATACGATACGATAATCTTTATTGTCATTGTCCCATACAGAACAACAAAATTGGGGGGGGGGGGAATCTACATAAGACATTCAAAACCAACAAGCCTGCTATCCCAACCTGGTTAGCCCCCTAAAAACTGTGATACCCCATTTTTAAATAAAATATACTCCCATAGAGACTCCTTAAAGGTAAAGGTAAAGGTACCCCTGCCCGTACGGGCCAGTCTTGCCAGACTCTAGGGTTGTGCGCTCATCTCACTCTATAGGCCGGGAGCCAGCGCTGTCCGCAGACACTTCCGTGTCACGTGGCCAGTGTGACAAGCTGCATCTGGCGAGCCAGCGCAGCACACAGAACGCCGTTTACCTTCCCGCTGGTAAGCGGTCCCTATTTATCTACTTGCACCCGGGGGTGCTTTCGAACTGCTAGGTTGGCAGGCGCTGGGACCGAACGACGGGAGCGCACCCTGCCGCGGGGATTCGAATTGCCGACCATGCGATCGGCAAGTCCTAGGCGCTGAGGTTTTACCCACAGCGCCACCCGCGTTCCTAGAGACTCCTTACAATGCGTTTAAAACCAAAATCGCATTTGCGTAGAAACTGTTTCTCAGGCGGCCACTCCTAGTCTTTATAACCCTGTACCTTCTTCCAGAAGGCAGAAGCTGAAAGAGATCATTTCCGGGGTGTGCACTATCCTGCGCTATCTCTGCAGCTTTCTTATGGCACCTGGAAGCATAGATTTGATCCAAGGTGGGAAGAGTGCACCCAATTATTCTCTTCGCAGTCTTTACAACCCTGGACAGCATTGTTTTTTCCCTGACCGTGCAGCTCCCAAACCACACACACAGACCATAAGCTAATACACTCTCCACAGTACAATGGTAAAATGCCATCAACAGGTCCTTTGAGAGATTGCTTTTCTGGAGGATTGTCAAAAAATGTAACCTCTGCTGTGCTCTCTTCGTCAGGTCTTTGCTGTTTTCTCCCCAGGTATGCAAATTTGATATGCAAATTTAAGAAGATTTTGCTAACTGATTGACTGATTTCGTGACAGCAGTGCATGTCATTAACACAGGACTCATAAGGAATCTGAGTTTCTCGATACTGAGGGTTGAAGTATTGCCAAATTTCTGTCTCCCTCTGATACTGACTCTTTGAAAGCAACCTGCTACACAGAGGTTTAGCAGATGGAACTGCCTGTGCCATTTCTCTCTACAGCAGAATTTCCTGCCATTAAACAACTTAACTGACCTTGCAGTGTGGGAAAGGGGTTTGTGAGGGTGGTGTCGGCTGTAGATCTATTGATCTGGAGGGCAGAAAAGAGCATTTTGGTGCGTGGGCTGATGAGGGAGAAACTGAAATTGAATTGCGGGAGGGGTCACCAAAAGGTCTCCCAATAGATTTATTTGCAAGATCTCTTCGAGTATCTCTGCGTGAATCATTGGAGAGAGTCATGGGCCGGATGTGGTGGAACAAGGTTGAGTTAACATGGAAAATATTCAGCAGAATCCAGCAAACTCAATGGGCGTGGCTGGCTTAAGCCCATCAATTAGTCCATTGATTTCAAGGATGACTTAGTAGTGCATGGGTAGGCAAACTAAGGCCCGGGGGCTGGATCCAGCCCAATCGCCTTCTGAATCTGGACCGCGGACGGTCCGGGAATCAACATGTTTTGACATGAGTAGAATGTGTCCTTTTATTTAAAATGCATCTCTGGGTTATTTGTGGAGCATAGGAATTTGTTCCTCCCCCCCCCCCCACCTTCAAAATACAGTCTGGCCCCCCACAAGGTCTGAGGGACAATGGACCGGCCCCCTGCTGAAAAAGTTTGCTGACCCCTGCCTAATCTGTCCCGATTGCCCAACGCCAGGAACACACACTCTAGATTCACACACACACACACACACACACACACACACACCCGACTGGACAGAGAGCCTGGAGATAGAGAATCTCTATAGACCACAGCAACTCCCTGACCCTCAAGTCTGACCCGATCTGCCCTGAGTACCCAGGTGGGCACAGCTGGGTGAGACCAACTCCACCTTGTTCACCCACCCAGGTTTCAGTGATACACGTCAGATCAGCCTCCTCACCCGTAATCAGATCATGGATGAGGGAGATTTTATTCCAAACCGACCTGGCATTCAACAACAGCAGTCGCAGACCCAAGAGCTGGCTGATATGACTATCACAAGCCCCCAGGTTGGAGGACGGGCTGGCACACAGCACAGTCACTAACTGCCTGGGCCGCGTACCCCTTACCCTGCCTGCCTCTCCTCCCACGACATACCTCCCCCTACCCAGAACCACTGTAATTGGGCCCCCCCTGCTCTCCCCCCTCTTCTCCTCCCAAGCACATCCCACGTCCTTAACTTCAGTTTTTCACATGTTCACATTTTTAAAAAATGAAAACTCACCAGCATTTTAGTGCTAATTTCTCCTAATGCATATGCCTTTTTGCCTAATGCGTGCCCTTTTTTTGCACAGCAATTTCCCACCTGTACATTATTTTCACAGATATGTGCATTTTTTATGTACACCTTTCCCTAATATACTCACGACTGGGCTGGAGAACTGCATTGCAAAATTCAGAGAAATGCACTTTTCGAGGGATGGCTGTGTCGCAGTTCGCTTTTTGTTTCAGAAAGTGCGAATGAGGTAGAATAGGCTTTGAATGGGAACTGAGTCAAATTTCTCTTCCATCCCTAGTGGGCAATGGGGGTGAATTAGGCAGCTGTGATGGCAGGGTTTTGCCCTGAGCAGGACCTAGTAGTTGAGGGAGGAGCAGAGCAAAAACAGGCAGAAAAATAGGATATTTGGGAATGCATGGATAAGGGGGCAGATACCCACAAGGCCTGCTTAAAGAATTAAGCTGACCTTCATCAGTCAGTTACCCTGCAGGGTTTTTGCAAGGATAACATGGGGAAGGACCTTGTGCCAGTCACTGACTCGCAGCCTGACCTACCTCGCAAGGTTGTTGTGAGGGTGAAGGACAGTATTGAAACTTAATAAATAGAAATAAAATGGGGAGGGGGATAACTACATAGGCCGCTCGGACCAACCTGTAGGAAAGATGGGATATGAACACAATAAATACGGTATTTTTCCGTGTATAAGACTAGGTTTTCCCCCTAAAAAATAATGCCCAAAATTAGGGGGTGTCTTATACACGGATACATCTCCCCCCATTTTCTTAAATCTGAGTTCCCCCCAAATACATGGGGGCATCTTATAGACGGAAAAATATGGTAAATAGATATTCTGAGCTCTGCAGAAGAAGGGCGGCATAAAACGAAAGCAATTGTCTTCCTGGGAGAGCTGCAGATTTGTAAGCTCCTTGGGGCAGGGGGCCTGGCTACCATCCTTTGCAAATGCCGAGCAATTTCACTTTGATAAAGAGGAGCTGCTGGAGGTTCGTTGTGTTTACCTTACTCTAACCCCCTCGCCGAAACACACACACACACACACACACCCTCAAGGAATGTGCCTGTCTGCAGACTTTGTGGGGATGCAGCTACACAGCCGCACCCGCCCTCTATGGGGCCCAAGGCTTCCCTCCCTCCCTCCGCCCCGCTGCACTTTCCTTCTTCTGCAATGCTCTACTGGAAATTTTAGACCGACTTCCTGCCCGGACACAAAGAAATCGAGCCACAAGTGCCACAATCAGGTGCTCTCGAACGAGGGCCCCTTGGCAGCTAAAAATAGGCAGGTCCCAAGCCACAGATATTAAACCTGAGAGCGGGTTTGGCCACTTTGCTGCTCTTTTGTTTGACAGGCGCGCCAGTCCGGGTTTTTACAGTTGAGGCGAAGCTTCACGTTCTTCATCCCTCGCCGCTCTCTCACCCCATCCCCAGCAATGATTGTTCTTTCTGTGGGGTGAAACAAGCGATGGTTGCCTTGCCTTCAAAGACAGGGGCGGAAGGTGTCACTATCAAAATAGACAGACATTTGATCAGAAGCAAGGGGGGCTCATCGGAAGGGGGGCAGGTCTCCGAGGCAGAGAGTCCTTTCTTGCAACTTGAAGCCATGAGGTCGAGTCCTACCCTCCGGAACAAGCTTGTTTTCTTCTGCTCCGGAGGGCAGGACTCGAACCAATGGCTTCAAGAATAACTTTCTGAAAGCAAGAGCGGTTTGACAGTGCAGCCGTCTCCCTTGGGAGGCTGTGGACTCTCCTTCCTTGGAGGTTTTTAAGCAGAGATCAGATGGCCACCTGTCAAAGATGCTTTAGCTGAGATTCCTGCATTGAGGGGGTTGGACTAGATGACCCTCAGGGGTCCCTTCCAGCTCTATGAATCTATGAATATCTTTGGCCCTAGGAGAACTGCCAGCTTTCCTCAAGCAATGCTCCTGTGCAGCAGAAGTTTTCTCCATCTCTGTACTTCTGTGTGGAGAATATCTCCTAGCTGTGGTGCTTTGAATGCACATGAGCCTTTTCTCAACTGGGCAGGAAGAAGGTGATCTGAAGGTGGGGGACATTGACATCGGTCCCTTGTCATGGTCAGATCACTCTCTGTTGAGATTTAGGCTGCCAGCGCGTTTTCCCCTCCACAAAGGAAGGGGACCTATTTGGAAGGTCTGCCCTCGGAGGCTGATGGAGCCAGTGGGGTCTGGGGGGTTTTCTGGCTGATATGACTGGTGCCCCTGTCAAAGCCCTGGCCGACCTCTGGAACACCTGAATGGCTCGAGCCCTGAGCACCCTTTCCCACTTCATGGAGCCTGTTTTGGCCCCCTGGTATTTTCCAGAGCTGAGGGAGAGGAAACAAGCTGGGAGGCGCCTTGAACGCAAGTGGAGGAACCATCTGAATGAATGCAACCAACCAACCAACCAACCAACCAACCAACCAACCAAACAAACAAACAAACACTGCCACTAGCCTACCTAGTGGCGGTGAGGGCAGCAAAGAAGGCATACAGTCATACCTCATGTTACATTTGCTTCAGGTTGTGCATTTTCAGGTTGCGTCCCATGGCGACCCGGAAGTACTGGAAAGGGTTACTTCCGGGTTTCACTGCTCACGCATGTGCAGACATGCAAAATGACGTCACGTTCATGCGCTGAAGCGGCGAATCACGACCCACACACGCGCAGACACGGGTTGTGTTCTGCTCATGTTGCAAACAGGACTCCGGAACAGATCCTGTTCACAGCCAGAGGTACCACTGTACTTTGTTGCCTCCATTGCATCCTCATTATGTCGTTTGGCAGAGCTTTTCCGGGTTGTACAGGGCCTTTTACAGGCTGGCCCAAAGGAGGTGGTAGAACCAACGGTAGTTCGCTGTGACCTGTTTGCAAAATTGCTTGCATCCACCAAGACCTTGACTCTGCTGTTATAGCAAATGAATCTCATGGGGTGTCCAGAGCATAGTCTAGTCCTGTTGTGTTGGATGAGTTTCACCTGGAAAGGCTCAAGGATGTGAACAAGGTGCTTGGATCAATCAGGGCAGCCAGTTGCAATCTAGACCCTTGCCCCTCTTGACTGATAGAAACTAGCAGGGAGGGAACAGCTGGCTGGGCCAGGGAGGTGATCCATGCCTCTTTACGAAAGGGAGTGGTCTCTGCCTGTTTGAAGGAGGCAGTGGTAAAACCACTCCTTAAGAAACCTTCCCAGAATTCGGAAAACCTAACTAACTACCTAACTAAGGGACGCGGGTGGCGCTGTGGGTTAAACCACAGAGCCTAAAACTTGCCAATCAGAAGGTCGGCGGTTCGAATCCCCACAACGGGATGAGCTCCCGTTGCTCGGTCCCTGCTCCTGCCCACCTAGCAGTTCGAAAGCACACCAGTGCAAGTAGATAAATAGGTATCTCTGTGGGGGGGAGGGAAACAGCGTTTCTGTGCGCTGCTCTGGTTCGCCAGAAGCGGCGTAGTCATGCTGGCCACATGACCTGGAAACTGTACGCTGGCTTCCTCGGCCAATAAAGTGAGATGAGCGCTGCAACCCCATAGTTGGTCACGACTGGACCTAATGGTCAGGGGCCCCTTTACCTTTTAACTAACTACCAGACAGTTGCTAACCTCCCTTTCCTAGGCAAGGTTCTGGAGCCAGTGGCTGCAGACCAGATCCAGGCACTTTTGGAAGAAACCGATTTTCTGGAGCCATTTCAATCGAGGTTTAGGCCTGGTTTCGGCACAGAAACTGCTCTGGTCTCCCTGTATAGTGTGCTCCATGAGATCTCACGAGGTTTCAATGAGATCTCATAAATTTTGGTGCCGCTTCTGCCGCCGAAGGCTGCTGCCTCACCCTGCCTCCCGGTTGGGCCGGCCCTGCTCCTCACCCATTAATTCATTGTCCCTGGTGGCAGTTTGCCTAGAGCTTTGGCAAAGAGATTTTGCTTTCCCCCAATCTCTCCTACCTGAGATATTTTGAATATGAGATGCCAGCGGTTTAGCTTCAGCCACCCTCCAATGCCCAAACTCTTTTTCATTCCTTTCTGAAGCCCTCTGGATGACTTTAGAGCTGCTGGATCCCCTTTTAGTGCAAGCATACGTATATTTATAATGTTGTATCTGTCACTTTTTAAAAAATGCTCCAAGCACGTGCACAAATATATAAATTGCAGTTTAAACTATAATGAGATTTAAAAACATATACGATAATACTAGCATCTTCGATATGTGGTCAGTGGTAGCACCGCAGTCATTCTGCAAACTTGTAAATTTAACGAAGAAGTTTTTCCAACTGGCTCTCTCCCCTTCCCCCCTTTTTTTCTTCATGCTGCAGAAGATAAATTGGATGTTTAGGTCTGCAGGTAGAAATATGTGTTTGTTTGCTCAGAGGTTTGTGAGTGTCCATTTCCCCTTTCATGTGCGATGTGCTTTTTTCACACCTTCTCCACTTACGCTACTCCCACACATGATTCTTTCACATACTGTCACCTAGAGAAGCGTCCGGGGGGGGGGGGGGCGGCAGAGGCGCGCGCAGATAATGACCCACTTGCTACAATGCTTCTAACTTCCTTCCCTTCACAAGCTGGAACCTGAACAGAGGATATGTCAGCAGGCCTTTTGAAATCGCATTTCTGTTAGTTGCGTCTGGTGCTTGTCTGGTTTGCTTGTTTCAACCAAAATACATTTGGAGTGTGTGTGTGTGGTAATGGGTGTGTCTTGTCCCATAATAAAACACTCTCTCGTCCAGGGCCGTCTTTATCTGGGGGTACAAGGGGTGCGGGGCACCTGGGCGCCAAATTTTGGGGGGCACCAGTCACCTGCCGCTGAAGCCACCTAAGCTCTATCTACCTGTTATGAAATAAAAAATAATTTTGATCAAGCTGACATTCAAAGCTGCTGCCTCCACCCTAGCTGCTTTCTTCTCCCCGGAGTCCTGCCTTGCATGGAGAGGCGTTGCTCTCTTGCCCGTCATCAGCGCAGCTGCTGTGTCCCTCTTCTACTCCTGAGGAGCTTTTAAAAGCTCCTGAATGTGAAGCTGCGTCCCTTTGCGGAGCTTGGGCGCCCCGTTCTTGAGGGGAGATGGCGGTGAGACTCAGAAGAGCAGGACGCCGCCAACGCCAACGCCATGGCCTCGCCTGCAACCATGGAGAAGTATATCTTGGGTGTAGAAACGGGCAGCACAAAATTTCTGGGCGCTGGGTGGGTCTTTGCACCTTGGCGGCGGATTTGCTAAAGACGGCCCTACTCTCGTCCCACCTCCTCTCCCCATAACACAGATGTGCACGAAGAGCTCTGCTATAGGTGTATAATGAAGGCTCCATGCGAACTTCCCTGGGGAGAGCGCTCCACAGACATGGAGCCACTGCAGAAAAGGCCCCGTTCTCGTGTTGCTCGCTGGATTGTGCCCGAAGCCGTGAACAGTGGCAGACCCTCCAAACGTTCCTATTTTCCAGGGACATCCCTGATTTAGAGAAGCTGTCCCAGTTTCTTATTTGATCTTGGAATGTCCCACTTTTCCTTAGGACATCCCTATTTTCATTGGAGAAATATTGGAGGGGATGGAGTTATCTGACCCCCAAGCCATCTGAAGGCAATCCTGTATAGGGAAGGTTTTTTTTAAAATGTTTACTGTTTTGTTTTTATACATGTTGGAAGCTGCTCAGAGTGGCTGAGGCAACCCAGTAAGATGTGTGGGATATAAATACAGTGGTTGTTGTGGTTGTTTTTTAGTCGTTTAGTCGTGTCCGACTCTTTGTGACCCCCTGGACCAGAGCACGCCAGGCACTCCTGTCTTCCAATGCCTCCCGCAGTTTGGTCAAACAAATACAGTGGTACCTCGGGTTAAGAACTTAATTCATTCCGGAGGTCCATTCTTAACCTGAAACTGTTCTTAACCTGAGGTACCTCTTAGTTAATGGAGCCTCCCGCTGCCGCCGCACAATTTCTGTTCTCATCCTGAAGCAAAGTTCTTAACCCAAGGTACTATTTCTGGGTTAGCAGAGTCTGTAACCTGAAGTGTCTGTAACCTGATGCGTCTATAACCCAAAGTACCACTGTAGTATAATTATCCTTATGACGTGATCCCCATGTAAATGGGTGGTTGCCTGTAATTCCAAATAAAGTAATAGATATCAACATTCTGATCTACATTTAAGTCTGGGAGGTGCTGTGTGGGTCTGTTTCTGAATTTGCAAGGATCAAATTCTTCAAGCATCCCTAATTATTATTAAAGACGGAGATGTTTGAAGTTAGGTTGTCTCTGAATCCCAGCTACTGGAGCGAAATCAACTAGGGATGGTATATGCTTTGAATTATGTATTTAAATGTGAATTTTCGTGCAGAATGAGAAACGCCACAGATTAACTAGGAAGCAAGGTGGAACAGACTTACAAATAAACATGAATGAATGCAAAAGTGAAATAGACTAAAGACAAACTGTCCCTGCATGTAATGGCTAATGATAATTTCTCCTTCCACTCCCTGAAAGCCAATAGTGACATGCCATGGCCAGAATATTGGACTTGCAAAGGCACAAATCCTTGCTGATCTATAAAGCTCATTTGGTGACCTCACTGGGACAATCACAAGATCTTGGCATGACCCACCTCACAGGGTTGTTGTGGAAAACAAAAAGGGAATATAATAATAATAATAATAATAATAATAATAATAATAATAATAATATAACAACAACAACAACAACAATTTATTATTCATACCCCGCCCATCTGGCTGGGCTTCCCCAGCCACTCCGGGCAGCTTCCAAAAAAATATTAAAATACTGTGATACATCAAACATTAAAAGCTTCCCTAAACAGGGCTGCCTTCAGATGTCTTCTAAAAGTCTGGTGGTAGTTGTTCTATTTGACATCTGGTGGGAGGGCGTTCCACAGGGCGGGCGCCACTACCGAGAAGACTCTCTGCCTGGTTCCCTGTAACTTGGCTTCTCGCAGTGAGGGAACCACCAGAAGGCCCTCGGTGCTGGACCTCAGTGTCCGGGTAGAACGATGGGGGTGGAGACGCTCCTTCAGATATACTGGACTGAGGCTCTTTAGGGCTTTAAAGGTCAGCACCAACACTTTGAATTGTGCTCGGAAACGTACTGGGAGCCAATGTAGGTCTTTCAAGACCGGTGTTATATGGTCTCAGTGGCCGCTCCCAGTCACCAGTCTAGCTGCCGCGTTCTGGATTAGTTGTAGTTTCCGGGTCACCTTCAAAGGTAGCCCCACATAGAGTGCATTGCAGTAGTCCAAGCGGGAGATAACCAGAGCATGCACCACTCTGGCGAGACAGTCTGCAGGCAGATAGGGTCTCAGCCTACATACCAGATGGAGCTGGTAAACAGCTGCCCTGGATACAGATTTGACCTGTGCCTCCATGGACAGCTGTGAGTCCAAAATGACTCCCAGGCTGCGCACCTGGTCCTTCAGGGGCACAGTTACCCCATTCACGACCAGGGAATCCTCCACACCTGCCCGCCTCCTGTCCCCCAAAAACAGTACTTCTGTCTTGTCAGGATTCAACCTCAATCTGTTAGCCGCCATCCATCCTCCAACCACCTCCAGACACTCACACAGGAGGTCTTTCATGTAGGTCTCTCAAGACCGGTGTTATGTGGTCTTGGTGGCCACTCCCAGTCACCAGTCTGGCTGCCGCATTCTGGATTAGTTGTAGTTTCCGGGTCACCTTCAAAGGTAGCCCCACATAGAGCGCATTGCAGTAGTCCAAGTGGGAGATAATTAGAGCATGCACCACTCTGGCGAGACAGTCTGCGGGCAGGTAGGGTCTCATCCTGCGTACCAGATGGAGCTGGTAGACAGCTGCCCTGGACACGGATTTGACCTGTGCCTCCATGGACACCTGCGAGTCCAGAATGACTCCCAGGCTGTGCACCTGGTCCTTCAGGGGCACAGTTACCCCATTCAGGACCAGGGAGTCCTCAACACCTGGGATGGAACCAACCATACAAATGGCATATTGAAGAAAAAGGTAAGATTAAAATGTAAACAGACATGCTGGTGCTCAGACCAATGATTTTTCTGGCCTCACTTTGCTATAGCTCCAGAGAAGCATATTTATTGTCAGTCCTTTGGGATTTGTGGGAATACAGAGCGCTGTGGGCGCTGTCACAAAATGGCTGCCATGGAGGGGGTAGCTATTCACAAAATGGCTACCCGTCACAAAAACCTGACGGAAGGCAAATGGATCCATTTCTAGGTACCCAAACCCAGCGCAACAGAGTGATAAACATCAACCCAGCCCCAGAAACAAAGAGAGAAACCCAGAAGAGAAAGAAAAAACAAATTAGTCCTAAATTAATCCTAGTGACTGCTGCTGTCCCTCACAAAATAACATTTTTTTCTGTCCCTCCCTCTTTGCCCTCTAACACATTTTCTCCAGGCACTTTCCCTCTTTCCTGCCTGGCTACCTGGGTGCCAAAGCCAGGCTGGCAAAGTTCACAGGGTGGAAGTAGGAAACAGTGACGCCCATTTCACTTCCTCTCTGTTCTTTTTATGGCTGTGGTCAGAACCTCCCCACTTCCTTTCCCTTTTTTTTATAAAAAAACCCCACAATCATCAGCATTTTTTAAAATAAAAAATATATATAATATAACGGATATTTTATTTTCCACAATACAAAGAGAAAGTAAGATGGTATTTGAAGCATAGATAGGTCGTGGTTATATTATTATTATTTTCTATTTCTCCCCACTTCCAAAGGAGATTAAAAAAAAACGTGGGAGGAATTGCAGAGGCCTCATAGGTGCTGGGGGAGACCATCTCAGGTGCGACGGTGCTCAGGTGCACCAGGTTGGCAATACCAAGATTAGAGAGCAGTTGATTTCAAAGGGCTTCACTTCTGAAATAACAGAGAGCCACCCTTCCAATTCTTACACCTTTTGAACTACACCTGTGCAATCTTTTCTGCTGGGCTTGGAGCGCCTGTGTAGTTGGAAGGTAAACCACCCCCCAAGCATTATCTAGTCCAAAACCCTGCAATACAGTGGTATCTCGGGTTAAGTACTTAATTCGTTCCGGAGGTCCATACTTAACCTGAAACTGTTCTTAACCTGAAGCACCACTTTAGCTAATGGGGCCTCCTGCTGCTGCCGCGCCGCCGGAGCACGATTTCTGTTCTCATCCTGAAGCAAAGTTCTTAACCTGAAGCACTATTTCTGGGTTAGCGGAGTCTGTAACCTGAAGCGTATGTAACCTGACGCGTATGTAACCCGAGGTACCACTGTATATAAAAGGACCTGTAAAATTTTCCCCTACCTGCACACAGTCTCTGTATAGGATATTGACCATAATGGATGCTTCCGCTGGAAAGAATAGACTCTCTCACTCTGAGCTATATATGGAAGAGCTTGACGGCTTGGCCTCTCTGAGATCTGTATCTGTTGCTGTTTTCACTATCAGCACAAATCTGGGTTTTCTGGTCACTCGGCAAGGGAGGGGCAGGGTATGATCATAATCGGGGACTGGGTTCGCAAGGACGCCCACACGCTTTTTCCAGTGTGGTGGGGCAGCTGCCACAACCAGCAGGATGCTCTCAGAGGTCAGCCCTTTAAGGCAGGGTTGGTCAGGAGACGAGCGATGCAGCAAATTTAAAATTGCACTGGAAAGTTTGCAAGCTGACGAGCTTTGCTTAGTGGGAGAGTGCAGGCACTGCAGGCAGACGGTCCCCAATTTAATCCCCGGCATTGCCAGCGGAAAAAGAGGTACAGTGGTACCTCAGGTTAAGTACTTAATTCGTTCCGGAGGTCCGTACTTAACCTGAAACTGTTGTTAACCTGAAGCACCACTTTAGCTAATGGGGCCACCATGCCGCCACCGCACAATTTCTGTTCTCATCCTGAAGCAAAGTTCTTAACCCGAGGTACTATTTCTGGGTTAGCGGAGTGTGTAACCTGAAGCGTATGTAACCTGAAGCGTATGTAACCTGAGGTACCACTGTATTGGGTTGAGAAGCTGAAGAACGGACAACCCACCTGAGACCTCATGGAACTTCCAGCCAGAAAGAGCGAAAAATTCCTTGATACAGAATTGCTGGGCAGTAAAAGAAAAATACTGTCGAAAATGTATATTATTAGAGTGGAATGCAAAGGATGAAGAGGGGGAAAGTGTTATGATTAGATGGGCCCAGGATTTGGGACATAATATTGACTTTGAAAGGTGGGGAAAATTGTGGACAAGAACAATTAAATTCACAGCATGTGTGTCACGTAAAGAGAACTTAATGAAGATGATGTATCGTTGGTACATTACGCTGACTAAACTTGCTAAAATGTATAGAAACCAAGGTAAAAACAGTTGGATATGCAAGGAGAAGGAGGGGAATTTCCTTCATATGTGGTGGACTTGTACTAAGGTGAAAGCCTTCTGGGATATAATATACAATGAGTTGAAAAAGGTTTTTAAACATAACCTCAACAAAAAACCAGAGGCATTTTTGTTAGGGTTAGAAACGTACTGGGATCCAATGTAGATCTTTTAGGACCGGTGTTATATGGTCCAGGCAGCTGCTCCCAGTCACTGCATTCTGGATTAGTTGTAGTTTCCAAGTCATCTTCAAAGGTAGCTTGCTTTCACATTTTTTAAATTGCTATTTTTATGTTTCTCCTGCTACCCGTCTTGAGCCCCATTTGGTTAATATAAATTTGGATGACATGAATTTAACAAACACATGGAAACCTAGTAGTGCACTCAGCATATAAGGACAAGGCAGGATCCCTACCTGAGACCCCAAAGAGCCCCTGCCAGCCAGAACAGGCAGCACTGGCTTTGGTGGAACAGTTTCCTGGCTCAGAGCAAGACTTCTTCGCAGGTACTTTTTGTCCCTTGGCTAATCTCATCACCGCATGGAAGCCAAACCAAATTGTGTGGAAATACAGGTTCGGGACTTGCTATAATCAGAGAGATGGTTCTGGTTCCTGTTTTCTAGGGCTCCTTCTCCAGAAAGCTCTTCTCGAATTTGGCCTGTTTGAGCCTCTTGCCAAGCTAGAAACAGGATGGGGCCAGAGAGTTCTCATGAATGCAGCCATCTTGGAGCATCACGTGACTTGTCATGTGTTGTTCATTAGCCCACTGGCCACATCCAAGATGGCAGCACTGCATGTCACTCAGCCCCAACTGCCATCTTGAGCAGGTCTGCTCTCACAGAGTATTGGTGCCCATTTCACATCAAAATGGAGGCAAGCAACCTAGCTAGCCTTATTTTGTACCCAACTGGCAGACATTGCTAGATTATGACTCCCATCATACCTCATTATTGGCCTTGATGACTGGAGCCGGTAGGAGCTGGAATCCAAAAACATCTGGGAGAGGGGAAACAAGTTTCCTACCCCTGAATTATCTACCACTTTCATTCCCTTAGCAAGGTACCCATGTTGTGAGAGGTGTTGGGATTCATCTGCTTTGACATTTCTCCTAAAACAATAACTCCTGAGAACGCTTCATCCTCCAGCTTGTTTATATTTCGGAGTGTGAATCACAGAGCCCATTTGCAGGAGATGCGGAAGGCACAAACAATGTGAAAACATACCCAAATCAAGTTTCACATGGCCTGGAGTCTCACTGAAAAGGTTGTTGCTTTTTAAACTCGATGCACCAGCTCCCATGTACAGCTACCGCCGCTGCAAACAGTCTGGCCAGAAGCTGAACTGGTGGATGAGTGCACTTAAAAAACTTTTTTTTTTACTAACTGCATCAAAACTGCAATGCACAACAGAATTAACTGCTCAATTACAAATCATGGTATTCCGGAAAATGGGTCATATCAAAAATACTCCTATAAAGGATTACGGTTAAGTGGAAGGTGTTGCTCTTAATTAGAGTTTTTTACTCTGCATTCCATAATTCCCTAAAGCTTCTCCATTCCTCCGCAGCTTTATTCCTGCTAACTCTTCTGTACATAAAAGCCATTCTCTCAATTGAGGAATACCTTTCGATTTCCAGTACAGCCGTACCTCGGAAGTCGAACGGAATCCGTTCCAGAAGTCCGTTTGACTTCCAAAACATTTGGAAACCAAGGCGTGGCTTCCAATTGGTTGCAGGAAGCTCCTGCAGCCAATCGGAAGCCGCCGAAGTCGCGCTGGACGTTCGGGTTCCAAAAGACAGTTGCAAACCGGAACACTTACTTCTGAGCTTGCGGCGTTTGGGAGCCAAAATGTACGAGTGCCAAGGCGTTTGGCTTCCAAGGTATGACTGTATTCTATATCCTGTATAAACTATTGCAGCTGCAAGGCTCATATGACACAATGCTTCTTTTTCTCGAAGGGCTATCCCATCAGGATAAGACCGTTTTAAAAAAGGTTGAGCTGGTGTGGTAGCTAAAAGTGTTGGACTGGGACCTGGGAGTCGAGGGTTCAAATCTCCACTTAGCCACAAGGCTCGCTGCTAATAATAATAATAATAATAATAATAATAATAATAATAATAATAATATATTATTTGTACCCCGCCCATGTGGCTGGGTTTCCCCAGCCACTCTGGGCGGCTTCCACAGAGACCAAAAATACACTAAAATGTCACAAATTAAAAACTTCCCTGAACAGGGCTGCCTTAAGATGTCTTCTGAATGTCAGGTAGTTGTTTATTGCTTTGACATCTGATGGGAGGGCGTTCCACAGGGCAGGCGCCACTACCGAGAAGGCCCTCTGCCTGGTTCCCTGTAGCTTTGCTTCTCGCAGTGAGAGAACCGCCAGAAGGCCCTCGGCGCTGGACCTCAGTGTCCAGGCTGAACGATGGGGGTGGAGACACTCCTTTAGGTATACAGGACTGAGGTCGTTTAGGGCTTTAAAGGTCAGCACCAACACTTTGAATTGTGCTCGGAAACGTACTGGGAGCCAATGTAGGTCTTTCAAGACCGGTGTTATGTGGTCTCGGCAGCTACCCCCAGTCACCAGTCTAGCTGTCGCATTCTGGATTAGTTGTAGTTTCCGGGTCACCTTCAAAGGTAGCCCCACGTAGAGCGCATTGCAGTAGTCCAAGCGGTAGATAACTAGAGCATGCACCACTCTGGCGAGACAGTCTGCGGGCAGGTAGGGTCTCAGCCTGCGTACCAGGTGGAGTTGGTAGACAGCCGCCCTGGACACAGAATTAACCTGTGCCTCCATGGACAGCTGTGAGTCCAAAATGACTCCCAGGCTGCGCACCTGGTCCTTCAGTGGCACAGTTACCCCATTCAGGACCAGGGAGTCCTCCACACCTGTTCGCCCCCTGTCCCCCCAAACAGTACTTCTGTCTTGTCAGGATTTAACCTCAATCCATTAGCCGCCATCCATCCTCCAACCGCCTCACTAGCTGCCTTTACTGCCTCATCAGGAGTTTAAAGTTGGGTCTGTGGCCACATTAACACAAAAGATGGTTGAACTGCTGGGTTAGTCGGGCATGATTGACACCAGTCGTCAACAAGACACTTGAAACTTAGCTGAAACATTCTCTCTTTTTTTAATAAAATAAGTTATAGTAAATCTTTAAATTAAAATACTTTGCCTCTAGGCTCAGAAACGCTCCCGAGCGCGTAAAAAAAGGCAGCAAGCATCTCTCGCCATCCTCTCCACTTCCAAAAAAATATGCTCTCAGCCAGGGCCTCTGGTGGAAGATGAGTAAGAAAAAACTATGGTGCAGTGCGATAGTCTCTTTGCAAATGTTTGGGGGACATATTTTGGGGGTTAAGGTGCAGTGCAGATGCCTCTTTCCCTCCAGAGTGGTTCCTTTACAAAAGAGGAGCTTGCTACGAGTCCAGGAGGTCTTCCTCGTCACTCCAGTCAGGAGGTGCATCTGTGCCAAAGTATCGGTCTCCAAAATTTCCTAGAGGGAGGCAGGAGGGAACGGGAATTAGGAAGGGCTACGAGAAACCCTTGTGCACGTAGGAAGTACGCTGAGCTGTGTCTGTGCTATTCAGAGATGTGCCCGGAACGTTCCCGTCTGGCAAAAACCCCAAAATCCTTCTGCTAGATTCTCATTCTTGCAACCCGTTTCATGCGCGTTCAGCAAATCCTAGAGATTTGCCACCTTCACGGCTCGAGGTGCTTGAAGCCTTCTCAGGTGTTAAATCTGGCAGTGGAGACTCTCTTGGGTATTTCCACCATCATCAGAAGTGTGGGGAAAGCTGGCCAGGGAGAGGGCTTTCCCTGAGGCAGACCCTAAATTGTGGAACTCCCCACAGAGATGTATCTCCATTGTCTGGCTTTTGTCATATGCTGAAAAGAAGTTTGCTTTGTGGGACCCACTGGTTTGCCCTGGTTGGAATTATTTTTCTTGTTTTTACAACTATTATTACTATTATTATTACATTTCTATGCCACCCATCTGACTGGGTTACCTCAGCCACTCTGGGTGGCTTCCAACAACTGTAAGACCGCAGTAAAACATCAAACATTTAAAAACTTTCCTATACAGGGCTGCCTTCAGATGCCTTATTCCAGGCATAGGCAAACTCGGCCCTCCAGATGTTTTGGGACTACAACTCCCATCATCCCTAGCTAACAGGACCAGTGGTCAGGGATGATGGGAACTGTAGTCTCAAAACATCTGGAGGGCTAAGTTTGCCTATGCCTGCCTTATTCAAACTGTCTGCAGCTAGGGGAAAAACCACAATGCCAAGAAACGACCCCTTATTTTCTGCATCAATGGTGGTGGTTAGGAATTATACTTTTGCTTGCAAGCAGCTGTGAGCCATGAGAGAATGAAAAACTCAAAAGCTTTTCCAGGGATCCGACAACCGTAAGAACATAGGGAAGAGCTGGCTGCTGGATCAGGCCAATGGCCACTCCAGTCCAGCATCCTGTTCTCGCAGTGGAAACACACAATTGGGATCTGAGCATAAGAGAAACTCTCCCCTCTTGAGTTTTCCAGTAACGGGCATTCAGAAGCTTTGCTGGCTCAAGACCAGGGGCAGGACCTCCTAACCCTGGCCACTCACCAATACCAGGGATGATGCGGAAGAGGTCGTTCACTTTCTTGTCCACGGCGGTCGTGATGATCTTCACCTGCGGGAAGGCGTAAGCGACAGAGTGGACGCCCATCTCGGCCATCAGCAGGGAGAGGAGGAATATCTTGTCCTCTGGGACGTCGTGGTCCTAAGAGAAAGAAGAGGGTTTCGGCCATTTAGTTTCACTCCCCAGCTTGCCCGTTGGCCCTCTGGGTGTTACGGAACTACAACTCCCAACAACCCTTGTCACTGGCTGTGCCTGCTAGGGCTGGTGGGAATTATAGTTCAGCAACATCTGGTTTTCCCACACCCAGCTTATGCTTCCGGCGAACGGTGAGATGAAATATTCAGCATTGTTCCCTTCATTTCTAATGTTCAGAGGGGAGTGCTGTTACCTCTTCCCTTCCCTCCCAACAGCCTCTTTCCTTCCCTCCAAACAGCCTCTTCCCTTCCCTCCCTACAGCCTCTTTCCCTCCCTCCCAACAGCCTCTTCCCCTCCCTCCCAACAGCCTCTTTCCCTCCCTCCCAACAGCCTCTTTCCCTCCCTCCCAACAACCTCTTCCCTTCCCTCCCAACAGCCTCTTCCCTTCCCTCCCAACAGCCTCTTCCCTTCCCTCCCAACAGCCTCTTCCCTTCCCTCCCAACAGCCTCTTCCCTTCCCTCCCAACAGCCTCTTCCCTTCCCTCCCTACAGCCTCTTTCCCTCCCTCCCAACAGCCTCTTCCCCTCCCTCCCAACAGCCTCTTTCCCTCCCTCCCAACAGCCTCTTTCCCTCCCTCCCAACAACCTCTTCCCTTCCCTCCCAACAGCCTCTTCCCTTCCCTCCCAACAGCCTCTTCCCTTCCCTCCCAACAGCCTCTTCCCTTCCCTCCCAACAGCCTCTTCCCTTCCCTCCCAACAGCCTCTTCCCCTCCCTCCCAACAGCCTCTTTCCCTCCCTCCCAACAGCCTCTTCCCTTCCCTCCCAACAGCCTCTTCCCTTCCCTCCCAACAGCCTCTTCCCTTCCCTCCCAACAGCCTCTTTCCCTCCCTCCCAACAGCCTCTTTCCCTCCCTCTCAACAACCTCTTTCCTTCCCTCCCAACTGCCCCTTCCCTTCCCTCCCAACAGCCTCTTTCCTTCCCTCCGAACAGCCTCTTTCCCTCCCTCCCAACAGCCTCTTTCCTTCCCTCCGAACAGCCTCTTTCCCTCCCTCCCAACAGCCTCTTTCCTTCCCTCCCAACAGCCTCTTCCCTTCCCTCCCAACTGCCTCTTCCCTTCCCTCCCAACAGCCTCTTTCTTTCTCTCCCAACTGCTAAGTCAAAGCTGTCCCACACCACCTGCCTCCCTTACCAGCAACACCCTCACAGCCATCATGGCTGCCGCTCCTGTAGAGACCGTACAGTCCATGAGGATCACGTGATCTTCACTGATGTCCTTCGGAAGCCTCAGATAATGCAGCTGGAGGAGGGAGAAGGAGGAAGGGAGCGTTCAGAGATGGCAAGCAGGGAGGGAAGTGTCCCCAGCAGGACTGCCCTGCTCATTCCTTGCATAGGGTCACTGTTGGCAACCCACATCCCCAAGACAAAAGTTGGATAGTACCATCAAGTGAGCCCAGAAGTGGATATAGACTAGGCCAGTCTTCCCCAACCTGGTGCCCTCCAGGTGTTTTGGCCAACAACTTCTGGAAAGCTCTAGGTCTTAGAAAGCTGCAAAGCATTGCATTGTTGGCAATATTAAGTTTTATTCATGCCCACTGTACACCACTGCCCATTGTGGCTGGGCTGACGGGAATTGTAGTCCAAAAGATTTGAAGGACACTCAGCTGGCAAAGGATGGACTACACAAAATGAATGGACTCCTTCAATATC
Organism: Podarcis filfolensis; assembly: GCF_964270895.1. NCBI lineage: Eukaryota > Metazoa > Chordata > Lepidosauria > Squamata > Lacertidae > Podarcis > Podarcis filfolensis. The sequence goes on along the minus strand of NC_139609.1, from coordinate 93,631,479 downwards.
CACCTGATCTCTTTGATCTAGCCGCACAGGACGTCGGGCTGGCCTGTATCTATCGCGCAACACTGCTTAAATATCTTTGTTATCACTCTGCTTCTCCATCATCAGCCCTCTTAAAGTAGGCGTGAACTATGCCGTCAAAGAACAAGACGCTGTATAATAATAATAATAATAATAATAATAATAATAGGTTGTATCAAATGCAAGTCATGCTCAGAGTAGAGCCATTGAAATTAATGGATCTGGAAAACTTAGGCACATCTGTTTCAATGGGCGCAGACCCAAAATTTAATTGGCCACAAACCACTTCTAGCTAGCCCTTGACCAAAAGGTCCCAGGACAGGTTACAAAAATATCAGAATTAACGACAGACGATGGTATCCAAATAATATCAGTGCAATGCTTGCACAACAGAACTTTCTTCCTATGTGCGCCCAGTGCCCTTCCCAAATCTGCTCTGGATGGGTTGGGGGAGCCCCTGGAACAGAATTAGGGGTGCAAGGGGGGAAGTTCTCTTGCAGGAGCACAGATCCTTGTGCTGGAAGGACACGTTAGCCGGATACCGCCCCAAACTCAGTCTCATTAAAATCATAAAATAACAAGCCACAAAACTGACCAATAACCGTATTAACAGGACCACAGTGCAGAGCAACTATGCCTTCAGTTTTGAGGGTTTGGGATACCGCCAGAGAGGTGGCCAAGTAGCTCAGGCCACTACCAAGCCCTTGCCCCATACCAGGCCTGGACATTTACCTCTGGCTCCCCTGTATACCGGTTGGTCTGGATGAGGATGGTGCCAATCCGGACATCCTTACAGACGGCCCGCAGCGCTGGCTCCATGGTCTCCCCAGCCCTCAAAATGGACACGCCAGTAATCTGGAAGACAGAGGACAAGGTGAAAGCCTGCAAGCATAATTCCTCCAGCTCTCTACTACCAGTGTGGTGTAGTGGTTAAGAGCGGTGGACTCGTAATCTGGTGAACCAGGTTCGATTCCCTGCTCCTCCACATGCGGCTACTGGGTGACCTTGGGATAGTCACACTTCTCTGAAGTCTCTCAGCCCCATTCACCTCACAGAGTGTTTGTTGTGGGGGAGGAAGGGAAAAGGAGATTGTTAGCCGCTTTGAGACTCCTTAAAGGTAAAGGGACTGCTGACTATTAGGTCCAGTCGCGGCCGACTCTGGGGTTGCGGTGCTCATCTCACTTTACTGGCCGAGGGAGCCGGCGTACAGCTTCCGGGTCATGTGGCCAGCATGACTAAGCCGCTTCTGGCGAACCAGAGCAGCGCACGGAAATGCCATTTACCTTCCCACCAGAGCAGTACCTATTTATCTACTTGCACTTTGACGTGCTTTCGAACTGCTAGGTTGACAGGAGCAGGGACCGAGCAACGGGAGCTCACCCCGCCGTGGGGATTCGAACCACTGACCTTTCAATCAGCAAGTCCTAGGCTCTGTGGTTTAACCCACAGTGCCACCCACATCCCCTTGAGACTCCTTAGGGTAGTGGTAAAGCAGGATATCAAATCCAAACTCTTCTTCCTCTTCTTCTTCTATCTCACCATTCTGCATTTCTTAGAACGTGGCTGGGCTAAGTAAAAAAAATCACCTCCAGGTGATCAGGCTGTGTCATTGTCATAAATGAATACAAAGGAGTCGCTGCCTTGTTCTCCTGTTTTCAAGCGAAGTTGTGTGGAGTTGTGTTCATGCCCGCCTTAGACAAATGATTGAGCTGGAAAAGCTCCGCTCCGTTTCAAAGTGGTGCCCAGACGGGGTTCAGTTCGAAAAGGGGTTCATCTGTAACATCGGCCAGCTCTCCTTGCAAGTTCCAAAACCTTTCCAAGTAGAAAGCTTCTTTCCTTTGAGAAGGGAGGGGGTAGTTGGTGAGGAGGTGGGCTTGCAAGAGACAGGAGAGCTCTTGCCATCCAGTTGTTAAGGGGAAATCAGACTGCAGGGCAAGCGCAATTTCCCTAGGACAGTTGTTTCCTGCCGGCAAGATTGGTACTTGGAGTTACTCTGCCTTCTACATTGAGTTGGGAGGCAGAGGAAACGGCAGTCCCGTGATCCCTGGTAAGAATTGTCAGTGCACGCTTCACCCTCTGGTAGTGTGAGTTTGTTAAGGGACATGGTTGGCGCTGTGATCTAAACCACTGAGCCTCTTGGGCTTGCCAATTGGAAGGACAGCGATTCGAATCCCCGCGAAGGGGTAAGCTTCTGTTGCTCTGTCCCAGCTCCTGCCAACCTAGCAGTTCAAAAGCACACCAGTGCAAGTAGATAAATAGGTACTGCTGCAGCAGGAAGGTAAACGGCGTTTCCATGCGCTCTGGCACTTGTCACGGTCCTCCGTGTGCCAGTAGCAGTTTAGTCCCAGAAAGCTGTCTGTGGACAAACGCCGGCTCCCTCGGCCTGAAAGCGAGATGAGCGCCGCAACCCCATAGTCACCTTTGACTGGACTTAACAGTCCAGGGGTCCTTCACCTTTTTTTAACCTAGTGTGGATTTGTGTGTGTGTTTTCTCTAAGAATACTTAATCAAACGCTGAAATCTCCCCACCGCTTCACTCCAAGCATTCTTGAGAATTATTCCTTTTTTAAAAAATCAACACCAATGTTTTTCAGGAAGACTCAGTGGGAGTTTGTCATCCCGCCCAGATGTTCTCCAATAAATTATCCCTCTTCTTCAGGATCCTGGAAAAGGAGCCTTTATTAAAGTGTTACCAAATGCATTTGAATTAAATTTTAAAATTAATTTTAAACTGAGTGAAGCTAGGCAATTAATCAATTAGAAAAAAGAATATTTTAAACAGCAGAAAACCTTTCTCTTGCTACATTATCCTCTTGCTTTCTTCAGTTGCTGGTGGGTTCTTCTCAACAGAAACTGGGCCTGTTCTTTCCTTTTGGGGTTTGTGTCAGGTTGAGTTGGGAATTCCATTCCACCCTTTGCTACAGATATGTGGGATTGTAACATGTCACATGTCTGTTTACATTCCAGCACAGATTGCTGGAGTCCCGTGAGTGGAACATCCGCTCTGTATTGCTTTTGTTTTCTCTCTCTCCGAGAAGAATGACAAGGAGAGAAGCCATGTTTTTCTTTGTCCTGATTTATGTATAATAAATGCATAGTTTAGTATAGTATCCATGCCTCGAGCCTGATCTGTTGTGTGTTTACTCTGCTGAGTAATGTGTGCTCTTGCATGCACAGTAGCATGAGTCGCAGACGCACGTTGGATGAGGATGACTGATGGATCTCCACAATGGCAAGGCTGAGAAGGGACACGATCCGGCTGGGGCCAAGCCAGCTGGCTTTCCATCCCACGGTTCCAACACTCTCCAGGTGCACCAGACTCAAGGATGCTCAGACCCAGATGTGCGCTATTTTTAGGAGAAAGCTGTCCAAAAGCTCCAAGTTATTGAAAACTACTGAATGTGCAGATATAGAAACCCAGAGGTCACTATTGTGGCACCAACAGGTGCAGGAGTGACTGTCAGCACAGCACCTGTCAAAGGCTTCAGCAAATATCCCCTCAAAACACCACAATGCAAAAAGAGAGAGTTAAGATTTGTCCCAAATAGAAGATGCCACATGCAGAAAGCTGGAACTATGAATCAAAACAGGAGCAGGTTTCACACACCCCTGGTTTTCTCCGGACTCTGCTTTGAGAATCCTCTGCCGGCGACACTTACTTGCTTCCCACTGTAATTTCGGCCTTCGTAGTCCTGCCCTTGCGGAGTCTGAACTGTGCAGGTCTGGAAAGGCAACGGCACACAGGAATTAATATGGAATTTGGGCAGGGACAGAGTCCAAGGGAGAAGTACGGAGCTCATCAGTGGCAGAAAAGCAGAATAAATTACACAAAACAAACAGACGTGTGCATTTTTAAAAAACAACTTATGCAGGCTGCAAATCCAGGTTTCCTTAGGGCAGAATGGAAGCGCCCATCCCTGAAACCATTTCTATCCAGCTCTCTTCCCAGGCCACAAAAAGGGTACAGAGAGCGGGGGTGAGGTTCTAGAGGATTTTATGAGCAAGGAAGGTCACTTTTGGGGCATAATTAAGTTTAGCCTGATATTGCTTCTTTAAACTGTGTTCAGCGAAAGAAGAAAACTCATCTCTGGACTTGAACGCCACTCCTTTTGTGGCATCACCTGCCCTTGAAATTTTTTCTTAGATTTAGGGCTGAACGGAACTTTTTCCAGGTCCACCTTCTAGCTTGAAATCCATGATTTCAGGTGGGGCAAACCTCATTCCCCAAAACCCCCCAACTCTGCTTTTCTCATAGCTGTTTAACACTATTCACAAATCACCTCCCTGCCTCGCAATCTGGTGCCAAATCAGTCATTTCCCCTCTGTATTTCACTCAAGTGATCCCAAGCCATTGGAGATTATGCACCGGAGGCAACATTGCAATAGAATGCAACCAATCAGATTTGGCGGCCGGCACCTGTTACTTAAGGGCAGATGGGCGCCATTTTGAGCGAGGGCAATACCACTTATAGAGGTCACATGGGTGATCCCCACCAATCAAGAGGATGCAAAATGAGCACGCTGCCTGCTTCCTCCCAATGATTCTGCGACAAATCACCCAAAGACACAGGATCCTCTTTCAAAAGAGTCCTGATCCCTTTCAGTTCAGCCATGATTTGGAACAGGGGTCAGCAGACTTTTTCAGTAGGGGGCCGGTCCACTGTCCCTCAGACCTTGTGGGGGGCCGGACTATATTTTTTTGGGGTGGGGGGAATGAACGAATTCCTATGCCCCACAAATAACCCAGAGATGCATTTTAAATAAAAGGACACATTCTACTCATGTAAAACCACGCTGATTCCCGGACTGTCCGCAGGCCGGATTTAGAAGGCGATTGGGCCAGATCCTGCCTCCAGGACTTAGTTTGCCTACCCGTGGTTTGGAAGAACACTTAGATCACCCTACCTGGAAAGGCAGGAAGGACAGTGCATGCTCAATCAGAAGACGCATCAGCCGTTTGGAGTAGAAGATAAACTCATCCCGACTTGTCTCCTTGTCCCTGAAAGGGTAACGAAGAGGAGAGAAGGAAGGCATTAGGTTCATAGAATTATAAAAGTTGGAAGGGACCCAAGGGCCATCTAGTTCAACCGCCTGCGATGCTGTAATCTCAGCTAAAGCATCCATGACAAATGGCCACCCAACTTCTGCTTAAAAACCTCCAAGGAAGCAGAGTCCACAACCTCCCGAGGGAGACGGTTCCCCTGTCAAACTGCTCTTACTGTCAGAAAGTTCTTCCTGATGTTTTGTCAAACTCTCCTTTCTTGTCACTTGTGTGGCAGAGCACAGGAAAGGGGGGGTCTGGAGGCGGATGCTCAACAGGCAACAGTTTGCTTCCTGCTCTCAATGGAGTAAGCGGCTCACCAGGAGCTCTCCGTGGTGCTGAAAAGAACTTAGAACAAGGCACCCAACTCACCGGATGATTGTGTGCATGCCTTTCACTTGCGGGGTGTTCTTCAGCACACTGAGAGTCTTGGGGAGAGGGTGGCATTGGTGGGCAGAGGCCAGTGCTGCCCTGAAGACAAAGAGGAGAATTAAAGTCAAGTTAAAGGCTTCTTGGGGAAGTCCTGCTTCCTCCCCCAGCCAGAGAAGAGAAACCACCCCAAAGATCCCATGGCTTTCCTCATCCGAACAAACCACACAGACCTTTTGCCATGGCTAAAACGCCCCATGGACAGGCTCAATGGGGAAGGGAATCTTGTGGGATGTAAAACTGCAGTCCAGTACAACATTCGTACAGTGGACATGTTAGGGGATGTTTTGTACCACTCAGGAGAAGACTTCCTGTTTCCTCCTGAGCTGGGACAGACTTCCAGTGTATGTGACTTGAAGAGGGGGTGGTCTGTTGTACTAGCATGGAGGACCACACGGCCTCCATGTTCTGATCAGTGTGTGTTCTCCATTTTGTATGTTGCTGTGTGTTTGGAGAAGTGACTGCTTAGTTGCAGTCACTTGGGACTAACCTATTTATGGAATACAGTGGTACCTCTGGTTGCGAACGGGATCTGTTCCAGAGGCCCATTCGCAACATGAAAAGAGCACAACCCGCAGTGGTGCATATACGCATGCGTGGGTTGCGATTTGCCACTTCTGTGCATGTGTGTGACGTCATTTTGCGCTTATGTGCATGCGCGAGCGGCGAAACCCAGAAATAACCCTTTCCGGTACTTCCAGGTCGCCGCAGGACGTAACCTGAAAGAATGTAGCATGAAGCGGACGTAACATGAGGTATGACTGGACAGTGGTACCTCGGGTTAAGAACTTAATTCGTTCCGGAGGTCCGTTCTTAACCTGAAGCACCACTTTAGCTAATGGGGCCTCCTGCTGCCGCCGCGCCGCCGGAGCACGATTTCTGTTCTCATCCTGAAGCAAAGTTCTTAACCCGAGGTACTATTTCTGGGTTAGCGGAGTCTGTAACCTGAAGCATATGTAACCTGAAGCGTATGTAACCCGAGGTACCAATGTAGTTCTAGTTGTTATGTAACCTAAGCCTGCCTTCAGGGACATGTCTGTGAACCTGAATGGATCTGTGAGTAAAGTACTTTTATATTAACGTTAATCAGATTCTTGTTGTCAGGGAATCAGGAGCAGGAGCACTGGGGAGAGAGGATTGGGAGAGCGAAGGGGAAGAATCCGAGGGCAGCGTAGGGGAGTATGACAGTGGCCCGAGAGATTCCATGAGCTTCTCCAGCGAATCAGAAGATTCCCAGAAGGGGGCGCCGATGGTCAGGGCAAGGGGGGTCCCAGGGGGGACGCACCAGAAACAAGGAGCCAGAGGGGAACCCCAAAGCAGCAGTGGAGGATCAGGACCAGTTTCCCCACCAGAGCGTAGTGGGGGGGAGGAGTCACATGTGTCAGGAGCAGTGTCTCCTCCAGAGAGGGAGTCAGGGCTGACCACACCTCCAACGGAGGGGAGGTCAGTTGCAGCTAGCCCCCCCGATGGGGGAAGCAGTGACAGCAGCAGTGGAACGGTCAGGAGGAAAGCTGCTGGCTGGGCGCGCGCGCCAAGTTCAAATGTGCAGGCGCGCGGAACAGCAGGAGACCCGGATGGGGAACCAGCTCCTAAAGCCCGCCGGAGGGAGGGAGAAGGCTCAGGGGAATCAGCGGGAGAAGAGGCTAGAAAGGGCGGAACCCCGGCGGGCAGGCGGACCCAGAGGAGGAAGGAGCAGCGGAGAAGGTGGAGCAAGGCTAGACTATTAAATTGGTGTCAAGGGGGAGGAGACTCAGACGGAGCATCAGTGGTCTGAGACTTTGGACGTGGGGCTGCGCGCTGCGGCTCTGGAAGTGAAACTGAACTTCAATAAAGACTTTTATACTTAACAACGAAGCAGCGTTGGTCCTTAGTGAGCTGGGACCTAGGGTAGCTCTGACAGTATGCTCCGTCCCCTTTAAAAACCTCGCAGCGTGAGTTGGTGCAGCGAGGGGCAAGACTTGGTGTTTTGCAAGCTCACGAAGATAGGCAAAGATGGCTACAGAGAGCCAGGTGAAAGAACTGCAAGAAGCAGTGACGACGCTTTACGCAGAAGTAGCAGCATCCAGGAAAAGAGAAGAAGAAGCAGTAGCGCTCTGCCGGGATCTGCAGGCAAGGTGGGACCGTTGGGGGAAAGAGGGGCTGCCAGGACCCAAACCGGAGGGAGTTGGCCTCGGGAAGAGGGGGGGCAGCCTAGTAGCCCACTTCGATGGGAACCTGCAGCAATACCCTAACTTCAGAGCTGACGTGGTTTACGCGCTCAATTTGCTTCGGAAGGACTTTAGAGATGAGGAAGAGAAAGTGGGCTTCATAATCACTCATTTGCATGGGGAAGCAAAAGCGTGGCTGCGGAATTTGTGGCGCGAAGAAGACCCCGCCCTCAAAGATTCCGATGCATTTATCAAAGCTATGGACGCTTGCTTTAAATCTACGGTAGATGTAGATGTTGCTCGGAGGGAAATGCATGGGCTACAGCAAGGGAAAGCGACGGTGAGACAATATCACTCACGCTTTTTTGCCTTATTGAACGTGCTGGGCTGGGAGAAGGACTCTATTGCTGTCAGAGACCTGTTCTGGGAGGGGCTAAGTGGAGAGGTGAAAGATGAGCTGGCAAGAGGGGAACGACCGCAAAGTACCCAAGAAGTTGCCCAAAGAGCGTTGGCGATTGGTGTGCGCCTGGAAGGACGCCCTTGGAGCAGGGAGGAAGGACGTAAGGCAAGCAGCCCAGCCAGGGCAACCCCTTTCTTTCCCAGAGAGGCGGGGCGGGCGCTGTCCATGCCTCCTTTGGGGAGGGGAGAAGAGCCGATGGAGATTGGTGGTGCCAGGGCTCAGACTGCCAGCAGAGCCCAAACACCGGGAGCAGTCAAGGCGAAGGCTCCTAGAGGGACCAGGAAGTGCTACATCTGCGACAGTGCTCAGCACATGGCCAAAGAGTGTCCCCAGAGGCTCCAGAAGCACACTGCAGCCTCAGCAACAGTAAAGGGAACAAGTCAGCAGCCGAAGCAGCCGCAGGGGGAAGAAGACGCCTGGTTGGAAACAGAGCCACTGGGGCCCAACCAGGCAAGTCAGTGAAGCAGTCCCCAGAGATTTTACAGCCCACAGACCCCCTCCCACCCAAACCAGTGGTGCAACTCACCGCATCGCTCCAGTTGCCCACTGGGCACACCAGGCAAGTACCAATAACCATTGACTCTGGGAGCAACGCAGACTTTATAGGAGTGGACTTTATCAAGCAACATCGCATAGCACTCATGCCAGCCACGATGCCCCTAAACGTCGTCACGGTCGATGGCAGGAAGCTACTTGGAGGAGAGGTGGTACAGCAAACACCACCGATGGTGATGCATATTGGAAACCACCGCGAAGTCATCAGCTTCAACGTCACCCACCTGTCAGACACGCCCATAGTGTTGGGTATGAGTTGGCTGGATAGGCACAGCCCGGCATTAGCATGGTACCAGCGGCAATTGACCTTCTGCTCCTCCTACTGCGCAGAACACTGCATCCAGACCCGCCAGGAGGAGGAGGGGCAAGAGGATGAACCGCAGTTACACCTAGGCATGGTGCAAGCGGTACCCAACAAGTACAAGGAGTTTTTGGAGGTCTTCTGCGAGAGGGAAGCGGATAACCTGCCTCCCCACAGGCCTTACGACTGCAAGATTGACCTCCTGCCGGGAGCGACGCTGCCGACTGGGAAACTGTATTCCATGTCTGAAGACGAACTGCAAGAACTCAGGGAGTTCATAGATCACAACTTGAAGCGGGGGTTCATCCAAGAATCTAAAGCAGTGGGGGGCAGTCCCGTGTTTTTCGTGAAGAAGAAGGACACGCCCCAACGCAGGCTCATAGTTGATTATAGGCTCATAAATTCCAAAACAAAGCCCGCAGCATTCCCCATGCCCAAGATCGACGACCTGCTCGCGACGGTGAGGAAGGGACGGATCTTCACCAAGTTGGATCTACGAGGGGCGTACAACCTTATACGCATGCGGGAGGGCGATGAGTGGAAGACAGCCATGTTTACACCTTTAGGCACCTATGAATATCGCGTAATGCCTTTTGGTCTGCAAAATGGCTCCCATACCTTCCAAGCTTTCATGCATCACGTGTTAGCGGGACTCCTCTACAAGAAGTGCGTTTGCTTCCTGGACGACATCCTGGTCTTCTCGGAATCGCAGGAGGTTCACGAGAGGGACGTCAAGGAGGTCCTGCAGAGGCTACGGGAGCACAGACTTTACGCCAAACTAGAGAAGTGCCAGTTCGACATGACGGAGGTGGATTTCCTGGGCTACAAGCTGTCCGACAAGGGACTCGCCATGGACAGCACCAAGGTCCGCGCGGTGTTGGACTGGAAGAGCCCGCGCAATCGGAAGGAGGTCCAGAAGTTCGTCGGCTTCGCCAACTTTTATCGCAAGTTCATCAAAGGGTTCGCGAAGGAGACGGCGGCCATCACGGACACCCTCAGCTCCAAGAAGAAGAAGTTCACCTGGACGGACCAGGCGGAGCAGTCCTTTCGGAGACTCAAGCGTCTCTTCGCGTCCGAAGAACAGCTGCTACATGTAAACCCCAGCAGACCAATGAGGGTTGAGACGGACGCCTCGGACAGAGCGGTGGGGGCCGTCCTGTTGCAGCAAGATCCGCAAGGGGAATGGAGGCCGTGCGCATTCTACTCCAGGAAACTCAGCAAGGCGGAACAGAACTACACCATCTGGGACAGGGAGTTGCTGGCCATTCATGCAGCTTTCAAGGCGTGGCGGCACTTCCTCGTCGGAGCCAGACACACAGTGCAAGTCTGCACGGACCATAAGAACCTGGAGTACTGGCGCACGGCGCGGTTCCTGAACCAGAGACACATTCGCTGGGCGGAGTTCTTTGCGGATTTCGATTTCCGGATAGAATACATCCCGGGAGACAACAACGTCATGGCAGATGCACTATCCAGGAAGCCGCAGTATCTCGAGGAAGCGGCGCCGGTGGCGGCCAAGCACATTTTCGCACCGAAAGCGTGGGCGTGCGCTTCAGCTGCCGTGGACCTGGACGCGGTGCGTCGAGCGCTGCAGACGGATTCGTTCGCACAATCCAAGATGGAGGAGGTGCGAAAAGGCACAGCGAAGGACGACGAGTTCCAGATACAAGACGGACTGCTCATCCGCAGAGGGGCTCTCTACGTGCCCGGAGACGACCTCCGCGCGAAAGTCTTGCAGCAGCTACACGACGTGCCCAGCGCTGGGCACTTCGGCAAGGACAAGACGGCGGAATTAGTAACCAGAGACTTTTGGTGGCCCAAGGTGAGGGGAGAAGTCGCGGATTACGTCTCCAGGTGTGACACCTGCCAAAGGGCCAAGCCAGTACACAGGAAGCCGGCGGGTCTACTAGAACCCCTGCAGACGCCGCTCGAACCGTGGGAGAAAGTGGCCCTGGACTTTGTCACAGATCTGCCCAGCTCGCGAGGCAAAACAGCGGTGCTCGTGGTCGTAGACATGTTCACCAAGATGGCGCACTTTATTCCGTGCGCGAAGGTGGCCACAGCGGAACAGACCGCCAAGCTGTTCATAGACCACGTGTTCAAAGCTCACGGCCTGCCACGGTCCATCCTGTCCGACCGGGGTCGCCAATTCATCTCGAGCTTCTGGCAGAAGCTGCTGGGCATCCTGAACGTCAAAATCAACTTAGCGTCGGCACGACACCCGCAGACCAACGGACAAGCGGAGAGGGTCAACGCCATCATGCAGCAGTACCTGCGATGCTACGCCAATCAACAACCCTCGACCTGGGTGGACTACCTACCGCTGGCCGAGTTTGCCTACAACAACACGAAGCACGGGTCTACAGGAGTGACACCGTTCTTCGCCAATAATGGGCGGCATCCCAGAACTTTCCCGGGGTTAGAGACGAAGGGGGAGGGGGAGCCAAGGGGAGCAGAGCACTTAGCAGCAGAGTTACAGGAGGTCCACGAGCAACTCCGCAGGCAATTGGAACTGGCGAAACACGCCTACAAAATGCAGGCAGACAAGCACAGGAGGGTCGGGGAGGACATCCGGGTGGGGGACTGGGTCTGGTTAGCAGCCCAGGCAGTGCCGGCCAGGACGCTAGCTAAGAGGAAGCTCAAGCACAAGCAGCTGGGACCTTACCAGGTCGCGGCGCAAATCAATCCAGTGGCCTTCCGGTTGACACTCCCGGAGGGCTCCAGAATGCACCCAGTCTTTCATAGGTCAGTGCTCACGCCCTACAGGGAACCCCACAGGTTTCAGGCGACAGGGAACGCGCCAGACCCACTTAACGAATCTCCGAAGAGGGAGGGGTCACGGAGGGCGACGCCACTCAACGAGGTCACGGAGATTTTGGACTCGAGGTGGGGGGAAGAGGGGGTGGAATACCTCCTCGCCAGGGAAGGTACCCCAGCCAGCGCTAACAGGTGGGTACCGTGCTATGCCGTGGAGGAGCACTATCTTAAAGACGAGTTCCATGCACTCTTCCCACACAGACCTATGCCGGCAGAGTATTTCGACGACTGGCTCTTCACACCCACTCTGTCAGCCAGTACGTTCCAGGGTTTTTCATCAGCTGAAGAGACGACGCCGGACACTAGCTCCTCGGAGGGGTCTCTCTCGGGGTTTGCCACAGACCGCTCCTATTGGTGGGACACTCAACCGGAGGTGGGGTGGCGCAGGGAGTTGCTGCGGGGACCTTTGCAAGCAGTCTCACCAGAGGTACCCGGGGGAGGGGAGGACATGGACGTGTTGGGGGAGGATCCTGGATTCGAGCACATCAGCAGAGAGATGGAAGCAGAGGAAATCGACGTCGACGAGCCAGTTGCGGTTGGGCCGGATGCAGTGGACCGGCTACACACCAGGGGGGAAGAATGGTATCCCGCACTCACACCCACTGGACTGGAGCACCCGGAACCCACACCCGAAGAGGGGGAGGGGGGAAGGGGGGGCTTCGAGGGGGGGATGGATGTCAGGGAATCAGGAGCAGGAGCACTGGGGAGAGAGGATTGGGAGAGCGAAGGGGAAGAATCCGAGGGCAGCGTAGGGGAGTATGACAGTGGCCCGAGAGATTCCATGAGCTTCTCCAGCGAATCAGAAGATTCCCAGAAGGGGGCGCCGATGGTCAGGGCAAGGGGGGTCCCAGGGGGGACGCACCAGAAACAAGGAGCCAGAGGGGAACCCCAAAGCAGCAGTGGAGGATCAGGACCAGTTTCCCCACCAGAGCGTAGTGGGGGGGAGGAGTCACATGTGTCAGGAGCAGTGTCTCCTCCAGAGAGGGAGTCAGGGCTGACCACACCTCCAACGGAGGGGAGGTCAGTTGCAGCTAGCCCCCCCGATGGGGGAAGCAGTGACAGCAGCAGTGGAACGGTCAGGAGGAAAGCTGCTGGCTGGGCGCGCGCGCCAAGTTCAAATGTGCAGGCGCGCGGAACAGCAGGAGACCCGGATGGGGAACCAGCTCCTAAAGCCCGCCGGAGGGAGGGAGAAGGCTCAGGGGAATCAGCGGGAGAAGAGGCTAGAAAGGGCGGAACCCCGGCGGGCAGGCGGACCCAGAGGAGGAAGGAGCAGCGGAGAAGGTGGAGCAAGGCTAGACTATTAAATTGGTGTCAAGGGGGAGGAGACTCAGACGGAGCATCAGTGGTCTGAGACTTTGGACGTGGGGCTGCGCGCTGCGGCTCTGGAAGTGAAACTGAACTTCAATAAAGACTTTTATACTTAACAACGAAGCAGCGTTGGTCCTTAGTGAGCTGGGACCTAGGGTAGCTCTGACAGTATGCTCCGTCCCCTTTAAAAACCTCGCAGCGTGAGTTGGTGCAGCGAGGGGCAAGACTTGGTGTTTTGCAAGCTCACGAAGATAGGCAAAGATGGCTACAGAGAGCCAGGTGAAAGAACTGCAAGAAGCAGTGACGACGCTTTACGCAGAAGTAGCAGCATCCAGGAAAAGAGAAGAAGAAGCAGTAGCGCTCTGCCGGGATCTGCAGGCAAGGTGGGACCGTTGGGGGAAAGAGGGGCTGCCAGGACCCAAACCGGAGGGAGTTGGCCTCGGGAAGAGGGGGGGCAGCCTAGTAGCCCACTTCGATGGGAACCTGCAGCAATACCCTAACTTCAGAGCTGACGTGGTTTACGCGCTCAATTTGCTTCGGAAGGACTTTAGAGATGAGGAAGAGAAAGTGGGCTTCATAATCACTCATTTGCATGGGGAAGCAAAAGCGTGGCTGCGGAATTTGTGGCGCGAAGAAGACCCCGCCCTCAAAGATTCCGATGCATTTATCAAAGCTATGGACGCTTGCTTTAAATCTACGGTAGATGTAGATGTTGCTCGGAGGGAAATGCATGGGCTACAGCAAGGGAAAGCGACGGTGAGACAATATCACTCACGCTTTTTTGCCTTATTGAACGTGCTGGGCTGGGAGAAGGACTCTATTGCTGTCAGAGACCTGTTCTGGGAGGGGCTAAGTGGAGAGGTGAAAGATGAGCTGGCAAGAGGGGAACGACCGCAAAGTACCCAAGAAGTTGCCCAAAGAGCGTTGGCGATTGGTGTGCGCCTGGAAGGACGCCCTTGGAGCAGGGAGGAAGGACGTAAGGCAAGCAGCCCAGCCAGGGCAACCCCTTTCTTTCCCAGAGAGGCGGGGCGGGCGCTGTCCATGCCTCCTTTGGGGAGGGGAGAAGAGCCGATGGAGATTGGTGGTGCCAGGGCTCAGACTGCCAGCAGAGCCCAAACACCGGGAGCAGTCAAGGCGAAGGCTCCTAGAGGGACCAGGAAGTGCTACATCTGCGACAGTGCTCAGCACATGGCCAAAGAGTGTCCCCAGAGGCTCCAGAAGCACACTGCAGCCTCAGCAACAGTAAAGGGAACAAGTCAGCAGCCGAAGCAGCCGCAGGGGGAAGAAGACGCCTGGTTGGAAACAGAGCCACTGGGGCCCAACCAGGCAAGTCAGTGAAGCAGTCCCCAGAGATTTTACAGCCCACAGACCCCCTCCCACCCAAACCAGTGGTGCAACTCACCGCATCGCTCCAGTTGCCCACTGGGCACACCAGGCAAGTACCAATAACCATTGACTCTGGGAGCAACGCAGACTTTATAGGAGTGGACTTTATCAAGCAACATCGCATAGCACTCATGCCAGCCACGATGCCCCTAAACGTCGTCACGGTCGATGGCAGGAAGCTACTTGGAGGAGAGGTGGTACAGCAAACACCACCGATGGTGATGCATATTGGAAACCACCGCGAAGTCATCAGCTTCAACGTCACCCACCTGTCAGACACGCCCATAGTGTTGGGTATGAGTTGGCTGGATAGGCACAGCCCGGCATTAGCATGGTACCAGCGGCAATTGACCTTCTGCTCCTCCTACTGCGCAGAACACTGCATCCAGACCCGCCAGGAGGAGGAGGGGCAAGAGGATGAACCGCAGTTACACCTAGGCATGGTGCAAGCGGTACCCAACAAGTACAAGGAGTTTTTGGAGGTCTTCTGCGAGAGGGAAGCGGATAACCTGCCTCCCCACAGGCCTTACGACTGCAAGATTGACCTCCTGCCGGGAGCGACGCTGCCGACTGGGAAACTGTATTCCATGTCTGAAGACGAACTGCAAGAACTCAGGGAGTTCATAGATCACAACTTGAAGCGGGGGTTCATCCAAGAATCTAAAGCAGTGGGGGGCAGTCCCGTGTTTTTCGTGAAGAAGAAGGACACGCCCCAACGCAGGCTCATAGTTGATTATAGGCTCATAAATTCCAAAACAAAGCCCGCAGCATTCCCCATGCCCAAGATCGACGACCTGCTCGCGACGGTGAGGAAGGGACGGATCTTCACCAAGTTGGATCTACGAGGGGCGTACAACCTTATACGCATGCGGGAGGGCGATGAGTGGAAGACAGCCATGTTTACACCTTTAGGCACCTATGAATATCGCGTAATGCCTTTTGGTCTGCAAAATGGCTCCCATACCTTCCAAGCTTTCATGCATCACGTGTTAGCGGGACTCCTCTACAAGAAGTGCGTTTGCTTCCTGGACGACATCCTGGTCTTCTCGGAATCGCAGGAGGTTCACGAGAGGGACGTCAAGGAGGTCCTGCAGAGGCTACGGGAGCACAGACTTTACGCCAAACTAGAGAAGTGCCAGTTCGACATGACGGAGGTGGATTTCCTGGGCTACAAGCTGTCCGACAAGGGACTCGCCATGGACAGCACCAAGGTCCGCGCGGTGTTGGACTGGAAGAGCCCGCGCAATCGGAAGGAGGTCCAGAAGTTCGTCGGCTTCGCCAACTTTTATCGCAAGTTCATCAAAGGGTTCGCGAAGGAGACGGCGGCCATCACGGACACCCTCAGCTCCAAGAAGAAGAAGTTCACCTGGACGGACCAGGCGGAGCAGTCCTTTCGGAGACTCAAGCGTCTCTTCGCGTCCGAAGAACAGCTGCTACATGTAAACCCCAGCAGACCAATGAGGGTTGAGACGGACGCCTCGGACAGAGCGGTGGGGGCCGTCCTGTTGCAGCAAGATCCGCAAGGGGAATGGAGGCCGTGCGCATTCTACTCCAGGAAACTCAGCAAGGCGGAACAGAACTACACCATCTGGGACAGGGAGTTGCTGGCCATTCATGCAGCTTTCAAGGCGTGGCGGCACTTCCTCGTCGGAGCCAGACACACAGTGCAAGTCTGCACGGACCATAAGAACCTGGAGTACTGGCGCACGGCGCGGTTCCTGAACCAGAGACACATTCGCTGGGCGGAGTTCTTTGCGGATTTCGATTTCCGGATAGAATACATCCCGGGAGACAACAACGTCATGGCAGATGCACTATCCAGGAAGCCGCAGTATCTCGAGGAAGCGGCGCCGGTGGCGGCCAAGCACATTTTCGCACCGAAAGCGTGGGCGTGCGCTTCAGCTGCCGTGGACCTGGACGCGGTGCGTCGAGCGCTGCAGACGGATTCGTTCGCACAATCCAAGATGGAGGAGGTGCGAAAAGGCACAGCGAAGGACGACGAGTTCCAGATACAAGACGGACTGCTCATCCGCAGAGGGGCTCTCTACGTGCCCGGAGACGACCTCCGCGCGAAAGTCTTGCAGCAGCTACACGACGTGCCCAGCGCTGGGCACTTCGGCAAGGACAAGACGGCGGAATTAGTAACCAGAGACTTTTGGTGGCCCAAGGTGAGGGGAGAAGTCGCGGATTACGTCTCCAGGTGTGACACCTGCCAAAGGGCCAAGCCAGTACACAGGAAGCCGGCGGGTCTACTAGAACCCCTGCAGACGCCGCTCGAACCGTGGGAGAAAGTGGCCCTGGACTTTGTCACAGATCTGCCCAGCTCGCGAGGCAAAACAGCGGTGCTCGTGGTCGTAGACATGTTCACCAAGATGGCGCACTTTATTCCGTGCGCGAAGGTGGCCACAGCGGAACAGACCGCCAAGCTGTTCATAGACCACGTGTTCAAAGCTCACGGCCTGCCACGGTCCATCCTGTCCGACCGGGGTCGCCAATTCATCTCGAGCTTCTGGCAGAAGCTGCTGGGCATCCTGAACGTCAAAATCAACTTAGCGTCGGCACGACACCCGCAGACCAACGGACAAGCGGAGAGGGTCAACGCCATCATGCAGCAGTACCTGCGATGCTACGCCAATCAACAACCCTCGACCTGGGTGGACTACCTACCGCTGGCCGAGTTTGCCTACAACAACACGAAGCACGGGTCTACAGGAGTGACACCGTTCTTCGCCAATAATGGGCGGCATCCCAGAACTTTCCCGGGGTTAGAGACGAAGGGGGAGGGGGAGCCAAGGGGAGCAGAGCACTTAGCAGCAGAGTTACAGGAGGTCCACGAGCAACTCCGCAGGCAATTGGAACTGGCGAAACACGCCTACAAAATGCAGGCAGACAAGCACAGGAGGGTCGGGGAGGACATCCGGGTGGGGGACTGGGTCTGGTTAGCAGCCCAGGCAGTGCCGGCCAGGACGCTAGCTAAGAGGAAGCTCAAGCACAAGCAGCTGGGACCTTACCAGGTCGCGGCGCAAATCAATCCAGTGGCCTTCCGGTTGACACTCCCGGAGGGCTCCAGAATGCACCCAGTCTTTCATAGGTCAGTGCTCACGCCCTACAGGGAACCCCACAGGTTTCAGGCGACAGGGAACGCGCCAGACCCACTTAACGAATCTCCGAAGAGGGAGGGGTCACGGAGGGCGACGCCACTCAACGAGGTCACGGAGATTTTGGACTCGAGGTGGGGGGAAGAGGGGGTGGAATACCTCCTCGCCAGGGAAGGTACCCCAGCCAGCGCTAACAGGTGGGTACCGTGCTATGCCGTGGAGGAGCACTATCTTAAAGACGAGTTCCATGCACTCTTCCCACACAGACCTATGCCGGCAGAGTATTTCGACGACTGGCTCTTCACACCCACTCTGTCAGCCAGTACGTTCCAGGGTTTTTCATCAGCTGAAGAGACGACGCCGGACACCAGCTCCTCGGAGGGGTCTCTCTCGGGGTTTGCCACAGACCGCTCCTATTGGTGGGACACTCAACCGGAGGTGGGGTGGCGCAGGGAGTTGCTGCGGGGACCTTTGCAAGCAGTCTCACCAGAGGTACCCGGGGGAGGGGAGGACATGGACGTGTTGGGGGAGGATCCTGGATTCGAGCACATCAGCAGAGAGATGGAAGCAGAGGAAATCGACGTCGACGAGCCAGTTGCGGTTGGGCCGGATGCAGTGGACCGGCTACACACCAGGGGGGAAGAATGGTATCCCGCACTCACACCCACTGGACTGGAGCACCCGGAACCCACACCCGAAGAGGGGGAGGGGGGAAGGGGGGGCTTCGAGGGGGGGATGGATGTCAGGGAATCAGGAGCAGGAGCACTGGGGAGAGAGGATTGGGAGAGCGAAGGGGAAGAATCCGAGGGCAGCGTAGGGGAGTATGACAGTGGCCCGAGAGATTCCATGAGCTTCTCCAGCGAATCAGAAGATTCCCAGAAGGGGGCGCCGATGGTCAGGGCAAGGGGGGTCCCAGGGGGGACGCACCAGAAACAAGGAGCCAGAGGGGAACCCCAAAGCAGCAGTGGAGGATCAGGACCAGTTTCCCCACCAGAGCGTAGTGGGGGGGAGGAGTCACATGTGTCAGGAGCAGTGTCTCCTCCAGAGAGGGAGTCAGGGCTGACCACACCTCCAACGGAGGGGAGGTCAGTTGCAGCTAGCCCCCCCGATGGGGGAAGCAGTGACAGCAGCAGTGGAACGGTCAGGAGGAAAGCTGCTGGCTGGGCGCGCGCGCCAAGTTCAAATGTGCAGGCGCGCGGAACAGCAGGAGACCCGGATGGGGAACCAGCTCCTAAAGCCCGCCGGAGGGAGGGAGAAGGCTCAGGGGAATCAGCGGGAGAAGAGGCTAGAAAGGGCGGAACCCCGGCGGGCAGGCGGACCCAGAGGAGGAAGGAGCAGCGGAGAAGGTGGAGCAAGGCTAGACTATTAAATTGGTGTCAAGGGGGAGGAGACTCAGACGGAGCATCAGTGGTCTGAGACTTTGGACGTGGGGCTGCGCGCTGCGGCTCTGGAAGTGAAACTGAACTTCAATAAAGACTTTTATACTTAACAACGAAGCAGCGTTGGTCCTTAGTGAGCTGGGACCTAGGGTAGCTCTGACACTTGTGTTTATTCTTTTTAAGAGGGATTTTACCAGGAAGGAATCTTTTAATAGGAAGACTCAGATGAGTCAGCAATAAGCTGATCGCTGCGTAATTTAAAAAGGGGGATGTTTGGAACTCTGCTAGAATATGGAACTTGCTGGCGCAAGTTAGGATGGATATCATGAAATAATATATCCTCTCCTGCCTCCCTAATCAACCCCACAAATCTCACTCCCGGCCACCTCCCTTGAGAAAGTTATTGGCAGCGCTTAGCAAGGAGCCGTGGCTGAACTTGACACCGGAGGTTGGGCAGGGCGGAACCAAGAAGAGCCTGCCGGATCAGGGTCAGGGCCCATCTGGTCCAGGATCCTGATCTCACAGTGTCCAGCCAGATGCCTCTGGGAATCCTGTCCAGGGATCGGAGCACAGGACCGACTCTCCCCTCCTTTGGTTTCCAGCAACTGGGTTTCAGAATATTGCTGCCTCCGACTGTGGGGTCAGGGCACTGGCACCCTTTGGGACGAGGGGCGGGATATAAATTACCGTATTTTTCACTCTATATATCGGTGCGCACTGATCCCTCTTGCTCTTCTGGCTTCAGCGATAGCTGTGCAGCCTGCATATGCTCCATAAGACGCACACACATGTCCCCTTACTTTTTAGGAGGGGGAAAGTGTGTCTTATAGAGCAAAAAATACGGTAGATAGATAGATGGATGACAGAGAGATAACAAGACTGGTGACTGGGAGCGGCCACCAAGACCACATAACACCGGTCTTGAAAGACCTACACTGGCTCCCAGTACGTTTCCGAGCACAATTCAAAGTGTTGGTGCTGACCTTTAAAGCCCTAAACGGCCTCGGTCCAGTATACTAAAGGAACGTCTCCACCCCCATTGTTCTGCCTGGACACTGAGGTCCAGCGCCGAGGGCCTTCTGGCAGTTCCCTCGCTGTGAGAAGCCAAGTTACAGGGAACCGGGCAGAGGGCCTTCTTGGTAGTGGCACCCGCCCTGTGGAACGGCCTCCCACCAGATGTCAAAGAGAACATCAACTACCAGACTTTTAGAAGACATCTGAAGGCAGCCCTGTTTAGGGAAGCTTTTAATGTTTAATAGACTATTGTATTTTAATATTCTGTTGGGAGCCACCAATATTTTAATATTCTGTTGGGAGTGGCTGGGGAAACCCAGCCAGATGGGCAGGGTATAAATAATAAAATTATTATTATTATTATTATTATTATTATTATTATTATTATTATTATTTCAAAAGCAGCCTAAGGGGTGGAGTTCTGTCTCCTGCGGGTGGTGGGGCGAAGGACAAAGCCTCGTTGCCAAAATGAAAACTGGGGCTCAGCTTCCTTAGTCGTTGGAGGAATAAAAGGGTCAGGATGAGTCACATCTGAATGACAAACTGGTGGTTTCGAGGAGCGGCCGGCAGGTTAGCTAGCAGCTTGGAGGAGGAAGAGGAAGGAGGTTCTAATTAGGACACCCTTTATTTGTTCAACGCCAGGCTTTTTGTGTCCCCTGTGTCTGTGTGGTTGGTTCGGGTGGACAAAGGGCCTTGTGGAGATCCTTTCCGCTCACGGACTCACACACGCGAGCCTTAATTCAGGGCGAGCGGGGGGGAAAGAGGAACATTAAAACATGCACATGCAAAAAAGAAACTGGTTAAAGGTTTGTGATTTGCCAGTTTTGGGTCCGGGAGAAAGAGGCGCACATGCAAACACACAGAGAACCAACCACAAGCCAGTCGAACGGAAGAGGGTTAACCAGGAGTCAGGGAGATGGTGCATAGCTGTACGAATGCTTAGCAAGGAGCTAGAAAGAGTCTCAGATCTATGGACTTTTCAAGGGTTCTGGCGGAAGATCTCAAGGGTGCCCCTGTGCCCATGTCAACTCCTTCATTACTTATTTTGCTTTTGCGTGTGTGCGTGTGTTAATTTGTTTTTACTAAAGGATTTTTAAAATAGCAGCTGTGGAAGACCCTAATCTGCATTGGGACCGTATTTTACCATAGTAAAAGGGGGGGGGGTGTTAAAGGTTTATTCCTCCATTGCGAGGGGTTAGACTGGACGATGCTCAGAATTCCTTCCAATATCCCATTTCAATGATTCTGTTAAATACTCCATCCATCCATGCCATGGTCCCAGTGCCAATTGCACTGGGATAAAACAGTAATAAAACAGCTTGGGGGGCAGGGGGGGCTTGATTCAGTTTAATGAGCGACAGCTGCTTGATCCCTCAAGACTGTTTTGTTTATAATAATAATAGTAATAATAAATTTTATTTATATCCCGCCCTCCCCAGCCAAAGCCGGGCTCGGAGCGGCTAACATCAAATGTATAATACATTAACATAAAGTCAGACAATCAATTAAAATACATCCTCAAATCAGATCAGGATCAAAATAAAATCCAATCGGATGGCAACCCGCAGATTAGGGTTGGGGACCTTAAATGCTCACCAGGCCCAACTGTTTGTGCTGAACTTATATGGGCCTGTGAGAAAAATTGAGAGGCCACTTTCATGCAAGTTCTTATGAAAGGGGAGAGGGGGTCAGGCTGAACCCCGACCAAAGGCCTGGCAGAACAGCTCCGTCTTGCAGGCCCTGCAGAAAGATGTCAAGTCCCACAGGGCCCTAGTCTCTTGTGGCAGAGCGATCCACCAGATTGGAGCCACAGCCGAAAAAACCCTGGCTCTAGTTGAGGCCAGCCTAACCTCTCTGTGGCCCGGGACCTTCAAGATGTTGTTGTTGTTGTTTTTCTGCTGTTTTTGCGTTCTCATCTGTTCTTAATTGTCTTTGTTGTACATCACCCTGAGATGGTTGTTTAGGAGGCAATTAGCAAATCAATAATAATAATAATACTACACCCTCCTGGCAAAATTGGGAGAAGTTCAAAGGGCAGCTGTGCTCCAGTTCATAGATTGTTTGGGAAAGCGCAAATTGGGATGGGTTTGCATTGACATGTGACCCAGACAGAATTTCTGCCCCACGCCTTGTATCCTGGGTACCACGGGACCCCCCAACTCTCGTATGTTAAGTTGCTCATTATGCTATAAACCTCCCAGTGGCTTTTAGTGGGGGGGGGAGGTATATACCTTTCTTAATTAAAAAGATACCCCCGCTAAAGGGGGCGCATCGACCCACACGGTAGATTCCTCATCATGCAGACCTAGACCTCAGCAAGAACTCTACACTCGATTTAGTATTCAAACCAAACCAAAAGAAAAAAAGAAAATAGTAAGTTGGAGGGTGCAATTTGATCCTCACATATCCCAGCGGAGTTTCCTCTGTTCATCAGATGGGAGTTGCAGTTCGGGGATGAGTCAAGCAGGTAACAGACAACCAAAAGCACAGAGAGACACGGATAACCAAAGAGGGAGGGAAGAGAAAAGAAAGCAGGGAAATAAGAGCACTTAATTTAAAAAAAGGGGGGGGGGAATTTGCCCTGGAAAAGCATCCTGCATCTCTGTTGCCTGGATGCAGAATCCTTGACCTGTAACAAAGTCATTCGTATGGCTGGGTGGAGAGGAGTAGGAACGCCTAGCTTTGGCATGGAATTCGTCACATGCGGCCCCTGGGAGGTCGTGTGGCCCTCAGGCTGGTCCTTACCAAACCTTGCCTGCTCCCACAACAACTTAGTCTCACAGGGTGTTTTCTGGCACAGGCTCTGAAGCATTGCACAGGGCAGAGATGTCAACTTCTGCAAGAGTTGGGAGAAGCTGTAACTCAGGGTATTCTCCCATAAGAACCTCTCAAGTGTATCAAGCACCTTCTTGATGATTCAGGGCCATTACTGCCAAAATAACATCGCATTTGGAGGTCTGCTTTATTAAAATAACCCAGTAGCAAGTGTGTTAAAACGGAAAGAATGTTCAGAACCCAAGAAGAGCCTGCAGGATCAAGCCAGTGGCCCATGTGGTTATCTCCTGCTTGGACTACTGCAATGCGCTCTACATGGGGCTACCTTTGAAGGTGACTTAGAAACTAATCCAGAATGCGGCAGCTAAGCTGGTGACTGGGAGCGGCCGCTGAGACCATGTAACACCAGTCCTGAAAGATCTTCACTGGCTCCCAGTACGTTTCCGAGCACAATTCAAAGTGTTGGTGCTGACCTTTAAAGCCCTAAATGGCCTCGGCCCCGTAGACCTGAAGGAGCGTCTCCACCCCCATCGTTCAGCCCGCACACTGAGGTCCAGCGCTGAGGGCCTTCTGGCGGTTCCCTCCCTGCAAGAAGTGAGGTCACAGGGAACCAGGCAGAGGGCCTTCTCGGTAGTGGCGCCTGCCCTGTGGAACGCCCTCCCAGCAGATGTCAAGGCAATAAACAACTATTTTACTTTTAAAAGACAACTGAAGGCAGCCCTGTTTAGGGAAGTTTTTAATGTCTGACGCTGTATTGTTTTTAATATTCAGTTGGAAGCTGCCCAGAGTGGCTGGGGAAACCCAGCCAGATGCACGGGGTATAAATAATAAATTATTATTATTATTATTATTATTATTATTATTATTATTATTATTATTATTTAGTCCAGCATCCTGTTCTCAAAAGCGGCCAACCAGATGCTTGCGGGAAACCAGCAGGCAGGTTTCTAGCCCTCTCCCTGTCCTGTGTTCCCCAGTAACTGTTTCTCAGAAGAATTGCTGCCTCCGACCACAGAAACAGAACACAGCCACCATGGCTTGTAGCCACCAACAACCCCCTCCTCCATGAATCTGTCCTTTCTTAATGCCATCCAAGTTAGTGGCCATCACTGCCCTCCTGTGGCAGGGAGTTCCACAGTTTAACTGTGTGAAGAAGCGCTTTCTTTTATGATACGATACGACAATCTTTATTGTCACTGTCCCATACAGAACAATGAAATTGAAAAATCTACATATGACATTCAAAACCCAACAAGACTGCTATCCCAGCTATCCCAGCCTGGTTAGCCCCCTAAAAACTCTGACACCCCATTTTAAAATACAATATACTCCCATACAGACTCCTTAAAGGTAAAGGGACCCCTGACCATTAGGTCCAGTCGTGGCCCACTCTGGGGTTGCGGCGCTCATCTCGCTTTATTGGCCGAGGGAGCCGGCGTACAGCTTCTGGGTCATGTGGCCAGCATGACTAAGCCGCTTCTGGCAAACCAGAGCAGCGCACGAACACGCTGTTTACCTTCCCGCCGCAGCGGTACCTATTTATCTACTTGCACTTTGACGTGCTTTCGAACTGCTAGGTTGGCAGGAGCAGGGATTGAGCAACAGGAGCTCACCCCGTCGCGGGGATTCAAACCACCGATCTTCTGATCAGCAGGTCCTAGGCTCTGTGGTTTAACCCACGGCGCCACCCGCTTACAATGTGTTTAAAACCAAAATTGTGTTTGGATAGAAACTGTTTCTCAGGCAGCTAGTCCTAGTCTTTATAACCCTGGACCTTCTTCCAGAAGCCAGAAGCTGAAAGAGATC
Organism: Podarcis filfolensis; assembly: GCF_964270895.1. Taxonomy (NCBI): domain Eukaryota; kingdom Metazoa; phylum Chordata; class Lepidosauria; order Squamata; family Lacertidae; genus Podarcis; species Podarcis filfolensis. The sequence goes on along the minus strand of NC_139609.1, from coordinate 93,606,945 downwards.
ATTTCCGGGGTGCACATTGTCCTGTGCTATCTCTGCAGCTTTCTTATGGCACCTGGAAGCATAGATTTGATCCAAGGTGGGAAGAGTGCACCCAATTATTCTCTCTGCAGTCTTTACAACCCTGGACAGCATTGTTTTATCTGCCCTGACTCTTCTAACATACAGCTTTATTGGAGGTCGAGGCCTGGCGTTATGAGAGAGAAAGTCTTTCCTCTTTCCCCTTTCCGTGCGTTAGTTTAAGAACTTCTATCACGTCTGAAGCGGTCGCCTTTCTTTGCAGAGGAGGTTCTGCCTCTCCCTCCTTTCGCCCCTGAATTTTACACAGGTACTCGGCGCTTCCTGCCACCTCTTTGCTGGGTCTGACCAGTAGTGGAAAAAATTGATAAGCAGCCTTAAGCGGATGGTGTCTTTCTTTCTTTTTTTGGTCTTTTTCCTTTCCTCGTTATCTTTTTTAAAAAAATTAAGTCTCGCATTTGGAAACCAAATCTTCTGCCCCTCCTCTTCCTCAGCCTCCCTCCCCGGAGAACAAAAACGCTTCAAAAATGCCGGGTGACCAGCTCAAAAGACACACACAAATCCCCACAAATGTCACCGGTGCCTTTCATTGCGCTCTCGCAGAATCAAACAGGAAGCAGACAAGAGAAGAAGCGAGAAGACAGAGAAAGGGAGAGGAAGGAGCTGGGAAGCCCAGCTGAGGTTTTTCAAACGGGGAGGAGGGCAGCCTTGAAGTGGCTTGACATTTCCAAGATGTGGGGGCTATTGTGCCCCCAGGCGCCCATAAGGAGGGCGCCTTGAGGGGATCAAGGCTCGGAGCTGAGGTAAGGCGTGGCAGATCCAAGCGGAGGGATCTATTTCTGGAACGCCGTCTCCTAAAAACTTTTTCTTCTTCTTTCAAAAAAGCATTTCCAGACATATAGAAAAATGTGTGTGTGTGTGGAGAAAGCAGAAAGAGAAGTTGTCTCTTCTATTCGGCTGGGCTCCAATTATTTAAACGCTTTCTAACTGCTCCCTCCCAGCAATTCTATTCTTCGTCGGGAACGGAGATGTTCTGGACCTCCCCAATTAGCTGGTAACTCAAACAGCATAAACAGGGACGCAGGTGGCGCTGTGGGTTAAACCACAGAGCCTAGGGCTTGCTGATCAGAAGGTTGGTGGTTCGAATCCCCTTAACGGGGTGAGCTCCCGTTGCTCGGTCCCTGCTCCTGCCAACCTAGCAGTTCAAAAGCACGTCAAAGTGCAAATAGATAAATAGGTACCGCTCTGGCGGGAAGGTAAACGGCCTTTCCGTGCGCTGCTCTGGTTCGCCAGAAGCGGCTTAGTCATGCTGGCCACATGACCCAGAAGCTGTACGCCGGCTCCCTTGGCCAGTAAAGCGAGATGAGCGCCGCAACCCCAGAGTCGGCCACGAATGGACCTAATGGTTAGGGGTCCCTTTACCAAACAGCATAAAATGGCCAATGGGTGACTGCAGGCTCAGGTTTGTGGAGAGACTGGGGGATATGAGGGGCAGTGGGGGCCGAAAGAGGGGAGGGTTGTCAGGCAGGGATGGGGGGGCGTGGCTCAAGGGAAGGTCCCAAACCCAACCCCAGTCACGTCTCCATGGGGGACTGAGAAAGACCCCTGACTGAAACCCTCGAGGGTTGTTGCTAGCTTGCATAGGTAAAGGTAAAGGGACCCCCGACCATTAGGTCCAGTCATGGCTGACTCTGGGGTTGCGGCGCTCATCTTGCTTTATTGGCCGAGGGAGCCGGCGAACAGCTTCCGGGTCATGTGGCCAGCATGACTAAGCCACTTCTGGCGAACCAGAGCAGCGCACAGAAACGCCATTTACCTTCCCGCCGGAGCGGTACCTATTTATCTACTTGCACTTTGACGTGCTTTCAAACTGCTAGGTTGGCAGGAGCAGGGACCGAGCAACGGGAGCTCACCCCATTGCGGGGATTCAAACCACCGACCTTCTGATCAGCAAGTCCTAGGCTCTGTGGTTTAACCCACAGCGCCACCCGCGTCCCTTGCTAGCTGGCATAGGCAGTGCTAAATTAGAAGGACAATTGGTCTGACTCAGTACACCTTCCCATATTTGAGGTAGCAAGCTGAAGCCCCAAGCTTGGACTACTGCAATGCGCTCTACGTGGGGCTACCTTTGAAGGTGTGAAGAATGCGGCAGCCAGACTGGTGACTGGGAGCGACCGCCGGGACCATATAACACCGGTCCTGAAAGACCTACATTGGCTCCCAGTACGTTTCTGGGCACAATTCAAAGTGTTGTGCTGACCTTTAAAGCTCCAAATGGCCTCGGTCCTGTATGAAGGAGCATGTCCACCCTTATTGTTCAGCCCAGACACAGAGGTCCAGCTCCGAGGGCCTTCTGGCAGTTCCCTCCCTGCGAGAAGTGAGGTTTCAGAGAAACAGGCAGAGGGCCTTCTCGGTAGTGGCACCCGCCCTGTGGAACGCCCTCCCTTCAGATGTGAAGGAAATAAGCAGCTATCTTATCTTTAAAAGGCATCTGAAGGGCAGCCCTGTTTAGGGAAGTTTTTAACATTTAATGCTGTATTGTTTTTAACACACAATTGGGAGCTGCCCAGAGTGGCTGGGGGTATAAATAATAAATTATTATGATTATGATTAAATAACCAGGCAGAGGGCCTTCTCGGTAGTGGCACCCGCCCTGTGGAATGCCCTCCCACCAGATGTCAAGGAAATAAACAACCACCTGACTTTTAGAAGACAACTTTAATGTTTGATCTTTTATCGTGTTTATTCCGTTGGGAGCTGCCCAGAGTGGCTGGGAAAACACAGTCAGATGGGCGGGGTATAGAGAATAAACTATTATTATTATTATTACTCTACTACTACTACTACTACTACTACTATTACTACTATTACTATTATTATTACCTGCGCTCCCCGATACTCCCCTGAAAAGGCTCCTTTCTGTTTTGGGAGGTTGGCTGGGTCAAGTCAGGCGGGAACCTTAAAATTCTTATCACAGGATGAACCATTCTTACCAAGTGAACTGCAAGAGCACTTCAACACAGAATCTGAGGTCCTTGTCGTGCAGGGACAGGGGGCAGCGATCCCTGTAAGGGACGGCTGCATATCCCTGCATTGCCGGTGTGGGTGTGTGTGTGTGGTTGGTCTAGATGAGCCTCACGTTTCCTCCCACATTTATGATTCTACAGTAATGCAGATAAGTGATGGCCCTTTGCCCCCTGACCATCAGATCTCTGCGCGTGTATCCGGTGACCATTCTGCAGGAATTTTTTATGTTTAAACACACAAATACACACACACAGACACACAAACACACAGCCTCAGCAAACAGTCGGCTTAGCAGCACCGGTTATTAAGATGCATTTTGGTCCTTGCAAACGGAAAAAGGAGGACACACAGAGAGGGAGACAGTTAGGAGGAGCCCTTACCTGACGCTGAGTTCTCTCTGCCGCGGCAACAAAAAGAACAGCGAGCAAACCCCGTATTAAAACAGTGGAAACACCAGCAGGGCGTTAAGAGGCAAAAAGGGAAATAAAAACACAGGGAGACATGTTTTCCCGGGATTCACAGCACTTGGAGCAGTTAGCATCTTTATTATTATTATTATTTATTTTTTTAAAGCACCCGCTGCGATTTCAGCTTTGCTCAGAGGGCAGCTCTCTTGGGGGGGGGCGCTTTTCAAAGCTGCCACAACTAACCACGCAACTACGTTTCCCAAATACCGCCACGTCTGGCAGGTCCCCCCCCCAAAAAAAAACCCCGTAGCGTACATATTTAATTGGATTTAGGATTTCGCTCAAATCTAATTTTTCTTACGGTGTCTCTGCAAGACTGAAAGGGGTTTAAAAAAAGGAAAAAAGTATGTGTGGCAGGGAGAAAACAGAAGGGGAAAAATATGCCTGAACCCTAAACTGGTAAAAATAACTGTGAGGAGGGAGAGATCGGGGGGGGTGCAGCCTGAATGGCGCATGTTGCAGGGATCCGTTGAATGCTCGCTCTGAACACCCACACGGTGCGCAAGCCCATGGGCCGATGACCAAATAAAGACATCTTAAGTCAGCTGAAGCCACTGGAAATGTCAGCCTGCTTCAGAATCCATCAGATCTGCCTATGTTCTGTGGCAGCCCCCCAGGTTATGGGGTTTCCTCCCTGGGGATACCGCTCTGGCCCCATCCCTGGTGACTCTCAGGCAGGCAGAAAAGAAAGTTCTATTTCACTTCAGCTCTTTCAAATTCAGCACTGCTCTTCCTGCTTCTTTCATGCTCTTTGTTCAAATTCTGCCACTGTTTAAACTGGTTTCCTGGTGTTTTCCTTTAAACTGCTCTGGGGTGTTTCCACCAGCCGGCAGCAGGTACGAAACTGCGCTTTACACACAAGACGTTTGCATAAATATTATCTCTGAAGAAGAAAAGCGAGTGGTTTTTGAGCAGCCTTCCTGAAGCTGCTGGCCTCTGGATATTTTGAACTATAACTCCCATCATCCCTGGCTGTTGCATGCACTGGGAGTTGTAGTTCAAAAACATCTGGAAGGCCCCATGCTGGGAGGGAGCTATTTTAGGAGGTGCAGTTGAGTGCCACAGGCGTCTTGGTATTGCCTCCTGGGCATAGGAGACAAATGGTTTCATCATATCCCCCCTGCTAGTATGGTTTAGTCCTTGAATTAAAAATTACGATTTTTAAAAACTGCAGTGTAATCAGCTGAGAGCACCTTTCAGAAATTTGACCACAAGGTTTTTTGTCCATTGTTTGCTCCAGATACCGTATTTTTCGCTCCATAAGACGCACTTTTCCCCTCCTAAAAAGTAAGGGGAAATGTGTGTGCATCTTATGGAGCGAATGCAGGGGGGAGGCAGGCAGGAAAAGCCCCCAAGAGCCGCACACAAGCTCTGCGTGGCTCTTGCGGGGTTTTCCCCAGGAGCGAGAAGGGACTGACACAGCCAGTCAGTCCCTTCTCCCTCCTCATAGAAAAGCCCGCAGGAGCCGTGCGCACCTTAAAGGATTTTAAAATATTTTTTTCCTTGATTTCCCCCTCTAAAAACTAGGTGCGCCTTATTGTCTGGTGCGCCTTATGGAGCGAAAAATACGGTACTGAGCAGCCCCAAGTTGCAGATTTATTGCAAACCGCCCCCTTCTCCACCCTCAATGAGTTGAAATCTTCTCCCCACCCTGCGAGAGCTGCAAACTGAGCAAAGAAGCTGGACAAGCAAACAGCTTTTTAAGAAATAACACAGAAAACGGGGACGGGCGGTTGGAATAAACACATCCAAACACCCAAACTGACAACCCGGTGGGCAACAGAGGATTTCATGCAGTTAGTTTGCAAGTGAGTTCCGGAGACCTGCCCCCACATTTGGCGCCTTTCGCCCCCCTCCCCCCCCCCAGTCATTCGGGGGCAGGTCCCAAGAACCTTCTCAGACAGGACAAAAATTAACTTGCCGCCTATATATGTATCTCAAGAGGTGGGCAGAGGCTCTTCGGTTCCTCCTTGGTTGTCTTCTAGATTACTGATCCTTTTTGATGGTCCCTAAATGGAGGGGGTGGGGCTGCTCCCCCCACTACAAAAAACTCCCCACCCCACTTCTCAGAAGGGTTGGAGTGGGAGCAAATTCCCCCTTCCCTGGGATTTCCCAGTTGGACCAGTACTTCTCAAATTCAGCTGCAGTGGCTTCCCGTATTATTTACTGCAAGGATAGAGAACTGGTGGCTCTCCAGATTCCCCCCCCCCCGCAAGGCTACAAATCCCATCAGCGTTGAGCACTGGCCAGGCTGACAAGGAATGATGGGAGTTGGAGTCCACTAGTATCTAGAGGGCCGCAGGTTCCCCAAGCCCGACTCATTGCTCTCTGCAGTTGGGTCTGTTCCACACACTTAGTTGACGTGGGGCTGATCCTCACCGTAGGATCATAGAATTGGATCCAGTGCCGAGAAGCAGTTTGATGTGAGCTCAGAGCTGCTGCCCAATCAAATACTATGCGGTCACGCTCTACCTCAGTTGTGTTGGGCAGTGCTGCGTAGTGGTTAGAGTAATAATAATAATGCCACTCTTCTGCTTTGGTCAGGGCCGTCTTAACCATAGGTGGCAGGGGTGCGGGTCACCCGGGTGCCAGGCTCTCAGGGGTGCCAGACTGAGAGTCCGGGCCCTGAGAGTTGGAGTCCGGGGAAGAGCCCACCCATTGGTTGGAGCACCGCGGCGGGCTCTACTACTGCGGGCGGCTCTGCGCCGTGAGTTTGGGGGTGAGCGAGCTAGCGAGGCGCTGAGGCGGCTGGCTGGCTCAACCCTCCTGCGCACCTGGGATTGGCACAGTGCATGCTCTAGTTATCTCTCGCTTGGACTACTGCAATGCGCTCTATGTGGGGCTACCTTTGAAGGTGACCCGGAAACTGCAACTAATCCAGAATGCGGCAGCCAGACTGGTGACTGGGAGCGGCCACCGAGACCATATAACACCGGTCTTGAAAGACCTACACTGGCTCCCAGTACATTTCCGAGCACAATTCAAAGTGTTGGTGCTGACCTTTAAAGCCCTAAATGACCTCGGTCCAGTATACCTGAAGGAGCGTCTCCACCTCCAACGTTCTGAGGTCCAGCGCTGAGGGCCTTCTGGCGGTTCCCTCGCTGTGAGAAGCCAAGTTACAGGGAACCAGGCAGAGGGCCTTCTCGGTAGTGGCACCCGCCCTGTGGAACGCCCTCCCACCAGATGTCAAAGAGAAAAATAACTACCAAACTTTTAGAAGACATCTGAAGGCAGCCTCTTTAGGGAAGCTTTTAATGTTTAATAGGTTATTGTATTTTAGTGTTTTGTTGGAAGCCGCCCAAAGTGGCTGGGGTATAAATAATAAAGTATTATTATTATATTATTATTACACCACAAGGTGCCCGGCTTTGCACAGCCACCGACGCTGACACCTTGGGCTGGTTTGTTGCACTGGGCTCTTTATGTTTCCTCTTTCCTCTAAATGTGGTGTCAGCTCTCTAAAAAAAGACTGACAAGTCTGGGGAACCTTTCCTAAAAAAACGTCAACAACTTTGGGGTTCTCCCCCTAAAAAAAGGTCAATAACTCTGGGGAACTTGGGGGGGCGCCGAGCAGATGTTTGCACCCCGGCGCTGCATATGCTTAAGATGGCTTTGGTTTCCCCAGTCTAACGATGCCGACATATGTTGTTGGGTTCCAACACCCACCAACCTCAGCCAACGTGGCCAATGGCTGGGGGGTTTATGGGTTGCTGTAGCGCATCAACATCTGGAAGGGGCAAGGTTGGAGGAAGCCAGGGAGAGTACATTGGATTAGGACTTGAGCCGGTTAGCATTTGGCTGCCAGAGCTCTCTGGGCGATCTCGGGCCCATGGCCCACCTCACAGGTGGTGAGGATCAAATGCTCAAGGAGTCTTGGAAAACAGGGAAGAAAACCTGATAAGCTGCCTTAGTTTGCCGGAGGAAGGGCTGGATAAAGACATGGAAAATGACTTTTGCAGCCCTGCCCAGAGAATTTGCATGAGGGCAGACTTCCCCAAGATCGCCTGAAGATGTCTGGAATTTGACCAGCTGGAGAAGGCGGCCTTGAGTGATCCCTCGTCCCCTTTGCTAGACGACTCGGAAGCATGGGCCAAGTATGGAGTCTGATCTGGAATCCTTTTCAGCAGAATCTGAGGGTCTTTGGGACACGTTCTGGGAAGAAGCCGGGGATCCTTGCAGACCCCACCGGAAAACCCACCCTGGCAGCTCTGTTTGGCTGAAGACGTGGAAGCAAAGGAGGGGCTTGCAAGAGTCCCCCTACACCCAGCGTTCAGCCCTTCTTCCTGCCCCGTCCCACGGCACTTCTTACCTCTTCCAACTGGCTGTGGACATGCTGCACAATCAGATCGATGGCGACGGTGTTCCCACTGCCTGGAGCGGAGCAGAGAGAGAGAGAGAATTGTGGATACCTGTTTCCTAACAGCTATGACCCGGGAAAGCCACTAGAGGGCAGCAGAACACAGTCAACCGGTATGCAATCGAATTAACATTGCAATGTCTCTTGCTTACAGCACCGTTTGCCAACGTGGTGCCCTCTGGCTGTTTTTTTGGATGACAACTCCCATCAGCTCCAACCAACTGAGACAGAAGGGATTTGTAGAATCACAGAATTGTAGAGTTTGAAGGGACCCTGAGGGTCATCTAGTCCAACCCTCTGCAGTGCAGGAACATTTCACCCAACGTGAGGCTCAAACCCACAAGCCTGAGATTAAGATGCTCTACCAGCTGGGCTCTCCATGCTGTCCTGGTCCATGACATGTAGTCCAAAGCAGCTGGAAGGAACGCTGCCTTGGATAGTTGCCGTCTTTTTCTCAGCTGGTAGAGCAGGAGACTCTTAATCTCAGGCTTGTGGGTTCGAGTTCCACCTTGGTCAGGGGGTTGGACTAGATGACCCCCAGGGTCCCTTTCAACTCTACAATTTTATTATGTCTCTGTATATGCTGGAAGCTACCCAGAGTGACTGGGGCAATCCAGTCAGATGGGCAGAGTACCAATAATAATAATAATTATATCTCCCCCTTGTTTCTGATGTACATCATCACTCACCCCTTCTTCCCTGGTGGGGGGGGAGTCATGCTTCAAGGAATCGGATCCCTCCCCCGGTGGCAGTAAATAAGCAGATCAAACGAAAGGAGCCTTCTTAATAGTTAGTTTCCTTAATAATCACAGCGAGAGACAAAGGAATGCATCTCTCTCTCTAGAAATGGCGTTGCTCCCAGTTAAGGTTTACCCCCTCCACCTCCATTAATCTACATCACTCCTACGTTGGGTAATATGAATTTGTTGCCATTGCACTTTCTGTTCTATCATGCTCAGAGCCTGTCTAGTCTTAGGCGAAGGGGGGTCAGGAACACTTTCCAAGGATGCTGAATCTGCCAGCTGTCTCTCTCCTGGTGTTTTCTCTTCCAGCTATTCCTCACCCAGTATTTGCCAGCTTTCCCCCTCTAGGCTATGCCCACCGCAAACCACGGTCCTCCTGCCCTTGGGAAGGTTCAGAAAAAGGCCATTCCTCCTCAGTCCAGCCCCTGACACTTGTGTGCGCCCTGAGGCTCACCCCACCCATCATGTCTCACAAGCAAGGAGAGCCTTATTCTGCACAGAAAACACACAGAATTTAGGCACTGGACAAGCTGTTGTCCCGCCAGGCAAGACCAGGGAGGGGACACCTACCCCGAGGGACGACAATGTCCGCCAGCCGCATGGTAGGCTGGATGTACTGGTCAAAGGCTGGCTTGACAAACTTGTTGTACTGCTTGATGACGCCCTCAATGTCCCTGCCGCGCTCGCCAATGTCCCTACGGAGGCGCCGGACCAGGCGGATGTCAGAGTCCGTGTCGACGAATATCTTCATGTCTAGAAGCTGGAAGAAGGGAAAGGGGGTGATGAACTCACAGATATTCCACTTACTGAACACAGTGCATTCCCAGGGAATCACTCGTTAGGCCCTAAATGGCCTCAGTCCAGCATACCTGAAGGAGCGTCTCCACCTCCATCGTTCTGCCCAGACACTGAGGTCCAGCGCCGAGGGCCTTCTGGCGGTTCCCTCACTGCGAGAAGCGAGGTTACAGGGAACCAGGCAGAGGGCCTTCTCGGTAGTGGCACCTGCCCTGTGGAATGCCCTCCCACCAGATGTCAAGGAGAACAACAACTACCAGACTTTTAGAAGACATCTGAAGGCGGCCCTGTTTAGGGAAGCTTTTAATGTTTGATGCATTACTGTATCCCTGCTCCTGCCAACCTAGCAGTTCGAAAGCATGCAGTGCAAGTAGATAAATAGGTACCACTCCGGCGGGAAGGTAAATGGTGTTTCCGTGCACTGCTCTGGTTCGCCAGAAGCGGCTTAGTCATGCTGGCCACATGACCTGGAAAAACTGTCTGTGGAAGCAGACAAACGCCAGTTCTCTCGGCCTGTATAGCGAGATGAGTGCCGCAACCCCAGAGTCTTTTAATTGGATTTAATTGCCAGGGGTCCCTTTACCTTTACACAAGGGTTACGCAAGTTCAACATTAGGTCACTTTATCAGACACCTTTCCCAACACCTCTTAAGTCCCCATCACCGAAAGAACAATAAAACTCTCTACATATCCTTGCCCTCAGGACTTGTCTGGAGATGGGCTTTCAGAACACCTGACTTGCTCAACTGCCTCTGCAGATGTCTATTGTAGCTCCCCCCCCGGTCACTCCCTGGGTGGGGCGGCGTGGATGTGCTTTCACGCTTGGGGAATTATCGCGGTGAAATATACTCGGAGTCGAGTGTGGCTTTCATGCTCTTTATTCAGCTCATAGTGGTGAGGAGGAATGGAAGTTCCCCCAGGATGTCTGCTTTATATACATTATTTGCACAATGGGCCCCACGTGATTGGCTAATTCCGGGATTCACCTGTAGGCCAAACAGGTTGTGGATTCACTTCCACCTGGAGATGGATTGGGTGGCTCCTGTGGACCAATCAGACTGCTGCATTCTGAATCCTATTGTTCTAGGACCAATCAGACTGCTGCATTCTGAATCCTATTGTTCTAGGACCAATCAGACTGCTGCATTCTGGACCCTATTGTTCTAGGACCAATCAGACTGCTGCCTTTTGGATCCTATTCAACTCAGTGCATAACAGGTGGCATGCCCTGTTCCTGCTGCCTACGTGACTTCCTGCTTCTTGGTTCATGGAGGGAGGTGGAGCCCAAATTCACCTTTCTTTAAGGGTTAAAATGGCGTTGGAAAGAGGAGAGTCGGTTAAAGTATGGATTTTCTACGAATTTATAAAGCTAGGTATCTTGTCTGAGCTGTCAAGTCGAAAGGATACTTTCAGGCATCATATTTGTAGCATTGTAACAACTTTAAAGATATGCGCACCCCCATCATTTCCATAACAGCTGTTAGTGGTGCTCAGAATCCATCAAAGCCGGCCCTTAACAACACTGCAAACTCCACATTTTAAAGGAGAGCAATGTCAGGGGAGAGGCTGAGGTGCTCAACAGCAGAAAACAGCTGAAACAGGGGAGCTGAGAAGACTTGTTTGCAAAAGTGGAGCCCACCCTGGAGCTCTTGGACTGTGGGCAGGAAGTACCAAGGCTTTCTCCATTCACAGATTTGTCTTTTAAGCAAGAGAAGCAGCCAAAAACCACCCACTCCCCTCTCTTTAGTGCAGATGCTTCTCTGCTGACAATCCCCTAGCTGGCCACTGGAGGTCACTGTTGCTTCAAGATTGCCCAACTGTGAAACAGACCATTAAGGGAACGTCCAGGATACATTACGATTTTTTCCTGTGATCGTCTTATTTATTATTATTATTATTATTAGTAGTAGTAGTAGTAGTAGTAAATTGTGTTTTTAATGTTGGACACCACCCTGTGATCTTTGAATAACGGGGCAGTATATAAACTGAAATAACAACAACAACAACAACAACAATAATAATAATAATATAATAATAATAATAATAATAATAATAATAATAATAATGGCAGCAGCAGCAACAACAATAATCCTTAGGGACCTGCAGGACACTCATTGTGCCTGTGGTCACTCCTTGTGGGGAGACAAGCTTTGTGCCCCAGGCCAGACCATTTGCCCACCTAGCCTTGCTCTGTCAACTCGGATCAGCAGTGGCAGATCTTTGAGTTCTCGGGCAGAGAGAAATCTTCCCCACCCCCTGCTACGTGAGCATTTAAATCTGGAAACGATTGGAATCAGGGACCTTCTAAGAAGGGACGTGGGTGGCGCTGTGGGTTAAACCACAGAGCGTAGGACTTGCTGATCAGAAGATCGGCAGTTCGAATCCCCGCGACGGGGTGAGCTCCCGTTGCTCGGTCCCTGCTCCTGCCAACCTAGCAGTTCGAAAGCACATCAAAGTGCAAGTAGATAAATAGGTACCACTCCGGAGGGAAGGTAAATGGCGTTTCCGTGCGATGCTCTAGTTTGCCAGAAGCGGCTAAGTCAAGCTGGCCACATGACCCGGAAGCTGTACGCCGGCTCCCTCGGCCAATGAAGTGAGATGAACGCCGCAACCCTAGAGTTGGCCACGACTGGACCTAATGGACAGGGGTTCCTTTACCTTAAGAAGAAGAAACAGACCCTCCCCTAAAAGGAGTCCTCTGTCTCCGTTTTTTCACGACTTCAATATATAAATAAAGAAGAGGTGCACCTGAGCACTGGCAAGGGCCTTCACTTTCTTTGCAGATAAAAATATCAATTAAAAAAACAGGGTTAATGGGCCATTTCTGAAACACCAGGGATCCTGCCATACCTTCAGGAGTTCCTTGTCTGCAAACGCCATGATGCCTTCAAATATGATCACATTGGCGCCGTAGAGTGTTTTCTGGAAAGAGAGAGGCACGCCATGAAGACCAGATAAACAAGTAAAACGAAACAAACAGGTGGGTTGCCAGTGCTTGCTGGAAAGGAAAGGAGGGCAAGCCTGGTTCAAATGTGCCAGCCGAATGGACTATATGGGATTGGCAGAAATGACTGGCAGAATCCGAGACCAGGGAGAAGAGACGGTGGAAGAAGATTGGAAGAAATTTAAAGACTATCTACAGGAATATTGTAAAATTAATGAATGTTAGAATGATGTTGGATAGAAATTAAGTGGTTTCCAGCTGTAATGCTTTAAGAATATGGAAGAAGGGTATAAATAGGTAAAAAAAAAAATAATTAAAATGATGTTGGATTGGAAATAAGTGGTATTAGCAACAAAGTTAATAAGAATATGCAAAAATGAATTGATAATGGATGAAAATATTGAGTTATAAAATGTTAAGTTATAGAGATAAGATAAATGAAAGAGGGTAAGGATTTGCTGATTTGATTATTTAAATGGGAGTACAAGAAGGGGAGGTGAGAGGAAGTCAAAGAAACAAGCAAATGAGTTTTAAGTTATGAAAAAGAATTGTTTTTAATTTTTCTTATTTTTTCTGTATGTTTACTTTTATTTTTTTTATTTTTTTATTATGTGTTTTTGTATATTTGTCTTTGTAAAATCTTAATAAATATTTCTTTAAAAAAAAAATGTGCCAGCCGAACACATCTGGCACGCTGCCTGCGGTGTTTGCCCAACGGAGGCTTCCCTACCACCTTGGCCCTCTTCTCCCTCGCAAGAAGCAACAGCCGCCTGGGAACCACTTCTAATCCAAATACAACGAGAAGGGAAAAGGGAAGGAGGGGACAAGGAGCTTCCAAGGGGGAGAGCGGAGGCCATAGAATCATAGAATCATAGAGTTGGAAGAGACCACAAGGGCCATCGAGCCCAACCCCCTGCCAAGCAGGAAACACCATCAGAGCACTCCTGACATATGGTTGTCAAGCCTCTGCTTAAAGACCTCCAAAGGAGGAGACTCCACCACACTCCTTGGCAGCAAATTCCACTGTCGAACAGCTCTTACTGTCAGGAAGTTCTTCCTAATGTTTAGGTGGAATCTTCTTTCTTGTAGTTTGGATCCATTGCTCCGTGTCCGCTTCTCTGGAGCAGCAGAAAACAACCTTTCTCCTTCCTCTATGTGACATCCTTTTATATATTTGAACATGGCTATCATATCACCCCTTAACCTCCTCTTCTCCAGGCTAAACATGCCCAGCTCCCTTAGCCGTTCCTCATAAGGCATCGTTTCCAGGCCTTTGACCATTTTGGTTGCCCTCCTCTGGACACGTTCCAGTTTGTCCGTGTCCTTCTTGAACTGTGGTGCCCAGAACTGGACACAGTACTCCAGGTGAGGTCTGACCAGAGCAGAATACAGTGACACTATTACTTCCCTTGATCTAGATGCTATACTCCTATTGACACAGCCCAGAATTGCATTGGCTTTTTTAGCTGCCGCGTCACACTTTTGGCTCATGTCAAGTTTGTGGTCAACCAAGACTCCTAGATCCTTTTCACATGTACTGCTCTCAAGCCAGGTGTCACCCATCTTGTATTTGTGCCTCTCATTTTTTTTGCCCAAGTGCAATACTTTACATTTCTCCCTGTTAAAATTCATCTTGTTTGTTTTGGCCCAGTTCTCTAATCTGTCAAGGTCGTTTTGAAGTGTGATCCTGTCCTCTGGGGTGTTAGCCACCCCTCCCAGTTTGTGTCATTTGCAAATTTGATCAGGATGCCCTTGAGTCCATCATCCAAGTCGTTGATAAAGATGTTGAATAAGACCGGGCCCAAGACAGAACCCTGTGGCACCCCACTAGTCACTCTTCTCCAGGATGAAGAGGAACCATTGATGAGCACCCTTTGGGTTCGGTCAGTCAACCAGTTACAAATCCACTGAGTGGTAGCATAGTCAAGACCGCATTTTACCAGCTTCTTTACAAGAATATCATGGGGCACCTTGTCAAATGCCTTGCTGAAATCAAGGTAGGCTACATCCACTGCGTTCCCTTCATCTACCAGGCTTGTAATTCTGTCAAAAAACGAGATCAGGTTAGTCTGACATGACTTATTTTTCAGAAATCCATGCTGACTATTGGTGATCACAGCATTCCTTTCTAGGTGCTCACAGACTGTTTGCTTAATGATCTGCTCCAGAATCTTCCCTGGTATTAATGTCAGACTGACTGGGCGGTAATTATTTGGGTCCTCTCTTTTCCCCTTTTTGAAAATAGGGACAACATTTGCCCTCCTCCAGTCTGCCGGGACTTCGCCTGTTCTCCAGGAATTCTCAAAGATGACTGCCAGTGGTTCTGAGATCACATCTGCCAGTTCTTTTAATACTCTTGGATGCAGTTCATCTGGCCCTGGAGACTTGAATACATCTAAACTAGCCAAGTATTCTTGTACTATCTCCTTAGTTATTCTGGGCTGTGTTTCCTCTGCTGAATCATTTGCTCCAAATTCTTCAGGTTGGACATTGTTTTCTTTATCGGAGAAGACTGAGGCAAAGAAGGCATTGAGGAGTTCAGCCCTTTCTGTGTCCCCTGTTTGCATTTCACCATCTTCTCCTCTGAGTGACCCCACTGTTTCTTTGTTCTTCCTTTTGCTACGAACATACCCATAAAAGCCTTTTTTGTTGCTTTTAACCTCTCTAGCAAGCCTGAGTTCATTCTGTGCTTTAGCTTTTCTGACTTGGTGTCTACACGTGCTGGCTATTTGTTTGAATTCCTCTTTGGTGGTTTCCCCCCTTTTCCATTTTTTGTACACATCCTTTTTTAATCTTAACTCAGTAAAAGTTCTTTAGATAGCCACCCTGGCTTCTTTAGGCACCTTCCATGTTTCCGTCTCGTTGGTATTGCCTGAAGTTGTGCTTTTACTATCTCCCTCTGAACAAACTCCCAGCCATCATGAACTCCCTTTCCTTTTAGTATTACTGTCCATGGGATCTCACCCAGCACTTCCCTAAGTTTTATGAAGTCGGCTTTCTTAAAATCAAGAAATTGAGTACTAGTATGCTTGGCTGCTCCTTTCCGCTGTATAATAAACTTCAGAAGAGCATGATCACTCGCGCCTAATGATCCTTCCACTTCTACCCCACTAACCAGGTCATCAACATTGGTTAGGACCAGATCTAAAATGGCTGTTCCTCTTGTTGCTTCTCCCACTTTCTGGACGATGAAGTTGTCTGCAAGGCCAGTGAGGAATCTGTTTGACCTTATGCTCTTGGCTGAGTTTGACATCCAACAAATATCCGGGTAATTGAAGTCCCCCATTACCACTATCTCCCTTCCTTTTGCATGCTTGGCCATCTGTTCCAGGAAGGCATCATCTATGTCCTCCGTTTGGCTTGGGGATCTATAGTAAACTCCCACAATGAGGTCACTGTTATTCTTCTCTCCCTTAATTTTGACCCAAATGCTCTCACTTTGGCTTTGAGGTTCTAAATCTTGGATCTCTTCACAGGTATACACATCCCTGACATATAACGCCACTCCTCCTCCTTTCTTGTCTGGTCTGTTTCTCTGAAATAGATTGTATCCCTCCATTATTACATTCCAATCGTGGGACTTATCCCACCAGGTTTCAGTGATGCCTATTATGTCATATTTAGTTTGCTGTACCAAGAGCTCAAGCTCATCTTGTTTATTTCCCATGCTTTGCGCATTAGTGTACAGACATTGAAGTCCATTAATCATTCCCCCGTGTCTCTTATTTAAGGATTTTTTCCTCCCACCACTAGGTCTGCGTGCTGTTTGCTCCATTTGGTCTATGACATTTGGATGATCATCTTCATCAATTGATAGACTCCTACCTTCAGAAGCACTGTCTCCCTCCCCCACATTAGTCAGTTTAAAGCCCTCCTGATGAGGTTTCTGAGATTTTTGGCAAAAACATTCCTCCCAACCATTGTGAGGTGCAGCCCATCGCTTGCCAGAAGTCCATCTTTAAGAAACTGCAGTCCGTGATCTAAGAATCCAAACCGTTCCTGTTTACACCATTTGCGAAGCCAGTTGTTCACTTCCACTATTTTTCCCTCTCTCCCTGGGCCACGTCGTTCAACTGGGAGGACAGATGAGATGACAATTTGTGCATTTAATTGCTTCAATTTCCTGCCCAGAGCCTCGTAGTCTCTTTTGATCTTCTGGAGGCTATTGCTTGCAGTGTCATTGGTTCCCACATGAACCAAGAGGAAGGGGTATTTGTCAGTGGGTTTTATGATTCCTTACAGTCATTCAGTTACATCTTGGATCTTAGCCCCGGGGAGACAGCACACTTCCCAAGACATCTTGTCAGGCCCACAGATCACTGCTTCTGTTCCCCTCAGTAGGGAATCCCCTATCACCACTACACGCCTCCTCTTAGGTCTGGTCGGGGTTCTTCCGTGAGCTGTCCGTTCCAAGGTCGCCTGCACGTTCGCTCATAAGAAATATTGGATTTTAAACAGGCGTGAAAATGCTTGCAAGCAAGGAGGAGAGAGAAAAGAAGAGGGCGGGAGCGTTCCCATTGGATGACAAACAGATAAACTGCTGTATTTTTTGCTCCATAAGACGCACCTGACCATAAGACGCACCTAGTTTTTAGAGGAGGAAAACAAGAAAAAAAAAATTCTGAACGAAACAGTGGGCGCGTGATTTTTTGGGTGCAGGCTGTAGCCACAGAGATGTGATCTGATGGTGAATTTGGGGTGGCCCAATGCAAAAATCCTGAGGATCCATGTGGATCCATGCTTTGTAACCACGTTTTTGCACCATTGCAGTTCCAGGAAACAATGAATGTGTGATTGTTTTGGTGCAGGCTGTAGCCATGAACATGCTATGTGATCTGATGGTGAATTTGGGGTGAATCTGGGGTGAACCAATGCAAAAATCCTGAGGATCCATGGGCTTTTACCTCCTCCTTCTCAGGCAGCCTCCGCTAGCATCCCTTATCTCTCTTCTGATCCCAACGATCAGCTGTTTCCTTTCAACACTCCCTTCCCTCCTGTTTGCCTTAGTGCCTTTTCCTTAGCTGGAGCAGTTTTTTGCTCCTCCTTTTCTTCTATTTTCTCTCCTTATTGCTTTAGTCTTCCTGTTTCCCCCCCTTTGCAAGTTTGCTGTCTTTACCTCTCCCCTCCCAGGCAGCCTCCTTTATCTCTAGCGTCCCTTATCTCTCTCCCCATTGGCAAACGATCAGCAGCTTTGTTTCAACACCCACTTCCCTCTTTCAAAAAAAAAGAGCATGATCTGTTTTTTGCCCCTGGGCAATTCGGCTCCAGGGACCACACATTTGCTCCATAAGACGCACAGACATTTCCCCTTACTTTTTAGGAAGAAAGATGTGTGCCTTATGGAGCGAAAAATACGGCATATATGCGTTTTAGAAAACTATGAAGGCAGCCCTGTGTAGGGAAATTTTTAATGTTTGATGCTTTACTATGTTTTTATATTCTGCTGGAAGCCACCCAGTGTGGCCGGGGCAACCCAGTAAATAAATAACAAAATTATCACGATCATCATTATTAGGGGAGCTGTCAAAGAGAAGTGGCCTTTGGTGAGATCAGGTTTTATGTAAGGGATGGGGTGAGGCTGTGGTTTCCCTAGATGTCGATGGGCTCTCAACCTTTCCCAGCCCCCAAACCAAACCTGGAACCTCCCCCCAGCCAGAGAAAAGTGTGGAGGAGTCAAGGCACATATGAACATAGGAATATATATTTCTGCAGCGGATGTATGCAAGGATGTAAGCTTTCATCAGAATATGACTCCAGGCTGACCGCCAAAAGAATATGCAATCAAAACGGAATGACCTTCTGTGGCTTTTACAACTTTTCCTTGCAAAGAGCAGGGTGTTATCTCACACGAACAAAGGTGTTCTTGTCCAAACACGCCGAGATCACAAGAGCTGCGCTCCAAATGTAAAGAACATCTAACTTTACCGTATTAGCCCGGATATAAGCCGCACTTTTCTTTCCAAATTCCGACCGTGAAAAGTTAAAAGTGCGGCTTAAATTCGCGACCTTACAAAAATTGGCTTTCTCTTCTTTTTTCAAAATGATTTTTATTTAATTTTACTTTATATTCCACACAATCATCATGACTTCCCTCAACTTCCCCTTCTGGTTCTTTAAATATTTATTCCTCCTGCCTGTTTTACTCTACTTTAATTTTGTAATCTGTTGTATTTACAGAAATATTGCAAAGAAGTGGACTCACCAGCAGGATGTGAGTAAACACTTACAATTAAGAAAACAAAGATAAAAGTTAAGATGCAACAATTGGGGAAATAATAAAATGTAAGGTGTGATTTGGGAAGTATGGCACAAAAATGGCAAGAATGTGATAATATTTAGGTAAAAGATTGCAAAAATTGGCTTCCTCGATATTGCGGCTGAAACAGACATACGGTAAAATGGAATGGGTGTGAGTGCCTGAAGAATTTTAAGGGCTTATATTTGGATATTGTCTTTTTCTCTTCCCACCCCCCTTGAATTTTAAAGGTGCAGCTTATTTGTGGGTGCGGCTTATATTCGGGCCGATACGGTATGCGTCAAACCATAACAGATTATACAGCTACGATTGCATGCTCAGTTGGCTATCAGTCATAGATTGCACCTGGATATCGACTGGTTTAAGTTCTTGCATGCCTGTGTTGAGGAAATATATTATGTTCATCTCTAGACCTTGATTTTATTTGTTTATTGGGAGTCCAAAAGCACCTGGGTGGCCCCATAAGCTCACTATCCCTGCCATCCACCAGAACTTCCCCTTTGCCAAGTTCCCAAGTATGTTTGTGTGTGTATTAATAAATTTAATATTATTATTTTAATAATAAAAAGGGCACAGCTTCTCGCAAATGTTTGCAAGCACCCTCGTCTCATCATCATTATTATAGCCATCTGGCTGGGTTTGCGACATCCGGGAGCCGATTTGTTCGGGAGCCAAGCCATTCAAGTACCAAGGTACCACTGTATTGGGGAAGAAAGACCTGGGAGATGAGGGTTCAAATCCCTGTTGGAGGGCAGGTGGGACAGAAAAGTGTTAATAAATAAATAAAATTCTACAGCTGAGTCGACATACTCCCCACCATCCCAATTTTCACTGCATGCATTGGGAGGGATAAAATGATAAAAATGGTAAGGAAGAAATTTAAGGATTATTTAATTAAATATGTTAAGATAACTTAAATAGAACTACTTGTGAGTAACAGATTGGCCTAGGATTTAAATATGCAAAGTTGTATAACATTATGGATAGAAGTCAATATGAAAAGAAAGAAAGATGTTAATTGAACAAGTAAATTTTATAAGAAAATAGTGTTGGAAAACTGCTACAATGAGCTAAATGGAAACTCAGCTCGGGGGATTTGAGGAAGTCACCTAACAATGATAACAAAAGTGGGATTAAAACAGTTAGGATAAATGTTTGTTTGTTTGTTTGTTTTTTGATATTGTTATGTTTTTCTTGTTTGTTGATATGTTTGTTATAAATTTGGAAAACCAATAATTTTTTTTTGAAAAAAATAAAAATAAACATGGGAAGGAAGGGCATTTTGGCAATTCTTTCAGGGGTGAGCAACTTACCAATAGTGGGGCGGGGAGGCAAGAGTGCCCCCCCAGCTGGGTGGCACCCCCACTTTGATTTCCCAGAATTCCCTCTGAGCAACCATTGGCATCGCTTGCAAGCAAGTTTCATTCCGTCGCCCCAAGGAAGGGGGTAAGACCCCCCCCAAGACCTTAAGCCTCCTCTCCCCCAGGAATTTCGATTCCAAGCGGATGGATGCAAAATACCCCACAATGTATACCATATTTTCCCTCTATAAGACACACTTTTTCCCTCCTAAAAAGTAAGGGGAAATGTGTGTGCGTCTTATGGAGCGAATGCAGGCTGCACAGCTGTCCCAGAAGCCAGAACAGCAAGAGGGATCGCTGTGCAGTGAAAGCAGTGATCCCTCTTGCTGGTCTGACTTCGCTTCGCTGGAGAGGCGCTGTGCAGAGAGGGAGAGCTGTGCAGCGCCCCTTCAGCGAACTGGGAGGAGAAACGGAGCCCCTTCCATTTCTCCTCCCGGTTTGCTGGAGAGGCGCTGTGCAGAGAGGGAGAGAACATTTTTTTTCTTGTTCTCCTCCTCTAAAACTAGGTGTGTCTTATGGTCAGGTGCATCTTATAGAGCGAAAAATACAGTATATAATAACCCTTAAAAGACCACCTGAGGCGTGGCTCACCCATTCTTTCTTGCGGCTGTGGGTAGTGAAGTCGTAGATGGGAATCTTGACGCTTTTGCCTTGCTTGAGTTTCTTGAGGGTGGAGATGATCAGGTCGAAGTCGAAGGCGTCAGGGTGGTCGAAGTTGAAATCGTTGCTGGATGCCTGTTGCTGCTGCTCCTTAGTCAGGACCTGACGGAGAAAGAAAGAGGGGGTCACCCTCCGAAGTGCAGCCATGGGGAGGACAGGCAGGGCAGGGTGGGAAATCAGGGAGCAGGAAAGCCCTTGGAAAAGGAACACTTCTTTTGGTGTGGTTCCGTTATAAGACGGTCTTGAAGGGGGAAGGAATGGGTTTTCTGTGCAGTCAGTCTGAAATGGGACCCAAAATCCTCATTTTTCCTCCTCCAAGGGAGCATTTCTAAAATGCATTAACCTGAGCTCTTGAGTCAATGTATAAACAGAAAGCCAGCTGTATAAACAAGTGCTCAAAGCCCTCTCCTTTATCAGTCCGTGACGGCAATGGATGACCTTGCCAGTTCCAGTGGAGCAGGGATGGCACGTCTGGGTCTTATCTTACATCCTGACCACAAAAAACGCACAGACCTTGTCAGGTCTGACAAGAGGCCCGGGAACGGCGCCAGGAGCGCTCTTAGAGTTGGTGACCTCCTGCCCCAAGATAAGAGTATAGGAACAGGAACAACCTTTTATGGTCAAGAGTACCGGAACAGGAATATCTGTTTATGGGCATGGATGTCAACTTACGTGTATAAGCTGACGTGGTTGGATTCCTGGGGAAGGGGGGAGAGGGTGCCTGGAGGATATATATACTGCATGAAATTTCTCATGTCTTTGGACTTGCTGTGAACTGACCACGCAAGTGCCTTCTGCTATCCGGAGAGCAGAATAAACTCTTTCTCTGAATCAACCTCGGTGTCATTTGACTTCCTTACTACCTCCCGGGAGCAACACAGACCCCACCAGTCAGTAAAGTCTAATAAGGCTACAGTCTAGAAGTGCTTCCTGTTCCCTGAATCTCTACGCTCTCTTTATTATAATAATAATAATAATTTATTATTTATACCCCGCCCATCTGGCTGAGTTTCCCCAGCCACTCTGGGCGGCTCCCAATCAGTGTTAAAAACAGTACAGCGTTACATATTAAAAACTTCCCTGAACAGGGCTGCCTTAAGATGTCTTCTGAATGTCAGGTAATTATTTATCTCTTTGACATCTGATGGGAGGGCGTTCCACAGGGCGGGCGCCACTACCGAGAAGGCCCTCTGTCTGGTTCCCTGTAGCCTCACTTCTCGCAATGAGGGAACGGCCAGAAGGCCCTCAGCGCTGGATCTCAGTGTCCGGGCTGAACGATGGGGTCACTCAGAGGAGAAGATGGTGAAATGCAAACAGGGGACACAGAAAGGGCTGAACTCCTCAATGCCTTCTTTGCCTCAGTCTTCTCCGATAAAGAAAACAATGCCCGACCTGAAGAATTTGGAGCAAATGATTCAGCAGAGGAAACACAGCCCAGAATAACTAAGGAGATAGTACAAGAATACTTGGCTAGTTTAGATGTATTCAAGTCTCCAGGGCCAGATGAACTGCATCCAAGAGTATTAAAAGAACTGGCAGATGTGATCTCAGAACCACTGGCAGTCATCTTTGAGAATTCCTGGAGAACAGGCGAAGTCCCGGCAGACTGGAGGAGGGCAAATGTTGTCCCTATTTTCAAAAAGGGGAAAAGAGAGGACCCAAATAATTACCGCCCAGTCAGTCTGACATCAATACCAGGGAAGATTCTGGAGCAGATCATTAAGCAAACAGTCTGTGAGCACCTAGAAAGGAATGCTGTGATCATCAATAGTCAGCATGGATTTCTGAAAAATAAGTCATGTCAGACTAACCTGATCTCGTTTTTTGACAGAATTACAAGCCTGGTAGATGAAGGGAACGCAGTGGATGTAGCCTACCTTGATTTCAGCAAGGCATTTGACAAGGTGCCCCATTATATTCTTGTAAAGAAGCTGGTAAAATGCGGTCTTGACTATGCTACCACTCAGTGGATTTGTAACTGGCTGACTGACCGAACCCAAAGGGTGCTCATCAATGGTTCCTCTTCATCCTGGAGAAGAGTGACTAGTGGGGTGCCACAGGGTTCTGTCTTGGGCCCGGTCTTATTCAACATCTTTATCAACGACTTGGATGATGGACTCAAGGACATCCTGATCAAATTTGCAGATGACACCAAACTGGGAGGGGTGGCTAACACCCCAGAGAACAGGATCACACTTCAAAACGACCTTGACAGATTAGAGAACTAGGCCAAAACAAACAAGATGAATTTTAACAGGGAGAAATGTAAAGTATTGCACTTGGGCAAAAAAAAATGAGAGGCACAAATACAAGATGGGTGACACCTGGCTTGAGAGCACTACATGTGAAAAGGATCTAGGAGTCTTGGTTGACCACAAACCTGACATGAGCCAACAGTGTGACGCGGCAGCTAAAAAAGCCAATGCAATTCTGGGCTGCATCAATAGGAGTATAGCATCTAGATCAAGGGAAGTAATAGTGCCACTGTATTCTGCTCTGGTCAGACCTCACCTGGAGTACTGTGTCCAGTTCTGGGCACCACACTTCAAGAAGGACACTGACAAACTGGAACGTGTCCAGAGGAGGACAACCAAAATGGTCAAAGGCCTGGAAACGATGCCTTATGAGGAACGGCTAAGGGAGCTGGGCATGTTTAGCCTGGAGAAGAGGAGGTTAAGGGGTGAAATGATAGCCATGTTCAAATATATAAAAGGATGTCACATAGAGGAGGGAGAAAGGTTGTTTTCTGCTGCTCCAGAGAAGCGGACACGGAGCAATGGATCCAAACTACAAGAAAGAAGATTCCACCTAAACATTAGGAAGAACTTCCTGACAGTAAGAGCTGTTCGACAGTGGAATTTGCTGCCAAGGAGTGTGGTGGAGTCTCCTTCTTTGGAGGTCTTTAAGCAGAGGCTTGACAACCATATGTCAGGAGTGCTCTGATGGTGTTTCCTGCTTGGCAGGGGGTTGGACTCGATGGCCCTTGTGGTCTCTTCCAACTCTATGATTCTATGATTCTATGATTCTATGATGGGGGTGGAGACGCTCCTTCAGGTATACTGGACCGAGGCCGTTTAGGGCTTTAAAGGTCAACACCAACACTTTGAATCGTGCTCGGAAACGTACTGGGAGCCAGTGCAGATCTCTCAGAACCGGTGTTATGTGGTCCCGGCGGCCACTCCCAGTCACCAGTATAGCTGCCGCATTCTGGATTAATTGCAGTTTCCGGGTCACCTTCAAAGGTAGCCCCACGTAGAGCGCGTTGCAGTAGTCCAAGCGTGAGATAACTAGAGCATGCACCACTCTGGCGAGACAGTTCGCGGGCAGGTAGGGTCTCAGCCTGCGTACCAGGTGGAGCTGGTAGACAGCTGCCCTGGACACAGAGTTAACCTGCGCCTCTATGGACAGCTGTGAGTCCAAAATGACTCCCAGGCTGCGCACCTGGTCCTTCAGGGGCACAGTTACCCCATTCAAGACCAGGGAATCCCCCACACCAACCCACTCCCTGTCCCCCAAAAACAGTACTTCTGTCTTGTCAGGATTCAACCTCAATCTGTTAAGAAATCAGAAGCATTTTTACTCGGCATCGTAGGAGATGATATTAACAGACAGGACTGTGAGTTGTTTTTATATGCAATGCTGGCAGCAAGAATATTACTGGCACAAAAATGGAAGCAAGAAGAATTACCGACGAAAGAAGAATGGCGGATGAAATTGATGGACTATGCAGAACTAGATAAATTAACAGGAAGGATTTGAAACCTGTGGGACCAGAGATTCTTAGAAGGCCGGAATAAATATATGAACTATTTGAAAAGTAATAGTAATGAACAGATTACGCTAGTAGGACTGCAAGAAGTTTTGTAAGGAGGACTATTTGAAATATTTGAAAGACTATGAGAATTATTAGTTAATGATAATTAAGAGCAATAGAGAAATTAAGAAAAGCAGAATAAGTGATAAAGAACAGAAAATCATCAGAGGTGTTGAAGTCTAAAACATTGTATAAGATAAGAAGTTATGCTATATGACTGTTGGAAATGATATGTTTAAAAAATCAATATATATATAACAGTATTACAAAGAGAGCGTAGATATATATATATATATATATATATATATATATATATACACACACGCTCTCTTTGTAATACTGTTATGAGTTTGGGGTGGGCAAATAGGCTGTATGCAGACCCCCTTCTAACCCCTGGATCCAGCAAGGGTTAAAATAGAAGCCAGGCTAGCTTCCTGGGTTGAGGTGACAGCCTGGGTGATGAGCCATTAAAGGGAACAAAGGAAAGAGGATCTGTGAGAGATTGCAAATTCCAGGGGTGCAGGGCCTCCCTCAACTGGCTGCAAGTTAGAAAAAGGCAAAAGCAAGAGTCGGGAGTTGGCAATGATGCCACCTAGAAGTAAAGCAATGAGCCAGAGAGAGAGTCGGAGCAACTTTCGAGAGCAACGTTTTATTCCTGTTCAAATCCAAGGCTGTGGCTGTGAGAGAAACAGGACCCTCTTGAGGGGGTTCATGCTGTGAAGCCCTCCATCTTGACTCAGGCATCTCTCACTCACAGGTTTCCCTCCTCTGGAAAACATGTGTCCCACTTCTAACACCAGTGTTGCACACAACCCCATTTGAGTGGTGTGAGATTCCAAGGGTTCCAGGCACTTACCCAGGGTTTGTGTTTTCTTTTGAGAATGAGCACGTTTCCGAGCACAATTCAAAGTATTGGTGCTGACCTTTAAAGCCCTAAACGGCCTCGGTCCACTATACCTGAAGGAGCGTTATTGGCAGTGCTTAGCAAGGAGCCGTGGCTGAACTTGACACCGGAGGTTGGGCAGGGCGGAACCAATAAGAGCCTGTCGGATCAGGGTCAGGGCCCATCTGGTCCAGGATCCTGCTCTCACAGTGTCCAGCCAGATGCCTCTGGGAATCCTGTCCAGGGATCGGAGCACAGGACCGACTCTCCCCTCCTTTGGTTTCCAGCAACTGGGTTTCAGAATATTGCTGCCTCCGACTGTGGGGTCAGGGCACTGGCACCCTTTGGGACGAGGGGCGGGATATAAATTACCGTATTTTTCACTCTATATATCGGTGCGCACCGATCCCTCTTGCTCTTCTGGCTTCAGCGATAGCTGTGCAGCCTGCATATGCTCCATAAGACGCACACACATTTCCCCTTACTTTTTAGGAGGAGGAAAGTGTGTCTTATAGAGCAAAAAATACGGTAGATAGATAGATGGATGACAGAGAGATAACAAGACTGGTGACTGGGAGCGGCCACCAAGACCACATAACACCGGTCTTGAAAGACCTACACTGGCTCCCAGTACGTTTCCGAGCACAATTCTAAGTGTTGGTGCTGACCTTGAAAGCCCTAAACGGCCTTGGTCCAGTATACCTGAAGGAGCGTCTCCACCCCCATCGTTCTGCCCGGACACTGAGGTCTAGCGCTGAGGGCCTTCTGGCAGTTCCCTCACTGCGAGAAGCCAAGTTACAGGGAACCAGGCAGAGGGCCTTCTCGGTAATGGCACCCGCCCTGTGGAACACCCTCCCACCAAGATGTCAAAGAGAAAAACAACTACCAGACTTTTAGAAGACATCTGAAGGCAGCCCTGTTTGGGGAAGCTTTTAATG
The DNA here is from genome assembly GCF_964270895.1 of Podarcis filfolensis. Classification (NCBI taxonomy): domain Eukaryota; kingdom Metazoa; phylum Chordata; class Lepidosauria; order Squamata; family Lacertidae; genus Podarcis; species Podarcis filfolensis. Next base: position 93,580,685 of record NC_139609.1, on the reverse strand, counting down.
TTTAATAGGTTATTGTATTTTAGTGTTCTGTTGGACGCCGCCCAGAGTGGCTGGGGAAACCCAGCCAGATGGGCGGGGTATAAATAAATAAATAAATAATAATAATAATAATAATAATAATAATAATAATAATAATAATAATAAATATTACGAGGAACACAGGAGACTGTGGCGTCCTTATGATATATGGCTTATTTACACACACATATATAACCTGAGCCTGCAGTGGAGGGGCTCACAGTATTAACCCCTCGAAAGGGTCTTGTTTCTCTCTTGGATTCAAAGAGAAATCAAGTGTTGCTCTCAAATGGTGCCCTGACTCTCCTGCTCGCTGCTTTACTTCTAGGTCACATCACTGTCAATTCTCAACACTCGCCTTGGTCTTTTTCTAACTACCAGTCTGTTGACGGATTGGGGCTTCCCACCCATTGCCCATCTCACACACAGCCCCTTCCCTTTAACGGCCCATCGCCCAGGCAGTTGCCTCAACCCAGGAAGCCAGACGGGCTTCTATTGCTGGATCCCAGGGTAAGAAGGCTCTCTGCATAAAAGCCTGCTTCCCCCTCACCCCAAACCCATAACAATACCACTGAGAAAGAGGGAGGAAAGACCGAGGGTAGGAGTTTTCCTCTCCCAAGGATCACAGAATTGTAGAGTTGGAAGGGACCCCAACGATCATCTAGTCCAACCCGCTACAATGCAGGAATCTCAACTCAAGCATCCATGGCATATGACCATCCAACCTCTGCTTAAAAACCTCAAAAAAAGGAGAGTCTACTGGATTCACGAGCTGGATCTGATCTTCAGGTCACAGGTTCACCACCTTAGAGGCCTAACAGAAATGTTTCTATCAGAAAACAGTATTGATGGAAGAGAAAACTAAACGCATAGAGGGTTGTCTTACACCGATTCAGCCCATTGGTCCATCTAGCCTAGTAGTGCTCACTCTGGCCAACAGCAGCTCTCCAGAGTCTCAAGGCTCAGAACGCTCATTCCCATTGCTTGCTACCCAATTCTTGCTTAATGGGATTCGAACCCGTGACCTTCTGCGTGCCAAGCACCCGCCCTCCCACTGAGCTGCTGAAGATGGAACAATAAAAGCGGCAAATGAGCTGCGCGTTCTGTTAAACAAACGGACCAGCTGTGATGACAAGATATGGGAGGATCTGATCGAAGACACGGAAAGATAACTTCAGAAGCAAAGATCAGCTAATTAAACTGTGTGGGCTTTGGAAGATAAAGCCTGACAGCTTTGCAGAAAATTGGGCGACCTCTTAATTAGCCGCGCAGGCAGGAAGAAACTGAGGTGGGTCCATTGTCGAGGCTGAAATCCCGGGACAGATCATAGTCCTGGAAGCCTTCTTACCAAAATAGGTGGTGATGGTTTAATGTATTCATTCATTACATTTACCGTATTTTTCGCTCCATGAGATGCACTTTTTTCCTCCTAAAAAAATATGGGGAAATGTCTGTGCGTCTTATGGAGCGAATGTGTGGTCGATCGCTGGCTCCCTTTCCAGCCCCGGCCCCTTGCCTCTCCTGGGCAAGGGGAGTGTGATGGCCTGGGATTCGGACTTGGATGCTGAACCTGAGGAATCCCAGCCTGCACAGGAGTCTGAGCCGGGTGAGCCGGGACTGGGGCATGAGCCTGACAAACTGGAACGTGTCCAGAGGAGGGCAACCAAAATGGTCAAAGGCCTGGAAACGATGCCTTATGAGGAATGGCTAAGGGAGCTGGGCATGTTTAGCCTGGAGAAGAGGAGGTTAAGGGGTGATATGATAGCCATGTTCAAATATATAAAAGGATGTCACATAGAGGAGGGAGAAAGGTTGTTTTCTGCTGCTCCAGAGAAGCGGACACGGAGCAATGGATCCAAACTACAAGAAAGAAGATTCCACCTAAACATTAGGAAGAACTTCCTGACAGTAAGAGCTGTTCGACAGTGGAATTTGCTGCCAAGGAGTGTGGTGGAGTCTCCTTCTTTGGAGGTCTTTAAGCAGAGGCTTGACAACCATATGTCAGGAGTGCTCTGATGGTGTTTCCTGCTTGGCAGGGGGTTGGACTCGATGGCCCTTGTGGTCTCTTCCAACTCTATGATTCTATGATTCTATGAAGGGTCCTCACCTGTGTTGGATCCTCAGGTGCAGGCACCAGCTGAGTCTGCTCTGGCTCCTGAGGTGATGGAGGACCCATTGCCTGCAGGTGCTCCACTCTCAGCCCTGTCAGGGGAAGCTGAGGTTGCCTCTGGGTCTGGTAGCCCTTCAGCCTCTCCTGAGCTGCAGAGGCTCAGGGCAGAAAGGCGGAGGGAACTAAGTTCCCGCAGGAGAAGTGCTCGCCTCCAGGCCAGGAGAGGCGAGTCACCTGTGGACCGGGGCCACCCTATGCCTCGGGGCAGATAAAAGCCAGCCAGCCCAGTCCCAGGTTGTGGGAGCAACATTGTTGGTAGCCTGTTCCTGCCTGCACCCTGTCCTGCTCTTCTGCCAGAGTTCTTGACCCCACCCGACTCCCTGCCTTGGACCCAGCTACAGCTTTGACGGACAGCCTCCATACCGCACCATCGACCTCGGACTGGACTCGGACCTCGCCTCTCGGTTAGCCCCCAGGACCAGCACAGTGAGCCTTCATCCCCTGCCTGGGAGAGGCTGCGCGTGGCTAAGGCTCCCCCAAGAGCCACACTCCCTTTAAAGAGCACGCAGAGTGTGTGTGCAGCTCTTGGGGGCTTTTCCCCAGGGAGGGAGAAGGGACTGATGAGCTGCCCTTCTCCCTCCTCGGGGAAAAGCCCCCAAGAGCTGCACACACGCTCCATGCGGCTCTTTAAAGGCAGCGCTGAGCAGAGCCTCCCGCCTGCATTCGCTCCATAAGACGCACACACATTTCCCCTTACTTTTTAGGAGGGGGAAAGTGCGTCTTATAGGGCGAAAAAATACAGTATATACAGCCAGGGAACTTCTTCCAGCTGAAGAGAAAAGGCATGAAACAAATGTCTCTGAATAGACAAATAGGATGCCCTGCTCTAACACTTTTACCTCGCTCCCTTTCCTAAAAGAAGAAAATTAAACTGAAATGTAGGTTGTGATGCTGAGCTCTGCCTCTCTCACCTTGTAGAAGGAGTCCATGGAAAGGAGAACGACCCAGGGCACGTCCAAGGCCTCGATTATCATTCTGGCCACGGTGGTCTTCCCCGAGGCGCTGCCTCCGCCGAGACCTGGGTCGGGGTGCAGGAAGATGTAAAGGAATCAGCTTAGTTTCAGTTTCGTCTGTTTATTAAAAACATATTTTTGTCAACCTTCCTTTATCCTGACAGATCCCAGGGCAGATTAGGAAGCATATTTTTATTTATTATTTTATTGATTAAATTTGCATACTGCTCTTCATTTTTTTGCAGAAAGCAAGCACAGGGGGATGCTTGTGCAGTTAAAGCTGCAAAGAGTTAAGGCTGCAGCCTTCGCTTCTTTTATCGCTTTTTGTATATAATTTTATTATGTTTTCTGTTTTACAATTTAACATTTTACATCCTTAAGATATCAATGGTTTCCCTTCTGCTCTTTCCATGGTTCATTTTACACATCATAAACCCCTGCACATTTTACAAAAAAAACCTATACTATTCAGTATCCCATTATTACATCCATCAAAACTTATTTACACTGTTGAATTTATCTTAATGCTGCCAACGTTTTCAGCTGTACACAATTATTTCCCATATATTCAGTCAACATTTTCCCATCCTCTTTAAACGCATGTTCTTCTTGTTCTCTTATTCTATATGTTAAGTCTGCGAATTGTGCACATTCTGTCAACTTAAGTTGCCATTCTCCTTTGGTTGGGACTTGGCTCGTTTTCCATTTTGGGCCTAACGAAACATGGGCCACAGCAGTGGCATACATAAAAAACCTTTTTTGACACCTGAGAATTTCAGTCTGAATTATCCCCAATAGAAAGGACTCTGTTTTTGGGGGGAACGTACTTTTAAACACCCCCCAATGTATCATTTCCCAATACTCTTTCACCCTTTTACAAGTCCACCACATGTGAAAGAACATTCCCTCCACCTCTGGGTGCAGACTTTGTTTCAATCTTGTGTTTACTGACGGCTCAGTCCTGGGAGCCTATGCCCCCACCCCTGCTCCCCGAATATTGCCAGCATATTGAGGAAGCAACTTGCTTATCTGAATCTCTCTCTGGTCCCAGTTCTTGGACTATATCAACAGTCAATAAGTTAAAGAAAACCGGAATGCATTGCTGGTTGTTTAAGAGCAATGTGTTGAGTTGTACTTGCGACATTTTATTTTTGCAATGAGTTTAAGACAGTTTGCAGTAAACTTGGGAACACTTTCTTGCAGTGGAAAGCTCATTTCACATAACTCTAGCAGATGTGACCTCTGAAGGCAGCACTGAATTGCCTCTTTCTTCTATGCTGGTTAAACATCTGGCTAACATCTGATAACGATCCTCTCCTCAGCGAAGTTTCGTTAGACCCCTTTCTTTCCCCAGGGCCACAACAGTTTAATAAGAAGGTACAGCAACTCGGGCTGTTAGTAGAACTTTTGCAATCGATGTCCTTACCATCTGCCAAGGCTATAATAAAAACTAGGTTGTGGGATATTGAACGCCAAGAACTAACAGTAGCAGCAGAGAAAACATGTTCCCCTCTTTATTTTCAACTTTCTTGGGCACATGACACTAACCATAATTACCTTGAATTTCTGCTGAACCCTCAAGAAAGAAGGGCATTTTCGCTGGCCAAGTTTGATTCAAGCCCATCAAACCTCCTTTGGGGAAGGTTCTCAGGCAGGGTGGAAGGAGAAAGAACTTGCCCATGTGAAGACCACCTGGTGGAAACCCTCACACATATGGTCTCAGTTGTAAACTATATGCTGATCTCTGTCAGCAAGTTCTAGATCAACTCTGTATCCCCAAATGGAAACCAGTCAGAGGTCATACATTTTCTATTACTGGGGAATGATCAGGAGCTCACCAAGTTAGTGGCTAAATATCTCTATTTGGTTTGTTGTCGTCGAAATACACTGCAGACGTCTGATCTCCCTGGAGACCTGGAGATGTGACGATAGACTGCTCTGCTCCTTTCTTTTAGCAAATGTTTGTGCCACTGGGGAAGTGGTAATTCTGTATTGATTTGTTTTGGGTGTATGTATGTGATACAAATATAAGGGAAACGAGTGGCGCTGTGGGTTAAACCACAGAGCCTAGGGCTTGCCAATCAGAAGGTCAGCAGTTCGAATCCCTGCGACGGGGTGAGCTCTCGTTGCTCGGTCCCTGCTCCTGCCAACCTAGCAGTTCGAAAACACGTCAAGTGCAAGTAGATAAATAGGTACTGCTCCAGCAGGAAGGTAAATGGTGTTTGCGTGCGCTGCTCTGGTTCGCCAGAAGTGACTTAGTCATGCTGGCCACATGACCTGGAAGCTGTATGCCGGCTCCCTCGGCCAATAAAGCGAGATGAGCGCCGCAACCCAGAGTCGGTCACAACTGGACCTAATGGTCAGGGGTCCCTTTACCTTTTACCTTTATGTGATGCAAATAAAAGGTTTGATTATGATGATGAACTGCCTCTCCGTCTTATTCCCAAAACACGACCAGCCCTCAGTCCCAGAGTGAGGTGTCTTACCAATGACAAAGGCCTCCTTCGACTGCGCACCATGCTCGTTGTACCAGGGGGGCCGGCCGGCTGTGTAGATCGTCCTCTTGCTCGTCCGAAGCAGGGGCGGCTCAGACTTGCACTGGCTGGTGGTCCGTTTCCGCGGCGACCTCGTGGAACCCACTGCGGGGAGCAGCCTGTCCAGCGATTCGGCGCTGCTGTTGCTAAGGAGACAAGGAGAGGGAGAAGTCTGGGCCTCCATCAGCCGATGAGGTGGGAAACCTACCTCACAGGGTTGGTGTGAGGGATTAAAGGAGGAGGGAAGGAGATAACCACGCATGCCGCCTCAAGCTCCTTAGCAGAAAAAGGCAGGGATGTAAAAGGTGTAAGGTGTAAAGAGCAGAGGGCCTTCTCGGTAGTGGCACCCGCCCTGTGGAACACCCTCCCACCAGATGTCAAAGAGAAGAACAACTACCAGAATTTTTGAAGACCTCTGAAGGCAGCCCTGTTTAGGGAAGCTTTTAATGTTTAACAGACCACAGGAAGCTGTGCCTGGAGGAAGAAATGAGTGGAGAGACTCCATCAGGCAAGGCCTCCTTCCACCTGCCTTGCCCCACTCTCTGCTTCTCAATATGTATTGTATTGTTTTATGTACTGTGGCTTGCCCTTGTTTTATTGATTATAGTTTAGAAATTATTGTAACTGCTGAGTGGATTTCTGTTTAACTTTTATATGTTGATATTATTATTTTATACTTTTCTAATGATGAATGTTACTTTTTTGATGTAGGCTGCCTATTTTAAAGTTATGTTTTATTATCACATTTTTGTATTGCATTAGATTGTTATAAGGTGTACATTTTTTGTTTCTTCAGCTTGTAAACCGCCTAGAGTATTGTAAGATAGAAAGGCGGTATACAAATTAAAAAGGATGATGATGATGATGATGTATTTTAATACTCTGTTGGAAGCTGCCCAGAGTGGCTGGGGAAACCCAGCCAGATGGGCCGTGTATAAATAATAAATTCTATTCTATTCTAAATGTAATGAAACAAACAAATTTGAGCCTGTGCAGGTAACAGGGTAGCTTTAACAGTAGGGAGTGCCATTTTAAGCGGCAAAATAATTTTTTTGCTAATTTCTTCAGAGAGTTTTTTTTTTTAAAAAAAATAAAGTTTTTGGGTGTGAGGAATTAAAACCTGCTATTATTTTTGTGTCTGGACAACATTTAGATTGGTAAGTCTACATCTCATGAAGCACAAAAGCTGTTTCAGCAAGCCAAAGAATTTCAGTTTTGCCTTCTGAGAACGTCAGGGGATGCTAAATAATAATAATATTAACAGATAATATAATACTCTGATTGCAAGTACTTGGCAATCAGTTTTAAAGATTTCCATGCAACTTTACACACGTTTTACTTTTACCAAGCAAACCGAAATTATATTAATTTAATCAAAATTATCTTTTGAATTCCTGAGCCATGTTACAACTTTGTTTGTTTGCTTTTGGAATTTGAAAGTTTAAAAAAGTGAACATGCCCCACTGTAACAGATACCCGTAAATTGCCCTGTGACCCTCAAATGATGGGCAGTAGAATTAACAACCTGATCTCCTCAGTGGGGAAAGAACGACTATTAAACTATTTGTGGCCTGGACTGCTTCAGGTGAGGGGCTCAAATCATCTAACATGTCAGCCCCAGTGCTACAATTCCCAGTGGTTTCACCATTCATCCCTTTTCACAGGGAACTCTGGGAATTGTAGCTCTGGGGAGGGGACTGGGGAATCTCCTGACACCTCTCAGCACACTGAACAAACTACAGCTCCCAGCATTCTTGGGTGGCCATGGGGAAGCCATGACGGTTTAAAGCGGTATCATAACGCTTTAAACATACGGTGCGGATGAAATTTAAAAAATTCTGGGAAATGATATATAATGAGTTGAAGATGATGTTCAAAATAACATTTACAAAAAAAAAACCAGAGGCATTTTTGTTAGGGATTGTAGGACAAGACCTGCCAAGGAAAAGGAAGAATTTATTTATATATGCAACAACAGCAGCAAGAGTCTTGATTGCACAAGGATGGAAGAATGAGGAATGACAAAAGAACAGTGGCAAGAGAAATGAATGATGTTATGCACTGAGTTGAATAGGATCCAAAATGCAGCAGTCTGATTGGTCCTAGAACAATAGGATTCAGAATGCAGCAGTCTGATTTGTCCTAGAACAATGCAGCAGTATGATTGGTCCGCAGGAGCCCCCCAATCCAGCTCCAGGTGGAAGTGAATCCACAACCTGATTGGCCTACAGGAGAATCCCGGAATTAGCCAATCACATGCAGCCCATTGTGTAAATAATGTATATAAAGCAGATATTGTGGGGGAACTTCCATTCCTCCTCATCACTATGAGCTGAATAAAGAGCATGAAATCCACTCTCGACTCCGAGTATATTTCAAATGAACTATGCAGAACTGGCGAAACTGACATGCAAACTATGAGACAAGGACAACTGTGACTTTAAAGAAGAATGGGAACCTTTCACAAACTATTTAAAAAGACAACGAAATGTACTGGACTCCTTGGCAGGTTGTGAATAAACATACACAAATTTATTGAGGGTAAACATAGTAGATAGATAATATAAGGATGTATAAAATTTTATAATAGGCAGAAGTTAAAACTGGTTGAGAAATCAGAGAAAGGAGGTGAGGGAAGTCGTAGGCATTTGTTGGGGAGGTGGTAGGGAAAAATGGGGGGGGGGGAAATGATGATTTGTTTGAATAGTTTGTTATGTGAAAACTGGTAATAATTTAAAAATAAAATACGGTGCGGATGCTACCTTGGGGGCCAGAGAAAGCCCCTGTTCTTCTGCCACAAAGGCTCTTGCAGCTTGTATTTCGAACCCTGCCCTCTGGCCAGCAGCCGAGGAGGCAGAGAGGGACACAAACGGCGTGTTTGGCACCGACGTGACCGTCGCAGCCGGACAGCGGCGCTGCAGTGAAGCATTGCAGGCCACCGTCTCTCTGATATTTATACGATACGAAGCACTTGGCAAAGGTCAGCGAAGCAGGCTCTCTCTCTCAGCCATCAATCCCTGCGCGGTTTTGGGAGCAGGGCAGATAAACTTCCTCCAAGAGCTCTTTCGCGGTTGGCAAACACATGGCAGGCACGCAGCCGCCCCTCTCCACCCCCAATGGACCCAGGCCAGCGGGATAAGCTGCTTGGAGCAAAACAGCAGCTCATTGAGCCGGGGACAGGACAGGACAGGTTATTTATAGTTGATCTTTTCCCCTCGGCCGGCCTCTCTCTGCTCCGCCTCCCATTTTCCACCCTGGGCTCACATCCTCTTGCCAATGCACTGATGGCGACAGCAGCACTGCAAAAGCGGGACTTTATAAGAGTGCCCTGCAATTGAAAGCAGAGAGGGGGGACCCCTCCCCTTTGCATACAGGTAAGGAGATCCAAACCCCCCCCCCACCCAGTAACTGCGGGGAAAGTTTCTCCCCTTTCCAGGATTATCTGGGAGTCAAAAACGTGGTCTCCAAGTCCAGGCTGAATATTGAAGAAAAGAGGTGGTTGTGATTGTGTTCCTAAACCTGGGGTTGTTTTAGGGTGAACTCCTTTTCGAAACTTGAACTGGCCCCGCACCTGTGCATTTAACAGCAGCCTGCCGGGTGGAAATTGCACAGGTGAAGCTTTTGTCTTCTTGACAAGAGAAGCTTCACCTGTTTGGTTTCCACATGCCAGGCTGCTGTGAAAAGGCAGAGGAGCAGTAGGATAAAAAGATAGAGAGGGGAAGTCTTCTCTCTAGAATGGCTTCAACCCTACTTATCCTCGTCTGCAGATTCAGGATTTAAAAAGAAGGAAGTTCTCCCAGCCGCGGGCCACGATCCTATCCCGGTCACAGGACCGTAGGATTTGAAATAATAATAATAATAATAATAATAATAATAATAATAATAATAATAAATTTTATTTCTATCCTGCCCTCAGAGCGGCTAACAACAATAAAAGTAACACAGCATTCTAAAACCAATTCATTCTAAAATCAATTCAAAATCAAATTACTGGCAACCATTGGGCTAGAGTTCTATGAGGATTACCGAAGGAGGGGGTCAGGCTGTGCCTTGGCCAAAGGCCTGGTGGAACAGCTCCATCTTGCAGGCCCTGCGGAAAGTTGTCAAGTCCCGCAGGGCCCTAGTCTCTTGTGACAGAGCGTTCCACTAGATTGGGGCCATGGCCGAAAATGCCCTGGCCCTGGTTGAGGCCAGCCTAACCTCCCTGTGGCCCGGGATCACCAAGATGTTTTTATTTGAAGATCGTAAGGTCCTCTGTGGGACATACCAGGAGAGGCGGTCCCGTAGGTACGAGGGTCCTAGGCCGTATAGGGCTTTAAAGGTTAAAACCAGCGCCTTGAACCTGATCCTGTACTCCACCGGGAGCCAGTGAAGCTGGTATAGCACTGGGTGAATGTGATCCCGCGGCGAGGACCCCGTAAGGAGTCTCGCCGCGGCATTCTGCACCTGCTGGAGTTTCTGGATCAGTCTCAAGGGCAGCCCCACGTAGAGTGAGTGGAACTTTCACTACACTGGTACAAGAAAATCACCCATGGTTTCCAACGATGACAGGGGGGGTGTCGGCCACTTTTGCTGCCGTTTTCTCCCCCCTGGGCTGATCACATACAGGACACAGGAATGTAAGAAGAGCCTGTGGATCCGGCTAACGGCCCACCTTGTCCAGCACCCTGTTCTCACAGTGGCTGACCATGGAGAGAAACCCCCAAGCACAATAGCCACCCTCTCCCCTCCGGCGGTTTCCAGAAAGTGTTCTTCACAAGCATCGCTGCCTCCAACTGTAGGGGCAGGGCAGGGTCAACATGTCAAGCAGCCATTGGTGGCTCTCTCCTCCATGAATTTGCAGTCCCACCACATGGACATGGAAGCAGCGTCTGTCTCCTCCTCAGACATAATTGGTGCATAGGACAGCTCTGCCTATTACATTAAGGACAGGTCATGTGTCTGGGTTTCAAAGTTGCATAGGGAGTACCAAGGGAAGCTAAAGCAGTCACGAACTTCCCTCCCCACTTCTTATCTGGTTGCTCAGGTTTTGCAAAGCTGGCCAACCATCTTGCAAAGTGCTCCCCCTTGCCTTTGATCTAGGAAACTCAACACCTGGAGAGCTCCTTGTAAGAGTTCCCTGGGCTCCACAATGAAGTTACTATTACAGGGTACCTCTGGTTGCGAACGGGATCCGTTCCAGAGGCCCGTTCGCAACCTGAAAAGAACGCAACCCGCATCTGCGTGTCTGTGCACGCGCGGGTCACGATTTGCCGTTTCTGCGCATGCGCGTGACATCATTTTGCGTTTCTGCGCATGCGCAAGCGGCGAAACTCAGAAGTAACCTTTTCCGGTACTTCCAGGTCGCCGCGGGACACAACTTGAAAACAATCAACCTGAAGCAAACGTAACGTGAGGTATGACTGTATTATCATTATGCATACAGTACTCGGCATTTGGCTTATTCCAGGGCTGCTGAGAAGCGAGCTGAAATATTCCAGAGAAGATGCCTCTTGGAAAGATTTTCACGCTCCCTTGAGAGAAGAGCATATGCCTGGAATGGGGGCTTCATATAGAATTGTAGAGTGGGAAGCGACCCACAAGGGCCATCTAGTCCAACCCCCTCCAATGCCAGAATCTCAGCTAAAGCATCCATGACAGATGTCCATCCAACCTCCAAGGAAGGACAGAACCTTCTGAGGGAGACCGTTCGACTGTCAAACAGCTCTTACTATCAGAAAGTTCTTCCTGATGTTTAGTACGTTTCCGAGCACAATTCAAAGTGTTGGTGCTGACCTTTAAAGCCCTAAATGGCCTCGGCCCAGTATACCTGAAGGAGCGTCTCCACCCCCATCGTTCTGCCTGGACACTGAGGTCCACCGCCGAGGGCCTTCTGGCGGTTCCCTCATTGCAAGAAGCCAAGTTACAGGGAACCAGGCAGAGGGCCTTCTCGGTAGTGGCGCCCGCCCTGTGGAACGCCCTCCCACCAGATGTCAAAGAGAACAACAACTACCAGACTTTTAGAAGACATCTGAGGGCAGCCCTGTTTAGGGAAGCTTTTAATGTTTGATGCATTACTGTATTTTAATATTTTGTTGGAAGCCACCCAGAGTGGCTGGGGGGAAGCCCAACCAGATGGTCAGGGTATAAATAATAAATTATTAATTATTATTATTATTATTATTATTGTTGTTGTTGTTGTTGTTGTTATTATTTAGTTGGAATCTCCTTTCTTGTGACTTGAAGCCATTGGTTTGAGTCCTACCCTCCAGAGCAGGAGAGAACAAGCTTGCTCCATCTTCTGTGTGACAGCCCTTCAGATATTTGAAGATGGATACATGCAAAACACACAGAGCCCACCGACCCACTTATAGCGACAGCTTGAGAGCCGGGGTGTTACACAGAATACAGAAGGGGAGCTCAGCGCTGCACCAGCAACCTTTCCAAACCCGCTGGAGGTGAGCAACAAGAGAAACACCTGGAACCCTGCCAGGAGAGATTAAAAGGGATCACCTCAACAGGGTGCCATTGGACAGCCACCTCGCCCACCCCAACACTCAGACGTGGAGGGCAACTAGGGAAAAGAAAGAGGGAGCCCCTCCCCACTCTGCTTGTGGTCTTGGTGCCGGCTTGAAAACCCAAAATTCTGGCTGGATGCCGAAGGAAGTGGCTCTGCAGTTGGAGAGTGCTTTCTAAACAAATTGTCCTGCTTCTCCGATGAGCAGAAGGGTGAGATTATGACGGTGGTATTCCCAGACCAAGGACAAAGATTGTACACCTTCTAAACATTAACATGCGAGCATCCCTTTTCGAGTGCGCACTCATTTGCTGCAACATGCGAACACTCTTCGCAGCCGCATGTCACTTCAAGGTCTGCTCCAGCGGCTGCAGGAGCAGGGAAGTTGGCTGTCCGTCAGAAATTGCAGGACTCCCAACTTTCATCAGCCCCAAACAGCTGGATAAATAAGACAGGGGGGTAAGAGGGGGATGGAATACAAAGGCTAGCCATCCCTTGTTCACAGTGTGTTGATACTGCCCGTGCGCACAGACCAAGGGCTCATCCACTCTGTTGTTTCATGAGAATAGTCATCTTCTTGCACCTCCTCCATTAATTCTCCAATGTCCACATGACGTTCTTCTCCACATCACAGCCTTCTCACACTTTCCCCTCCTTCGATCCAGATTTTCACACAAGCCTCCTTTTCGGAGCATCTATCCAGACATCGAATCAGTAGCCTGGCCTCCACTGAGAGATACCCCAGGGACCTTCGAGCTTTGTCTTCTCGCAACCACTGGAGAGGACTGGGAAGCGACTAGGGCCCAAGAGCCAGAAAGCAGTGTTGTCGCTATGGTCCCTTGCTTTGTGTATACTATGGAGCAGTAATAATAAATTAATGTACCCATAACAGCTATGAGTGGCTAGTAGCCATGAGGGATATGCTCTGCTGCCGCAGACAGACTTTGATCATCTTCGGTAATACGGTGCCCAGAGCAAGGCCAAAATTTGGTGCCCCTAAATGAATCTTCTCAATTATGGGCACAGTGGTACCTCAGGATCCGTTCCGGAGGCCCATTCACAACCTGAGAAGAACGCAACCCATGTCTGCGCATCTGCACATGCGTGGGTCGCAATTCGCTGCGTCTGCGCATGCGTGCGACGTCATTTTGTACTTCTGCACATGTGCGAGCGGCGAAACCTGGAAGTAACCCTTTTCGGTACATCTGGGTCGCTGCGGGACGCAACCTGAAAACGCGCAACCTGAAGCAAACGTAACTTGAGGTATGACTGTATTCTCAATATTAATAATAATGGGTTCATACCATGCCAATCTGGCTGGGTTGCCCCAGCCACTGTGAGCAGCTTCCAACATATATAAAAACATAAGAAAAGGTCAAATGTGAAGAACTTCCCTATACAGGGCTGCCTTCAGACGGTACCACCCTAAATCTGAAACTGAGCCACTGTTCTGGATACTAGTTGATGGAAATCACGGGAGGAGAAAGTGGTTTTGTGTTCAAATCCTGCTTTTGGTTGGCCACTGTGAGAACAGGATGCTGCGCTAGGCGGGCCATTGGCCTGATCCAGCAGACACATAATAAATAGCCCACAATTTGCTAGTGTTTGGTGTCCTCCATCAACAGCAGCCTAAGCTGGTCGCCTCACTCTGCCTAATGGTCCCCCACTCCTGGCACCCCTGTTTTTAAAGGGTGGTGTCAGGGGACTGCCATCGGAACAGGGAAGGAAAGCTGAGGGGCAGTTGGGTTACAGGGAACCTCCAAAAATCTTGAGAAGTAGTTCCTCTTCCTGTGGTGGAGAAAGCCACACCTCCAGTGGGGAAGAGGGGAAGGGACCAGAGGATGCTGCCGGGAGCCTCAGCGCCGCTCCTGGTCAAGCCGGCCAGGAGGGAAGCACGCCTCTTCCGTCGCCCACCCTGCGCAGAAGTGTAAAATGCAAAGAAGGAAGGAAAAGGCTGGGGGTGACTAAGGTATTATGTTGGGGGAGGACCCAGAAACGATCACTCCCGGATTCTGCTAGCGATTGAGGCAGACATGAACTTGCGGTTCTGCACTGTAAATAGTTTGCACCAAAATAAAAACCTGTAAAATAAAAACCTGGCAGAATCCGAGACCTGGGAGAAGAGTTGGTGGAAGAAGACTGGAAGAAATTTAAAGACTATCTTCAGAAATACTGTAAAATTAATGAATGTTAAAATGATGTTGGATTGAAAATAAGTGGTATTAGCAACAAAGTTAATAAGAATATGCAAAAATGAATTGATAATGGATGAAAATATAGAGTTATAATATGTTAAGATACAGAGTTAAGATAAACGAAAGAGGGTAAGGATTTGCTGATTTGATTATTTAAATGGGAATACAAAAAGGGGAGGTGTGAGGAGGCCAAGGAAATAAGTTAATGAGTTCAAAGTTACAAAAAACAGATTTGTTTTTAATTCTTTTTTAGCTATTTGTCTTTTGTATTTTTATTCCTTTTTTTCTTTTTCATGTATTTTTCTATGTTCTTTTTTTGGTATCTTTTTCTTTTTATATGACCTTTTTTCATTTTGTAAACTTAGGTTTTTGTAAAACTTCAATAAATATCTTTTAAAAAAACAAAATAAAAATAAAATAAAAACCTGTAAAAGACAGGTCGGAGCCCTGACTGGTTACTCACGAGCAACCACCACTGCCATCTGACAGGTGGTTTTGAAGCACAATGCTGGGGCCCCCTCACAATTTGCCAGGGCAGCTGCAGGGCATCTCTGTGAGCGCAACGCAGAGGCGCCTTGCAGCTCGCAATTTGCTCCTAGCAACATCGATCCGCTGGAATATGGAATCAGGCACTGAGGACCGGGGAAGAACACGTGCATTTCACCTGCAAAATAACCACCAACTGGCTCCCTCAGAGAGAGAGAACAACGCTGCGGCGGCAATTAACAAGTGTGCTTTGTTCCCAGAGTGACGCTGACACGAGCAAGCAACGACAACAACAGGGGGGGAGGGAGGAGCTGTTATTCATGCGCAAGGAGTTTGCTTCTGCTGCATTTGAACATCGGAATCTCCAGAGGGACACAGAGGGGACTTTGGGCACCTCGGCAGCACCAATATTTACAGGTAATTTGTGTGAGATGCCTTTGTCCCTGTTGCTGCGCCTACTTCCCACTGGTAGCAGGGTGGGAGAGCTGGGGGGCGGGGAATTCACACCTGACAAGCAATACGCCCCCTTGGTTTCAGATAGTACACGGGCAGACAAGTCTAAAAAGCCCAGGACACAAATTTTCATGCCCTCTGGCAACCATGGTGGCTCATTTATCAGAAGTAATGTATTTGGCATTAACTCTGAAAGGGTATATTCGATTCTGTCCAGACTAAGCCTCCTACAGCAAAATATACATCAGAACCGAGAATATGCTGAACGACCTGTTCTCCAAATTAACAGGGAAACTTGGTCAAAATTCAGGAGACACCAGCAAGGTTGCCGAAAATTATTGTCTCCACTGTCAAAGGAGAAAGCAAGGGGATGAACTCTTGTATCAGATACAAGCTCAGCGCACACCCGCAAGCCAAATACGCAGTGAAAAAAATAGCTATTCATCAGAGAGTTGGAAGGTATGGCGTTCACTAGGGCGAAGTAAAGTGATATCTTTAAAAATACTGTTATTTTTCCATCTTGAAAACAGGGATGGGAAGAAACAACAGAAACACAAGCAAAACACACACACACACACACAAATCCATAGACAAGTAGGATCTGCAACAAAATGTTGCAGTATGGAGTGTTTCTGTTCCTCCAGGATACTCCATTCCATTCCCCCTCCTACTCAGTTTTCCGTTCCGTCTCAACCACAATCTGTCAGCATTCTGCAATAAGCAAGCGTGCCCAGTTCCTCAGTTGGTTGTATTGCCCTTCCCCCACCAACTCCTGACTTTTTTTTCTATTGCAAACTTTGGGATCCCCCAAGTTTGCAGATACCTCTCTCTTACGTGTGTGTGGGGCTATTCTGACTACACAAGCAATGGCACTCACAGCTTGAACATGAGAATTAGAGGGAACAATCATTCTCCCCACCCTCTGAGATTTAATCCGGAATAACATCCAAACCCCTTTACCATGCACCTGTTATCTTCACTACAGCGCAGAATAGTCTTTCGGCTCAAATGATGCATCAAAACCCACCTTTCATCTCCGCAGATAGCTCATAGGTCCAGTAAGGGGCAAGTTAAGAACCTTTCCACCTGCTTCCGATTGACCCAAGGATGCATGTTTTATTAAGAGCACGCTCTCCCGCGGAAACACGTTTTGCTCCCTAGTTACCATTAAGGGGGTGGGGCAGTGAATCAGTTCACAAAAGAAAGAACCAGCTCAGGTAAATGCAAGGCAGGACCCCCCCCCCCAAAAAAGCCCAGTTGCGCACACACACACCCCGCATTGCACCCTTCCGATATCTGCGAAACAGCCAGTTCTCTATTGCGCTGCTCCTGAAATTCCCCAAAACAAGTGTTTTGTTTTGCAATCCAGAAAGCAGATCTCCCCTCTCCTCTCTTTGCCACCCCCTCCTCTGTTTTCTGAGCCTTCTAAAAACTCGTCCATCCTGCATCCGAGAGTTAATTTACATCCGGAAAGGGGGGGGGGAGTACAGGACAAAAGCACTCACCTGCCTTCAGGTCCGAGGGCCCAGCAGCCAGAGATCCTGACCCCAGAATATACAGGGGATCTGTTCATCTCCCCCTAGCCGGAGAAAGGTCTGGGGTGACTGTGGAAGTGGCAGAAAGGCTTCAGGTGTTTTTGACTCTGGGAGAGCTGGCGTGTGGAGTGTGTGTGCGTGTGTGTGTGTGTCTCATCGCAGCCTCAAAGAATTCAGAGTCCCTAGGAAGTTGACTACATGCATTCTGGCCTTTACAGTGAAACAAAACGTGGGTCTCGCCACTCTGATCACAAGAGGAGGAAAGGGGTGAAAAACACCACCCAGGGGCTTGGGAGAACCTACAAACTGGTAGGGTTCAAGGAGACCCGAAAAAGTCCGGTGTGGTGTCAACAGCGGGAGAAGGAGGGAAAAGAGAGCCCTGCCCAGGGAACGAGAGAGTAGCCAACACGCATAAGAGGATAGCTTAACCTAGAGATTATGTTCATTACCTGATATTAATAGCACTGACTTTGTAAAGAGAAGAGGAGTTGCACGGCACAGCCTCCCAAGCAGCCCCTCTGCTCCGGGGACACCAAAACATGGCTGGCGGAAGGCCACAGGCAGCCGCTCCTGACATTTGGAGCGTGTCCGGGGCCTGGCAGAGAAGGGCAATGCACAAGAGAGGTGGGCAGATGCCTGGCATGGGAAGAGAGGGCAGAGGAAGGCTTTTCTTCCCTCCTCGGCACGAGAACGCTGGTGGAGCTGAATATCGGAAGATCTGGGACATATAAAAGAAAGAGCATGAACTGTGGAACTCACTGCCACAGGACGCAGGGGTGGTCAACAAATTGGATCGCTTTAAAATAGGATTAGGCAGCAATGCTTATGAGTACCAGCTGCTGGAAGCCACTGGAGGGGAGAACGCTCTTGGGTTCGAAACCTGCTTATGGGCTTCCCACAGGCATCTGGTGGGTCACCGTGAGAACATGATGTTGGACTAGATGGGCCAAGCTGGCCAGGGCTGATGGGATTTGTAGTCCAAGGCACCTGGAAGGCACCAGTGTGGGGAAAGCCACCTTAGTCCTACACTCCCAGATCCCAGGTGCTAATGGGAGCAGAGGTGCCTCAGCTTGTAATTATCTTGCTGAAAAGCAAATCATTAGCGCAGGGGCAGCTAATCTACCCTCCTCCAGATTTTGCGGGACTAGAACTCCCATCATCCATGAACATTGGCTGGCTGGGCTGGTGACAGTCCAGCAACGACTGGAAGGCTGCAGGGAGGAGGTGGGTGGAGATGTGAGTTTTGGTTCTCTCTGTTTCTCAAAGCTCTCCATGCAATAATAATTAAAAAACCCTCATGAAAATTAGTCTGCATTTTAGTGTGAATTTCTCCTAACAAGCATGCTTTTACAGTGGTACCTTGGAAGTTGAACGGAATCCGTTGTGGAAGTTTGTTCGCCTTCCAAAACGTTTGCAAACCAAGGCACAGCTTCCGATTGGCTGCAGGAAGCCCCATCGGACATTCAGGTTCCAAAGAATGTTCGCAAACCGGAACAATCACTTTCGTGTTTGCGGCATTCGGGACCCAAAACGTTCATTTTGCAAGTTGTTCGCGATCCAAGGTATGACTGTAAATGCAGTTTATCATGCACATTTTCAGAAGCAAATTTTCCTTCTACAACGCATTGCAATATGTTATTTTCCCTGATATTGTCTCTCTCTCACACACACTTCCTCCTAACAGATGTGCTTTTGCAAACATTGCTTGGTTGGAATTTTGCATTGCAAAATTCAGGTAATTTCAAAGCTGGAAGGATAACTGTTTTAGAGAGTGCAAAGCTGATAAGTCCACCTTCAAATGTGCCTTGAGTCGAATTTCTCCTCCATGCTTAGCCTCAGGTTAAGCTACCCCAGCCTTGGATGTTCCTCCTTGAAGTGGTTGCATAAGCCCCAACGTAGGCTGTCCATCTGGGCCAGCAAGACGTCTAAGAATAAACTCCCCTCATCGCCACCCGGTACGGCTTCTTCACTCTGCTCTCTCAGCAAATTGGCTGGCCGCTTGCCCTCTCAGATAAGTTACAGCCATCACATGCTCCGAGGTCTGTTGTGGGAAACGAAACTCATCAGATACAAAGGGTGGATCTGCCTGAGAGGATGGGAATGCATTGCGGTAAAGAGATAGAAAGGCAAAAGGGGATTCCCACAAGCTTCCCCTAATGAAACTGTTATTGCAAAGAGAAGTACTGCAAACATGGAACGCTCAGTGGGCAACATTGAGTACCACCCCACCATTGGCACGATCAACTGGAGATACATTTTGAGAGCCCTGACAAATCGGGGTTCCAGTTGTACAGAAAGTCTTTTGCACACAGAGTGGATATGCCCACAGATTCTGTTCCAAATAAATAGATGCAGATTAGCAACAAACCCTAGACAGCATCTTAAAAAGCAGAGACATCACCTTGCCAACAAAGGTCCGTATAGCTAAAGCTATGGTTTTCCCAGTAGTGATGTATGGAAGTGAGAGCTGGACCATAAAGAAGGCTGATCGCCGAAGAATCGATGCTTTTGAATTATGGTGCTGGAGGAGACTCTTGAGAGTCCCATGGACTGCAAGAAGATCAAACCGATCCATTCTTAAGGAAATCAGCCCTGAGTGCTTACTGGAAGGACAGATCCTGAAGCTGAGGCTCCAATACTTTGGCCACCTCATGAGAAGAGAAGACTCCCTGGAAAAGACCCTGATGCTGGGAAAGATGGAGGGCACAAGGAGAAGGGGACAACAGAGGACAAGATGGTTGGATAGTGTTCTCAAAGCTACCAGCATGAGTTTGACCGAAGTGCGGGAGGCAGTGGAAGACAGGAGTGCCTGGCGGGTCACAAAGAGTCAGACACGACTAAACGACTAAACAACAGCAACAAGCAGCAAAGTGGTGATCCTGTTCCATTTTTAACAAAAAATGCTGCATTTTTAATGTTGGCTAATTTTCATCCCTCAGAAGTTAATAAATATTTCCTGCCATCTACAAAATAAAAAGAAAGTTGTAACTATCTCCACCATGGAGTCATGGTCTGATATTGTTGATAACCTGTTGTGCAGCTTAAAAAGCTAGTTGTTTGGAAAACTGAAGCCATGCTTCACCTATTATATCAGTAGACTTCTCCCTGGTGCCAATTGGGTGCTGAGATGGAGCAGGCCCCTTTCAGGATGCTTGTCAGAGCCCTGGCTGTCCAAGCAAACCGAGCTGCCGAAAACGGGGACTAAGGAAAAGCTGACCAGGTCTGCTTGTCTCACTAGTACCATTAACTACTTATGAGTTGGGTTGAAGAAAGAGTTCAAAATTTATTTACTGCAGTAAATAGGTTCAGCACAGTCACTTCCACAAAGGCTGAATGGGCATGTATTACACACACACACACCCCGGACCTTTTATAGAGTTTCTTCTTTGGCAATCCCTCGTAGCCAAGTAAGATTGTCTTCCATAAACACAGTTTTAACAATGAGTCCGTAAGTGACTGTGGAGGCCAATTCTGGATCCACACGTCCTTCCACAGTGGGGACATTGGTTTCCAGGTGGGAGTTGATCACGGTGTGGATTTGCCAATTGTGCCTTCCTCTTAGCACATTTCTCCCTTACGTCCTGAGTTTGACTGTCTTCAAAGCCCAGGACACCTTTGGTAAAAGCTGTTCTCCAACTGGAGCACTCGCAGGCCAATGTTTCCCAATTGTCAGTGTTTATACTACATTTTTTAAAGATGTGCCTTGAGAGAGTCTTTAAACCTTTTTTGTGGACCACCTTCATTACGCTTTCCATTTTTAAGTTCGGAATAGAGTAGCTGATTTGGAAGACGATAATCAGGCATCCACACAACATGACCAGTCCAATGAAGTTGATGTTGAAGAATCATTGCTTCAACACCGGTGATCTTTGCTTCTTCCAGTACACTGGCATTAGTTTGCATGTCTTCCCAAGTGATGGGTTTACAGACAAAGAATTCACATAAGATCCAATCAAAATGCTGCAAACATTAGCAGATGGTAGTTGGCAAAAACACATTGGGTACAACTTTCTGGATGTCCAGCCTGCAACTTGACGTGTGTCCAGCCACTCTAGGGCCCCTCACTTCTAAACTTTTGAAGCCTACATAGATACAAGCCTACATACTAAAGAAAGGAGAATTGTAGTCCGAGATTTATGTTCACCTAGATAACAAGCCTACATAAGGGGAGTCGTACTTGGTAAGTTGGCACAGCCAGACTCCCATAATTTTAATCTTCAGAAGTTCCCTCCCCAATTGCCTTATCTTTGGTATTTCCAGCAACCAAGCAGCAACTAGGCTATGTGTCTTTTATGAACAAAAGGAAACTATTATGAACCACGGATTTTAACAGAACGCCAATGTCTCATTCAGTTGGGGCTTTTTATTGGTTTCTCATACAAAGCATATTTTGTGGGCCCTTGCGGTTCCCCCCCCCCCAAGGTCACATGCCAGGAAGCAGCAGCAAGTGTGCTAGCAGTGATGTCTCACACTATTGTCTCATCCTTTCCTGTACTCTTCCTCTTCCTAAGCAATACATCAACGACATCAGACTTTGCCAACCTGGTGACCTCCAGACATTTTGGAGGACAACTCCCATCAGCTGCGCTGGCTGGGGATGATGGGAGTTGTAGTCCAAACATCTGGTTGGCGAGACCTGAACTAAGTGGCCTGTAATTACCAGTGCTGAAGCAGTGTTCCCTTTTGGGACAGCTGTCAATCTCCTTTCCTGGTTTCGTCCATCCATGGCCTGGAACTGGAGACAGCCTACTTTGAAACCCAGTTTTTGGATTTTTGAACAAACGTGCAACTGTTTTGAACTTTACTGCGTCATGTTCCCTGGTGGCTCATGAAAACTGCTATTCTGAATAACACCTTTGATCGGCAGGGCAGGGCAGGGGGCCCTTGGGGTGATTTTATGGAACCAAGGCAACAGTGCCTTAAAAAGTTTGGAAATTCAATTGCTCAAATACATGAAGTCGTCTGGTCCGTCTACTGATTGACCAACCTCACATGACTAGGCCAGCTAATGTGGAGAAGTACACAATTGTGCAATTCACACCCGTGATGAGCTACAAAGATGATGAGCTATGCAAGAAACACAATCTATGGGGGGAGGGATATTAACACATATTAACACATCTTTTGCTAAATCAACCCAGAACTCTAGGGAAGAGCTGTAAAGTAAAGGTAAAGGTAAAGGGACCCCTGACCATTAGGTCCAGTCGTGACCGACTCTGGGGTTGCGGCGCTCATCTCGCTTTATTGGCCGAGGGAGCCGGCGTGCAGCTTCCGGGTCATGTGGCCAGCATGAATAAGCCACTTCTGGCGAACCAGAGCAGAGCACGAAAACGCCGTTTACCTTCCCGCCGGATCAGTACCTATTTATCTACTTGCACTTTGACGTGCTTTCGAACTGCTAGGTTGGCAGGAGCAGGGACTGAGCAATGGGAGCTCACCCCGTCATGGGGATTCGAACTGCCGACCTTCTGATCGGCAAGCCCTAGGCTCTGTGGTTTAACCCACAGCGCGACCTGCGTCTGTGGCTATAAAGTGAATATGTTATTTAATGTAATTCAGATTTTTTTTCCTGCTGTCTTTGTAGCACCGAAGTGACTCCCCTAGGGCGCAAGCCTGGGCAGTGTGTCTGGAGGTCCTGGTCTGTCCAGACAACAAGACCCCTCCTCTCAGCCTTGCTGATGTGGTCCCAAAGAAAGGAAAGCAATATGTTTGGCACCAGCTTGGCTGCAGGAGCTGCCACAAGGAGGTATTCAAGATGCCATCCAACTATCTTTGTGTAGGGCTTACTCCTTAGCCCTTTCTTTGCCCAAAGGTGTCCCACAAGGCATATCATCTATTGTTCTTAAACATTATTAGTACTGTAGCATATACCACTAACTTAACTGGGTGGCGTGAGCTAAGAAGGTCCCTGCCTCAGGAGGATTACAATCTGAATGACGAGGCAAGGTGGCCACAGTGACTTCTGCTGGGATCCATCACGCAAAGATGAGATCAGAATTAAATCTCACCTTCCATTCCACAGGCCTTTATAGGAGGTGAGGAGACAGGGCCTTTTCACTGGTGGCACCTGGACTGTGTACGATACACTCACGAGAGACACTTACTATGCTACCTCTTAAGTGTAATGATGATGATGATGATGATGATGATGATTATTATTATTATTATTTATTACTTATACCCCGCCCATCTGGCCAGGCCTCCCCAGCCACTCTGGGAGGCTCCCAACAGAATATTAAAAACATGACAAAACATCAAACATTAAAAACTTCCCTAAACAGGGCTGCCTTCAGATTTCTTCTAAAAGTCAGATAGTTGTTTATTTTATTGGCATCTGATGGGAGGGCGTTCCACAGGGCGGGCGCCACTACCGAGAAGGTCCTCTGCCTGGTGAAGACAATGTTATTCTCCTACGCTGCTAATTTTGATTGCTACCATTATTAATATTTATAAACAGGCAGCTCATAAAAAAATTAAGTCTATGTACAATGAAATCGCTCAAACACCATAAAACTATTAAAACACAGAACAAGCAACCAACACTACATAGAGTCACAGAATCCAACACGGGGCTCAAACTCACAGCCCTGAGATAAAGAGCCTCGTGCTCTGCCAACTGAGATGAATCGTATCAAACACTTGGCAAAAGAAATACAGTACATTTTCAGCTGAAAATGAAATATCAGAGCTGTGGGAGTCTGGCAGACTTCCTTAGGAGCAGTGTTGCAACTTTCTGGTGCGGCTGTGCTAAATGCAAGGTCACACTCTCGACATCCCTTTGCTGATAAAGGTTCTCTGTCAGGGACAGCAAGGCCAGTTCCACCCTGAAACCAGACCGAAATGGCTCAAGATAACCTGTATCTTCCAAGCCTGTCTCTATCATTGTGCTGCGACTACTTTCTTGATCGCCTTGTACTCAAAAGGAATGTTGGCAACTGGGCAATAAACATTCGCCCCAGTTTCATCCAAAGTTGCGTTCTTTAGGAGCAGTCACGCAACAGCCTCTTTTAAAGCCAGAGGCAATCGCTCCTCCTCAACACGAGACATTTACCTGAAACAGCACAGTCAAAATTCCCAGGTGAGGTTTACTCCGCCAAGAAGTGCCGTTGATTGCATCAGTATTTTGCAGGGAGAGGTTGCACGCCAAATCCTCAAAACATAAAAGGTGACTGTCATCCAATTAATGAAACAAGAGGAGCAGATGAAACGCCGAGCCAAAGATGCCACTCTGAATTCAGGCTGATGGGGATTGCAAGAGGAGAGAATGCTCTTGTTTTTCTCAGGTCCTTCTTGCAGGCTTTTTAGAGGCAGCTGGTTGGTCACTGTAAGAACAGTGGACAATATGGACCACTGGCTGGATCTAGCAGGATGGCTCTTCTGATATTCAGAACTGCCTTTCTAATAATACAGGTGTTGACCTTTAAAGTCCTAAATGGCCTCGGCCCAGTACACCTGAAGGAGCATCTCCATCTCCATCGTTCTGCCCGGACACTGAAGTCCAGCTCCGAGGGCCTTCTGGCAGTTCCCTCACTGCAAGAAGTGAGGTTGCAGGGAACCAGTCAGAGGGCCTTCTCGGTAGTGGCACCCGCCCTGTGGAACGCCCTCCCATCAGATGTCAAAGAGATAAACAACTACCTGACATTTAGAAGACACTTGAAGGCAGCCCTGTTCAGGGAAGTTTTTATTGTGTGACATTTTAATGTATTTTTAACCTTTGTTGGAAGCTGCCCAGAGTGGCTTGGGAAGCCCAGCCAGATGGGCAGGGTACAAATATATTATTATTATTATTATTATTATTATTATTATTATTATTATTATTATTAACTCCCCCCAAAGCCTGCGCAGAGAGGGAATGTTTTCAGCCGGCAAACAGAGCCATCTCACAAAGAGCATTCCATGAAATCACTGCTGTCGTTTTGTGAGTTGAGAGTTTAATGTTCACATCCTTGGACTGTGACTTTAGCCTTGAAAGTTTTTGCCAAACAACAAGATACAAAACAACAACAACCAAACCCACACTCAATTCCTCTGCCTCCAGATCCATTTGAAAAGCACTCAATACTCAACCACTTTGTTTGTAACGCACTTGCAAGAAATCAATATTGGCATCCCCTGTTTTCTGGAACTCCCAGCCTATTAATATTAACCTCCTTTGTACTGTTTTCTGCGCCAGCTAAAAAGTGCTTTTTGAGCCTACTGAGACTTGTGCATTTTTTATGGTGCACATTTGTCTTTAAAAATATAGGATTTTCCCCTATACTGTGATACATTTTATTACGGCCAGGTGTTTTCAAAACGTGTTTTGATCTCAGCAGTATTTGCTTGTGACTATCTTACATCTTTTACGTGAACCGTTGAGGGAATGATATTATTTTGACAAAGTGATATATACATCTTGCTAAATAAAAATCAAATAGATACCAAGACTAATCACTCAGTTCCTTCTTTCCCAGTTAACAAAACCAAAGGATGAGTTGGAAGATTCCACCATATCGCCAAAATCAGAGAAGGCCTCTCTGCCTTGTGAAAGCCTTGCCTATGAAGGGCAGAAATTTGCTTGCCCTCAATGGGTGCCCATGGTGGGAAGAGAGAAAAGGGGGGAAATCCCAACCTTCATTTGAACGCCCACCCCCTTAATGGTAGCGTCTAGTGCACTTCTTCTGTTAAAACATAATCTTCTTCTTTGGCGATTCCTCGTAGCCGAGTAAGATTGTCTTCCATAAACATGGTTTTAACCTTGAGTCCATAAGTGACTGTGGAGGCCAACTCTAGATCCACATGTTCTTCCATGGTGAGGACCTAGGTTTCCAGGCGGGAGTTGATCACGGTGTGGATTTGCCAAGCGTGCCTTCCTCTTAGCACGTTTCTCCCTTTCGTCCTGAGTTCAAGCGTCTTCAAAACCCACAACACCTTTGGTAGAGGCTGTTCTCCAATTGGAGCACTCGCAGGTCAGTGTTTCCCAATTGTCGGTGTTTATACTGCATTTTTTAAAGATGTGCCTTGAGAAAGTCTTTAAACTTCTTTTGCTGACCACCAGCATTATGCTTTCCATTTTTAAGTTCGGAACAGAGTAGTTGCTTTGGAAGACGATCATCAGGCATTCACACAACATGACCAGTCCAACGAAGTTGATGTTGAAGAATCATTGCTTCAACACTGGTGATCTTTGCTTCTTCCAGTACACTGGCATTAGTTCTCCTGCCTTCCCAAGTGATATGTAAAAATTTTCGGAGACACCATTGATGGAATCTTTTGAGGAGTTGGAGATGGCGTTTATAAGTGTTCCATGTTTCACAAGCATACAGTAAGGTTGGTTGTGCAATAGCTCTGTTCTCCAATTGGAGCGCTCGCAGGCCAGTGTTTCCCAGTTATCTGTGATTGTACTGCATTTTTTAAAAAGTTCTGCCTTGAGAGCATCTTTAAAGTGTTAGAACACTTACGGTCCACAGAACTGGCCCCCTTCCGTCTTCCTCAAATCTGCTTGAGTATTAGTGGGCATCCCCAGAGCTGATTGGGGCATGCGGTGGGGGGCAAGATTTCATTGAACAAGAGACTTTGCCAAAGTTTTTAGCATTTGTAGAACCCGAGATACGAGAGCAAATGCTCCTTATATTGGGGTCGGGTGAGAAAACTAGCCCGCTCTCCCCCTTTCCCCCCTCCCCAGTAAAAAATTCTGTGGGTGGCAATGCTACTGTCCCAAATAAGCCTAACTTTGAGCTCGCCCCATTTTGTTCAGATGTTTCCACAAAGCTTATGTTGGCTGACCTGCCCTTTATCCAAGAGGCACAACGCGTTCTAGTTTATGCAGAAGAACAGAGGTGTGCTTGGGTGTGACCTACAGATGCAACGAATGAGTGTAACATCTTGGCCTCAGTTTTCCATATCTCAAAAATGGGAACACTGATTCGAAATTGCACAAAGCATGTGGAAAGTACCTGCGTGGGGCAGCTTGACAGGTGAGTCAAATGACGTTCACCATAATGTATAGGACAACTACAAATACTTGTTTGAAATGTAAAGAAAAAGAAGGTACCTTTTATCATATGTGGTGGACTTGTAAGGTAATAAAAGCTTTCTGGGAGATGATATATAATGAAAGGAAGAAAATGTTTAAAATAACTTTTGTTAAGAAACCAAATTTCTTTGTTTGTTGTTGTTGTTTAGTCGTTTAGTCATGTCCGACTCTTTGTGACCCCATGGACCAGAGCACGCCAGGCACTTCTGTCTTCCACTGCCTCCCGCAGTTTGGTCAAACTCATGTTGGTAGCTTCGAGAATACTATCCAACCATCTCACCCTCTGTCGTCCCCTTCTCCCTTGTGCCCTCCATCTTTCCCAACATCAGGGTCTTTTCCAGGGAATCTTCTCTTCTCATGAGGTGGCCAAAGTATTGGAGCCTCAGCTTCAGGATCTGTCCTTCAAGTGAGCACTCAGGGCTGATTTCCCTCAGAATGGAGAGGTTTGATCTTCTTGCAGTCCATGGGACTCTCCAGAGTCTCCTCCAGCACCATAATTCTAAAGCATCAATTCTTCGGCGATCAGCCTTCTTTATGGTCTAGCTTTCACAGTGGTCCATACATCACTACTGGGAAAACCATAGCTTTTACTATACAGACCTTTGTTGGCAAGGTGATGTATCTACTTTTTAAGATGCTGTCTAGGTTTGCCATTGCTTTTCTCCCAAAAATTTCTTTGTTAAGAAACCAAATTGACAAAAAGTAACTTTTGTTAATTTCTTTTCTGTTAGGAATTACAGGTACTGATATCTTAAAAGAACAGAAGAGACTTTTTATTTGTGGAACAACAGCTGCCCGGATGTTACTAGCCCAGAGATGGAAAGAAGATAAAGCCCCTAGCAGAGAGGAGAGGCAAACTAAGCTGATGGACTATGCCGAGATGGCAAAACTGACTGGAAAACCTGCGAACCAAGAGGACAAAAACTTTATAAAAGAATGGGAAAAATTTATGTTACTTAGGAGACCACTGTAAGCAGATGGAAACATTAGCAGGATTTTGATCTCACTTGTAGTTTAGCAATTACCATGGACAAAGTGGTTCGATATAAAAATTGGAGTATGAAAGAATATGCAGTAATAAATGTTCAAAATGGGACACCATGGGGGGATGGGGCGGGGAAAGAGTCCGGAGATTTGGAGGAATCTCTTTATATAAATATACTTTTTTATTCTTTGTTTACAACTTTGTATTGGGGAAACCAATAAAAATGATTTTAAAAAATTATGACAATGTTCACCATAAGATTAAAGATTTAAGATGTGTGACGCTGAAACAGAGAGCCTCTGTGGTGTAATGGTTAGTGTCGGACTGGGACCAGCGTTCCATTCCCCCCTCCACCATGAAGCACACTGGGTGACCTTGGGGCAGTCACCATCTCTCAGCCTGGCCTACCTGACAGGGTTGTTGTTTTGAGGATAAAATGGGAGGGAGAACCACATAACCCCACCTTGAGCACCTTGGAGGAAAAGGTGGTATATAAATGGAATTATTAATAATAATAATAATAATAATAATAATAATAATAATAATAGTGTTGTTTAGTCGTTTAGTCGTGTCCGACTCTTCGTGACCAACCTATCCATTCTGAAGGAAATCAGCCCTGAGTGCTCACTGGAAGGACAGATCCTGAAGCTGAGGCTCCAAGACTTTGGCCACCTCATGAGAAGAGAAGACTCCCTGGAAAAGACCCCGATGTTGGGAAAGATGGAGGGCACAAGGAGAAGGGGACGACAGAGGACAAGATGGCTGGACAGTGTTTTCGAAGCTACAAACATGTGTCTGACCAAACTGCGGGAGGCAGTGAAAGACAGGAGTGCCTGGCGTGCTCTGGTCCATGGCGTCACGAAGAGGTGGACACGACTAAACGAAGAATAATAATAATAATATATTTATACCCTGCCCATCTGGCTGGATTCTATTAGCAGCGTTTACGGGGGATTTCTTTTTTTAAAAGCGTGTGAGTGTGGATTTAAATCCTGCTCCCCACATAGTCCATTTCCTTCATATTTGCAGCCCCAGGCACCTGTTTCCTGTTTTCTTTTCCTGAGCAGAGATAAGCGTGGTGTTAGTCCCCTAAAAAAAGGTTGCTAACTCTGGGGAACTTGGGGGGGCGGTACCAGGCAGATCTTTGCACCCCGGCACCGCATATGCTTAAGACGGCCCTGGTACCACTGTACATTTCCCCCAGTGAGAGTTGATTAATCGTGGCCCTCTCTCCAGTCGAGCTGCAGGGTTTACATCTCCCCCTAGTGACGCAAGAGCAACCAGGCACCTTCTTCAAAGAAATGAAACAAGGGACGCGAGCCGCCCTGTCTCCAGTAAACACATGGTGAAGCAACTGGGATCCTCACTTGCCACAGGCAAAAATGCAGACTCACGGCAGCTTGGCACCAACCGCAAAAGATAAGCAAGGAGTGTTTGCCTAGGCTAATGGTTTATATTGAAAGCAGCGCCTTCCAAATAAGAGTGGGCGGAAAGGACGCTGTCTTGTTGAACGGCACATTAATCTCAGCGAATGCTCTGGTCCTCGTGGAGGGAGTCAAGCTGTGGCTTGAAGATTGAGTCACAAAGGGTCCGTGAGGGTCATCTAGCCCAACCCTCTGGCCCAGGCAATGCAGGAATCTTTCACCCATCTTGAACTCGTGCCCCTGAGATTAAGAGAATCTCGGTCTTTTAGACTGAGCTATCTGGGCTGCATCCCACCTCAGAATGCACGTAGAGGCTTGCATGATTAAATTCTCCTTGCTAGAAAAAAATAAAAATAGAATACAATTCCCTGCAAAAAGAAACTTAGCATGTCCAGGAGAAGGGCTGAGATGCTAGCTTTCTATGAGGTGGGGAGATGGTGTATGGCCAGTAATGTAAACCCTACCGGCAATATGAAGTGGTACTGTCAAGACACTGGTTTACTATTTCAATGAGAACTAGGTCTCTGTTTCAGGGATCAACTTATATTTTCTTGGGCATCGCTGCCTTCTCCAGACAGTGCCCTAGAGGCCAGGAGAAAGCCGTTTCACCCCACAAACTGACCACTTCACAGGTTCTGCAATCCATATGAAGATGGTGCCATCCAGTGGTAGCTTTACATGTGAGATCTCCATGCATGTAGATGGGCCTTCACATTCAAACACGGAGAGAACAATACTGCATGGCGTCTGCCTCTCGTTTACGACTTGGAAATATCCCTCCCCCTTTCCGAGCAAACACAGTTGAAAAATTGCAAAGGGCCAAACAAAACTGATCTGTTTACAGGATCCGTCCAGAGGCCTGCCAGCATCTCTGCTCTCGTTGCCAAAAAGCAAGTATTAAAAATAAGCCAGCAGCAGGGAAATGCGATTGCATGCTTTGGTAAGAGAAACAATATCCAGGAACACTTGTTTCCAAAGTCGTTCTCGCAATCACAGAGACTCGGCATGCTTTCTCAGAAGGCCCATAGCATGCAATGGGTCTTACTTCCAGGGTAGGGTACATGGCTGAATCGAAGCCTAAGATTGCAGTAAGGTAACTATGCCAATAATAATAATAATAATAATAATAATAATAATAATAATAATAATAATAATAATTTATTATTTATACCCCGCCCATCTGCCTGGGTTTCCCCAGCCACCCTGGGCAGCTTCCAACAAAACGCTAAAATACAATAACCTATTAAACATTAAAAGCTTCCCTAAACAGGGCTGCCTTCAGATGTCTTCAAAAAGTCTGGTAGTTGTTGTTCTCTTTGACATCTGGTGGGAGGGCGTTCCACAGGGCAGGTGCCACTACCGAGAAGGCCCTCTGCCTGGTTCCCTGTAACTTGGATTCTCGCAGCAAGGGAACAGCCAGAAGGCCCTCGGCGCTGGACCTCAGTGTCCGGGCAGAACGATGGGGGTGGAGACGCTCCTTCAGGTATACTGGACCGAGGCCGTTTAGGGCTTTAAAGGTCAGCACCAACACTTTGAATTGTGCTCGGAAACATACTGGGAGCCAGTGTAGGTCTTTCAAGACCGGTGTTATGTGGTCTCAATGGTCGCTCCCAGTCATTACCTACAATGGGCCTACCTTGAGTAGGGCAAGCATTGGACACAGGCCTTCACTGCCTTCAGACTAGGCAGCATGGCCATTCAGTGCACAGAACCATCAGTGCATATGTCACACTCTTGTCAATAAGACCAAAACACAGCCCTCCTAGTCCCAAGTGCCAACAATCTGAATTTCAACAGTCAATGGAAGAGGGGAGAGGCAAGGAAGCTTTCCTTGGTGCAGAACTGCAAGAACTGAAACATCTTAAAGGAACTTTTCAGGGCGATCCACCGGGAGGAAGATCTCCTGCACAACGCCTGCTAAACCAGAGGGGATTCATGGGCGGCTGGGCTCCAGCAGACCCCCTGTTTGTTCCAGCATGGCTTGCTTCAGAGAGATGTTCCATATGGACTGGGAACTTGGAGGCTAAGTGGAGCTCTACCCAATCTATCAACGGGCTATTTTTAACTGAACTGCGTGGAATTCAGAAATTACCCCTCAAGGAAATGCTTCTGTTTTCAAGGATGTTGCCCCTGCCCCCCAAATTCAAGCTATTGTTGCTTAGAAAAATGTGTTTTTTCTCCCCAGATAGCGGACCTGCCAGGATTTGGAGCGACGCCTTGAAAATGTATTTACACAAAAACCATCGGAGATAAACTTTCGGTTCTTTTCCCTTTTAAAAACCAAAGGTTCTCGAGAAACTGGATTCCTTTCCTGTACAACACATCCTTCTCTTCTTCTGCAGTAGTGCAGCATATACCTTGCCTACCTCGCAGGCTTGTTGTCCGGCTAAGACAGGCTAAGAGGAAGGGCTGGAGGAATAATAGGTCCATATTGTAACTCAGCAGGAATTTGGTCAATGGTTTAGCGTTAGTTTCTGGAAAGCACTGACATTTTAGCCAGTTGCTGCTCTTCCCCTGCCCTCCACGCACCTGTGCAGCTCTTCAAAATATTGCACAAACCCAGATATGGAGGCTGGGAGTGCCTCCATCGAGATCCTGGGGGCCTGAGGCCGTTTTCTCAAACAAATATCTGAAAGGGAGTCTTCCTCCCTACAGTCCCTCTGGGGTGCTACGATTGGCAGAGGGGGCCATCTTACTAGTTCCTCTGCCCTCAGAGGCTGGGGGGGTGTGGTGGCTTGGGAGAGGGCCTTCTCTGTGGCGGCCCCTAAGCTGTGCAAGAAAGTTATGTGTTATATACAGTGGATTCAGCGCTTCTGTGCATGCACAAAGCGCAATTTAGCGCTTCAGCTCATGTACGGCTGCCAAAACCCGGAAGTAACCCGTTCCTGTCCTTTCAGGTTTTGGCAGTCTGCAACCCGAAAAAACGCAACCTTAGGCGGATGCAACATGAGGAATGACTGTAATTATATATATATTTTCTAAAAACAGTTATGTTCATTGCTATTTCAGGGGGGGAAAATGGCATGTTATTTTTCTGCGACTAGGGGAGATGTTGAGCCTTCTCATTTCACCTCTGTTTGTGGGGTTATTTATTAAATATAGCACAGCACTGTCACATGCGTGACAAATGCAAGCTGTATTTTATTCCCCGGTTGTAGATTCATAATTGCATCATTTTCATTCACTCTTGATATTACTTTTTCTTTTGCCTTCATGATCTAAAGCTCCTCTCATTGAACTTAGTCGTTTTGCCTTTCTCTTTGTGTGTGTTGTCTGTTTTTCGTCATTCAGATATATTCTTTGTACGTATACAGAGACGGACAAGCTCCCAGAGCACTGACATCGTGCTGGAAGCTTCCTCTTTTTAAACTTTGGGTATGGTGGGGGCAGGACACAAACTCGCCTTTGGGCTTGTTGGCCAAAATGTGCAACTCCAGAGCCCTGTGTGTGATATTCAGGACAACATCACAGGTGTTTTCGAAAACAGCCAGGCGTGCAAGTCAGCAACAGGTTAAAACTGGCCATGCTTCTCAGAAGGCTAATCCCCACAGTGGATTAAATTCTAGACCTACAGCGGCAAAACAAAGAAAAAGCCCAGCCCAGCTGACAGTGTTAGGAATTCAGATATATAAGCTAATCGCCAAATGGCACCTTAAACCTAGGTTACAGACACAAAAAAGGAATGTCTAGGCAGCTTTTCGTGGTGAAATTTACCATTATTATTTTTTATTATTATTAATAATTTCATTTTTATACCACTTTATATTTTAAAGGGAAAAAATCTCAAAGCGGTTTACAACGCATGAAAACATCAAATGAAACGATCCAGAAGAAAACAAATTCAAGCTTCAAGGAAAATACTGTATTTTTCCATGTATAAGACTAGGTTTCCTCTCTAAAAAATAATGTCAAAAAATAGGGGGCATCTTATACACAGATACATCTCCCCCCATTTTCTTAAATCTGAGTCCCCCCAAAATAGGGGGCATCTTATACATGGGGGCGTCTTATAGACCAAAACATACAGCATTTCAGATCCTTCTCTAAGTGACATTTGGCTTTCCCCCATATTGATTCACTTGCTTGATTTATAGAGCTGGCCCACAGCAGAATAACTCCAGGAAGGCAGTGTGGTGTAGAGGTTAGAGTGTCAGACTAGGACCTGGGAGATCAGGGTTCAAATCCCCACTCAGCCATGAAGTTTCACTGGGTGACCTTGGAGTCGGTCGCAGCCTCTTAACCTACCTCACAGGGTTGTTGTGCGGATTAACTGAGGATGGGAGGTGAACCATTTTTTACGTTGAGATATGAACGCAACAAATAAACTCTTCTGCTGACCTGCTTAAGAGAGCTGGAGGGACCAGCCAGATGCAGATGTCCATCGCAAGCCTGGCACCCAGAGATCTCCACGTGGTTGCAATCTGACCTGTGCCAGTCGCAAAATGCGCCAGGCGAATTTCTAACACTGCTAGCTGAGCACTGCATTGCTAGACCTTCCTCCAAACGAACAACACCCATAGCTATTTGGAATTACTCTTTGAAGCTTGGGAAGCGGTTCGTGACCTCAGCGGATAAAGGCTCCAAGTGAGCTTTTAGGTGTGAAGCAGGGCCATAGCGAGGGGGTGGCGAGGTGGGCGCCCGCCAGGGACACAGGCAAATGGGGGGCGCCAAATCGGCTAAAAATATGTCCATAAATATAAGGACACTGGTACCTCGGGTTACATACGCTTCAGGTTACAGACTCTGCTAACCCAGAAATATTACCTCGGGTTAAGAACTTTGCTTCAGGATGAGAACAGAAATTGTGCTCCGGCAGCGAGGCAGCAGCAGGAGGTCCCATTAGCTAAAGTGGTGCTTCAGGTTAAGAACAGTTTCAGGTTAAGTATGGACCTCTGGAACAAATTGAGTACTTAACCTGAGGTACCACTGTATTGATTATTGCCTCATAAGAAATGGTTTTAAACAGAGGGTGAATTGAAGGGGGGGTTGGAGGAGAGGCTGAAAGAAAAGCTAATAAACCACAGAGCCTAGGGCTTGCTGATCAGAAGGTCGGCGGTTCGAATCCCTGCGATGGGGTGAGCTCCCGTTGCTCGGTCCCTGCTCCTGCCAGTCTAGCAATTTGAAAGCACGTCAAAGTGCAAGTAGATAAATAGGTATCGCTCCGGCGGGAAGGTAAACAGTGTTTCCGTGCGCTGCTCTGGTTCGCCAGAAGCAGCTTAGTCATGCTGGCCACATGACCCGGAAGCTGTACGCCGGCTCCCTTGGCCAATAAAGCGAGATGAGCGCTGCAATCCCAGAGTCGGTCACGACTGGACCTAATGGTCAGGGGTCACTTTACCCTTTACCTAGGGGCCCAATCTGGACAGTTCTGCCAGGGGCGCAAGATCACTCAGCTACGGCTCTGGTGTGAAGAGAGTTTGCGGCAACACAAAGAGCAAAGTTTGACCTCGTCGGTGGTCAGTATTATTTGCTTGTTTAAACGCCTATCCTATCCCAAAGGTCATCACCGGATGAGGACATGATATATACAAGGACTCAAAAATTGCAAACACAATTCAAAGGGTGTTAAGTCTGCTGTAGCGAAAACAATCTTGGGGCACCGTAAAGACGAACAGATTTTAATAAGTGTGCTACATCTGATGAATTGGGCCCTGGTCTGCAAAAAGTTTAATCCTTAATAAAACTGACTAGTCTTTAAGGTGTCAAAAGTTACTGGTATTTTTAGACACAAAAGTGCCTGGTTGTTTTTGACATGTTGTGTGAAATTCAGGTCCCCTAGCCTGTCTAAATCTCTCCTTCTAAATTCCTGCCTAAATTCCTCTTCTTCCTAGGCCCTTCAAGAAGCTCCCTGCACACCCCCTCCATAAAGTATTTCAGGGGGCCGGGCCCCCAAGAAAGTTGATGGGCATTGCCATTCAAATTGTCTATGTGGCTTGTGATCCATTATATGGGGCAGGGCTTACACGCCTCCCCCCGCCCCCGCAAATATTTTATCCAAGTTGTCATCCTGACTGCTGCCCCCACCTTGTACTTCTCTGCCAAGGCACCCAAAGGACGGTCCAGGGAGTGTGAGCCAGAGGTGAGAGATGCATTTTTGGTGCCCCTCTGGGCCTCCATCCTTGGCACGCACAAGGTGGGGCCAACTTGAATAAAAGATTGAGGGGGGCGGGTAAACCCCACCCCATGTAATCAATCACATGACGCAGCGCATGCACATCATTTGAATGGCAATGTCCATCAACTCTGGGGGCATTTTATTTTATTGGGGGGCCAAAGGGACCTTGGCCCCTAGGAGTTGGTTCCTATGTTAGAGACCAGGCATCCCCAAACTCAGCCCTCCAGCTGTTTTGGGACTACAATTCCCATCATCCCTGACCACTGGCCCTGTTAGCTAGGGATGATGGGAGTTGTAGTCCCAAAACAGCTGGAGGGCTGAGTTTGGGGGTGCCTGGTAAGAGACCAAACTCGCCAACTCCATTGTATGCCCCCAATGGGCTCCTAGTCTTCCCACATAGTTCAGTCACTAGATCATGAAACTCTAAACCTCAAGGTTGTGGGTTCGAGCCCCAGGTTGGCCCAAATGATTCCTGGCTGGGGGGTTGGACAAGATGACCCTCATGGTACCTTCCAACTCCATGACCACTGAGCCCTTCCACATGCCAAGTACTGAAACCCAAAGAGAGGCAGTGCTCAGGTGCGCAACGGAAGGTGCCAGGGGGCAAAGGAAATATTTGAGCCCCACTCCCCCCCGCCCACGTTGATAGGAAAGGCCATTCAAATGGTGTACCTGCTCCACGATTATATTGGACAGGGCTTATCTCCCCCCTCCCCGATGTTTTATTCAAGTGGGCACCCTTGCCAGGGCGTCCCTCTAATTCGGCATTTTCTGCGCCAACGGGAAACCGCTATCCTGATGGGATCCGCTCCCCGCAAATCCCGGGAGATGCCGGGGATTGAACCCGGGACCATCCGCGCAGAAGGCGGGCGCCCTGCCAGCGAGCTCAGCCCGGCCGGGGCTCCGTTTTCCGCGCATCCAGCCTCCCCGGGCGCCCTTCGCAACCAGGCGCAACGGAGCGCGCCTCTCCCCGGGGAACCCCGTGCGGGAAGAGCCACCTGGGCTCCCTCCCTCCCTTCCCCCCCACCCAAAGATGCGCGTCTGCCAAAGGGGGGTCTCTCCTCTTACCTGTCGCCCCCGAGATCCCTGCCTCCCGCTTCGCTCTCCGCCGTCCCGCGCCCCGCATCCGCGGCGGTTGCTGCAGCCATTGCGCCTCGCGATCAGCTGTTCGGAGCGCGAAGCGGGGAGAGGCAGAGGGAGACACAGAGGGGGGGCGAAGAGGAGGCGCCCCGCGCGGCACCATGGGAGTTGTAGTTCTCCAGGCGGGCCCGGCTCCCCCGATACGATGGCAAGAGGGAGGCAAGAGGACTACAAGCACCCGGAAGCTTTGCTGTCCGGTGCACGACGGGAACTGTAGTTTTGTGCGCCTTGGGAGGGTCTCCAAAGCAGAGCTTTACGCAAAGGGAGAGAATAGAAACTGAAAGAGTTCGGCCTCTGCAGAGGAATTAGTTGGGCGGAAGAGAATAATAGAAGCCAAATTTGGAAGGGTCATCGCTAGTCCAAGCGCCCTTTTTTTGCCCAACGCTGGATTCGAACCCGCGACCCTAAGACGAAGCGTCTCCTGCTCTGCCGACTGAGCTACTTTGGTGCTTCTTGGTTCCAAAAGGCAGATCGGCCCATCACTGCCTGACATTACTTCTGCTTAAATAAATGCCAATGCCAAGCAGTTTATCGTTCTGTATTTTAAGAATGGGCTGAGCTTAAAAAGATATTTAGAGCTTTAGCCACCTATGTACATGTTCTCAGAAATAAGATCCACTTCAGTCAGTGGGGCTTACTCCTAGGAAAGCGTGACCTCACCCATGGGCATAATCAAGGGGGGCAGAGGGCATGGGCGTAGCTGCCTCCCCCCAGATCAAGGAAAAGAATAGAAATACTTAACTAACTGACCAATCACGTCGGTTCTGCACCCCCCCCCCAAATCCTGGCTATGCCCATGGCAGGGGGGGAGCATGCCCCCCACCACAAAAAAATAAAGACAAATCAATACAAATCTGAAGCTCTACCCATGGGCATAGCAAAGGGGGGCCGGGGGCAGGGAGGCAGCTCCCCCCCCCCTTAGATCCACAAATACTATTGAAAAGCATAGAAAGTGCTCAGTTATCTGATGTTCTGCCCCTCCAGCAGAAGCCTGCCCCCCTCAACGTCCTATTTACGGGGTATTTTTACCTGTGATTTCCCAAGAAAGCTCAACAGCTTTGATTTCCTAAAAAAAAAAAAAAAGCTCCCCCCCCCCAATACTAGCTACGCCCATGGTTCTACTCCTAACAAAAGCCCAGCCCCCTAACAAAACGCCTGGCTGTGCCCAGGGCCTTATTCATCAGTGGCGTGGCCCCCGGCTGCCTCCACAAAAGTTACCCAATTTCAGACGGAAAACTGTTCTTCACCCCTGACTTTAAATAATGTGCTTTTTATATAAGAGCAAGGCATCTTCTTTTTCTTTTCTTTTTTAAATTTTTTATTATGTTTTCCACAATTATACCACATAACAGAAGCACAAAGAAAAGAAAAAAGATACATCAAAGAAAACAATACAATAAACATCACCCTACCCTCCACCATAAAAGAAATAAACAATAAAAACGAACTTAATCCTTTA
Organism: Podarcis filfolensis; assembly: GCF_964270895.1. Classification (NCBI taxonomy): domain Eukaryota; kingdom Metazoa; phylum Chordata; class Lepidosauria; order Squamata; family Lacertidae; genus Podarcis; species Podarcis filfolensis. The sequence continues at coordinate 93,542,707 of NC_139609.1, read as the reverse complement.
AAAACCCACCCTTATTTACATATTGTTTGACTTCCTCTAGTCCCTCCCTTCTGAATTTCCTTGTATCTGAATGTAACAGCTTTCCAATATCATTCTTAAACAAAAATATTTCCATTTATTATCTAACTTATTCACTTTTCTTACTTTCTGAACCCCATTTATTTAGTAAATCCTATTTTAATCCTAGGACTATCTGGTACTTTCAAGTGATTTCTAATTTTTTATATTAGAATATTTATTCAAATAGTCTTTAAATTTCTTCCAGTCTTCTCGGTATTCCTCTTCTTTCTGGTCGCGGATTCTTCCAGTCAGGTCAGCTAGCTCCGAAAAATCCATCATCTTCATCTGCCATTCTTCCACAGTTGGTATTTCTTGCATTTTCCAGTTCTTAGCTAGTAAAATTCAAGCAGCGTTTCCCTGTCCCTGCCACCTTGAATTTTTCACCACCGATGCAGCCTTGGAGCAGTCCTTATCGCGCAGCAAACTGAAACTATTAGTTTGATTAGCCTTTGTCCAGCTTCCAGCTTCCACCTCTCTTTCTGGCATTCCTTGAAACTGCCTTCCATTGTTTGCCTTTCTCATCCAGGCGCAAACATTCCCAAGGCCAGCAGAGAATGACCCCCTGTTTCCTATTGAAATACCTGCTTACCTGGATCTGAAAATCTCCATAGATTCCCAAAAGGTAGCCAGGTTATCAATGATGTACGTACAATGAATGGAAAAGGATGTTCAAAATAACTTTTGTAAAAACCAAACCAAACCGGAAGCTTTTCTTTCGGGAATTATAGGGACAGAACTACCTGCTACTTGCCCAAAAACGGAAAAGAAGCAGAAGTCCCAGCAAAGGAAGAATGGATACAAAAACATATGGAATATGCAGAAATGGCAAAACTTACCGGAAGAATAAGAAAACAAGAAAACAAACTTTTTAATAAAGGAATGGAAATGGTTGATTGAATATTTGCAGATAAATTGCCAACAGATAAAAACATTGGCGGGATTATTGTAATAACCTGCAGTTTCATAAGAGTATATATTTAAGGTAGATGATTAAATGAGTAAATTAAATTAATTTGGATATGCAGGAGATATTTAGAAATAAATTTTAAGGAACCGCAGAAGGAGGGGAAAGGAGGTCAGACTTTGAAATGTTAGATTGATTGTAAAACTAACGAAATGTATAAACTTGAAAAGTATAAATAAAAACTTGAAAAACAAAACAAAACAAAAGGTAGCCAGGTTACTTATTGCAAGGAACCTTGGGCCGTATAACAAATCTGTGAATCTATAATAATAATAATAATAATAATAATAATAATAATAATAATTATTATTATTATTATTATTATTATTATTATTATTATTATTAATACCCCACCCTTCCCGGTTCAAAAACTGGGCTCAGGGCGGTTAACAACAAATTTAAAACACTTAATTATAAAAGCAGCATAAAATACAGTATAAAAACATGAATAACAATAAAATTCAAAAATCAAAAATCAATTAGATAATCCCCAGGGCTAGCTGGCTGAATTGGTCCTAATTGGGCCAGCGAGGAGGCCAGGGGAGAATTAGCTATGGGGTCTCAGAGCGGGTGATCTTCATAAAAGGGGAGGGGGAGGGAAGAGAAGGGAAATAAAAGATCAGGCTGAATTCAAATGAAAGGCCAGGCAGAATAGCTCTGTCTTACAGGCCCGACGGAAGAAGGTTAAATCCTGAAGGGACAGAGTATTCCACCAGGTCGGAGCCATCACTGAAAAGGCCCTGGCCCTGCAAGACTCTTTCGTCCTTAGGAATGGTTTATGCTTTGCTTGGCATTACAGATCTCAAACCTGGGTCAAGAAGATGAGTAGATTTCTTATCAGCAGGGAGATGGCAGAGCCCCTCTCCGCCCCCCCCGCCCCCGCTGAATCTGAGCGTGCTGGCTTTGGCGGAGTACTGTTAGGTCCCCTGCGCCAGTGTATTTAATTCCCACCTGCAGCACCAGCTTGCTTTGAATCACAGAACTGTAGTTGGAGGGCACCCCAGGGGTCATCTAGTCCAACCCCCTGCACTGCAGGAATATCAGCTAGGCTAGTACAGTGGCAGAACAGCTGCTTTGCAGGCAGAAGGTCTCAGGTTCAACCATAAGGCAGCTTCTTATTTTCCTAGGCCGCTAAATCCCACCAAGGATGTTCCTAAAGAGGAGAGCCACCAAAACCAAAAAAGGATTTTAACTAGGATTTATATATTGTAATGTTTGAAGTATGAATTTGGAATTATTGATTATGAAAAGTATTTTTTCTCTTCATTCTTTTTCTTTTTCCTTTCGTCTTTCTTCTTTTCTAGTCTACATTCTGGAAAATTGTGTAGATAAATGTTTTTATATATGGTTATGTATTGTTTCTATTTCTTTTTCTTTTCTTTTCTTTTCTTTGTAACATCTAATAAAATTTAATTTTTTTTAAAAAACGTCTATAGATCTATCCAACCTCGTCAACTGGAAATTATGTATGAAAGCTGTCAAAAACCAGGTTCATATAACACCTGAGACCAGATAGCTCAGATGGTTAGAGCATGATGTTGATAATACGATGGTTGCAGGTTCGATTCCCTGTATGGGACAGCTGCATATTCCTGCATTGCAGGGATTGGATTACATCAGGGGTCAGCAAACCTTTTCAGCAGGCGGCCGGCCCACTGTCCCTCAGACCATGCGGGGGCGGCCGGACTATATTTTGAAGGGGGGGAAAGAACTATGCCCCACAAATAACCCAGAGATGCATTTTAAAGGACACATTCTACTCATGTCAAAACACGCTGATTCCCGGACCGTCCGTGGGCTGGATTTAAAAGGCGATTGGGCCGAATCCGGCCCCTGGGCCTTAGTTTGCCTACCCATGGATTACATGAACCTCCAGGTGCCTTCCAGTTCTAGGATTCTATTAATAAATAATAATAATAATAATAATTTAGTATTTATACCCCGCCCATCTGGCTGGGTTTCCCCAGCCACTCTGGGCGGCTTCCAACAAAACACTAAAATACAATAACCTATTAAACATTAAAAGCTTCCCTAAACAGGGCTGCCTTCAAATGTCTTCTAAAAGTCTGTTCTCCTTGACATCTGGTGGGAGGGTGTTCCACAGGGTGGGCGCCACTACCGAGAAGGCCCTCTGCCTGGTTCCCTGTAACCTCGCTTCTCGCAGGGAGGGAACCGCCAGAAGGCCCTCGGAGGTGGACCTCAGTGTCCAGGCAGAACGATGGAGGTGGAGACGCTCCTTCAGGTATACTGGACCGAGGCCATATGAACCGTGCACCAAGCCACCCACTCTGGAAGCTGGGGTGGGGCGGGGTGGTTAGCCCCCAGTTCGGGGGCGTCATCTGGTCCCACAGTTATTTTTTTCTGACCAATTTGACCAAGATTTTGCCAATTTGGGTTGCAATGGGGGGAAAGAAGCAAACAAGGGCTGTATCTGCTGTTGCTCCATCTTTTCCATTGCCACCAAAATTGCTGAGATCTTCTTGGGCTGGGGGGGAGGAAAAGAATTGTGGTCTTTGGAGGGCTGGCTGCTCTAAGCCTCAACAGCTTGTTGGACCATGGAAAAAGTGCTTGCGCAATGAACTTCTTTCCATTCTGGATGATTCAAGCTAAGTCACCATCACAGGTTAGTTTGTCGTGGAACTTAATTCCGTAAAACTTTCCACCTGAGACCTTCAGTGTGTTTATTATGGGGAAGTAAACATGACCAAATCATAGCATTGGAAGGGACCCAAGGGTCATCTAGTCCAACCCCAATGTTCAGAGGGAAACTACCGTATTTCGTCTGGATGGTTAAACCATTGCCCAAGCACAGCTTGCCACATGTCCGTTCATTTTAAGGCAGGTCCATTCATTCCAATGGGGCTTGAGCACAAAGACTTCTCCCATGGTTTATGGGGTTCCCATGAGGTCGGTACAACCTATTTAGAGTAGATTGAGGTGATTTGAATAATAGCTTAATGGATTTGTAAAATTTATATGCCATCTATTCTTCCCTCTCAAGCTGTGTTAATATATATATATATACACAAAATACATATTTTGTCTGTTTTTATATATGCTAGTAGATACATATGTTAGAGACAACCTAACCGGATGCGTAATACATGTTTATTTGTTGTTATATTTATATTGTGTCTTTTATCCAAGGAGCTTCGTGGTTCTTCCCTTCTCTATTTTATCCTCAAAAAAACCTGGTGAGTTAGGCTAAGCTGAGAAACTGTGGCTAGCCTAAGGGCACTCTGTGAACATCATGGATTTGTGCCCTGGTCTCCCAGGTCCTGATCCTGCATTCAAACCACGACCACACAATGGCTCTCTTGTAAGTTTTAAGTGATAGTTAAATGTGCATCTATTATGTAACTGTTCTTTCTTCAAAGGAATCCCTGCGATGTTATCTAGCCCAGTTATCTAGCCCACTATTCTGAGAAATCTTAATGGCGTTCCTCAGTAACATGCCGTATATCACAAATTTCTCCTTCATAGCAGAAGCTTTTCTGAACGATAAGCTTGCTCACCACTATCGCCACAGTTGCAAGAGTGCAGTGCCTGCCCTCTCTGTGATCTCACAGCAGCTTAGCCAATCACAGCCAGAGGTCTCCGCCAAATCCCTTTAGAGGTGGGGAAAATTTCTGGCCTGGGTGCCCAATGTGGCCCCTTAAGCCTTTTCACCTGGCCCTTGGTGCTGTCTCCCATGGCCATAACCACCAGCCCTGCTTCACATCTTCCTTGGGTGCCTTTGCTTGGCCGAAACACGTCCTTGAATTCTGATAATGCCTTTTGCTTGATGGGTGGAAGTGCAGAAAGTATCCTACTGTACAAAGGGGACGTTTATATCTGCTGCTGGCCCTGCCCGCCTCTGCCATGTGGCCCCTGGAAAGTTGCCCAGAAGAGAATCCGGCCCTCGGGTGGAAAGAGAGTTTACCCCACCCCTTTAGGAAACTGGAGCGCAGGAACCTTTCTATATATGTGGTGGGAGTGCAAAGAGATAGTGGGATTCTGGGAAAATATCTATAATGAACTGAAAAAAACAACGGAATCCTTTCTCCTAGGTATCATGTCAGAGGAAATAAAAAGAACGGTCAGACCATATTTATGTATGCAGCTACAGCGGCAAGGTTATTGATTGCCAAAAATTGGAAAAGCTGCAGCGTCCCAACTACTGGTTATCTAAAGTGACGGAATACTTCCGTATTGCCGAACTAACAGGGAGGATAAGAGGAGATGTGGTACAAAAAGTGAGTAAGGAGTGGGCTATCTTTAAGGAATACATCAAAATTTCTGTGGAAAAAGTAGAATATCTGACAGATACTGAGTGAATCCAGAAAATGATTAGAGTGAAATGAGAGTAAAGTTAAAATAAAAGAAGAGGTTAAAGAAATAATGAAATGCATTTAAGCTAGTTGGGGAAAAAAGGAGCGTAACAGGAATGGCTGGAAGTCAAGTCACTTGGTGGGTGTCCGTATGGGGTAGGTGTGTAGGTATTTTGATATGTGTAGTATTATATAGAGTAATGTAGGTATGTTTTATGTTATGAGAACTACACGTGTTGTGTACGTGTATTGTGTAAATGTATATGTATGTGTTTTAAAAGGGTAAAGGGGACCCCTGACCATTAGGTAGGTCCAGTCGTGGCTGACTCTGGGGTTGCGGCGCTCATCTCGCTTTGCAGGCCGAGGGAGCCGGAGTACAGCTTCCGGGTCATGTGGCCAGCATGACTAAGCCGCTTCTGGCAAACCAGAGCAGCGCACGGAAACGCCATTTACCTTCCTGCCAAAGCGGTACCTATTTATCTACTTGCACTTTGACGTGCTTTCGAACTGCTAAGTTGGCAGGAGCAGGGACCGAGCAACGGGAGCTCATCCCGTCGCAGGGATTCGAACCGCCGACCTTCTGATCGGCAAGCCCTAGGCTCTGTGGTTTAGACCACAACACCACCTGCATCCCTATGTATGTGCTTTATGTGTTAATAAAAAAGGGGGGGGAAGGAAACGGGAGCGCTGGGCTGCATTGTTATTCTTGTCTCCCTGGCTGACCAACGACCCACAAAATGCAGAGTATGGAGACTTTGTCCCCCCTGCCCTCAAACCCCCCCCCCCAAGATCTGCTGAAGATATTTATATAGCACAGCTGTGTCCCCACATAGGGGCCTAGCAGTGGGGTGAGGCCTCGAAGGGGGAGCACCAATGTGGAGCTCCTGATCTCTGCGGCTTGGAGCGTTCCGTAAATTATTCCGCCAAGTTGTGAATGGGGTTGAGGAGTCTAACCAGCCACTCGGGTTTCTGGAGCCCAAAGCGTTCGATCTCTCCCAAACAGACTCTTATTACACACACGCCAGACATTTGTCCAGCACAAGAGGCGTTCCTGCAAAAGGAAGGGTGCTCTCTGCTTGATTCGGGAACAAGAGACTCCTCTGTTTTTACATACACGCCCTCCCTGCTGATAGAATATTATCTGCTGTTGCAGGAAAGACACATGCCGCCAGCTGAAGTCAAGAAGGCAGCAGGCAACACAGCCTGCTCTCTGGTATCTCTCTGACTGTCAGCGCAGCTGTCCTGGGGAGCCATTAATAGCCTCTCGTGAGGGCACAGGAAGACCAGCATGCAAATTAAGGAGGCACAAGGATTTGAATAATGGAAATTTCACTTTGGCAATGCAAGACATCCTTTTTAAAACTCAGGCCATCTCCACCGGTCGTCCGGCTCTCAGAATTTCTCTGGTATTTTGGAGAAGAGCACAGCAAAAGGGCAAGGCAATGGTTCCCTCAAATGTACAGCTGGACTACCGCAATGCAATGCACACGGGGCTGGGAGATGGCCTGGAAACTGCAGCTTGTATAAAATGCAGCTGTTATGAAGTACTAGGAGGGAATGTATCTCGCCTGAGTTGAAAGAACGCCAACAGCGACTGGTCTGCTTCCAAGCACAATCTGAAGTTGGATTGTTTTTCCTTTGCTATATTTGCTAGTATAATAATAATAAAAAATAGGGTGGGGGAACATAATCCAAAGTGCATGTTCTTGTTTTTGAAGCCCAGCATGGCTTCGCTTCCGGGTAACCAAATTAATACTTATTTACTCATTAAATTTATATGGTGCCCTTCATCCAAAGATCACAGGACGGTTCACAGCATGAAGCTGCAAAATAAGAACACGAAATACGTAACAAAGAACAAAACAAGAACAAATCAATATCCCCCTTCCTACAATAATATATATATTATATTCTCTGTGAGTGCCTGGAGGCGGTTGGAGGATGGATGATGGCTAACGGATTGAGGTTGAATTCTGACAAGACAGAAGTACTGTTTTGGGGGGACAGGGGGTGGACAGGTGCGGAGGACTCCCTGGTCCTGAATGGGTTCACTGTGCCCCTGAAGGACCAGGTGCGCAGCCTGGGAGTCATTTTGGACTCAGAGCTGTCCATGGAGGCGCAGGTCAATTCTGTGTCCAGGGCAGCTAGGGAAATTTTTAATGACTGATGTTTTAATGTATTTTTAATTTCTTATTGAAAGCCACCCAACAAGGGAGGGGTATAAATTATGATTACAGTCATACCTCATGTTACGTTTGCTTCAGGTTGAGCGTTTTCAGGTTGTGTCCTGCGGCGACCCGGAAATACCGGAAAGGGTTACTTCCGGGTTTCACCGCTCACGCATGTGCAGATGCGCAAAATGATGTCATGCGCATGCGCAGAAGCAGCAAATAGCAACCCGTGCACACGTGCAGACACTGGTTGCGTTCTTTTCAGGTTGCGAATGGGCCTCTGGAATGGATCCCGTTTGCAACCAGAGGTACCACTGTATTATGATTATGATTATTATTATATTATATATATATAGGCATCCATCTGTCTTGGGAGACAATGGAAGAGGACACCTTTGGGAGTGAAGTCAAACTGTCTGAGAGTTACAGTACCTGCTGTGGCTGTAGAGACTGATGCAGGAGAGACATGTTTTGTTGCAGCTAGGGCAGATGAAGGCGCCCGGTTGTGCTGCTGCAGACACACCATGACGTTTCTTCTTTCTGTGCTCCTCCCAGCCGGTCATTCTTCCTCTAAGGGCACAAAGGACCCCTAGGTGCATCTCTGCTTCTGTGAAGCATTGCCATTCCCGGATTAGAGAAAGGCCAGTGCCTTTCATAGAAACATAGAACTGTAGAGTTGGAAGGGACCACGATAATCATCTAGCTCAACCCCTGGCTAGACAGTAATCTTTTGCTGAAGGTGGGACTCAAACCACAACCCTCCACCAACTGAGCTATCCCAGGTGCAAAGCTAGCAAAGACCACACAGCTAGAGCTAGCTTTGAAGAAGCGGAGAATTGAGATTTCTTGTGACCAGTCACTGTAGCCTTTGTGCAATGCCTTAGAAGCTGTGTCAAGACTGCCACCCAGTGGCCTGATGGGAATTGTGAGAGAGACGTCTTGAATGCGCCGACAAATGCCTCTCATGAAACAGGCCGTTTTCCACGAAAGCTCGTGCCGCACTTAAGAGCACAAAGGTGAGAACATATAGAGGAGAAAACTCTTGTTTCCTTAAAACTGCATTTTCTTAAAGACGCCCATTTTCGTGGTAGTTTTTAGCTTGGCACAAAAGCACAGACATCTCCATCAAAGGAATGCAGGGAATCCTCTACGTGGAACTATTTCACTTAATCGTTTGTTCTTGGATAAGAAGGGAATCCAGCTAATGAATAAGTTAATGAATCAAGAGGTACTGGAAAAGGATGTTGAAGTTTATAGATTAAAAAAGAACACTGCCCCCGGTATGGCCAGCACATGGACTTGACAGAATAATGCGGGAATCAGTGATGGATAACCACAATGCGCCATCGCAAGTTAATGAATAAGAGCACTATATTGAGGAGTTGAAAGGTTCTTGGCACACACGTAGTTTGAAATCTTTGTGTACAATCTGGACATCTGACTGGCTTAGATTTAATGGAGTGGGTTGTAATTACCATAGAATGGTCTATTGTAACCTCATGACTGGCTGATGGTACTTCATAGAATCACAGAATTATAGAGTTGGAAGGGACCCTGGAGATCATGCCCCTCTTTATTTTGCATACCCATCACACACCCAGCCAACTTTGTGCCTATTGATCGAATCACCTATTGCCACGATCCCCCACCTTGGAGGAATGCCCTCAGCGTGAGAAATCCTATGCCTGCTCTGTGTAGCGGCATCCCAATTGAGGTGCCTTCTATGTGAAAAAGGTAAGGGGACCCCTGGTCCAGTCGTGACCGACTCTGGGGTTGCGACGCTCATCTTGCTTTACTGGCCATGGGAGCCGGCATACAGCTTCCGGGTCATGTGGCCAGCATGACTAAGCCGCTTCTGGCGAACCAGAGCAGCGCACGGAAACGCCGTTTACCTTCCCGCCGGAGCAGTACCTATTTATCTACTTGCACTTTGACGTGCTTTCAAACTGCTAGGTTGGCAGGAGCAGGGACCGAGCAATGGGAGCTCACCCCGTTGTGGGGATTCGAACCGCCGACCTTCTGATCGGCAAGTCCTAGGCTCTGTGGTTTAACCCACAGCGCCACCTGCTGTGTAGTTTTTGGCAAAGGTTGAAGACATGTTTTGCACGTTAAACAGGCACCATCTTCTTTACCATAATGTATTACAGTTGTACCTTGGAAGCCGAATGCCTTGGGAGTCAAACGTTTTGGCTCCCGAATGGAACAAACCCAGAAGTGAGTGTTCCGGTTTGAAAACGTTCTTTGGAAGTCGAACGTCCAACGCGGCTTCCAATTGCGTGCAGGAAGCTCCTGCAGCCAATCGGAAGCTGCGCCTTGGTTGTCAAATGTTTTCAGAAGTCGAATGGACTTCTGGAACTGATTCCATTTGACAACCAAGTTACGACTGTACTTTTACCCCACCCATCTGACTAGGTTGCCCCAGCCACTATGGGCAGCTCCCAACATAATATAAAAACACAGCAAGACATCAAACTTAAAAAATTCTTCCCGATACAGTTTAGCTCAAGGGATGTCACACAGAAGAGGGAACATGCTTGTTTTCTGCTCCTACTGAGGGTAGGACTCGAAGCAGTGGCTTCAACTTGCGGCCCATCAGAGTGTAATCTAATGTGGTACCTGCGGTTTGTTTTTTACTTTCCTTTTGGTATATCAAGTCTTCTATATTCTTTCATGCAGAAGGTCATAGAACTGAAGAGGCGGAAGGGACACCAACGATCATCTAGTCCAGGCACCCCCAACCTGCGGCCCTCCAGATGTTTTGGCCTACAACTCCCATGATCCCTAGCTAGCAGGACCAGTGGTCAGGGATGATGGGACTTGTAGTCCAAAACATCTGGAGGGCCAAAGGTTGGGGATGCCTGATCTAGTCCTTGGGTAGGCAAACTAAGGCCCGGGGGCCAGATCTGGCCCAAACGCCTTCTAAATCCAGCCCACAGACGATCCAGGAATCCGCATGTTTTGACACGAGTAGAATGTGTCCTTTTATTTAAAATGCATCTCTGGGTTATTTGTGGGGCCTGCCTGGTGTTTTTACATGAGTAGAATGTGTGCTTTTATTTAAAATGCATCTCTGAGTTATTTGTGGGGCATAGGAATTCGTTCATTCCCCCCCCCCCAAAAAAAAAATATAGTCCGGCCCCCAAGGTCTGAGGGACAGTGAACTGGCCCCCTGCTGAAAAAGTTTGCTGACTCCTGATTCTAGTTCAACCCCTGCCATTCAGGAATATGCCCCATACGAGGATCAAACCTGCGACCTTGCTATTACCAGCATCACACTCTAACCAATCAAGCTATGCGAGAAGCCTGGTGTGAATGGAAAGGCCTTGTGTAAAAGCTGACAGCGGTAATAGAATAGATTCCAATTTTCTTTTCAGTGCTCTCTGCAAGAATTCCTGTCCCCTCCCCTGAAAACCCCACGGTGGTGTATTTAATTTTTGCGGTGCCATGGTCAGCGCCGGAAAGAATCGACAGTCTCTGCCAGATTGGCAAGCTTCCCAGCGGCACAGCAAACAAACAAGTGCTTGGCGTTAGGAAGAAACATTTCTGTGCCCTCCCATCCATGCCCCCTTGTTGCAAACGACAGGAACAACATCTCCCAAGAGACCCCTCTCGTGTTCCCAGTTCATCCCCAGGAGAGCTGCGAGCTCCAGTCAGCTTCCACCTGATGCTGCCGCCTCAACGCCAACACATCAGGCGCCACTGTTTGGCTCCAGCCACCCATTCCCTGATGCGCCATGTTTATTCCACAAAAACAGCTTTGGTTTTTACAACTACAAGCTTTCAGGACAGCTGTCAGGCTTCGGCTGCAGGAAGCAGATGGAAAAGCCGCGTCAATTTTGTCTCTCGAGTGCTTCTCGTTCTTCAACCAACAGCGTAAACACAGAGGGGTTATAAAAAATGTAAAAGACGACTTACACATGGAATTTGCCGCTAGAAAACTGTACCAGCAGCTTTGCCTGCATTTTGCACCATTTTTTTAAAAAAAATATTTGGGTGGAAATAGGCCTGGTTTGCAGAAATCAGTAAATCATGGCTTATTAAACAATAGTTTATTGAACTCTGGCTTAACATTATGTGTGAACCCTGCCCAGTTTGTTTACAGCCAACAAGCCACCGTCTGAAACCATAGCTGGTTGTTGGCTTACAAGCCTTTAACTATGGTTTGGTGAACCTAGCACTCTTCATTAACTATGGCTTGTTTGATCACCCCACTCTGGAAGCTCACCAAACTACATTAAACATAAGGCAGGAGCAGATGGAAAATAAAGCAAACTTTTTGTCTGTTTGTGGTTAATCTGTGATTTATTAAACATGCCATGCCTTAGCATTATTTGTGATCCAGACCATAATGTTGCAAGGATTTCCGCGGGATTTCCGCTCTCTCTAGCAGCAAGAAACCTGTTCACTTTACCAGCTCAACTCAAGATACAAAATGCGCCTAATTTAAATGGCAAGACGCGTGTAACTTTGAATGGCATGTGGTGAAACACTCGGGATTTGCACAGAGAAACAGCAAGCCAGAGATCCATTCCTTTCTGACGTGTGGCAATTTCGTCCCTCCTCAAATTTTAAGGCAAACCATGGCTTGCAATTTCATCTTAAGGTAAAGGTAAAGGGACCCCTGACCATTAGGTCCAGTCGTGACCGACTCTGGGGTTGCCGCGCTCATCTCACTTTATTGGCTAGGGAGCCGGCGTACAGCTTCCGGGTCATGTGGCCAGTATGACTAAGCCACTTCTGGTGAACCAGAGCAGCGCACGAAAACGCCGTTTACCTTCCCGCCAGAGCGATACCTATTTATCTACTTGCACTTTGATGTGCTTTCGAACTGCTAGGTTGGCAGGAGCAGGGGCCGAGCAATGGGAGCTCACCCCGTCACGGGGATTCGAACTGCTGACCTTCTGATCAGCAAGCCCTAGGCTCTGTGGTTTAATCCACAGCGCTACCCACGTGATTTCATCTTAATCAGCTTGAAAAACCATACTCGTTCCCAATCCTTTGGAAACAAGCAGTGCCCCAACAGTTCAGAAAATCCAGCAAACGATGGTTGACTTCAGTCCACGAATGACAGGTGTCCATCAAGTGGGGAACAGAAAGAACATGGATGTGATGACCTTTGAAGGCTCCTCTGTTGTTTAGTGCAGGCGTCCCTAACCTAGGTCCCTCAAGAGATTTTGGACTACAACTCCCATCATCCTCGACCATCGGCCATGATTGGTGGGATTTGCAGTCCTACACAACGTAAGGGCACAAGGTTGGAGAATAATTGCTTAGTATTCTGTGTGAATCAGCCCTATAGCTTGTAGTTGTATGTGAGGTGAATGCATTAGCAGATGCTAATACTTCCTGAAAGTTGTGAATCAGAGCACAATACATAATTGTGCATAAGGCTCTTTGGGTCAAGCTCTGCCACGCTTTCTTTTCACCAGCAAGGAAACTCACGCCAAGTATGAAAAAAGGCAATAAACATTTATTTCATACAGCTGTGGGTTGTTGTTGTTTTTTAAATACATACAGTACATAGATTTCTCCCTTCAAGGGTTTTCAGTGGCGCCAATATTAATATTTATTTTATTACAGTACTCAAGCTGAGGAATTATTTTGTCAATGATTACCAAAAGGACAGGTCGTCACAAATCAGAAGTCTATAAGAGAGTTTACAGTTAAAACATTTTTTAATTTTTTTGTGTTGGATTTTTTCTCCTTTTTCTTTTTTTGCAAATAAACACTTTTTAATATATATTTATATATATTTATTTATATATGGTTACAAGTGATAGACTGAAAATCTTTTTTTTTCCCCCTCCCCATTTTAACTTTTCAAAATACACTTATGCATTAATGCCTGGCATCAGAAGGAAGAAATAAAAAGACAAAAAAAGGAAAAAAGAAACAATTCAAAACAACATTTGGAGATGCCCGGGAATGGGTACCACGAAGAAAGGGATGCAGTGGGAGGGGAAAAGGAAAGGTGGTTTCGGATATACGGGCGAGAATGTATCGCAGGGGCAGGCCTCCTTAGACACATGGAAGCACATGAGAGTCGCACCAAAACACAGCTTCCATTGCATCCCCTCTCCTCCCGCCATCTCTCTCACAGAACTGGCCCCTGGTCCACTTTGATGGGGGGTGGCAGATGTGTGTGCCCACATCCCAGTGATGGGCACCATGTTCAGGGTGATTGTCTTTAATTCCGAATGCATCGTTTGATCTCCGTAGGGTTGGAGAACTACAGTAGCAAGGTGATAAATTCCTCCACAGACACCCCACCCCGCTCTGCTGAATTATACTGGTATGCTAGCTTTGTATGTGGCAGTCTTGTCCTCAACTCCTGAGAAGGAGGAAAAGCCCTTGGGTCTTTCCTTCCTGGGCTGGTCTCTCCAAGAGCGCATGGCAAGAACAGGACCCAAGCACATTCTGATGGATGCATAGGACTGTTTCTCCACCTGTAGCCCTTTTTGTGGCATCGAGCACAAAAGCACATTATGCCGTCCGATTTTAATGCGACTAACAGCCCAGTCTAAGGCAGAATTAGAAGCTTCAGCGCTCCTTGATTTCACTGGGCTTAGGCCCAGTCTAACTCTGCATAGGCCAGGGTGCCCCATTAAGCGTGTTGAATTTCAGTGGAGTGCAAAGATCCTTTGGGCACTTTTGCCACTTACCCCATTAACGCGGAGGACCTGATTGTCAAGATAGCTGAAAAGCTTCGGTGTGGCTTCAAATAGCTGTTTTCTCACCTGCAAGATGTTTCTTCAGCAGAAGTGGACATCCAAGTGCCATAGGGAGAAATTCAGTGCAACCACTTCATTTTACAAAAGCAATTTTTTTGAGATTACTTTATGTGGCGGAGCTAAATGCAACTTAAGCTGTGGGAAGCTGCCAACTCAATTGATCCCTCCTCCCTGACCCCATGGTTTTCAGATGGCGCTTTGAGAGCTCTGTACGAAATGGGGTCATTTGAAAAGTTCGGTAGAAATATAACAGTTCACTTTTTGAAGACTTCACCTTGGCCAAATGACCAGTGAAGCAAACCACCATCCCAAAGCGACTGAGAAACTTGACCACTTGGTGAGAGAGCAATGGTGTGAATGGACTCACTTTAGCAAGCCACCGAGGAATAAATTAGGGTTTACCCCTCCCCTTTGCAACTCCTGCAATAAACAACTTCTGAACTTTTGACGATTCGGTTTTTCTGTTGGGTTCAAACAACAGTTGCAGTTCTTGCTTTGGCCACATGTTAATAAATTTTGCAGCTAACTAACCCATATTCCTGTGCACTGAATGAAAGATCATGGGGAAATGGTGCATTTTCTGATGGACACTGTACCAAACATTTTATGCCCAGGAAGACAGATGGATGGTGCAGGGCAGAACTGACTGGGCTGTCTTTTACAAGCCCCCTCCCCAGGGGATACACTAGTAAACTATCGCTGAAGTCGTTTATTGCGGTAGTGGCAACAAAACCACCACTAATTTAACACAAACCACTGCTGGTCCAGTGAGAATCCTATAGCAGTTAAGATTATCTCCAGCTGTGCCACATGAAACAGCATCAACCTGGGAAAACACTCTTATGCAGAGCTGATAATAAACCTTCATTACGATATCCAACCTGTCCTTTGAGGAGCTTAAAGGTTCTTCCCTCTCCAGTATATCCTCACAACAAGCCTGCGAGGTAGGTTAGGTTGAGCGTGACAATCCCGGGTCTAAGAAGGTCATGGCTGCATGGAACTGCGAGCCCACAGCATCCACACATTCAACGCTGCTAAGATCTGAAATCCTTCCGGCCTCTCCCTGGCTTGCCTCCATGCAAGTATTTCATGCTGAGAAAACGTCATCTCATATAAAGTTAATATAGTTGCTGGAGTTGCACTAGCAACTCTCCTAACTGGGAGCTCCTCTGTCACAAACTTTCTGCTTTGCAGCTCAGGTTTGCAACTAAGGTTGCTGGGAAACTGGGAGTCCAGGCCACCCTATGGAGCTTGAAAAGGATTTCAATTAACCGTCCAAGTCTTACTAACTTAGGAAGACTGATATTGTACTTGCAAGCTCACTCCCAAAACATTTCACATGGTCCAGGGGTGTTGTTCGGGAGTGTCCTCCCTTAATTTATTTCTTTTTTAATGACTGAGTGTACAGGATATTGCAATTCTATGATTCTATGAATCAATTAGTCCATGTATCTCAGTACTGTCTACAACGTCTGGAAGCGGCTCTGCAAGGTTTTGGGCAGAAGCCTCTCCCGATCCTGGGTTTCACCCTGGGACCTTCTGCATGCAAAGGAGATACGTCTAACCTTCCCCAAGGGCACAGGGCAGGTGTGAGGTCCCAGCCACGCGAGACTCATCTGCTATGGTCCCCTTGCACGCAGGATTCTCCAGAAATGCTAGCTTCAGCTCCTGGTGGCAACAAACTGAGCTTTCAGTGTCAACAGCTGACGTTCAAAGCCAACCACACTTCACAAGGGGTACTGCAACCCCTCAACAGCTCCAGCGCATAACCAGGCCTCAAAAGTGCTCAAGTACAGCCACAGCTAACACACAAAAACGCATCTTATGACATCCGAGGCCTGAGAGCAGCCGGTGGTATGAAGTGGGAGAGTCCTGACATGAGGGGGATGACTATACCACTTCAGGCTGCAGGTGCAGGGACCGACTTTTGAACGCTCCCCTGAGCTTTCGAAATGACGAAACCACGCCCTAAAAAAGGAGCAGAGCAGGGAGGGGAAGCTAAGCTAGAACCCCAAGCTCTATGTGTTTTTATATGAAGTTGTACGCTACAAGACCACTCTGGCTGCATGTACAGTCATATTTCAGGTTACAGACACTTCAGGTTGCGTTTTTTCAGGCTGGGGACCGCCAAAACCCAGAAGTGCCGGAACGGGTTACTTCCAGGTTTCGCCGGTCACGCATGCGCAGAAGTGCCGAATCGCAACACGCGCGTGCGCAGACGCAGGTTGCGAACGTGCATCCCGCACGGATCACGTTCGCAACCCGAGCGCCCACTGTATTTATCTTGTAAGGAAAAGTGTAATAATCTTTCTAAATAAATAACAAATAAACGAGCTGTGAAGTGCTGCTTCTTTGCCTGCAAGGAGGTTTTGATTTCTTTGCTTTGATGGAGAAGAGGGTTCAGAACTGGCCTCTCTGGAGGCAGAAATTTGCCTGAGGTCATCCTTGCTCCAGGTCTGCCTATTTTTGACTGCCAGCAGTTCACCCAGGGTCTGCGGGCAAAGGCTCCCCTATGACTGGCTACCAATGGCCTATTAACTTGAGACACCAGAGGCCAAACCTGGGACGACCTTCTGGAAGGCTGCAACCCATTCATTCTCTTCCTCCTCTGAGTATGCAAACTGGACCTAGATGGGAAGGGAGTATTTCAGCAAGACGCTTTTCATGGGAGAAGGAAGTCCAAAAGCTGGCGATTTCCACCTGATACCCTCAATAATCCTAAGAATGCAGGTGTGGGCATGCACAATGAATGACCATCTCAAAAAAGAAGTTGCAAGCATTTCTGCCAAGATCAGCTGATGCTGCAAAGAGCACCTCTGGGTGCACACAGGTGACTGCACATGTATGTTCAAGCTCCTCCAACCTCCCTCTCAGCAGCAACATCTGAATCTGCACAAGTCTTGGGGAGCAGTGGGAAAGGGTGGGTTGCTTCTAGAAACTCAGGGGCAGAGGGCTTAAAATACATATAGCGTGCTTATTGCCTGACCCTATAGGACTTGCCGATCAGAAGGTCAGCGGTTTGAATCCCCTTGATGGAGTGAGCTCCCGTTGCTCAGTCCCAGCTCCTGCCAACCTAGCAGTTCGAAAGCACGTCAAAGTCCAAGTAGATAAATAGGTACCACTCCGGCGGGAAGGTAAACGGCGTTTCCGTGCGCTGCTCTGGTTTCACCAGCAGCGGCTTAGTCATGCTGGCCACATGACCCGGAAGCTGTACGCCGGCTCCCTCGGCCAGTAAAGCGAGATGAGCGCCACAACCCCAGAGTCGGCCACGACTGGACCTAATGGTCAGGGGTCCCTTTACCCCTTTACCTTATATTCCCTGAAACTGAAATGTTAACGCCTCTCTTGCTAGCTGATCTAGAAATTATTTATGGCAGTGGATGCAACACAATTTGCGGAGAAATGACGGCGACCCAGTATGAATGGCCCGTTTGGATGGAACAACCCACCACACATACAATTCAGTCGTGTTGTGAGTGCAGCAGTCGCAGGGAGAAAAGCTTCGGCGGGACTTTTCTGAGGTCAAACATGAGAACAGGATCAAATAGGACGAGAGGTTGCTGCTCACGGTGAACCCTGAGCAACGTTGGTTTTCATTGTGTAAAAAATAGCTCCTGGCCCTCATTGAGGCAGGAAAATGAAACAAAACCCTGAAGTCATTTAGAGGCTTATGAGCCAGAGGAAGTTTGGGTTGCACTGGCTGGAAAATGAGGTAGGAGTTCTTCTTCCAGATCCCTCCCCCGCCCCAAAACAGCCCGTCATATTTTGCACCCATCCACCCACCCACATTAGCCCCTTCCCAGTGATGCATTGTTCCCAACCCTTCTTAAATCTAGTTTTATAAAAAAAAATATCCACAAATGTTCAGACTGGGGCAAAATAATCTGTGCACAGGAAAGCATGCATAAATGTGTAAAGTCTCCACACTTTATTATTTCAGTTATTGAAGATATATTTTCTCTTCCTGTTATTTGAGGTTTTTCGTGTGGTTTTTTTTTAATCTAAGTGCAAGCTTCTATGTCCTTCGCTTAGAAGGGGGTTAACAGCACAAGAGCCACACGGTTCAGGAACAAAACGTCTTGTGAACCGGCCCCTTTATCCCCAAGACACAAGCCACTCAAACTTCAGAGCTGTATCTGTTTAAGAAGAAGAGGAGTTTGGATTTGATATCCCGCTTTATCACTACCCGAAGGAGTCTCAGAGCGGCTAACAATCTCCTTTCCCTTCCTCCCCCACAACAAACTCTCTGTGAGGTGAGTGGGGCTGAGAGACTTCAAATAAATATGACTAGCCCAAGGTCACCCAGCAGCTGCAGGTGGAGGAGTGGGGAAGTGAACCCAGTTCACCAGATTACGAGTCCACCGCTCTGAACCACTATGCCACGCTGGGTCTAGAAGGCAGCCTCCCCCATTCTCGTGCCCTCCAGATGTTTGGACTCGAAATCCCATCGGCTCCAAGGCTGCAATACATCTAGTTTCTTCAGGACAAGAGTCCAAAGATGTTGATGGCTTTCCCCGAGAGGACGACACTCTATGGTTTTAGATTCCCCCCCCCAAAGAGAGTTATTGCACAGTCTAGGCCATCCTGAGGGCCATTTCCTCTTCTGGGGGCTACATCCCAGTGGTAGGTGGGGCCAGAAGCAAAAGTAGACTAGTTCCTACACAGAAGAAGAAAAAGAAGAAGAAGAAGAAGAAGAAGAAGAAGAAGAAGAAGAAGAAGAAGAAGAGGAGGAGGAGGAGGAGGTGTTTGGACTTGATATCCCGCCTTTCATTCCCCTTAAGGCAGCGGTTCTCAACCTGTGGGTCCCCAGATGTTGTTGGACTACAATTCCCATCATCACTAGCTAGCAAGGCCAGAGCTCAGGGATGATGGGAGTTGTAGTCCAACAACATCTGGGGACCTACAGGTTGAGAACCGCTGCCTTAAGGAGTCTCAAAGTGGCTAACCATCTCCTTTCCCTTCCTCCCCCACAACAAACACTCTGTGAGGTGAGTGAGGCTGTGAACCTTCAGAAAAGTGCAACCAGCCCAAGGTCACCTAGCAGCTGCATCTGGAGGAGCGGAGACGCGAACCCGGTTCCCCAGATTACGAGTCTATCGCTCTTAACCACTACACCATGCTTCAGGGAAGGCGGATCAGAGCCCAGGGAGTGGTGTTGGGACTGGGAAGAGGAGGTTTCAGAAGCCGAAGAAACGGAATTCCATGATCCAGGCTCACTTCCCCAACCGGGTGCTCTTCAGAGATTGTTGGACTCCGGCTCCTATCATCTGCCGACAACATGGTCAGGGATGATAGGAGTTGTAGTCCAGCAACTTCTGGAAGGCACCAGGTTTGGGGAGCACGGCCCAGATCATTCCTTTGGATCACACGTGAGCTAGTGTTGAGGGCCCTTCTCGACTTATCTCAAGCTCACTCGGCACCCCCCAATCAAACATGCAACTCGGATAAACAAACAGGAATGAGATGTTGGACTGGGTGACTCACAGGGGTCCTGAACTGGTTCATTCTCCGTACACCACTCGGAATCAACGACAGGTTGAGGTGAATAGCTTTTCATTAAGAAAACTGAGGTAGCAGGAGTGGCTTGGAGGTGGTTCTTGGGAGCCAAAATTGGGAGGGATACTCCCAGGGCATGCATGAAGCGCCAGCACGCATTCCGCAGCAGGTGATGGCATCGTCTCCTGGGCTGTTTCTTGCCATTCCTTGGCATGCCAAATAAAAGAGGGAAAAACAACCCACCAAATAAGCCAGGGACAGGGAGCATTTGCACTCCAGCTCCCACCAACCCCAGCCAGCATGGCCAAAGGTCAAAGGTGATGGGCACCGCAATGCAACAGCCCCTGGAGAATCCCAGGGTTCCTACACCTGAAATAAGCTAAGCAGAAGAAGAGGTACGTTACATTAGCGTGAACGGCTAAAGGGCTGAACTGCTAACTTTTATTCCGAAAAACCGCAACGTTCCTTTTATTACAGTATTCCACCTATCAAAATGTCACATGACAGTAAGCTTTTGAGTTCAACAGAACTCTTCGCCAGCCTGCATGTTAAGCAAGGCAGGAGTTGGGGGTAAGAAACAAACTGAAGTACTGAAGCCCTAATGTCTGCAGTAGGCAAAAAGTCATTACTGCGGTATATTCTTAGGAGGGGCAGGGCTGTAGGGGTTGTCACAAGGAGCTCCCACGTTTCAGAATTTGCCGCTTGCAACCCTGGGAGCTGCCCTCCAGGTTACAACCCTATTCATCCGAAGTACTCATGAAATCGAAACTCTGCTTATGGCTGCAGTTCACTCTCACTTCCTTTTCACCTACAGACATTTCGGCTGTTCTCACTAACAATCTGTTTGCACCAGTCTATAAGCAGAAATGCACAAGAGCAAAGGCCTGATTTTGCCTAGGCGATTCTGCATTATTTTTCCCCTGAATCCCCAGGAAATGAATGCCTGTGACGCGAATGCCTATTGCACACAACCAGCGAGAAAACGTGCAGTCCGACCCAACCGGCAAAGTCTATTTTGCAGCCAGCCTCTGGAGGACACCAGAAATATGTCACTCGTGCCTCTGGAGACGAGATGTTGCCATGATATCTCCATGCATCAGTAGACGAGATGTACTCTAGGGAGGCTACATTTCCGTCTCAAAGCCGTAAATGGAAGGGATCTTGCATTAAGCAAATAAGCTACGAGTCCCCCGCTCAAATCTCAGCACAGCTATGAACTCACTGGCTTGGCTTATTAGACTAGCTTCTTCGTCTTAACCTCCCTCTGCAATAAGGAGATAATAACATTGGTGACTTGTTATTTGGATTACTTGAGATAATGCAAGGGCTTGAGAGAAAAGCAAAGCATTGCACAGCCCTGGAGTTTGTCTAGCAGAAAGCGTAACCTTTGCAAACACGTCGTTGGAAGCATACAAAACCATTTCCATTCGCTGCCTTGCCCAGACCTGACTTTATCATCAGCAGGACACAATGTGAATGAACCAGCTCTCTCCCATTCTACGGTAGGATCCTTGCCTAGTCGCCTGCAGCCCGACTGTTGCTCGCCATAGGTGAATGGGGTAATCATGGATGCTAGAACTAGGGGTGGACAGAGTAGGGGGTTATATTTGGGACTGGGAATCATCTGACATCAGGGTACAGCACCCACACACACGTTGGCTTGTTCTCGGCTTGTCCTTCCAATTATTCTGGAACTACACAGCAAAGGGGAGGAAGGAGACTTTTTAAAGTCAGGAAAAGCGAAGAAGGAAACAAGCAGGAAGGAAGGAAGGGACTCTGGTGGGATTGAAGAGTGAGGCAGCCTGGGCGGACCATGGATAAGGAAGGATGCAGCAGAGCGAACTTGCGACTTCCTGAATGCACAGATGATGCTATACCACCAAACTATTCATTCAGACAGTCCGCACTAAAGTCAAGGAACGGTTCTCCCAGAGTGGCACAACCACAGCAACAGCCTCCTGGCACAGGAATTGCTGCCATTTACCAGGAGGGGCGAGGCAGCTAGGTTGCCCAAGCACAGAAGAGGCAATCTGGTGCTCTCACTGGGGCAACTGCACAGCGTAAACCTCACCATCACGGCCAGCCAACCAGTAAGCAACAGTGGCGCTGCTGCCAGGAGGCTATTGCTGTGGACCAGTGCTGCCCTGCCAGGTGAGCCAGTCCTATAGGCCTGGCGCCACGGTCAGGTAGGATGGCTTACCCAGCTGCCAGGTTTCCGGGGTTAAAAGGCAAGATATTATCAGCTGCTATTTATCTCTGGCTGCCTTTGGCCTACCCACTTAAGGCGCTCAACAAACGAAAACAACCTATCCCCTTCCATCCGCTTTGTTCTTTACCAACCGTCTGCTAAAACCACAGGTAGCAAATCTATAAAGTGAGGCTGTGGAGCACAGAGGACGGCTTTGGTTTGCAAAGCGAGAGCTAATTATATCTGCGGCATTTGCATCTGAGCACATCTTTGTAGTTCTGTGCTTTCCCCTTTCCCCACCGCTGCTAAACCCGCTGCTAAACCCGTTTCCAGGTGGTAAACAATGGAGGGGGGTGCCTTTCATCAATCTGGGGAGGGGAAGCAAAGGGTTTAAGTGCTTTAAGGAGGGATCGCTGATCCATCTTTACAGTGGTTTCTCCAGTGGCGGCAAAACTAAGACTTTTTCCCCCAGATTGATTTTTGATTCTTGATTTTATTGTTACTTACATTTTATACCGTATTTTATGCTGGGTTTTTTTGTAGCATCAATTAAGTGTTTTAAATTTGTTGTTAGCCACCCTGAGCCCAGTTTCCTGAACTAGGAAGGGTGGGGTATAAATAAAAATTCATTATTATTATTTAGCCGCCTGAGGCAAAGGACAAGATGGCGGTCTCTTCCCAATTCCATGTATGGAAGGCAACTGGACTGGCTGAACACCAACACTGGTGATGGGGCAGTATCCTTTTCTATAACTGAGGGCAGCAGGTTAGCTTAGAACACCCAGGCAACGTGGCACTCACAAAAACATTGCTTTCCCCACCTACCTAATGGTAGGGCTGGTCCTGACCAAAGGTCACTACCTCATCAGACATTTTGAAACAGCCTCCACTGCCTCTTCTCTTCTCTTTCCTTTTTTTGTGCAAAAGCCTTTTGAAACGAATATATCCATTTATTTGTTTGCAAGCAGCAGCAACCTATCCACAAGATCCCTCCCCCCCATCATATGGGTGGGATAGCAATTAATCGCCCCTTTCCCCACCCTGTGTTGCTCCTACCGTGAGCTTGAGAGCCCTCCCATCATCCCCTCTGCATTCCCCCCCCCAAAAAAGTGCTCAAAATATGGTGCCACAACTCTATAGACTACCCTGCAGGATTGTCATACACTTCACTCACCCCCAACCACCCACCCATAGGCATAACTGCAGTGCGCTACTCTGCAGGGCTGGCGTAACCCATACTCTCTCATCCACCATGTCCCACTCCCTAGGGTCCCAACACGGGTATATGAATACAGATATAGAGAAACAGCAACCCTTATTCCCCCAGAAGGAAATGTAGTACAGTATGGTATTTGAGAAAGCTGTGGTTTGGGGGGGGGTGGATTAAAAAGTTGAAGCCATGTACTTCATGTTATGTTTGCTTCATGTTACGTTCTTTCAGGTTATGTCCCGCGGCGACCCAGAAGGGTTACTTCCGGGTTTCGCCACTTGTGCATACGCAGAAGCGCAAAATGACATCATGTGCATGCGCAGAAGTGGCGAATCACAACCCGCGCGTGCGCAGACGCGCCGCAGTGGGTTGCACTCTTTTCATGTTGCGAACGAGCCTCTGGAACGGATCCCGTCCGCAACCAGAGGTACCACTGTAGGGCTATTTTGAACTGTACAATTTTTAAAAGTGTGGACCTTAAGATGATTTAAGCGTACTCATGAAAATGTAGTGTTTGAATGTGGCCAAACACCTGCTTGGTGCAGGTGCACCTGCCTGCCACCCTGGGCTGGCAAAACTGTGCCAATCCTGGCCGCTTGACAAGAACACTGGGTTGCGGCTGCATCTGGTGTGGAGCAGTCCTCGGGAGAAGCATAAGCAAGCTAGATGTCCCTCGCTTAATTGCAGGCTCCAAGGATTGAAGCAGGTGACCCTCTTATGTAGATCTGGTGTTCTACCGCTGAACTCTGCTCCCTTCCTCCTCCTTCCTGCTTTTCAAAGACTGCGCAACTTTTGCAAAAAGAGGCAGCTATCTTGTTAAAGGTGACGCAGTTGGTAGGTCTTGCACCTGTGGCTTCTCTGAACTGAACCGGCCAAGGAAAAGCTTCTCTGTGCACAAAAAAGTCACCAGCATCTTGGTTCCAACAGACCCAAGACTTTGAGGGGTTTGATTAAATAAGTGCAAGTCCTTCTGACTGGGCAAAATGCGGAAGTTTTAATTCAGCTGCCAAGATTTCCCCAGAGAGCCAGCCTGACAAAGAGTTAAGTTGACACTTCTAGGCATGCCATTAATGATTTCCCCGCCCCTCTGAAATTACTGAATGAGGTCTTTCTAGCGTGAAGAAAGGACTATGAACTGGTGGAGAGAGAGAGAGAGAGGGAGAGAGAGAGAAATAATGGCAGGAGCTTAATTAACAAAAAGGTTTACCTTCTGAAATTCAATGTGAGAGGGGATGGGAGAGATCATTCGGCCTTATTATTCATTAGGGGGTAGCTTCCATCCCAAGTTTTCCCTGTGCTAAAACCATTAAATTAGATATTACTTTGAGGATAGCGTCAAAGGCCGGAGACAAGAAATCGTTCAAAAGAGCAGAAGGGATGGAAGGTGTTCTGGAAATACTGCGACTTTCTCTTACCCCGGTGCAGGAAAAGCATTTCTGTCATGCTGCCATTGGCCTTGTCTGCACATCACTCTAAAGCCAGCTTCACCAACCTAGTGCCCTCCAGATTCCCATCAGCCCCGGCCACCTTGAAGGGACCACTACGGATCTCTAGTACACTTTCACATGAACCCCAGGACCATTTGGAAAATAATGGGGCAGGACAGGTGCCAATAGCCCCTTTGGCGTTTCCCGATTTTCAGTACAAACTGTGGAACTGAAACCGGGGGCAGGGGGGTGGAGTAGCTTGTGTCTTCAGCAGTGCAAACTTCAAAAAGCAAACAAGGCTAACAAACAAGCAAACTGATGCCCAGTTCTCCTCCGTAAGCACTTCTGCCTTGTTGGGTTGTTGCAGCTACAGAGATCAAGTGCGTTGCACATTTAATTCAGAAGGATGGCATTTTGGCTGGTTAAGGGAAAGAAACTAGGAGCTCAAGATGAGGAACATCTAAAGGAGTTGGGCATGTTTAGCCTGGAAAAGAGGAGACTGAGAGGAGATATGGTAGCCATTTTCAAATATTGTCACATGGAAGATGGAGCAAGCTGGCTTTCTCTTGCTCCCGAGGGAAGGACTCTAACCAGTGGCTTCAAGTGAAAGGAGATTCTGACTTTCTGATGGCAAGAGCTGTTTGACAGTGGAACGGACCCCCTCGGGAGATGGTGGGCTCTCCTTCCTTGGAGGTTTTTGAGCAGACGTTGGATGTTCATCTATCATGGATGCTTTAGCTGAGATTCCTGCATTGCAAGGGGTTGGACTAGATGATCCACACACCCTTTCCAACTCTGATTCTATGAATGTGTGTGTGAATGCCGAAAGCTCTCAATGAGAACACTGCCATCCTACATTATGGCTCCTCATTTGATCATCCCATTCCTTCTCCTAGGAACCCTGAAGCTTAAAATTGTCAATTCAAACCCCAAGACTTGCCAACCGCATCGATAGCAGACAGGCCCAAAGTGTCTTCTAGGCTTCAAAGACTTCCAGTTGGCTTCTTCTGCCAAATACCGCAGGGTTGGTACAACTCAGTTTCTCCCAACCTGGTGGCCGCCAGATGTTCTGGACAACAACTCCCATCAGCCATAACAGCTGTACTCCAAAACATCTGGAGGGCATGAGGTTGGGGGAAGACTGTTAGAGCTACACCTTCATCAAAGTTAAATGGGATTGATTTCTCCATTATTCCATCACTGGACTACAACTCCCAGCAGGCCTGACCATTCTCAATGCCGGCTTTGGCTGATGAGAGTTGTAGTTCAACAAAGCTACCTGGGCCTTAAAAATAACTCCCCTCTAGGCAGAAACAGTAGCCAGACTTGATCCCAGAAGCGGTCCCTTAGGCCAGAGGTGTCTATCCTTTGAAAATTCAGAGATGGCGGAAAGAGCGTTTATAACCTTACTGAGAACCTAGACAATTTTCCCTGTGGCCTAAATCTGGCGCTTTAGGATATAGCCAAAAAGCACTTCTGGGGATTCCTGATATCGGGCAGCACATACTGGTTCCATTCGCCATGTGATGGCGGAGAGACTGGTTTCAACTCAAAGCCCCACCAGCTGAGGTAAATGCTGAGGTGTTCGTTATGCTGAATTAACATAATATAACACGCCAGGACACACCCAATCCTATTCAAGTACACTTCCCACCCTCTATAGCAGGAGTCACCAAGGTCTCCATACCTCCAATGGCGCCTGCAAAAAAGGTCCCCGCAAAATTCCCCTCAGAAATCCACAATGCACGAGAGACCCTGTTCAATCTTTCTGCTCAGATCCTGCTGGCTCCCCCTTCCCTAGCAGCTGTTTTTGCATCATGCCACACTCTCGCGGCAGCCATCTTGGATGACACCACAGCCCCATGGCGGCCATTTTGTGACCGGCGCCCACGGCACTCTCTCAGAATCCCAAATGCACCCGCTGGCCCAATACGGTTGGCATCCCTCTGCGCTGCAGAAGTCAACCAGTGATTTAATTATAGTTGGTGGGACCTTCCCGGTATTTTTGTTTTAATGAGCCAAGTTCAGGCATTCTGCATGAGCAGGAAATATCGAACCCCATCTCTGCCCCCAACTTTCCCCTACAGAGGAGGGAAGGATGACTTCTACCCGTGTTTTCCTGAATGTGAGGTTAAGCCTCCTGGCGACTGGGAACTCTGCTTTTGTCTTCGATTTACTTCCTTATTATTACATTCAGATCCCACCTTCCCTCTAAAGCAACGGTTCTCAACCTGTGGGTCCCCAGATGTTGTTGGACTACAACTCCCATCATCCCTGACCACTGGTCATGCTGGCTAGGAATGATGGGAGTTGTAGTCCAACCACATCTGGGGACCCACAGGTTGAGAAACGCTGCTCTAAAGAGTTCAGGACAACGTGCTCTCTCCCTCTCCCCATTTTATTCTCACAACAACCCTGTGAGGTAGGTTAGGCTGAGGGGCCATGACTGGGCCAAAGTCACCCGGCAAGCTTCACAGCCAAGTGAAGGATCTGAACCTTGGTTTCTCGGGTCCCAATCCAATGCTCTGAGCGCTACACTACAGGAGCATTTCCGACCACATGGAAGATTCCAGCAAACGTGACTCGACATCCCATTTCAGACCTTCTGTGCTCAACAAGGGAACAGCAGGATGGAGCTGAGGCCCAGAAGATATTCACGGCTCTGTGGCTCCTTTATGGTTTGATATTTCCTCCAGGCAGAATAAACGTTCTCGAAATTTATTTCGCACCGCAATAAGCAGTTTCCGTTCAAAGCTTCCCCTCAAAGAAGTATGCCTTACAAAAAAATGTTTGTGATTTTCCCCTGCAGGGGCTCCCAGGCAAGAATTGACGCAGCGAGAGAACGGCCATTTTCAAAACTCCCAACCGGTCTGCTTCCAAAAGCGTCTCATTGCCAAAACCCTCCCCCTTCCCCGCCCTCATCCCCAAACCTTGACAACTGAAGGATATAGCTCCCAAAACTGAAAACGGGGAACCGGGTCCCAAATCAGAGCAACGTTTAAAACGTGAACCGAACCTAACGAAACGACAATCCCGAAACGTCCGTCGTCAAACGACCTCATCGGGTTTTTGTTTTTCCTTTTTTCCTTCGTAAAAAAGCATCTCCTAAGAAAATTATAAAAGAAAGCTGGTTCGCAACCACAATCACAACAATAATTTCATCTGTAAAATTCCCACCAGCTCTATTTCCTAACACATGACTGCTACCTGAAAAGGAATCCACAAATAATAATAGCTTTTTAAAAAAGAATTTTGACCAGCTTACGCCTGGGTTCCTATTGCACTTTCTTCTCCCTTTGCTTGAGCAAACCCCCCTTTGCTTGAGCAAACCCTCCTTTGCTCTCTTTTCCTCTCCTTCTCTCTCTTTGCTTGAACGGCACTGGGTTCGAATTCAGAAGCAGGAAGAAAGGAAGGAGGGTGACGACAAACCACCTTACTATTCCACCTGCCCATGGACGTGGAGCGCCTGACCCACACAGGGGGTTATGTACAATCCGCAGAGGTTTCCGACGGAAGAATCGCAGCGGCCGTTCCTCGCTTGGTTCTCTTCTTCCAGTGGTGAAAACAAAATGTCCCGTGATTTAAAGTGGTTTTTCGTTTTTAAAAAAGGGATGAGCAGAAGGTGGAAGGGCCCAGCATATACTGGGAGTAGCTCTCCCCTCCTTCCGCCCCATTACCCTGGGCTGTAAACTAATCATTAGAGAGTTTTGTTTTGTTTTCTCCCCCCCAAAAAACGACGGCTTATTTCTCTGGCATTTTACTGGACCCCCCTTTCTTGCTGTGGGGGGGCTTGTTACCTCGCTCTCTCTCATCGGGGCTGAAGTCCGCGGCCTCCCAGGGCCCCGCCGGTTTCTTATGGTTCGTCTTGCCTATCTCTTTGCTTTTGGCGGAAGATTCCGGAGGCCTTTCCTTCGGCTTCCGCCCCCTCTTCTTCCCGTCTGTGCTTTTCTTCTTCTCCTCGTGGCTGGCAGCGGTCGGTTCGCTGGTCTTTTTCTTCCGGATGGCCTCCGTGGAAGTCCGGAACCAGTTCTGCGTTCAAGGAAGGAAAGGAGAACAGAGTCGGGAACTTGATTCGGACGTGGCACGGAACAGCAGCAGCCACAGCTCTGCCGTAACACCACAACTACCAGCAAACGTGGTGGTTTTCAGAAGTTAAAAAAACAACTAAACGAAGCACCTCATCCCCACTTGAACCATTCTGAGCTGCAATCACTTGCTTCAGTTTGGGGGTTTGCCCCAAAATCCTTCCCCCATATTGGGTGAACCAAGGAGACAAAAGGAGACTTAGGAAGGGAGGAAAGCCAACAGGCAGCTCACTCGGCTAACTGCCCAGAGAATCCAGACACACAGAGAGACAGAGAGCTGCTTTTCAGTACGTTTCTTGGAATCAAAAATACCTCGGGTTACAGACGCTTCAGGTTGCATTTTTCCGGGTTACGGACAGCCGAAACCCAGAAGCACCGGAACTGGTTACTTCCGGGTTTCGGCAGTCGTGCATGCGCATAAGAACCAAATCGCACTTTGTGCATGCGCATAAGCGCCAAATTGCAATCTGTGTGCATGCAGACGCGCCGCTGCGGGTTGTGAATGTGCATCCCGCATGGATCACATTTGCAACCCGAGCGTCCACTGTACACGGTGTTATGTACGGAAGTTCTCACCCTGGCCACCAGGGGGTATTGTGTCCAGTGGTACCTCTGGATGAGAACGGGATCCATTCCAGAGCCCTGTTTGCATCCTGAAGTGAACGCAACCCGCGTCTGCGCGTGTCGCGATTCGCCACTTCCGCGCATGCGCGTGACGTCATTTTTAGCGTCTGTGCATGCGCGAGCAGCGAAACCTGGAAGTAATGCGCTCCGTTACTTCCAGGTCACCACGAAGTGCAACCCAAAAATGCTTAACCCGAAGCTACTTCAACCCGAGATATGACTATATGTGGTTTTCATTCAGGTCCACGTAAGTTAATTTAGGTGGGAAATCCTGGGCTGTTGTTACAATGTGGAAAGCCGGCTGCCTATAAAAGCAGGCCAGATGAGCTGTTTGCTGTTCAGTTCAATTCCAGCTTACTTATAAAGACCTACTTGGAGAAATCTCTGTGTCGTCTGCTATGTCCACCCACTACTTAACACACGGAGATCAGGAAATAGGACTGTTCCCTGGAGTGCCCGCTTTTCCCCCTGGCCGCTGACTTTCTCTACCTCACAGACCCTCCTGCTGCCTACGGTGGCCGACAAGGGAATCTTTCCTTTTCTGTTTGGCTTTCCGCTCAGAGACACGAAGGGCACTCCTGGCTTTCTTTCAAGGTGCACGGTGTCAACCAGCTGCTGTACTGTTTCTATGACATCTGACTCCTGTTGCTGTTCAGGACTAGGGCATCAGCTCCACCTGGTACGCAGGCTGAGACCCTACCTGCCCACAGACTGTCTCGCCAGAGTGGTGAATGCTTTAGTTATCTCTCGCTTGGACTACTGCAATGCGCTCTACGTGGGGCTACCTTTGAAGGTGACCCGGAAACTACAACTAATCCAGAATGCAGCAGCTAGACTGGTGACTGGGAGCGGCCGCCGAGACCACATAACACCGGTCTTGAAAGACCTACACTGGCTCCCAGTACCTTTCTGAGCACAATTCAAAGTGTTGGTGCTGACCTTGAAAGCCCTAAATGGCCTCGGTCCAGTATACCTGAAGGAGAGTCTCCACCCCCATCTTTCAGCCTGGACACAGAGGTCCAGCTCCAAGGGCCTTCTCGTGGTTCCCTCACTGTGAGAAGCCAAGTTACAGGGAACCAGGCAGAGGGCCTTCTCGGTGGTGGCGCCCGCCCTGTGGAACGCCCTCCCACCAGTTGTCAAAGAGAAAAACAAATACCAGACTTTTAGAAGACATCTGAAGGCAGCCCTGTTTAGGGAAGCTCTTGGGGTGAGGGTCTCCACCATTCCTAATCATCTGCCCAGTCCCTGACAGGGAGTTACCTAGACTGCCTTTGATGCAGGGTATGATGAACGGCCTAAAGTCCCCTCCCCTTCATGAAACCCTCCCCACAACCCCCCCAAAATTAGCTACTGGAAAATAAGGCAGCAAATCTGGGGGACTAATTTCAGTCAGCTGGAACTTTGAAATTCGCTCCTATATTATTAGAAAAGGATAATGATTTATTCCAGCTCACTGGGACCAGTCTCCTGTAGGCCTCACGAGAATTTCAGCTTTCACGGGGGGGCGGACACCCCCCAAAGACCTTTGCTGACTTACCTCCGAGTGAGTCTTAATGATGTGGTACTTGACTCCGCTTTCTGAGCTAAACTCCTTCTGACACAGAAGACAACGATACTTCCCCACGGAGTGGTCTCCCTGCAATACAAAGGTCCGGCCGTGTGAGCTCAGCCTTGGAGGATATCTTGGAGATGTGTTGATCATCTACGTAGGACAGATTTGCCCTTGGGACTGTGCCATTCAGGCTCCAGGGAAACTTCAGGCCCCTTCATATATGGAGTAGGATTCAGGTGGGAGTCAGAACCTCCCCTGGGAATCCGGGGAAGGGTTAACTCTCACCGGGACCTCTCAGAACCTATCCTGCACTCATGCATTTGGAAACTTAGCAGAAAGGGTCACCTGGCTCGCTCAGGTGAGATGGAGGGCAAAAGATGAGGGATTTTTGGCAGAGGAGCTTACAGCCCCCGCCTTACCTAAGGTCCATTCTGAGGTTGTTGTTAGTATTTGTACTGTATTTGCATTGTAAATCTATTTCGCAAAGAATAAATGGTGGCAGTTGGTTTGCTTATTTTTGTTATCGTCGTTTCTTTGAGAACATGGGAACTCCAGACACTGTCTGGAGGAGTTTGTGATGACAGGCAATCTATGGATTGATAACTTATGCACTGCTATGAAGCAGTTTTGATAGCAAAAGGACTAAGCCCTCTCTTGGGCTCAGGGAAGAGAAACACATGGCTTTCATTAATATGTAAATTTAATATAACAACAACAACAACAACAACAATAATTGAGTAATACCTGTTCAACTGTTGCCAACCTGACAAGCAAAGATTTATCTTCAAGTCTTGTGCAAGGCATCTGTTTCATCACAAAAAAAGCTAACAGCTGTCGGTTGCTGAAGCAACATCTTCCACTTGCCCCAGCTTGAACCCCTCGTGGAGTTCGCCATCCCCAACGTTGCGCCAGCCTACCCAAGCTGCCACATGGAGCAGAACAGCAGCTTCATTCTACCCTGCAGCCCGCTACGAGGAGCAGAGGTTTCCTCTAATTTATGGCCGAACCTGATCAATAAAGCTTTTGAAATTTCTCTTCTGGGTTGCCGAGCAGCTAATTAAAACCCTGGATTTCTGCTACCGCTGACCTTGCGGAAAACGAATGAGTTCCCTACCCTGCCTCCATCTGCCACTAGAGAATGCGTAATATATCCTTTATTGACAATGAGGTGATGTACGAGCTCCCAGCGGGAGAGGGGGTGTAGTGAGAGTCGCGGGAGCATGCTTGCAGCTGGATCTGTGGCATTAATGCGAAGCAGGCAAGCATCAGACATCGAGTATAGGTGCATCTTCACACAACTGGAAGCATCTGAATGAACCAGCCAGCCGTTTTCTGATCCGTCAGAAAATTAATGAGGGGCCTGAATTTGGCAGAGGGTGCTGAAAGCTGAGGGCAGGGAGTGAGAGTTAGGAAAAGGATTTCCGCCTACGCGCTCAGGGAAGGGTTCTCAACCTTGCCATTATATGACCTCTTCGCGGGTTTCGGATACCACTGGCTATGGCATCCTCCAGAGCTGGCTCTGAAGAAGGTTCAGAAACTTCAGCTGTTGGGACGTGGGTGGTACTGTGGGTTAAACCACAGAGCGTAGGGCTTGCCGATCAGAAGGTCGGCAGTTCGAATCCCCGTGACGGGGTGAGCTCCCGTTGTTCGGTCCCTGCTCCTGCCAACCTAGCAGTTCGAAAGCACATCAAAGTGCAAGTAGATAAATAGGTACCGCTCCGGCGGGAAGGTAAACAGTGTTTCCGTGCGCTGCTCTGGTTCGCCAGAAGCGGCTTAGTCATGCTGGCCACATGACCCGGAAGCTGTACGCCGGCTGTACACTGGCGTACTCCCAATTAGTTTCTAGGCCCAATTCAAAGTGCTGAATTTGACCTATAAAGCCTTAAACATCTCAGGACCTCAATACCTCCAGGACCACCTCTACCCATATGAACCAACCCAGACCCTGAGATCACCATGAGGCCCTTTGTTGTGTGCCTCCTCCATGAGAAATCCGTAGGGTGGCAACACAAGAACAGGGCCTTTTGTGCAGTGGCTCCCCGTTTGTGGAAAGCTCTCCCCAGGAAGGCTCGCCTGGCGCCTTCACTGTACATCTTTAGGCACCAAGCAAAAATGTTCCTCTTCAACCAGCTCTTTGCCTGATTAACATTATGTGTCCTTTTATATGTGTTTGTGGGAGCGGAGTGGTTATTGTTTTGTTTTTGCTTTCATTGTGTATTTTGTGTTTTTATTTTGTATTTTGATGCTGTGAACTGCCCTGAGATCTTCCTGATGAAGGGTGGTATACAAATTTAATCAATAATAACAATGAAGTTAGGCTATAAGCCGAATAAATGCCTTACCTTGTTGCAGTTTGCAAGGTGGGCTTTCAAACCGGACACACTGGAATAGATGGCAGCGCAGCACTGGAAGCGAAAACAGCGCAGCACATGTTAAGTAGAGTTTTGTACTCCCCCCCCCTTCCTTTCCCCCTTTCATGGGGTTGCAGCGACTGCCCCATTCCAAATCCCCACAAGGCTCTCCTTCTTTGCAAGCTCCCTCTCGCCGTCACAAGGTTAATTTTACAGGCGATCTGCCTGTTGGGATCTTGCCACATGCTTCTAATTACTGCTAATGGGAGTCATGTGGCTCCGTCGCTGGCAGGCAAAACACGTCCCTAAATGGACCTTTGAACATTCAAGGCGCTTTCAAGCAGTTACGGGAGGCCTGCTGGGCGACGGGAGATCTTACGGCACCGCCGATCGCGAGTCTGATGTGGAAAGGGAAATTGGGCTAATCGCCTGGGCAGAGACGCTATCCGTTTTAGAGCCGTGCACCTTTTCAAAGTGGCTGTGAGAACCGGCTAATGCCTCTCACCTGCTCTGCGAATGACATCCCTCACACCTCCCCACAGCCCTGTTAACAAGCCTTTCCTGGAGATCAGGGAGAGGCAACTTTTTCAACTCAGGGACTGGCCGTGAAACCTTAAGAACGGGAGAACTCAGAAAGAGATCTGTTCCAATCTGCAGCATGTCCATAGGTAAAGGAAAAGGGAACCCTGACCATTAGGTCCAGTCATGGCCGACTCTGGGGTTGCGGCGCTCATCTCGCTTTACTGGCCGAGGGAGCAGGCGTACAGCTTCCGGGTCATGTGGCCAGAATGACTAAGCCGCTTCTGGCAAACCAGAGCAGCGCACGGAAACGCCGTTTACCTTCCCACCAGAGCGGTACCTATTTATCTACTTGCACTTTGACGTGCTTTCGAACTGCTAGGTTGGCAGGAGCAGGGACCGAGCAACAGGAGCTCACCCCGTCGCGGGGATTCAAACCGCCAACCTTCGGATCGGCAAGTCCTAGGCTCTGTGGTTTAACCCACAGCGCCACCCGCGTCCCGCAGCATGTCCATAACACAGCATAAAACATAACATCCCTTTCATTTTCCAATCAGCCCTGCAGTAAACAAGGCACTCACGTTATTAGGGCAGTTGATGTGTCCTTTTTCCTTCACTTCGTTTTTCCAGGTTTCCAGAAGCCTCGGGTTCAGCTTCGGAAGCCCAGGACGGGTGTAGTTTAGCTGCCAGGCGAGAAGCAGTGGTTAATCAACTTTGGCATCTAGAACACAGCTCTACAAAAAACTGCATTATTATTCTTTTAATCTGCTTATTATTTCAACAAGTCCCCCCCCCCAAAAAAACACGATTCTGTTATTTTCATTTCCCCAAGTTTAAAAAGACTGCCTGGAGCGTGTGTGTCTGTATTTCACCAAAATGAGCAAATCTTTAACTGGATGAAATCAACAAGAGTGTATTTTGTCACAGGCAGTGTGACAAAGGAGAGCTCAACCAGTGGCAGAGAAAGAAAACACTGAGGACCTTGCACATATGCGCATCTAGTAGGCTAATAATAATAATCATAATAATGATGTATTTTTTTATACCTCGCCCATCTGGCTGAGTTTCCGCAGCCACTCTGGGCGGCTTCCAATACAATATTAAAAACACAATACAGCATCAAAAATTAAAAACTTTCCTAAACAGGGCCGCTATCAGATGTCTTTTAAAAGTAAGATAGTTGCTTATTGCCTTGACATCTGCTGGGAGGGCGTTCCACAGGGCAGGTGCCACTACCGAGAAGGCCCTCTGCCTGGTTCCTTGTAACCTCACTTCTTGCAGCAAGGGAATCTCCAGAAGGCCCTTGGAGCTGAACCTCAGTGTCTGGGCAGAACGATGGGGGTGGAGACGCTTCTTCAGGTATACAGGACCAAGGCCGTTTAGGGCTTTAAAGGTCAGCACCAACACTTTGAATTGTGCTCAGAAACATACTGGGAGCCAATGCAGTTCACTCAGGACCGGTGTTATAGGGTCCTGGCGGCCACTCCCAGTCACCAGTATAGCTGCCGCATTCTGGATTAATTGCAGTTTCCGGGTCACCTTCAAAGGTAGCCCCACATAGTGCGCATTGCAGTAGTCCAAGTGGGAGATAACTAGAGCATGCTAACTCAGTACAACACTAGTAGCTGGCGGAGAGGCCTGCTAGTCCTGGCTGAAGCATGATCACTGCAAGCAACAACAGAGTGGTACTGAAGCTGTGAGCCCTTCTGTCCATAGAGCTGCACCTGGTCCTGCAAAACCGATTCCCTAAGCTTGGCTTCTCTGGTCAGGCGCCTGTCTGATTTCCAATCTGTTTCCAAACCAGCCAATTGAAGGACCCCCAAGCCACACACCCCAACACGTGCCCCAGACCAAGACCACAGACCCTGTTTTCCCTGCACCCCGCCTTCAGCAAAAGTCAGGTGTGTGATGGGCTCTCACTCGCTTTGTCTCGGGGACCAAGTCGTCCTTCATCCTCCGTTTGGTCCAGTCCTTGGCTAGCTCATCCTCTGCGATTTCCTGCAAGTGGAAGACGGCGACCTGGGCTGACGTGCGCCGGATCCTGCCGCTCGGAGTCCTCTCGAAATCTTCGACAAGGCTGACTTCAGGCTTTATCTCGGGCTGTTCAGGAGGCTGAGAAGACAGGGGGAAAGGGGGTGAAGGTGGAAAGGGGTACCCAAAGAACGACAACCAGTGTCAGCCCCATCTTCTGCATCAGCATGAGAAAGCCTGGATACTATATGTCAACGGCTGTCACCAGGATCCACCAGTCAGAGAATGAGCTTTTAAGCTTCCTGGCAGTTTTGGATTTAACTTGCGTACTTTCAACCAGCCTGCCTTCAGCCGCGTACACTCAAAATTGCGCATGTTTAATGTGTGTGAGATGTTGCTGCACTGTATTTAAAATGATTGTAACGCTGCCTTCTGTTAAAAGGGGAAAACATCAAGGTGGTTCAGAGCCACCCAAAACAAAAAATTCATTAAGATAAGGAGCATTGAAATCAGCAGCACTCAAAGAACCAAATTTAGCAAGCTGAGACAAAGGCTGAGAGGAGAAATAGGTTTTGCACAAACACCACCAACGGATCACTGTTGCCTTGCCAAACTAGCAAAAATGTTGATAAAAGAAAAAGATAAATGTTGGAAATGCAATGAAGTAGAAGCAACCTTTTTCCACATGTGGTGGTCCTGTAAAGTAATCGGGGAATTCTGGGAAGTAATTTACAATGATTTTAAAAAGATATTCATAGAAGCCTTCCCCCAAAAGCCCGAGACATTCCTTTTGGGAATGGTAAAAAAAAATATGTATTATTATTATATGCCACCAACGCGGCCAGAATTTTACTGGCACAAAGGTGGAGAACGAGTATGGTACCCACCAGAGAAGAGTAGCCATTTAAATTGCTTGAATATGCTGAACCGGCAGCAGGAATAGGGTAAGAGAAAAGTATGATAAAGGATATGAGGAGGATTGGAAAATGTTTATTGAATATTTTAAAGAACCAGTATAAACAAGTAAATAACCTAGCTTGTCTTGAGTAAACCCAGCAAAATGGGCGCTAACAGAAATTAACAAAGGAAGAAATTTGAAGATTAAAAATTTGGAATACGCAATTTAGTAGAAAAGTACAGAAACCAGGAAAAGGGTGGATGGGAAGTCACTAGGTATTTAGTTGTACGTCGAGATTGGTATGAAAGTTGTACAATTGGGGGGGGTGGAGGGAAGGGTGTGTGTGTGGTTTTCTTGCTTGTTTTTGTATTAAAAATGCAAATAAAAACTATTTTTCTATAAAAAAATAAAAGATGAGGAAACGCGTTGCAAAATGTAATGTCTGGCATCATAATGATAATCAACAGCATGACAACAGCATGGAGGGAAGAGGCTCATGGGGTCTTACCGCGGACGGATGCTCTGACCGCACGTGGTAGTCGTGTCCTGCTTTCGACTTGTACGTCTTCCCGCAGTGCAGGCAGGTGAAGACGGGCTTCTCCACCTCGGACAACTGCTTCCCGCACCGCTTCTGGTGGTACTGGTACCCCATAAGGCTGGAGAAAGTAGCCACACATCCCTGCAGGAAGATGAACAGGAGAAGCACGGTGGGAACACCGGCAACTTGGGATGGGTTCAAAAGCAGGTGAGATCAGCTCATAAGGCTATCAATAATTACCAAAATGATTATACATTCTTTATCAATCTTCTGAGAAAAAGACAAAACCTTGTACAAAGCCACAGAGACTTGCGAACTACCCAACCTAAGATGAACTTATAATGTCTGATTTCAATGGATTTTTCATCTTAGGTTGGGTAGTTCGTGAGTCTCTGTGGCTTTGTACAAGGTTTTGTATTTTTCTCATAAGGCTATCAATGGCTACTAACCATGATGGCTGTTTTACCTCAGGGTGGATAAAAATCTATGATTTTATTATTATTATTTAAATCGGATTTATTAAAATTTAAATCGGATTTTTAAAACAAAATGCTTTTCGAGGAAAAATGTTTCTAAAGATAGTTTTCTATTTAAGTAACATTATAGTCCAAAGTCTATTCATCAGGAAATAAGGATCCGTTTTAAGTTTTTCATGTGTGCTAAAACTCAGACTAAGTTTTTTTTTAAAAAAAAATCGTTTAACCACATCAGTTAACAAACATGGATACGTATGCCATACTGTTATTGTTTTAGTTAAATAAATTGCTCAAATTGTTATTAAGGTAATGATTGTTTTTCTCCTTCCAATGAAGTACAGCAGAAAAGTTGTCCAAATATAAACAGTTAACTTATTAAACCTCACAATCATTTCATAATTATCGGTCTATGTACTTGTAATAGTATAACCAAATCAGTAATTTTTTATATAACTGTAAAAACTACTCTGAAAATTTATTATTCCAAAAATGAAACCTTCATTTGGTTGTAAATATGCAAGAATGAGTTTTGTTGTTTAGTTGTTTACTGACGAGCGATTTAAATTGAGATTTAAATCGATTTGATTTAAATCAAATCCGCCCTGTTTTACCTCCACTTTGGGGAGACAGAGAAAATGCCAATGGGCTCAGTCCTGCTTGCAAGCTTCCCACTGGGCCATCTGCCTGGCTACCATGAGAACAGGGAGGCTGGATCAGATGTGGGGGGCACTGGCCTAATTCAACAGCCATGCTCTTCTTAAAGTTCTGGTGGCTACTGCCACTTCTCTTCTGCAATATACCTTTCCTCCCCTCACCTGGCCAGGAGGGCAGCATGGCAGAGATTTGCCCACAGCTGTAGGCTCTCTGTCTTGCAGTTGCGTCAACTTAAAAGGTAAAGGGACCCCTGACCATTAGGTCCAGTCATGGCCGACTCTGGGGTTGCGGCGCTCATCTCGCTTTACTGGCCAAGGGAGCTTCTGGGTCATGTGGCCAGCATGACTAAGCCACTTCTGGCGAACCAGAGCAGCGCACGGAAACGCCGTTTACCTTCCCACCAGAGCGGTACCTATTTATCTACTTGCACTTTGCGTGCTTTCGAACTGCTAGCTTGGCAGGAGCCGGCACAGAGCAACAGGAGCTCACCCCATTGCGGGGATTTGAACCGCCGACTTTCTGATCGGCAAGTCCTAGGCTCTGTGGTTTAACCCACACCGCCACCCGCGTCCCTTTGCATCAACTTAGGGAGCTAGAAAAGAGGGTGTCTGCTGGAGCTGCTTTCTGAACATGAGTCCTGCTCTCGCTAGGAAGCCACAACGGTGTTCTGTAATTTCCCAGCCGGCAAACATTGTGGCGGCGGCGATGAAAGCCACTCATGGCTAGGGGGAAACCTTCATCGACAAACAGCACTATCATACTACTTTAAACAGGCAGCATTTCCCCCAAAGTATCCTGGGAACTGGGAGATTTTTTTGGGGGGGGACCCTATTTCCCCGCCCCGAAGAATTACAACTTCCAGGGCATTTCAACAATCAACCTGTCTTTCCAGAGAACATTCATGACCGTTAACAAACTACAGTTCCCAGAATTCTTTGGGGGGAAAGCCATGACCTTTTAAAGGGGCGTTGATATTGCTTTAAACGTAAAGTGCAGTTGTGTGCCATAGCTTTATCTCTGTTAAGACAGCACATCCATGCTGCCTTGCGCCCCACAGCAAAACAGAGAGCTTAACAGCTCTCCGCCTTGCTTACTGGGCTCCGGAATGCTCTCGTGAGATCCCAAGATCTTGCACAAGCATCCCAGAGCCCAGTAAGCAAGGCGGAGGGCTTAAAAGCTCTTTCTGCGCCAGGAGAACCCCAAACAAAGAGAGCTTTTGAGCTCCCTGCCTTCTGGGCGTTAAATTTGTGCAATTTCAACCGGCTGGCCTTCAACCACCTAACGTCAAACACGCCTGACAAACATGCGTAAGATGTGATCGTACTGAAAAACTCGCTGGCTT
Organism: Podarcis filfolensis; assembly: GCF_964270895.1. Lineage (NCBI taxonomy): Eukaryota > Metazoa > Chordata > Lepidosauria > Squamata > Lacertidae > Podarcis > Podarcis filfolensis. Next base: position 93,503,140 of record NC_139609.1, on the reverse strand, counting down.
CCCCAACTCTTTCTCTGCTGGGAATATTAGCCAAGAGTGAAAAGAAGTACCTCAATGGGGCATTTTAGTTTCCCCATCTGCTTTAGTACTTTCCTCAGCCTCTCCCGCTCTTCGTGCTCGCTGAGAGGGGCAGCGGTTTCCACAGGAACTGGCTGCAGGGAAGGAATCGAGAAAACCTGCAATGTTAATCTAGCCTTTCGTACACGCCGTGGGCCCTTGTCTGCCTCACACCCCAGAAAGAGGCATTTTATAAAAGGCACAGTACCCCGGCACCATTATCCAAGACTATGCATCTATTGCAGAGTGATGCCAGCACAGAAAAGTGAGAATCTCAGATTTCTTTTCTTTTTTTCCTTTTACAGCCCTCGTGGTTGCAAAGGTGTGTTCCTGGTGAGATTTCAGGTGCCAGAGGGGTTGTGGAACAAGATTAATAGTCATGGAGTGTGGAGGCACCAGTGCCCAGCACAGCTCCTTGCCCCTCCCCCCCCCCGGGCAATAAATAGCACAAATTCCGAAAACACAGGTTGGAAGACAAGGGAAATTATGCAAACTTGCGAAAAGCACACAAGTTGTGGAATCTGGCTTGTTCGAGGGCAGAATATTCATTTACTTGTTTTATATGCAAGCAGAGTTTCCTACCTTGTTGACGTGTTCGGCCATGGTGTGGTAATTCAACCCGGCTTTGGACTTGAATTGCTTCTTGCAGTGCTGGCATTTCAAGGCATCCTGCAGCTGAAGCAAGCGGAACGAAAAGTCAACACACCAAAAACTGGTTTCCAGAAGCATAGCTGCCTCCGGCCCAGTGGAGACAGAGTACAGCCATCACAACCAATAGCCACTGATAGCCTTACCAATAATAATAATACTACTACTAATAATAGTAGTAGTAGTAGTAGTAGTAGTAGCAGCAGCAGCAGTAGCAGTAGCAGGGCTTGTTAGAAATGTGTATTTTACCACCAGGCCCTTACTGGCAATAAAATAATAAAATATACAGGCAACTCTCAATTTGCATATGTTCAATATCTGTATAACTGCACACACACACATGCATCACTGTGAACCTGGAAGTGACTAGGGAAAGGGCAAAAACGGCCCTAAAAAAATGCAGAAAGGGCAAAAACAGCACAAAAACAGCACCTAACAATCCCACAAGCCTTTGCAAGTGCAATCCCAGGAGCCCTTGCACCGACTTTCCAAGGCCTGTGGAGAGTTGGGAGTTTGAGCAAGGAGGTTTGGATGGAGCGATTGGGGAGTTTGCAGGCTTTGGTCAATGGTGTTCCCAATATATGCAATTTCACTTAAGCGTGCGGTACCTCTGACTGTAAAATCCGTGTAAATGGGGAGTTGCTTGTATCTATATCCGTATAGATACAGCAGGCAGGTGTGGAGGACTCCCTGGTCCTGAATGGGGTAACTGTGCCCCTGAAGGACCAGGTGCGCAGCCTGGGAGTCATTCTGGACTCACAGCTGTCCATGGAGGCACAGGTTAATTCTGTGTCCAGGGCGGCTCTCTACCAGCTCCACCTGGTACGCAGGCTGAGACCCTACCTGCCCACAGACTGTCTTGTCAGAGTGGTGTATGCTCTGGTTATCTCCCGCTTGGACTACTGCAATGCACTCTACGTGGGGCTACCTTTGAAGGTGACCCAGAAACTGCAATTAATCCAGAATGCGGCAGCTAGACTGGTGACTGGGAGTGGCCACCGAGACCACATAACACCGGTTCTGAAAGATCTGCATTGGCTCCCAGTATGTTTCCGAGTACAATTCAAAGTGTTGGTGTTGACCTTTAAAACCCTAAACGGCCTTGGCCCAGTATACCTGAAAGAGCTTCTCCACCCCCATCGTTCAGCCCAGACAGTGAGGTCCAGCTCCGAGAGCCTTCTGGTGGTTCCCTCACTGCAAGAAATCAAGTTACAGGGAACCAGACAGAGGGCCTTCTCGGTGGTGGCACCCACCCTGTGGAACGCCCTCCCATCAGATGTCAAGGAAATAAACAACTATCTGACTTTTAGAAGACATCTGAAGGCAGCTCTGTTTAGGGATTTTTTTTTATTGTTTAATGTTTCATTATGTTTTTAATATTCCGTTGGGAGCCTCCCAGAGCGGCTGGTGAAACCCAGCCAGATACTAGAACAATTTGTTGACATGGTACTCGGTGGTTTGTCCCCATCCAATTTTGGCTTCCTACCTTTTGGCAGACTTCCATGTGCTTCTTGAGGCCAAGGATCGTCTTCCGGGTGATCATGCTGCAGGTCGGACAAGCCACCTCCCCTCTCTCATTGATCGCCCGCTGCCACTGCTCTTCTGGGCTCGCTGGAGAAAGAGGAAAGACAGAGGGGAAGTTTGTCTGGGGCTAAATCCTGGGTGTCCTATAGACTTCCGCTATTTGGTGGGCTGCTGTTCGATCGCATGCACTGGAAACTCAATTTCCTCCGGTCCAACTAATTCACCTTTTTCCTTTTTTGTGCCAATTAATTTTTATCTGTTTTCCAAATTTATAACACGTCAATGCCAAGTTAAAACTAATTTAACACAATTCCCCCAAAAAACTGGCTTCCCACTCTCTTTCTCAGAAATTTCCACTTCTTCCCCATTGCATGATGCTTATATTACAAACTTATCTCTAATTGGCATCCATCTTTCTAAACAAATATCCTTATCCCTCAGCGGTCCCTTTACCAACTCCTGCATATAGATAAAGGAATATATATATATATATATAAAAGAATAATAGATCAAATAACTACAAGTGAGGTTTTACTAAGTTAAGTCTTTCACTCCTCTTTTCAACACGCCTCTTTTTCTTTTTAAGGCCTGCCTGCGTTCGGGAGGTCATGAGGAAACATACTAAAAAGTGTGGGATCGTGATTTTGCCACCTCCCCACAAAACGCATCTACAACAATAATCCCTGAGCTATGCCAACACCGTCATTGCACAGGAAAGGAAAACGGAGCGTGGTTTCAACAACAGTTCCATTCCGAAGCACAGCAACATCTGAGCAAAGGTAGGGTCTGTCTACGCTACGAGCTCCGGGACTCCTTGCAGTGTTTATCTAAATGCCCCCCCCCCATGAGGGAACACAGCCAAAAAGAGGCCGAGACGAGACGCAGTCTCAAGCAGCCATAGGCTTGGCTTCGTTCCCACCGTCGAGCAAACAGGCTAGGCCTGCTGAGTTGTTTACTCGGCGATCAGAGACTCAAAAGCTGGGAACGTGGATCAGCTGGAAGAGGCTGCAGCTGTGCTTTGCTCAGAACATGCTGTCTTCCCCGAGCCAGGAAGAAATTCCCCAGAGAAGCAAGGTTTTTCCCCTGGCTCCAGATACCTACTTGCCTGGGTCTTAAGAGCCAAAAGGAGTGGTTTGAGGGACACTTAAGACAGCTCAAATTAACCCACAAAGTGCACTTTCAAAAGGTAACACTGGAAAGTATAAAAACAAACAACAGCAACAGCAACAACAGCAACAATATATTCATACTCTGTGCTGGGTTGCATAATAATAATAATAATAATAATAATAATAATAATAATAATTTATGATTTATACCCTTCCCATCTGGTTGGGTTTCCCCAGCCACTCTGGGCGGCTTCCAACACATACAAAAACGTAATAGAACGTCAAACATTAATAGTAAGAATCCAATACAAAAAGTCACAATAACTTTAAAATAAACAACTTATATAAAACAAATCAACATTCAGCAATCCATCCGAATCTAATAGTAAACAGTAATGTTAAACATCAGCAAATAATAATTGAACACTTATCAGCCACAATAATGAATTATCAATCTATAATCAATAAAAGTAACAGCAAACCGCAATGCATAAAACACCACAAAACATACAAAGCCATGTAACAGGATCAAACTGAGAAACAAAGGACACACGACTTAAATAGCTATTTTTAAAAAAATAGCCCTCAAGTTTTGATAGCAAAAAATGCACGCCTCTCGTGCAGCAAACAAACCATGTCTGTTCAAACAACCGGGTTTCCCCGCAATGGCTTGAAAGATAGTGACAAAATAAACTGTCTTCAGCCAAGTGAAACCATTGGTCCATCTAGATTAGTACTGTTTGCACTGGCGGGCAGCAGCTCCCCCAGCGCCAGCCAGGGGCTGAACACTGGACCTCCTGCATGCAAACAGACGCTCTATCCCCAAGTCATGTTGGAGCAAGTTCCACAAGCCACACTAGAAGAAGAAGAAGAAGAGTTTGGATTTGATATCCCGCTTTATCACTACCTGAGGAGTCTCAAAGCGGTAACATTCTCCTTTCCCTTCCTCCCCCACAACAAACACTCTGTGAGGTGAGGGGGGCTGAGAGACTTCAGAGAAGTGTGACTGGCCCAAGGTCACCCAGCAGCTGCATGTGGAGGAGCGGGGAAGCGAACCCGGTTCACCAGATTACGAGTCTGCTGCTCTCAACCACTACACCACAGCCTTCCTTGGCCACACTGCTCACCAATCCTGCACCCTCCTCTGGCATTCCTGCCTGTCTCAGCTGCATCCTTGAACCCTGGTCGTGACTCTGGCTTGCCTGGACGGGGGATGGCAAGGGATGTGTGAGTGTGTGCTGAGAAACTAGCCTACTGTCCAAAGCGAACGTTTGCAATTGCAGCTCTGCCCACTTTGCCTCTGGCCCCACCCAGAAGAGAATGTGTCCCTCGGAATGGAAAGGGTTCTGTGAAAAGGGTCAAACCTGTTGCAGAAGGAGCTGCTGCTGTTGGGACCGCATCCTTTCTCATACTGGACCCCGGCGTTTTCTTCTTTAGGTCTTCATTGCCGGCGCCGCTCAGAGACGCCTCCAGTTTCTTTGCCCGGTGTGCTTTCGCCTTGTCCTCTGCTTTCGCCAGCCCTGGAGAAGAGGAAAGATTTTGCTTTTGAAAGAGGTTAGAACAGGCTGCATGGTTCCTTCCTGAAAAGCGGGCCTAGCGCTGCTCATATGGCAGATAATAATAATAATAATAATAATATAATTTATTATTTATACCCCGCCTATCTGGCTGGGTTTCCCCAGTCACTCTGGGCAGTTTCCAACAAAATATTAAAATACCGTAATGCATCAAACATTAAAAGCTTCCCTAAACAGGGCTGCCTTCAGATGTCTTGTAAAAGTCTGGTAGTTGTTGTTCTCTTTGACATCTGGTGGGAGGGCGCTCCACAGGGCGGGTGCCACCACTGAGAAGGCCCTCTGCCTGGTTCCCTCTAACTTGGCTTCTCGCAGTGAGGGAACCGCCAGAAGGCCCTCGGCACTGGACCTCAGTGTCCGGATAGAACGATGGGGGTGGAGATGCTCCTTCAGGTATACTGAACTGAGGCCATTTAGGGCTTTAAAGGTCAGCACCAACACTTTGAATTGTGTTTGGAAACGTACTGGGAGCCAATGTAGGTCTTTCAAGACCGGTGTTATGTGTTCTCGGCGGCTGCTCCCAGTCACCAGTCTAGCTGCCGCATTCTGATTAGTTGTAGTTTCCAGGTCACCTTCAAAGGTAGCTCCACATAGAGTGCATTGCAGTAGTCCAAGCTGGACATAACCAGAGCATGCACCACTCTGGCGAGGCAGTCTGCGGGCAGGTAGGGTCTCAGCCTGCGTACCAGATGGAGCTGGTAAACAGCTGCCCTGGACAAAGAATTGACCTGCGCCTCCATGGACAGCTCCATGGATACGCTACAACAGGCAGGTACAACCAAACCCATGTTCAAAACGGTACATAAAGAAGGGTCTCAGATGATGATCGCGGAGTCTGAGCAGGTTCATATGAGGAGAGGCGGTCCTTGAGGTCCTGAGCCGTTTTAAGGATTTATAGGTCAAATCCAGCACTTTGAACTGGGCCTAGAAACCAATTGGCTGCCAGTGCAGTTGGGCCAGGATCTGTGTAATATGTTCAAACTGTCTTGCCAGTGAATTCTGCACCAGCTGGACTTTCCAAACAGCCTTCAGAGGCAGCCCCACATATAACACATTGCAGTAATCTAACCTAGAGGTTACCTAATCTAGACTTTTCCCTGACGGTTATGTTCTACATTTTGTTTGAGCTTTCACATGGGGTAAAAAGCCCCTTCTGGAACAATAATGGAACGTAGGTGCAAGCTTAGCGCTCATTTCCATGTTATTTGCTTCTAGGGAGGGAATCCACTTGCAAATAATGTGGAAGTGAGTGCCAAACTTGCACCGTATCACACTACGGTTCCAGAAGCGCCTTTTACGTCCAAATATAATGTGAAAATCAACAGTTAGGGAAACGGCGTGAAAATGGAATAAACTGCCGTGCGGAGGTTGCCAAAGTCACGCGGACTAGTAGCCGTGGATAGTTCTTAACCTCCGTGAAGTTGTCTAATCCCCTAGTGAAGCCATTGTCACATTTTGTGTTGGTGAGTTCCATAGGTTGAAAAAAATAAATAAATTATTGATCATTTTCCACATAACAAATTATCAAATCACATACATTATTCCCCCTCACCAAGGACTTTCCTCAACTTCTCTCCCTGATTTCTCTTCACATATTTCCTCTGCATATTATAAAATTGCACATATCCATAGTTCCATAGTTTAATTATGTGCTGCATGAGCCCAAGGTCTCCCTGTGATAACTGCAGCAATGGTGGACAAACTTCTCGCAAAGATACTTTGCCCGCCACGGCTGATGTTCTCCTGAAATGCGTATTTCGGGATGTGCTCTCGCTTCATGCCAGGTAACAGTGAGGCCCAGCAGCTGAAAATGGCGGTGTGTGCCCTGCTTAAACCAAAGGCAACAGCCTAGAATATTTCCCAGAATCCTCTGCAACACACAAAGGGCTCTCCATGAAACTGAGGCAGGAGGTGCTGCCCGGCAACAGAAAATTTGAAATACTCTGCAAAATACTTCCCCAAAACAGGAATGCATCTGACTCGTCATTTACCTTTCAGTCCAAATGTTCCGGAGATGGACGGCTGCTCTCCAGTAAATTTCTTAGGAGTTTTCTGTTTCCTTCCTAACTCAAAAAGGAGAAAACAGAAATAAAAACTTGGTCAAACACCTGCACGGTAAGCTGAGAGTGCAACACCTCTGTCTACACAGAGCAACTCAGCATTTCAGTGAATCCCCTTTTTTTTTGCCTAATTTATTCTGCTGCTTCGCTCCCCAGGGAATAAGCAGAGGGCTGAAATCTTATTCCAGGCCACAGAAAAGAAAGCCCTGCTTGGCTTTTTCCCTCCTGGCTTCTCACTGCCCATGGGCTTTCAAGCTTATCTCCCACAGTCATAAGGAATAGAAACACGCTTTTTCAAGCAACAGTGGGGACAGCCATGGAAAACAAGTCCTATGACGAAAGAACGAAGGAACTGGGTATGTTGAACTTGGAGAACAGAAGAATGAGATGAAGATTCAATAGCACTCTTCAAATGCATTGGGGGGGGCATTCAAATGGTGCACGTGTGCCGTGTCTTGTGATCAATTTTGTGGCAGCCGTTTTGGTGGCCATCCCTGTCTCCTGCGGCGTTCAGTTCCACAGTTTAGCTATGGGCTGTGGGAAGAAGTCCTTCCTTTCATCTCTCCTGAATCCTCCAGCATTAAAGATGCCCACGATTTCTAGTGTTAGGAGAGAAGGAGAAGAGCTTTTCTGTAGCCTCTTTCTCCTTTTGGTGGCCATCCCTGTCTCCTGCGGCGTTCAGTTCCACAGTTTAGCTATGGACTGTGGGAAGAAGTCCTTCCTTTCATCTCTCCTGAATCCTCCAGCATTAAAGATGCCCACGATTTCTAGTGTTAGGAGAGAAGGAGAAGAGCTTTTCTGTAGCCTCTTTCTCCACGCCATGGCAGAGGGCAACCAAGGTGACCAAGGGTCTGGAAACTAAGCCTTATGAGGAGTGGTTGAAGGAGCTGGGTGTATACTAATAATAATAATAATAATAATATTTGTTTATACCCTGCCCTCCCCAGCCAAGGCCGGGCTCAGAGCGGCTTACAAGCAATAATAAAAACAAGTTGAATGATTACAACTTAAAAACAAAATTAAAATACAACATTAAAATATTGAAACATTAAAATATTAAAATGTAGCCTCATTGCAGGTGGAGAAGGAAAAGAAAAAAGAGAAGGAGGGAATCAAATTGGCTCCAAGCCAAAGGCCACCGGGAGCCAGCGCAGCTTGAAAAGCACTGGGTGAATATGCTCCCATGGCAGAGACCCCGTGAGGAGCCTCGCTGCAGCATTCTGCACCCGCTGGAGTTTCTGGGACAGCTTCAAGGGCAGCCCCACGTAGAGCAAATTACAGTAGTCAAGCCTGGAGATGACCGTCGCATGGATCACTACTACTACTACTACTAGTAGTAGTAATAATAATAATGTAATAAATTTTATTTATACCCTGCCCTCCCCAGCCAAGACCGGGCTCAGGGCAGCTAACACCAGATATAAAAACAATTGATTAAAATACAACTTAAAAACAAGATTAAAGTACAACATTAAAATGCAGCCTCATTTCAGCAGAAACTCAAATCAAAAACTTTTGGGGGATGAAAACGTCAAATCTTCACCAAGGCCAACTATCCAGACTGGTCCTACGTGGGCCAGAAAAAAGCCAGGGAAGTCCCCAAATAGGAGTTCTATCACAGGAGAAAGGAAAAAGGAAAGAGGGGGAAGGGATCAAGTTGATTCCAAGCCAAAGGCCAGGCGGAACAACTCTGTCTTACAGGCCCTGCAGAAAGAAATCATATCCTGCATGGCCCTGATCTCATGAGACAGAGCGTTCCACCAGGCTGGAGCCAGTGCTGAAAAGGCCCTGGCTCTGGTTGAGGCTAATCTAACTTCCTTAGAGCCCGGGACCTCTAGGGTGTTGCTAATTATGGACCTTAAGGTCCTGCGCCGGGCATATTGGGAGAGGCGGTCCCGTAGGTACGAAGTACGAGGGTCCTAGGCCGTGAAGGAGCATGCTTGCTTTCTCCTGCTCTGGAGAGGAGGACTCGAACCAATGGCTTCAAGTTACAAGTACAGTGGTACCTCTACTTACGGACGCAATCCGTTCCAGGGTGCCGTTTGCACCCCGAAAAGTCCGTAAGTAGAGTACCGCTTCTGCGCTTGACGCGATAGAGTGTTCCTGCGCATGCGTGAAGCTCGCAGATCGCTCCTGTGCATGTGCGAAGTCACAAACCCACAAGTAAACACTTCCGGGTTTGCCGGGTTCGCAACCTGAAAAAACGCAACTCGAGGTATGACTGTAAGGAGATTCCAACTAACAGGGGACAGGGGGCCAGCTGGTGTGGGGGACTCACTGGTCCTGAATGGGGTAACTGTGCCCCTGAAGGACCAGGTGCGCAGCCTGGGAGTCATTCTGGACTCGCAGCTGTCCATGGAGGCACAGGTCAATTCTGTGTCCAGGGCAGCTGTTTATCAGCTCCATCTGGTACCCTACCTGCCTATGGACTGTCTTGTCAGAGTGGTGCATGCTCTAGTTATCTCCTGCTTGGACTACTGCAATGCGCTCTACGTGGGGCTACCTTTGAAGGGGACCCGGAAACTACAACTAATCCAAAATGCGGCAGCTAGACTGGTGACTGGGGGCGGCCGCCAAGACCTACATTGGATCCCAGTACGTTTCTGAGCACAATTCAAAGTGTTGGTGCTGACCTTTAAAGCCCTAAACAGCCTCGGCCCAGTAGACCTGAAGGAGAGTCTCCACCCCCATCGTTCTGCCTGGACGCTGACATCCAGCGCCGAGGGCCTTCTGGTGGTTCCCTTATTGCGAGAAGCAAAGCTACAGGGAACCAGGCAGAGGGCCTTCTCAGTAGTGGCACCCGCACTGTGGAACGCCCTCCCATCAGATGTCAAAGAGATAAACAACTACCTGAAATTTAGAAGACATCTGAAGGCAGCCCTGTTTAGGGAAGTTTTTAATGTATGACATTTTAATGTATTTTTAATCTTTGTTGGAAGCCGGCCACAGTGGCTGGGGAAACCCAACCAGATGGGTGGGGTACAAATAATTTGTTGTTGTTGTAACATCAGGAAGAACATTCTGACAGTAAGAGCTGTTCAGCCGTGGAACAGACTCCCTCTTCCTTGGAGGATTTTAAGTAGAGGTTGGATGGAAGCAGAGGCCATCTGCCATGGATGCTTTAGTGGAGATTCCTGCATTGCAGAGGGTTGGACTAGATGACCCTTGGTTCCCTTTCCAGCTCTAAGATTCTACATGATTTCACAAACGTCTACCACGAATACCATAGCGCATGCTTCAAATCTTAAACTGGGCAAGGGAAACCAGGACTTGGGGTGGACGGGAGTCGCTGTTCTAGTCTTACTGTGCTTCATCCTCTCAGGGTCTTCCTCCTGCTCAGAGGCCTGCCTGCTCGACTGGTGCTTGGAGCCTTTGCCACCCGACAGCTGAGCGCCAGGCATGGCAGCCGCCCTGGTCTGGAAGTCTTTGCTGCCCGGGCTGACGGCCGCGCATTCTCCGTTCTCGGGGCGGTGCAGGGCGACGGCCTTCTCCACCTTTGCCTGTTTGGGATGGATGGTGAGGGAAGCTGAACCCTCGGCAGCTCTAGGGCAAAGCATAGAGGGCTGGTTTAAAGCGGGGTTTAAGACATCGGGGCCTCTCACGCCTCACCCCCTCCTTCCATCCCAAAATCCACGGGGTCGGGGAGCTTTCCCTCTTCTCTGCCTCAAAGACCGCAGGCCAGTACCTTTTCTTGCCCTTGCCGGAGACTTTCGGAGACCTGTTTTCCACCGGGGCGGCGGCGGCCGGCAACGGCCGGTCGAGGTGGTTCCAGAGGCGGTGCTTTTCCAGCTGGGTTTTGGACGTGAAGGCGGCTTCGCAGAACGGGCACGGAAAAGTCCGTTTCTCCACGACGGCACCCTGGAAGAAGGAGAGGGAGAAGGAAGGGCTGTGCTTAAAAACGAGGGCAACCCAAGAGTCAACTTTTGGGTCCCTTCCAACTCTACAGTTCCATGATTCTAATTAAGCATATGACTTTTAAGACATTGCATCTACATACATTCGCATCGGAACAAAATACGTCATAGCATTCTCTCTCTGTTTTACCTGGAAAGTACAATTAATCCAGAATGTGGAAGCTAGACTGGTGACTGGGAGCGGCCGCCAAGACCACATAACACCGGTCCTGTAAGACCTACACTGGCTCCCAGTACGTTTCCGAGCACAATTCAAAGTGTTGGTGCTGACCTTTAAAGCCCTAAACAGCCACAAAGGCCCAGTATATCTGAAGGAGTGTCTCCACCCCATCATTCAGCCCAGACACTGAGGTGCAGTTCCGAGGGTCTTCTAATGGTTCCCTCACTGCGAGAAGCAAAGTTACAGGGAACCAGGCAGAGAGCCTTCTCGGTAGTGGCGCCCACCCTGTGGAACGCCCTCCCATCAGATGTCAAAGAGAACAACAGCTACCAGACTTTTAGAAGACATCTGAAGGTAGCCCTGTTTAGGGAAGTTTTTAATGTTTGATCTTTTATTGTGTTTTTAATACTCTGTTGGGTGCCGCCCAGAGTGGCTAGGGAAACCCAGCCAGATGTGTGGGGCATAAATAAGTTGTTGTTGTTGTTGTTGTTTTCAGGTGTGGGGCACTTAAAAGATGGACCAATGATCTGACCTGGGATAACCTGACCTGGGATAAAGCAGCTTCTTATGTTCCTGTGAAAGACAGGGGAAAGGAGATTGCCTCCTCTGAGTTTGCAAGGACATTAAAAATAAATAACAATTCAAAAGTGCACGCACACACACTGCTGCCTTGCCAATCAGGAGCTCCTTTCTAAATCAATTTTTAAAATGTCAGGAGAACTGCAACATATATCTAATGAATGATCAGTTCACTGGCTGCACGCTGCGTCCTTACAAACCTCTCCCTATCCACCCCTGCGCCATGGTAACCCAAATTTTCTGCCAAAACATCTGAACTTCACGATCTGCCTGGAGCTATGCAAATGAAACACATTTGGTATGTATCCACATGGACTGTGTAGGTAGTTAACGAATTATAAAGCAAATAAATATGCTGTGCTTATGTTGAGTAATTCGTTCTCAGTAGTCCCACAAGCTGAATTCTCTTCTTTTTATCAGACATTGCCCCCAAACTTTAAGGCATGGACATTTAAGCTTAAGGGCTTGCATGTTTTTCTGTCTTTTTCCCGTAACATGAAATCTGACATTCCTAGGATACAAACCAATTTCTTGACTTGTACTGAATGATCACAGAATCCACAGTATAAACATCACTCTGCCCAACACCCTGCAGGCCAGAGGTATGAATGGGAACTCCTGTTACTGAACTGTAATCCTAAAAATTTCCCCGCTTAGGCAAGTTTGGGCATTTCCTTCCTGCTCCTCCGGCTACGATTTCCCTTCCAAGCTCAAAGCAACTCGGAGCGTATCAATAAGCATTTGTCAAAATAACACAAATGCAAAGTAAACGGAACAGTGCAGAAGAGCGCAAACAGCAGCGTCCCAGAAGAAGTTAATTCGCACTTCAAACAATTGCCCAAACTTGTCTAAGCAGGGAAGCTTTGCTCTTCGAAGGCGCGATAAAGTGAGACGCATCAGGTCTCCTTTGGAAGAGGGGTTTGCAGCTACTATGATGTTGCACCTGACCAAGTCCTTCTCCGGGATATGAGAAAGTTAAGTTGCAGGGCAGGATGCCTCCGAATAATGCAGGAATCGCAAGTGGGAAGAGAGCTACTGCCCTCAGTTCCCTTGTTGTGGGCTTCCTGTAAGCAGCTGGTTGGCCACTGTGGGAACAGGATCTCTAGCTCATTTCCTCTGTGTGTGTACAAGCAATTTCCCACTTGCAAAGGATCTGCATGCATGCTCCTGCAGACATGCAAGCCATTTTCAGCACTGAAAGGAGGCAAGGCTGCAACAGGGGGGAAACCCCACTCGCACACATCCCAGTGATGTGTGCAGTTGCCAGGAATGAAGCCCTGCACAGGCTGGGAGACGCCTGTATTTAATAATAATAATAATAATAAGAATAAGAATAAGAATAATAATTTATACCCCGCCCATCTGGCTGGGTTTCCCCAGCCACTCTGGGCGGCTTCCAACACAATATGAAAACACAGTAATGCCTCAAACATTAAAAGCTTCCCTAAACAGGGCTGCCTTCAGATGTCTTCTAAAAGTCTGGTAGTTGTTGTTCTCTTTGACATCTAGTGGGAGGGCGTTCCACAGGGCGGGTGCCACCACCGAGAAGGCCCTCTGCCTGGTTCCCTGTAGCTTTGCTTCTCACAGGGAGGGAACCGCCAGAAGGCCCTCGGCGCTGGACCTCAGCGTCCAGGCAGAACGATGGGCATGGAAATGCTCCTTCAGATATACTGGGCCGAGGCCGTTTGAATTGTGCTTGGAAACATACTGGGAGCCAATGTAGGTCTTTCAAAACCAGTGTTACATGGTCTCAGTGGCCGCTCCCAGTCACCAGTCTAGCTGCTGCATTCTGGATTAGTTGTAGTTTCCGGGTCACCTTCAAATGTAGCGCCACGTAGAGCGCATTGCAGTAGTCATGAATGGATGGCAACTGGAGCAAGGCTTTTCCAAGCGTTTTTTGTTTGGGAAGCAGGGCAGAATTTATAAGGGAAGAAGATGCACACCAAAGCATCCTACATGCAGGCGAATTAGAGGACAGGGGTAGCTCAGTGGCAGAGCACCTCTTTTGCAAGCAGAACATCCCTAATTTAGTCTTCAAGGCATCTCCAGGGAGGGCTGTCCTCTGCCAGAAACCCTGGCAAGCTGCTGTCAATCTGGGTAGACAATACTGAACTAGATGGACCGGTTTTCTAGCACAGTGTAAGGCAGCAGAATCTAAATATCTCTGTGGCTTCAAATGGTACTAGAAGTCGAACGGCAAATGACTGGCTAGTTAGTTCAGAACCCGTCTTGCGGCAGCAGCATCAAAAACCACAGTGGGCAAGATTCGTAATTTGGTCTTAATGCAACTTCTGTGTTAAAATAACAGTGACCAAACGGCCAAGGCTTGTGGATTGGTGTGCAGAGATGGGGAAATATTTCTGTTTTGGTTTCTCTAGAGTTTCTCTCTTTCCTAATCTTAAATTCAGTCCTCCAATTTTCCACATCAGTTTGTGATTTATTTTTTTTAAGTCCTCACGACTTCCTCAGCGTTTTAGTGCAAATTTCTCCTTTTTGCCAAGCGATCATCCCTGACATTGCACATTTTTTTTTGAAAACTAAAATGCCTTCCTGTGCACACCCGGGCTGGAAAACTGCATTGCAAAATTCGGAGAAATGCAGATTTCAAAGCCTGGCTGCGTTTTGGTTTGCGCATTGATACGGAAGGTGCAAATTTGGTATGTTTGCCTTTTAAATGCTAATCGAATCAAATTTCTTCTCCCACTTCCCTAAGTGTCTGTATGCATATAAATCAGGGTTCAACAAACTTTTTCAGCAGGGAGCCGGTCCTCTGTCCCTCAGACCTTGCGGGGGGCTGGACTATATTTTGGGGAAAAAACAATGAACAAATTCCTATGCCCCACAAATAACCCAGAGATGTATTTTAAATAAAAGCACACATTCTACTCATGTAAAAACACACTGATTCGGACCACCCGCGAGCTGGATTTAGAAGGTGACTGGGCCAGATCCGGCCCCTGGGCCTTAGTTTGCCTACCCATAATATAAATTAAGACAGCCAAGCTCTGGCAGGGTCAAAGCAGTGTTAAGAGGGGCCACATTTGGCACGGACAATAACACAAGCTGTAAATATGGGTTATCAAAACAGAACACACACCTCCATCCTCCTTACCCCTTGACAGCGCTGGTAGTGGTACTTCAGGCCATAGATGCTGGGGAATTCGAGCCAACAGCCCGAGTTGGGGCATTTCACCCTGGAGTGGGCCTTGAACTCTTCTTTCCACTGGTTCATCAGAGGCAGCTGCAATATAGGAGCAGAGGGGAGGGGGAAAGACCCACTTAATGCAAGAGGAATGAAAGCAAAATTTCTGAACGCGCAAACCCCAGTATCTCACATCAAATCAAAGGCTTCTCAGAGAAAAGACCTGGGAACAGAATCAGGCCCCCTCCTGCGCTCAAATGCACCAAGCTTGTCCTATCCTGTCTCTACTTCCTTTTCCCCAGTTCCCAAGAAAAGAAATGAAATACGATTAAAATCTTACCGGAATATCCTTCAGGGCCTGGCTGTCTGCCTTCGGCCTCCCTTTCCTTTTGCCTTCCGTTTTATCGTTAGTTGCATTTCCTGCAAGCAGAATGGGGAAGAATGACATGGTGGATTGAATTAATACATCCGTCCGTCTTATATTTTGTTGGATGTCCACTGATTTAAAATGCTTTCTACTGCATGACAAAGAAGACTTGGCGCTGAGCACACTTCTTCTTCGGCGATAACTCGCAGCTGAGTAAGACTGTCTTCCATGAACACAGTTTTAACAGGGAGTCAGTAGTAACTGTGGAGGCCAATTCTGGATCCACACGTCCTTCCACAGTGAGGATATAGGTTTCAGTGCGAGAGTTAATCACGGTGAAGGTTTGCCAAGCATGCTTTCTTCTTAGCACGTTTCTCTCTTTTGTCCCGAGTTCAAGCGTCTTCGAAGTCCATGACACCTTTGGTAAAGGCTGTTCTCCAATTGGAGCGCTCACAGGCCAGTGTTTCCCAATTGGCAGTGTTTATACTGCATTTTTAAAAGATTTGCCTTGAGAGAGTCTTTAAACTTCTTTTGTCGACCACCAATATTACGCTTTCTATTTCTGAGTTCGGAATAGAGTAGTTGCTTTGGAAGACGATCATCAGGCACCCGCACAACATGACCTGTCCAACGAAGTTGATGTTGAAGAATCGTTGCTTCGACACTGGTGATCTTTGCTTCTTCCAGTACACTGGCATTAGTTCGGCTGTCTTCCCAAGTGATGTGTAAAAATTCCACTGATGGAATCTTTCGAGGAGTTGGAGATGGCGTTTATAAGTGGTCCACGTTTCACAAGCACGCAGTCAAGGTTGGTAGTACAATAGCTTTGTAAACAAGCATTTTGGTTTCCCTGCAAATGTCCCGGTCCTCAAACACTCTGCACACTATATGCAGAGTGTTCTAGCTAACTAGCACAGGCTACTCAATCTCCACTGCATTCTTGCTCACTTGCGTTGTCTTGGGCCCTTTCCGCAGCGCGTTCTTGTAAACTCGAAAATGAAAAAGATCTACCAGACCTATAACGTTGGTTGGATGTACTTTCACACAAGCGGAAAGTCCAACCCCGCCTAGGCTGTTTGTTGTTCCCACGTGCAATGTTGCTAATGCTGCACAGAACGGTTGGGTGGCTGAGATCCCTGCACGGCCGGGGTTGAACTAGATGACCCTTGGGTGCCCCTTCCGCGATTCTATGAGTACATTTTGAATGGAAGGCAACATCCTAACCAATTTAGATTGTGGAAGTTCAGACAGTTTGTTGAATAATGGCAATGGCCACTTGCGCAGGAACTGCCCCCGACATCGGAAGCCAACTGTGCTCTCAACTCGTCAAAGCTCAAAAAACTTGAGAACGGCCATTTCCAATCTGAGTTGCTGTTCCAAAGTACTGGGTTTCGTTCCGCTGGGGTACAACATTTGCTGGCAGGCAATGGAATACAGTGGCACCTCTGGTTGCAAACGGGATCCGTTCCGGAGGCCCGTTTGCAACCTGAACAGAACGCAACCCGCGTCTGCGCATGCACGGGTTGTGATTTGCCGCTTCTGCGCATGATTTTGCATGTCTGCGCATGCGCGAGTGGCGGAACCCAGAAGTAACCCGTTCTGTTACTTCCAGGTCACCGCGGAAAACGCTCAACCTGAAGCAAACATAACATGAGGTATGACTGCACCTATTATTTAACCAAAGTGTTAATTTATCAAGTACCCTGACCTGTACGTGCTTCCTAGCTACAGTGGTACCTCGGGTTAAGAAATTAATTCGTTCCGGAGGTCCGTTCTTAACCTGAAACTGTTCTTAACCTGAGGTACCACTTTAGCTAATGGGACCTCCCGCTGCCGCCGTGCGATTTCTGTTCTCATCCTGAAGCAAAGTTCTTCACCCGAGGTACCATTTCTGGGTTAGCGGAGTCTGTAACCTGAAGCATCTGTAACCCGAGGTACCACTCTATTTATTTCCTTGCACTGCCGGGAGACAGGTAGCCAGGAAGACACCTTCTGCGTTTCAGGCTCCCATCACCCTGGACCATTGGTAACACTAGGAGTTGTAGCCCAATAACATATAGAGGGCCCTGTTCTGGTTCCCCTAGCCAATGGCGCTTCTCTTAATTCAAACGAAGCCCTTCCTATTGCAGCTGGAAAAGGTGGTCCGCTTACTCACCAAGCCTTGACTGCTCGTACGCCGGGTTTATCTTCATCTCTGCCTTGCTGCTGTCTTTGTCTGCGCTGGTCTTGCTAGATCCAGCCACTTTCTTTCCACCTCTGTAGGAATACGAATCTGCCATGGCTAAAAGCAAAGGAAAAAGGACACGATCAAGGAGGCCGATTGCTCAACGTGAGAACGGAGCTTGATAGAAGGAAGACTTGGGTTGCACCTGTCACCTGCTATATAAAAAAGCAGCCTAATCCTGCCTCCTTAAGAGTAGGAGGCCAATTCCTGTGTAATAATAACAATAATGATTTATTATTTATACCCCGCCCATCTGGCTGGGTTTCCCCAGCCACTCGGGGCGGCTCCCAAAAGAATATTAAAAATACGGTAATACATCAGTCGTTAAAAACTTCCCTAAACAGAGCTGCCTTCAGATGTCTTCTAAAAATCAGATAGTTGTTTTTCTCTTTGACATCTAGTGGGAGGGCGTTCCACAGGGCAGGCGCCACCACCAAGAAGGCCCTCTACTTGGTTCCCTGTAACTTCGCTTCTCGCATTGAAGGAACCACCAGAAGGCCCTCGGAGCTGGACCTCAGTGTCCAGGCAGAAAAATGGGGGTGGAGATGCTCCTTCAGATAGACTGGACCGAGGCCATTTAGGGCTTTAAAGGTCCGCACCAACACTTTGAATTGTGCCCTGAAATGTACTGGGAGCCAATTTGGCCTTTCAGGACCAGTGTTATATGGTCTCGGCGGCCGCTCCCAGTCACCAGTCTAGCTGCCATGTTCCAGTTGTTTCCAAATGTACATGATTAGCACAGGCTTGGAGAACCTGCAGGCCTCCAGATGTCACTGGACTCCAACTCCCATCAACCTTAGCCAGCAGTCAAGGATGCTGGGAGCTGAAGTCCAGCAAAGGTCTGGAGGGCCGCAGATTCCCCAGCCCGGGAATAGCAGCAATTCTACAGCCGCTGAGGTTGAAGCTCCCCCATTAATGAATTCAGGGAGACGCGCTCAGCCCAAGTGCAAATACAGAAAAAGTGAACAATCATGATTTCTCTCTTAGGCCTTACAGAAACCCTCTTTTGCTTCTTTTCTCATTTTCATGATGAGAAAGGGGAGAGGGAGCGGGTTTTAATGAGGAGATCTGAGCGATAAATTTCCAATTTTCCTTATTAATGGGGAAATTGTGCTAAACAGGGAAACGTGAGCCTTATCTAAATTCTCGGTATGAATCATTTAAGTGGTCTTTCCTATAAAACGATGAGCGTTAAGCCAGGTTCCTATTGGACGCCATCTCCTCCCCTCCCCAATTCAAGACACAAGAGAAGCTTTAACTGCAGGATGCTTGTATCAATGCATCAGCTTCGAACCAGATGCACACCATAAATTTACAGCACTAGAGCTGTGGGTTCTGAGAGCCTAGGACTTGCTCATCAGAAGGTCGGCAGTTCGAATCCCCGAGACGGGGTGAGCTCCCGTTGCTCGGTCCCTGCTCCTGCCAACCTAGCAGTTCAAAAGCACTTCAAAGTGCAAGTAGATAAATAGGTAAGGTAAACGGCGGGAAGGTAAACGGCGTTTCCATGCGCTGCTCTGGTTCGCCAGAAGCGGCATAGTCATGCTGGCCGCATGACCTGGAAGCTGTACGCCGGCTCCCTTGGCCAATAAAGCGAGATGAGCGCCACAACCCCAGAGTCGGCCACAACTGGACCTAATGGTCAGGGGTCCCCTTTACCTTTACCACTTTGAACAGTCACGGCTTCACCCAAAGAATTCTGAGAGCTTTAGCTTTGGTTGCTAGCAGGCCCCATCCTACTTAGAGCTAAAATTCCCAGAGTTCCCCATGAAGAGTGACTGAGAATTGTAGCTCTGTGAAAGGAACCAGGAGGGGGGGGTCTTCCCTAGCAACTCTTAGGGTGCTTAAACTACAGCTCCCAGAATTCTTTGGGGGTAGCCCTGACTGTTTAAAGTGGAATCATAGCTCCTTAAAAGAATGCTGTGAATGTGGTCGTTCGGTGGCTGGTGGTGGATGCATGGAATTAAGCACTCCTGCACCACTTGTTTCTGGTCCTGGGTAATAACTAGATTTTCTGCAAAACGCCAATTGCGCCCAGGCCCACGGAAGGCCTTCGGGGTAGTTTCTGTCGTGCCTGAGAATGGAAGAAAGTCGTTTTGCAGAACCCCCTGGCCCAAGCGAGCACCGCTGGGAGCTGACGCAGAGAATTCCTTGCTTTCTCTGGGGGAGCGTTTGTAGAACAACCAGATTATCAGGCAAATCAGGCTAGAAAGCAGAGCTTTGGCTTAATCACTCCTTCAGGACAGAAGTCTTTGTTATATTTCGGCTTTGACCGACCCAATTCTTCCCTTCCCCCCCTTAAAAAAAAAAGTTAATCTGCAATGTGGCCATTTACGGCAACCTAGCCATTAATTAATAATGTCAAAGGCTCTGCCTGGCTCTTTGCCTGGGACCACATTAAGCTTAATACCTGGGAAACCGACCTGGAGCAAAAAACGTGGAACAGGAGGATAGAAGGAATTCTGAAAGGCCTCTTGACTCTGCAAGTTTTTTTGCTGTCTATTTCTCTGGGACGATTAAAGTCCATGGATTCTAAAAAAGGTAAAGGAAAAGAACCCCTGGACATTTAAGTCCAGCCAAAAGCGACTATGGGGTTGCGGTGCTCATCTCGCTTTCAGGCCGAGGGAGCCGGCGTTTGCCCACAGCTTTCCGGGTCGTGTGGCCAGCGTGGGGGACACCGTGACGGAAATCAGAGCACATGGAAATGCCGTTTACCTTCCCGCCGCAGCGGTACCTATCTACTTGCACTGGAGTACTTTTGAACTGCCAGGTTGGCAGGAGCTGGGACAGAGCAATGGGAGCTCACCACGTCGTGGGGATTCGAACTGCTGACCTTCTGACCGGCAAGCCCAAGAGGCTCAGTGGTTTAGACCACAGCGCCAACCACATGGGTTGGTATTCAACACTGGGGTGGAAGCCAGGGGAGAAGTTGGATATTGGATTTGCGGAACTGAGAATCATCATCTTCTTATGTGCCAAAACAGAAGAGATGTGGACAGGATCCGTGCACAATGCAGAGGTTATCGGTCTCCTGGAGAGCAGCTGGTCCAGAATCTGCGATCCAGACTCTTTTGGATGGGGGTGGCGCTCTCTTTGAAGAGTCAAGTAAAGGATATAGACCAGGGTTTCCCAAACGTGGGTCTCCATCTGTTTTTTCCAGACTACAATTCCCATCATCCCTGACCACTGGTCTTGCCAACTAGGGATGATTGGAGTTGTAGTCCACAAAACAGCTGGGGAGCAGAGTTTGGAAAACACCAATGTAGACAGACAAAACTTTTTCTCCCTCTTACAACGCCAGAACTCATCGCCAAGCAGCAAAGTTGAATGCTAGAGGAATCAAAAGTGCAAAAAATAATGGACATCTTCATTCAGCTCACGGGAGGATGTGATGGCGACCAAACTGGAAGGCTATCGCCTTGCCGTTTTACCGTTGATTCGGAGCAAATGTCAATCTGTGGGGAACCCAATTGCCGTTCACTCCAATACAGCAGTAAAAAGTGGGTTTTCCTGGAGAAAGTGTCAGGACAAAACACACACACAATCACTTGGACCTGTACCTAGAAACTCGTCACAAAAGACTGTCTGGATGAGCCCTTCGTTAGGCTCATTGATTTCAATGGGTTTACTCGTGAGTCTAATTTTTGTTGATTGACTGAATTTATATATTACCCTATACCCAGGGGTCTCAGGGCTGTTCACAGAATAAAATCAAGATATAAAAGCCACAAAATAACTAATAAAAATAAAAACAACAGCCCAATAGCAACCCCCCCCCCCAAATCACATTTTAAAAGAGCATAGGATATCAATCAGATCACCCTAAGGCCTGGTTAAAAAGGAATGTTTTTGCCTGGCGCCTAAAGGTGTATAATGAAGGTGCCAGGCGAACTTCTCCAGGGAGAGCATTCCACAGATGGGGAGCCACCGCAGAGAGTAAAACTCAGGTGACTACCCCTCATTGCAAATCAAGAAGCAATGGCCTGGTTCTGCCTGAAATGGCGGTTTCTTTCTGGGTTGAACCGTTCAGAGACTCATAAGCTGGATTTAAAACATCAAAACTATATAAACATATGCTGGGGAGGAAAGAACTACCGTATTTTTCGCTCTATAAGACGCACATAGTTTTTGGAGGAGGAAAACAAGAAAAAAAATATTCTGAATCCCAGAAGCCAGAACAGCAAGAGGGATCGCTGCGCAGAAGCAGCGATACCTCTTGCTGTTCTGACTTCTGGGATAGCTGCGCAGCCTGCGTTCGCTCCATAAGATGCACACACATTTCCCCTTACTTTTTAGGAGGGAAAAACCATCCCTGACACGCTAGTCATCTATAAAGATTAAACATTCTGAGAGCGCCCACTTTCCATCTAGTGAGGTCCAGCCCAGACACAAGTTTGGGAACTGAGGGCTCATCCACACTCCAGTTTGCCTCTCTCCTTGGAAAACCAGCACCGTACCGCTGAATCGGACCAAATGCCAACTGGATTTTCCTGGGGAAAGTGGCGGGCAGCAAATGGAAAACCACCTGGACCTGTGCTTTTAGGCATGGGGAAAGCAGAGGTGCGGACAGTGTCGACATACGTGCCGGGTTCCGCCCAACGCTGGGGCCCCCCCCCGACACACGTGTGTGATGTCATGCGGTGGAGGGGAGCCCAAGGCCCATCACGGTGGCAGGTAGACCCGGCGGGGCACGTTGTGGCCACAAAATACTGAGGGACCCCAGCACCCTCCTTGAAAATGGGGGGGGGGTCTCGTCCCCCATTCAGCGCCCCTGAATCCCTAAGCCTATACTAATAACCAATTAGACTGTCTGTTTCCTCATTTCTTAGGATGTGGGTGGCGCTGTGGGTTAAACCACAGAGCCTAGGACTTGCCGATCAGAAGGTCGGCGGTTTGAATCCCCGCGATGGGGTGAGCTCCCATTGTTCGGTCCCAGCTCCTGCCAACCTAGCAGTTCGAAAGCACACCAGTGCAAGTAGATAAACAGGTACCGCTCCAGCGGGAAGGTAAACAGCATTTCCGTGCGCTGCTCTGGTTCGCCAGAAGCGGCTTAGTCATGCTGGCCACATGACCCGGAAGCTGTACGGCGGCTCCCTTGGCCAGTAGAGTGAGATGAGCGCCACAACCCCAGAGTCGGCCACGACTGGACCTAATGGTCAGGGGTCCCTTTACCTTTACCTTCCTCATTTCTTAAATGCAGAAAGTGTTTGGCTGCTCCAGGTTTGGGTCTGGTGTTATTATTATTTTTTAATCACATTATCGTTGCTATTGCTCCACCCCTAGTTACCAACCTGTCTTGCTGCGGCGTAGTAAAGATACTGATTCAATCTACTTCGCCATACATCTGCTTAGTGTTCTGGTCCCATTTCCTCAATCTTTATTAACAGAAATAAATGGGGGTCTTTTTGTTTGCCCCAGTTTTAAGCAGCAACAACTATCGTAAATTGCACTGTCTGTAAAATAACTCATGCACTCTTACTTGGAAGTAATCTCCCTGTAGTTTAGCGCCACTTGCTTCCGAGTAAACACGCAAAGCAATACCTGGAATGTATTTCTATGACTGTCTTGAGGAGTCTGTTCTTTCTAATTCAGTTCATTAATACGTTCAGCTAATTTTGTGTAATTTGGAACAAGAAACATTTTGTGGGATCTGCTTTTAATAAATATTTTATTTTTAAGCTTCGATTGTTGTGGGTGTTTCTTCCCCCCACACACAAACATTCATGTATTTCAAATGTTTCTAGTAAAATATTGTGCAACTTTTCCAGTATGGCTGTGTTTTTAAAGTCAAGTACGTCAATAAACGCCAGTGCTTTGCACCAAAGCGCAGGCCAGCTCTGTTTTAAAGTTTGTTGTCAGAAGTGCACATATTGTAAAAACAAAACAAAACACTGCACTGTTTTGCTCCCCCTTTCTTTCTCTCTTCTCCACTTTA
The DNA here is from genome assembly GCF_964270895.1 of Podarcis filfolensis. Classification (NCBI taxonomy): domain Eukaryota; kingdom Metazoa; phylum Chordata; class Lepidosauria; order Squamata; family Lacertidae; genus Podarcis; species Podarcis filfolensis. The sequence goes on along the minus strand of NC_139609.1, from coordinate 93,479,850 downwards.
TTTCTTTTAACTGAAATTCTCTTAATAAAATATTAACAATCATTTTTAAAACTGCACATATGTTCGCTAATGTTAATTTTTTAAAAGAGGATATTTGAAACTTCACGGAGGCCTTGCACTCAGGTGACATCCCACACTGACAGCCTGCATACTTTTCATTAAGTTAAGTGTCCTAAAAGACCTTCACTGGCTCCCAATACGCTTCTGAGAACAACTCAAAGTGTTGGTGCTGACCTTTAAAGCCCTAAATGGCCTCGGTCCTGTATACCTGAAGGAGCGTCTCCACCGCCATCGTTCAGCCCGGACGCTGAGGTCCAGCGCCGAGGGAATGCCCTCCTCCCAGATGTCAAACAGATAAAAAACTATACAACTTTTCGAAGACATCTGAAGGCAGCCCTGGATAGGGAAGTTTTTAATGTTTGATGTTACAGTGGTACCTTGGTTCTCAAATGCCTTGCTACTCAAGCAACTTGGAACCCAAACACTGCAAACCCGGAGTGTTTCAGTTTGCGAACTGTTTTTGGAAGCCAAACATGCTCTGTTTTGAGTGTTATGCTTCCAATTTGAGTGCCACACTTCCGTTTTGAGTGTGACGCTGAGGTCAGTCTGTTTTTGCTATTTATTTTGCGTTTTTTGTTTTTGCGGCTCTTTTTGTTTTGTTTTTGTGACTGTGTGGAACCCGGTTCAGCGACTGATTGTGTGACTGCAGTACACTGTTTATTGCTTTCATTTTATTGGATCAATGGTCTCGTTAAATCGTAAAATTCATGTTAAATTGCTGTTTTAGGGGTTGTTTTTAAAAGTCTGGAACGGATTAATTCATTTTGCGTTACTTTCTATGGGAAAGCGCGCCCTGGTTTTGGAACGCTTTGGTTTTGGAACAGACATCCGGAACAGATTAAGTTTGAGAACTAAGGTACCACTGTATATTGTTTTTATGTGTTGGACCTGCCCAGAGTGGCTGGGGCATTACTATTATTCAGCTTGGGAGAAGCTCCAGGTTTGGGGAGGTCTGGAGAAGGCTTCCCCAAGTGTCCTAGTAACAGCATCTCAACATGGATGCAGGTCTCTCTGTCATTAAGGTGGCAGCACCAGCAAGGTCTACAGCTGCCCCATCCCAGGCAGGGAACTGGCCCACCTGGCAGCAGTGGCGTCCAGGGCACAAGCTTGCCAACACACGATCTCAACTCCCAACAGCCCCACTCCTAAAGCAGAATATCCCAAACCCATGTTTGCAATACAAGACATAAGACCACAGAAAGCTGTCTTGATCCATCTGGCTCAGTAATACTGGCACGGACTGGCAGCAGATCTCCAGGATATTTTACACAGGGGTTTGCTAGCCTCGCCTGGAAATGCTGGGAATCGAACTCAAGACCTTCTGACAACGCAAAGCAGATGCCCTACAGGACGGGGGCACTTGTACAGGAGAATCCCTGGGCAAGTGAGCGGGGTGGGGGATATAAACCTTTCCCCTTGACTGTTGCACTCCTCCAACCATCTCTCTGTCTGAGTTGTTGCACAAACCCCACCAGATTTATTTGCAAACTTGCGATGCTGTTTGGGGAGAGATGGCTTGGAAGGAACGTGTTGCAGGGGAGAAAATGACAGCGAGGAAAGGGTTAAACACACACACACACACACACACACACACACACACACACACACGGGTTACTAGGCAAAGCAGAGTTTAGGAAGTTGTTTGCTGCAGTAAACATAGGTCTGTGTGACAGGAGAATGATTTTCTAGCCTCCTATTGATTTCTACAATTCCCTTCCCTTTCATTTTAAGCAAGATATGTAGAGGTTTTTTTGTTGGTGTGGGGGTTTTGTGTGTGTGTGAGTTTCTTACAACAAAACTTCTTGGACACGGAGAGCTCTATTCCTCCGCCCACCCGCCAAAGCCTGGATTAAATTAAAAACGGACTCTTTTCCTTTTCCTTGCTTCTGCAGACCTTGCATTTAAATTGGGGGAGGGGGGGGACAAAAAGAAAAGAACCTGTTTTGAATGGAACAGATTCCGTGCACAGCACTTTTAAACGGATAAGCTTTAAAACGGGTATAATTCCCCTCCATCAGTTGAACGGGAAATCTGTGTGCACATCCCATGATTTCAAGGTTCCTTTCTCAGAGGATTAACGATCGCCTCCCACTCCGCGCTGCCAGCAGGCGTAAAAAGGCAAATGTGAAAACAACGTAATGATAATTTTAAAGGACGCTAAATGCCGTCGGTCAATCATTTCTGAAAGGAACTAAAGGAGGAACAAATGCCCGGGAATTCCAAGACTCTCTATCCGACTTATCCTTCTCTAAAAAAACTTTCTGAGCAAATAATCAGTAGAACCCAGCAAATAATTTGCCCGGGGATTGGAGCTCACTCTGTAGTCTTAGGTACATCTGCAAATTTGTCAGCCTCAGTTTTTCTCCCTGTGAAATGGGAAATAATAGTGACCTACCCTCCAAGGCTCTTAGGGTGGTACAGTCGTACCTTGGGAGTCAAACGGAATCCGTTTCGGAAGTCCCTTCGACTCCCGAAACCAAAGCGCAGCTTCTGATTGGCTGATTGGAAGCTCCTACAGCCAATCGGAAGCCGCGCCAGACGTTTGGCTTCCAAAAATAGTTCGAAAACTGGAACACTCACCTCCGGGTTTCGATCGTTTGGGAGCTAATTTGTTCGGGAGCCAAGGTATGACTGTATTCAACTAAGTTTAACTCAGTGCATGATCCTCTGGAAGGAATGAACATGGCTGAATTTGGTCCATTAATTTCAATGGGTCTATTCGGAGTAAAACTTCGTTGACTACCACCCTGAGACGGGCAAAGGCAGCTGTGCACGTAACAAATCAAACCATCATCAAGCTACAGCATCCTCATATGATTCCAGGCCTTGCTTTTGCAAGACATGCAAAATATTCCACCACAGACATCAAGTTTAGACAGCAAGCTTTGTTCCAGATGGATAATACCCCTGAAAACTTGACTTCTCCGATAACGCAGCCCGATTACATAGATGACATTCTGCCATTAATCCATGTGGCACGTTATAGTTAATATGAGCAGAAGGGAAGAGGGAGTCCCTGCCCCAAGGAGCTTACAAAGAGATAGAAGGATACCAAAAGGCGAAGAAAGAAAATGCAGTTAACACATTAAGACAAGCCCAACGAGATCAAACCAAAAAGTCTACCTAACTGAGCATCCTGTTTCCTACACAGGTCCATCAGTTGCCCCCAGGGAAACCATAAGAAGAATGCAAAAGCAAGGTGCCCCCCCCGGCAACTAATATTGAGAGACAGACTGCCTCTGAATGTGGAGGTTTGAATTAGCTATTGTAACCCGTGGCTGCTGATGGTCCCATCTTGTACAGAAAATTTTCAGGATGCTTAGGTCTGGGTAGGAAAGGTAAGTTTTGAGGAAGAGGCAGCAGGAGGTGTGTACTGCAGGAATCAAAACCAAAAGGAGAAATGTTTCATTAGCACCCATAAGGTAAAGGTAAGGGGACCCCTGACCATTAGGTCCAGTCGTGGCCGACTCTGGGGTTGCAGCGCTCATCTCACTTTATTGGCCGAGGGAGCCGGCGTACAGCTTCCGGGTCATGTGGCCAGCATGACCAAGCCGCTTCTGGCATACCAGAGCAGCGCACAGAAACACTGTTTACCTTCCTGACAGAGTGGCACCTATTTATCTACTTGCACTGGTGTGCTTTCGAACTGCTAGGTTGGCAGGAGCAGGGACCGAGCAATGGGAGCTCACCCCGTCGCGGGGATTTGAACCGCCGACCTTCTGATCGGTAAGCCCTAGGCTCTGTGGTTTAACCCGCGTCCCTATACCCTGCCAAATAAATGGGGTGACTGGGTGCAGGCAGGGCTTATAATCCCACAGCCTCTTCCAAGATCTCGATTTCCTTTTTCAGAGCCTCCAGCCCCCATAATCCTTAAGTAGAAACATCAGAATCTGCCTTGCAGAGAACTGGCTCACATAGCCCAGCACTGACTGGCAGCATCCCTCAAGGGGTTCAGGCAGGAGGCATTCCCACCCGTACCTGGAGTTGACCAGGATACTTTCTGTGCTTCAGTTCTGTGGCTAAAACTGCCCCAGTTCTCACGTTTCCGAATTAAGCAACTTGCCTTGCACTGAGTCGCACCATTGGTCCACCCGGCTCAATACTGTCTACACTGACTGCCAGCATCTCCCCAAGGGGTTTCAGCCAGGGAGCCTTTCCCGGCCCTATTTAGGGGTTGGACCGGGGTGAGCCTGCGCTGGTCTTCCTACCAGCCCGCCAAAAAGATGGTGATGTTCGCTGCACGCTCCCTCTCTCTCCAGTTGCCTCGCTACCACATGGCGCACAAAAGCGCCTCGAGGCAAAGGCATGGCCCAGGGGCACGGCATCTGAGACGCACCAGGTGCCCCAAAGGACAAGGTCTGCCTGTGGGCAGCAGGAGGGTCGCCGCCGTTTGGCCCAGCCCCAAAAGCAGGTGCGCTGCGACGGATAGCTGCAGCGCTACAGCATCACTGCCAGGGATCTAGGGCTCAGGCTGCACACCTCTTCCCCCCAAAAACGCCAGTTTCTCAATCTAGGCGCTTGTGCGTCCGTGCGCTCAAGCCAGGATCACATGGATTAAGGAGAGAAGTCGTTCAGGTCCTCGATTTCGGACACCGTTGACCTTGACCTCGGGCCGGGCAGGGCAGGGCAGGGCAGGGGGCCACCAAGAGCTGGTTGCCCTCGTGACCTCCAAGTGACCTGACCAGGTAGGTCAAGCATCCCCACCTGGGCCCCACCCACCTCTCCGCTCTGCACCACTTTCGGCAAGCGTGCCTAACACCAAGCGCAGATATGTGTGTTGGAGAAGGGGGGAGGTCACACCACCTGTCGCTGCCCAGGGGCGAGGCCGCTTAGTTTGCAATGGGGGGGGGCGCGAGAGAGAAGACAGGCTCACCCAACTCTAATCCACTTCCAAGGGGAGCTTCCCAAAGCAGCAAAGCACTCGAAAGCTCCAAACCTCCTCTGCTATTCCTCTTTTTTCCCACATTTCCAGAACTCGGTTGCTCCCCCCCCCTTTCCCTTCCCCAATTCCCAAAAAATAAGCTCGAATAATCAAGGAAATGCAGCGCTGGCGGAGAATGCAAAAGAGAGAGAGAGATGGGTGTTTCGTTTGCTTAAAAAAAATTAAAATCTTGCAGCGGGCGAGCAGCAGCAGGAGGGTTTGGGAAGGGAGAGGGTTGCAAAGGGGGGGGAACCCGAGAAATTAAAAGAAAAACCACATATACACACAAATAAACCCCCTACCAACAAGCAACAGCCGCCCTCCACCCGCGAGCGTTTGATCTCCGCGCCTGCAAAATAAGGTGCGGAGGGGGTGGGGGGGTGGAGGAAAAAGAAGAAAAAGACATATAAATAGACCGAAAGGAAGAAAAGAAAATCTGCCTCCCACCCCATCTTTGGGGCGAGCGCGCGGGGCGGTGTTGAAGAGGGAGGGGGGGCGGAAGGCATACAAAATAATTAATTAAAAAGCCCAGGAAAAGCAATGAAGCAAAATGGCGACTTTTTATGTAGAAGGAGGAGAAAGAGAGAGAGAGGAAGGAAGGGAGAGAGAGAGAGAGAGAGAGAGAGAAAGAGAGAGAGGGATGGGAGGAAAAGAAAAAGAGGGAGTGGTGGGGGGAAGGAGAGAGGGGTTTGGGGAAGGCGCTGCTGGCCCCCTCGCCCTCCTCCTCCTCCTCCTCCTCGCCCGGGGTCTCTCCAGCTCCGCGGGGCGCAAGGAAGCGGGCGAGCCTTGGGGAGGCGGCCGGCGAGGCCGAGCCGGGGCCACCGGGCGGAGTAAAAGCCCCTCTCCGGGTGGGGAAGGGCCGGAGGGAGGCGAGGCGAGGGCCGGGCATCGGCGGGGGGCTCCGGGCTTACCTCGGCGCGGGCGGGCAGCGCGCTCCTCTCGCTCGCTCGGCCGGCGGGGCCCGGGCGCGCACAGCGATGCGCACGGCCAAAGCGCCCTCGCCGCCGCCGGCTCATGCGCGGAGACCCCCCCGCCTCGCCGCCGCCACCACGTCGCCCGCACACTTGCACACACAGACACACAACCACAACCATGCGCCCACCCCCCGCGCGCGCTTTCCCCCCTCTCCCTACCTTCGCAGCCGGGCCGAGGGAAGCCGCTTGCAACTCTCGCGGTATTCCTCCCCCGGCTGCAGCCGGGGATCGGCGCCCGACGGGAGGAGGACGGAGCTGGCTTGGGTGGTGGTGTGTTGTTTTTTTAGGGGGGGGGCGCGCACTGGGAGTTGGGTGGGTGGGGGTCCCCCAGCAGGTGCGCCGCGATCCAAGGGGGCCGGCGCAGGCAAGGGCGCTGCAGAAGTGGCCAGGCGCAGAACTGGAGTTGGGGGCGAAGGAGTTCGAGCTGCCCCTCTTAGGGTTGATCTGATTTTCATTTTTTAAATAGTAATTCTTGTTTTCTGCATCTCCGCTGCGGTTGCCACCCAGCGACTTTGCTCTTTGTTTCGCCACAGCGCAGATCATCGTCTCCTCATCGCGCAGGGAACTCTCTCTTAAAATATAATGGGGATGGGAGCATGCATCGGGGGTGCAGGGGGGGGGGGAATAAAACGCCCTCCCGTTTTTTAAAAATGTAAAGAGAAACCACAGAGGAACCTGCCTTTAGTTACCTTGTTTTTTGCCCATAGAGACCAAAAATTGTCTACTGTGGCATCAGTTCTCCAGCATGTTCTCCAGGGCCCGCTGCATGCAGGATTCAATCCAGAAGGTGCAATCCTGGCCTAAGAAAAGCCAGGCCAGGCCAGTGGTCCATCTAGCCCAGCATCCTGTTCTCACAGTGACCGACCATCAAGCAGAACCCAAGCACAAGAATAGCCATCGTGGCCAGTAGCCACCGATAGCCCCTTCCTCCCATGAATGTGTCTAACTCTCTGTTAAACCTTAAAGCCATCCAGGTTGGTGGCCACCATTGCTTCCAGCTGGAAGGAGTTCCACAGTTTAACTGTGGAGTTAAAGAGTTAAGATGGCGGCGCAAGCACTTGCAGCGGCTCGGCACTCCGAAGACCGGTATTCAGTGATTTGTGTTTTATTTTTATTTGTGAACTTATTGCTGCTATGGACTGTGAATACTCAGGCACAAGAAATTTATAGTCGTCAAGAGCTCTTAAGTATCGGCAGAGGAGAAGGTTGCAGCCAGGAGGTCTCAACCTATAACATTCCAGCTGAGCTTATCAGAGAGCCTCCATATCTTGCACATTCTTGGGATACTCCCCTTGCTCTCCTTGCCAGAAAGAAAAGAAAACGGAGAGGGCGTAAGCAGAAGAGGGGTTGCAGGGCTGGACTACGAGTGAGGTTAGGTAAAAATCCCCACAAGCCTGCATTGCCAAGTCTCCTTGTATCAAATGTGAGATCCTTACCTAACAAGGTAGAGGAGTTGGAGCTTATTACCTCTCGGCAGAAAAGTATCCGGGACTGCTGTGTTATGGTCCTTTTAGAGACGTGGCTGGATCCCTCCTTTCCACAGGGACTTCTGCAGCTAGAAGGACGCTCAGTAATTAGAGCGGATAGAACCGCTGAATCCGGGAAGAGCAGAGGAGGAGGAATTTGCGTTTATATAAATAACAACTGGAGCTCGGACATCAAACAAATGGACACGCATTGCTCTCCTGACTTGGAGTACCTAGTGGTGAAGTGCCGCCCTTTTTATTTGCCACGTGAGTTTAATGTTGTTATAATAACAGCGGTGTATATACCTCCCGATGCAAACACTACTACAGCTATGGGCCACCTGCTAACTGCTATTAGCAAACAGCAGCGGGCCCACCCGGATGGAGCATTTGTGGTTGCTGGTGATTTTAACCGAGCCGATTTAAGGACTGTGCTTCCTAAGTTCCACCAGTATGTTGATTGTCCCACTAGGGGGGGAAATACCCTGGACCGAGTATATAGTAACATCATGCATGGATACAAGACCAAGCCCTTGCCCAATTTGGGGCAGTCAGACCACATATCTTTACTTATGATACCATCATATAGACCTCTCGTATGCAGAATTAGACCATCAACTAGAGAGATACGAGTGTGGCCAGTAGGTGCATCTGAGCAACTTCAAGATTGCTTTCGGAGCACCGAGTGGTCGCTTTTTGTGGAGAATAATGTGGACACATACGCTTCAACAGTACTGTTCTACGTTAAAAGCTGCATTGATGTTGTCACTACCACCAAACAAATACGGGTGTTCCCTAACAACAAGCCCTGGCTAAACAGGGATGTGTATCTTCTGTTAAAGGCAAGAAATGCTGCTTTTCATTCTGGTGATGCGCAACAGTATAGAGAAGCCAGAGCCAAATTGAAAAAGGGCATTAGGAATGCCAAAGCTATGTACTGCCGGAGGATTGAAAAACATTTTGAGAGCTCCGACCCTCGTCGAGTATGGCAAGGCCTGCGACAAATCACAGGGCAAAATATTAAAAACGAACTGGCCAGTAGCAGTGCGCACCTGGCTGATCAACTGAATCAATTTTTTAGTCGCTTTGAGGTGGGAACTGGAACTACCGTCACTACAGCATTGGCTACCAGCACATCATCAGAAACTACTACGGATAGACAACCATTTTTATTACAGACCTCTGACGTACAACGTGCCTTTCGGAGCATTAACATTAGGAAGGCAGCTGGACCGGATGGAATTATGGGACGGGTTATTAGGGACTGCGCTGCAGAATTAGCTGGGGTATTTACGGACATTTTTAACCTATCCCTGTTGCAGGGTTCTGTCCCTACCTGCCTGAAGACATCGATTATAGTGCCAGTCCCCAAGCAGTCAGTGGTGGTATCTCTCAATGACTATAGACCAATAGCTCTAACATCTGTTGTTATGAAATGTTTTGAGAGATTGGTGCTAGATCATATTAAGGCTGGTCTTCCATCCACTCTAGACCCGTTCCAGTTTGCATACAGAAGAAACAGATCTACTGATGATGCTATTTCCATCGCTGTCCATACTGTACTGAGTCATCTAGAACGACAGGGAACCTACGCAAGGCTGTTGTTTGTGGACTACAGTTCTGCCTTCAATACAATTCTGCCAGACAGGTTATTTCTTAAAATGACCAATTTGGGTATACATCAGAAGATCTGTCTGTGGGTAAGGAATTTCTTGACTGATAGGCCGCAGACAGTGAGAATGGGACCTTACTATTCTTCTACTCTAGTATTAAGCACAGGAGCCCCTCAGGGATGTGTGCTAAGTCCCTTTCTCTATTCCCTGTACACATTTGATTGCACCCCACTGTATAAGTCCAACACAATCATCAAATTTGCGGATGATACAACAGTGGTGGGGCTCATTAGTGAGAACAATGAGACTGCTTATAGGAAAGAAGTACAGGGGTTAATTCAATGGTGTAAAGAAAACAATCTTATGCTTAACACCAAAAAAACCAAAGAACTCATAATTGACTTTAGGAGAAAGAAAAGTGTATTTTTACCATTGTACATAAATGGCGAGGAGGTGGAGAGGGTTGGTAGTTTTAAATACCTGGGCATTTATATCTCTGAGGACCTCTCATGGACTGCAAATATTAATATGGTTGTGAGGAAGGTGCAGGGGAGGTTGTATTTCCTGAGAATGCTCAGGGGACTGAATCTATCTCAGCACCTACTTCTGTCCTATTATCACAGTACCATCGAGAGTGTCTTAACCTATAGTGTATTATCGTGGTATGGGAGCAGCTCCGAAACGGATAAAAAAGCTTTACAGAGAATAATTAAAATTGCCCAGAATGTTATTGGGCTCCAACTACCAACCCTGGATGAGATCTTCACGTCTCGCACTTTGAAGAAGTCACACAATATCCTGAGAGATCCCACCCATCCTGCTCACAACTTCTTTGAACTGTTGCCTTCGGGCAGAAGATATAGGACAATGAAAACACGAACCACACGCCTTCTGAATAGTTTCTATCCAAGAGCTCTGATTGCACTAAATAATGATCTCAGGGCCAGTTGCAAGAAATAGCAAGCAGGGAGTAGGAAGGAATGAGATAGGTTTTAGGTTATGTTATGCCTTTAAATAGGTTATGTTATATTCTGGATTATGTTATGTTTTATAGATTATGTCTGAATAGGATGAGAGTGTTGGAGATACGTGTAAATGTGTATGTGAACCCGGTCTTTGGGGGGGTGTTTGATTTTCGTTGTTGTGTATACTGTGTATATACGGACAATGACAATAAATTTATCTATCTATCTATCTATCTATCTATCTATCTAACAGTGCTCTTTGTCAAGAAGGGCTTTTTGTTGTTGTTGTTTAGTCGTTTAGTTGTGTCCGACTCTTTGTGACCCCCTGGACCAGAGCACGCCAGGCACTCCTGTCTTCCACTGTCTCCTGCAGTTTGGTCAAACTCATGCTGGTAGCTTCGAGAACACTGTCCCACCATCTCGTCCTCTGTCGTCCCCTTCTCCTTGTGCCCTCCATCTTTCCCAACATCAGGGTCTTTTCCAGGGAGTCTTCTCTTCTTATGAGGTGGCCAAAGTATTGGAGCCTCAGCTTCAGGATCTGTCCTTCCAGTGAGCACTCAGGGCTGATTTCCTTCAGAATGGAGAGGTTTGATCTTCTTGCAGTCCATGGGACTCTCAAGAGTCTCCTCCAGCACCATAATTCAAAAGCATCCATTCTTCGGTGATCAGCCTTCTTTATGGTCCAGCTCTCACTTCCATACATCACTACTGGGAAAACCATAGCTTTACCTATACGGACCTTTGTCGGCAAGGTGATGTCTCTGCTTTTTAAGATGCTGTCTAGGTTTGTCATTGTTACCTGTCCTCAATCTCCCAACATTTACTGGATGTCTACAGGTTTTAGTGTTGTGAGAGAGAAAAAAAATATTTTCTCCATCCACTTGGAATTGTAGAGTTGGAAGGGACCAGGAGGGTCATCTATAGTTCACCTCCCTGCAATTCAGGAATTTTTCCCCCAATGTGGGGCTTGAACCCTCAACCCCTGAGATTAACAGTGTCATGCGCTACCAACTGAGCTATCCCAAGCCATGCATAATTGCCAGAACTTCTAAAATTACTCAGCTTTTCTCTTAACTGGAAAGTCCTGAACGCCACATCCTTTCTTCGTAATTCATTCTGGCATCTCCAAGTAGCCTGAACCCTGGGGAGGCTATACTGAGCTACGTAGAATAATGGAGCCGGCTCAATATTGGGGAGCTTCCTACATTCCTTCCTGATCCTTTTTCGCTGTACTGGGGGGGTGGGTCTTGCATCACCTTATGAAGTAGGGATGGGAACAGATGGAGCCCCCTGTCACCGAACTTCAACTCCCATCGTCCTTGACTATTGGCCCTCTGACAGGGGCTGATGGGACTTTGCGTCCAACAACTACCTAGAGCCACAGGTTCTCCATCCCATATATATATGCAGCGCACACACATTCTACTGCTGAGCTCTGGCCTGGAACCACAAAAAAGTTTTGTGGCACCTTGAAGATTAAGATAAATTAAGAGGGGCCTGTTGCCCCTTTGTTGTCCATAATGGGGGTATCCCATCCGATTCTGCTCCTATACTCCCATTGGGGTGTACGGGATGTTATGGGAGGAGTAGTACTCTGGTGGGGGACACGTTGTGCTTCTTCTGGGGTAGTTTGTCCCTACTTTTGGTCCCCACTCTACACTCACCTGTGGCTTGCGAGAAGCTGTCGGCATGCGACAGCGGCCACAATCCTGGGAAACGGCATGGACCAGGTGAGGGCAGCCGATGGCTCTCAAACCCTCGGTGAGTTAGAGACTTCCTCTGCATGTGAAGACAGGCTGTGACAGACTGAGCAGGTGAGACCAAACGTGGGTCCAAAGGTCAAGAAGGCGGTTTCTGCCCGTGCTGTGGAAAGAAGTGAGGGGCAGGTAAGGCTCATCCACCTGGGAAGGGAGCCCATCTAAGAGAAGGAAAACTCTGATCCTGAACCTTTGCTGCCTTGCAATATTCAGGAGAAGAAAAGACTAAGGAATAAGTGGTTGGATGGGGCCTTCTCAGGGTCTTGCAGATGAGGAAGAAGAAGAGTTTGGATTTGATATCCCGCCTTTCACTCCCCTTCAGGAGTCTCAAAGCGGCTAACATTCTCCTTTCCCTTCCTCCCCCACAACAAACACTCTCTGAGGTGAGTGGGGCTGAGAGACTTCAGAGAAGCGTGACTGGCCCAAGGTCACCCAGCAGCTGCATGTGGAGGAGCGGAGACACGAACCCGGTTCACCAGATTACGAGTCTACCCCTCTTAACCACTACACCACACTGGCTCTCAGAGCCAGGCAGAGGCCCGGGCCAGGTAGATAATGTGCCCCCCCCTTTTTTTTTACCCTGGGGATAACTGAAGTCTTATAAATAAGTAAGTACACTATATAAATAATTTTCACAAAAGTTATGCTGACAAATAATTTTATTTCAAGGCTTGAACCGTATCTGCATATAAAGACGAAATGGAAAATATAGATATACAATAGTGCTTTTTAAAAATACGTAGGGAAAAGGATTATTTTAAGTATTTACATTTACTTTCTTTTCTGTGAATTCTTGAATTACGCAGGAAAAATCAAGCAACTTCGCCTTATCATGGTTTATATTTATCATTGCTAAACCATTTAGGCGTTCTTGAGCCATGGTTGATTGAAAGAAGTTTTAATATATTGAAACTTCTCTCATTGGAGGCCACTGTAACTGGTAATGATAACAAGGCAGGCTTCTACACCTCCTGGCAACTCCTTCAGCCAAGCTGGTGCCAAAGTATTGCTCTGCTTTCTTTTGGACCACACCAGTGAGGCTGAGAGAGAGGCCCTTGTTCCAGCAGCCCAGGACCTCCATACACACTGCCCAGGCTTGCACCCTAGGGAGGTTTCAGCGCTGCTCATGCAGCAGTTTGGTTTCACTCCTGGAGGTGCAATCTGTTCTCCCTCTGGACAGACTGCTGCCAACAACAAAGCAAAGGTTTTGTGGTACCTTGCAGACTAAGATGCAATGCTATTTTTTTTCTAGAAAAAGAGGCGCCTCACGCCTCCCTTGTTCTCTTATAAAGGCAATGGCGCCCACCTGAGAGGTGCCAGAACTTCTGCTGCTACAGCGGCAAGAATGTTACTTGCCCCCAAAACGGAAAAGAAGCAGAAGTCCCAGCAAAGGAAGAATGGATACAAAAATGTGTGGAATATGCAGAAACGGCAAAACTTACCGGAAGAATAAGAAATCAAGATAACAAACTTTTTAAAAATAAAAGAATGGAAATGGTTTATTGAATATTTACAGATAAATTGCAAACAGATAAGAACATTGGCAGGATTATTGTAACAACCTGCAGTTTCATAAGAGTATATATTTAAAGAAGAGCAAATTAAGTTAATCTGGATATGCAGATGATATTAAGAATAAATTTAAGGACCCGCAGAAAGAGGGGGAAGGAAGTCAAGTTTTGAAATGTCAAAATGATTGTAAAATTAGTGAAATGTATAAACCTGAAAAGTATATATATATTTTTTTAAGAGAGGTGCAGTGCCAGAACTGACTTCTGGTGAGTTTAGCTGAAAAAATATGTTTATTGAGGCATAAGCCACACCATAGAATTGAGACCCCCCCATTGCCCCTTTGGTGTACATAATGGGTGGCTCACATGTACCCCTCCAGATCCTGCTAAACTACAACTCCAATCAGCACTGACCACTGGCCACGCTCCCTGGGACTGATGCAAATTGGAGTCCAACGTTTGGCTAGGCATGGATTTTATATTTTGACACAATATTTTCCCCCCTACGTGAGAAGGTGGCTTGCCCACTTCCACCTAGCTCTGAAGGAGGAGAATGTCTGCCTACTAAGGTTAAAAAAAAAAAAAAAGGCAAAGGACCCCTGGACAGTTAAGTCCAGTCAAAGGTGACTATGGGGTTGAGGTGCTCATCTCGCTTTTCAGGCTGAGGGAGCTGGCGTTTTTCCATAGACAGCTTTCTGGGTCATGTGGCCAGCATGACTGAACCACTTCTGACACAACAGAACACTGTGACAGAAACCAGAGCACACAGAAACGCTGTTTACCTTCCCGCCACAGTGGTGCCTATTTATCTACTTGCACTGGTGTGCTTTCAAACTGCTAGGTTGGCAGAAGCTGGGACAGAGCAATGGGAGCTCACTCCATTGCAGGGATTCGAACCACTGACCTGATTGGCAAGCCCAAGAGGCTCAGTGGTTTAGACCACAGCGCCAACCGCGTCCCCTAACGTAGTCGGAGTGCGCAAGCCATCTCTGGCTTTTTCATTTACAGCAATGGCAAAGATTGCAGCATCCCTTCCATTAACTCAGCCTGCAGGAGTTTGTTCCATCCAGAGGATGCAAATAGGTTCATTTAGGTTTGTTCATCAGGCTTAATCCTCCGCCTGCTCCCCTCCCCCCTTCTGGCAGCTGTCTCCTCCCTAAGGCACATTGATGTTTTTATCCCCAAGGGAACCCTCTGGAGAATGGTGTGTGTGTATGTGTGTGTGTGTGTTTGAAAGTTCAATGGGAGTTTCTGAGGCAGTGGAAAAATCCCCCATATTGAATGAACAGAAAATGGAGGACTATAGTGACTGCATCCCATTAGATAGCTAAGCATCTTAATTCAGTTTATTTTTTGTTTACACACCACATAATCATCAATAGCTCTAAGCAGTTTACATAAAATATACATTAAAATTACTGCTAAAATCAGACATTAAAAATAAGGAAGGCCTTTTCCCCTTTTCAAAACAGGATCAATTTATTGTAGTGCGAGGCTGCTGTTGCACAATCACATCAATATAAGAACAGAAGAAGAGGAAGAAAAAACAGGTGTAAAAAAAGATTATTTATGTATGCTACTACTGCGGTCCGTGTTTTGTTAGCCCCAAAATGGAAAACGAGTGAGGTCCCAGCCAAAGAAGAATGGCAACTTAAGTTGACAAAATATGCACAACTCGCAGACTTAACATATAGAATAAGAGAACAAGAAGAACATACGTTTACAGAAGATTGGAAAACGTTTATTGACTATATAGGGGGAAATTGTGTACACCTAAAAACGTTGGCAGCAGTAAGATAAATTCAGCAGCATAAATAAGTTTTGATGGATGCAATAATGGAATACTGAATGGTTTAGTTTTTGTAAAATATGCAGGGATTTATGATGTGCAAAATGAACCATGGAAAGAGAAGAAGGGAAGTCATTGATATCTCAAGGATGTTGAAATGAGTATTTTAATTGTAAAATCTAATTAAAAAATTATATATATAGAAGAAGAGCCCCGATGGATCAGGCCAATGGCTCATCTCGCAGTGTATGCACTTAATAGATTATATATAAAAAGATAGATGGTTTTAATGCTACCAATTTTAAATGATTTTTTTCTATGCTTTTAGCGGTTCTTCTTTTCATCTGTAAGTCGGGGGGGAAGCGGGATATAAATATATGATGATGATGATGATGATGATGATGATGATGATTGGTTGGACCAATTATGGTTGGACTGATTATGTCTATGTCTGCTAAGCCCTCCTTCCTAATGGCTTCAGTGTGTTCCTAATATATAAGCTCCCTGATTCAGCAAGGATGATCCAAAGGTTGAAACAAGTTTGCATGTCCAGATTGTTCTTAATAGTTTGCATTCTCCCCCCCCCCCAAAAAAAAGGTACCAGGGGGAGACTCTGTCCAGATTGTGCCGTGTGCATGTGTGGAAATGCTTAATTTATTATTTATTTGACAGATTTATAGCCAGCTTTACAACATTTGTTTTCGGATGGGTTAACAGCTGAGTCAAATTACCAATAAAATTGCAGCAATCCTAGCAGATTACTGAGTTTAACGTCCAATACCGAGATGAAGGTCGACCGGACCAAGCTTGGGTGTTGAACATGCTGCTTTATGGAAGTGAAGAAGAGTTTGGATTTGATATCCCGCTTTATCACTACCCGAAGGAGTCTCAAAGCGGCTAACAATCTCCTTTCCCTTCCTCCCCCACAACAAACACTCTGTGAGGTGAGTGAGGCTGAGAGACTTCAGAGAAGTGTGACTAGCCCAAGGTCACCCAGCAGCTGCATGTGGAGGAGCGGGGAAGCGAACCCGGTTCACCAGATTACGAGTCCACCGCTCTTAACCACTATGCCACACTGAGTCGTGGGCAACTTACAATGGCCAGAAGCAAAGCCTCAACGCCTTCCCCAGGCACTGCGTCAGGAAGATTTTAGACATCCCGTGGCAGGACAGAGTCTCAAACAAAGAAGTTCTCTTCCAGGCCCACACTCCCAGCACGTTCGCACTCCTGTCTTAGCGACGTCGATGCTGGCTTGGTCCTGTCCACAGAATGGAAGATGGCAGGATGGCCAAGGATGTGCTCTATGGGGAGCTGGCTTCTGGCACCAGGCTAGTTGGCAGACCAACCCTACAAATATGAAATAATAGTAATAATAGTAATAATAATAGTAATAATAATAGTAATAATAATAATAATAATAATAATAATAATAATAATAATAATTTTATTTATATCCCGCCCTCCAGGGCCAGGGCCAGGCTCAGGGCAGCTAACACCCAGGGATGAGTCCAAGCCGAAGGCCAGGGAGAACAGCTCCATCTTTCAGGCCCTGAGGAAAGATGTCAAATCCCGCAGGGCCCTGGTCTCTTGTGACAGAGCGTTCCACCAAGTCGGGGCCAGTACTGAAAAGGTTGCCAACGTTAAGCCTGCTGTGTGGGAATCCCATGCGGACTACCGCAGTGCCTGGAGACAGACACTCAGGTTATGCATCCATAGCAGTGACCAGAGGAAAAATGGCCGCTGGGAGGAGCACAGAGATAAGAAAAGCCGCAGTGCGCCTGCAGCAGCACAACAGGGTGCCTTCATCTGCCCCAGCTGCAAAAAACCATGTCTCTTCTGCATCAGTTTCTACAGCCACAGCAGGCGCTGTAAGTCTCCAACAGTTTGACCTCACCCGCAAAGGCGCACTCCTCCATTGTCTCCTGAGATAGAACGGATGCCAACTGATTCAGACAGAGGCTGAAAAACTAGGCTGCAAACTTGAGATGGAGGAAGTGCATCAGTGTTGTAGCTGTCCGTGCCTCTGAGGGGAAAGTGTTCCACAACTGGGTGCCATTGCAGAGAAAGCCTTGCTGCAGCTTTGCAATTGACCTGCCACACCCGTTGGTGGGACTGCAAGGGGGACACACACATGCACCCACAACGCCGAGATCAGGGCTGGTGGGTGTCAGGAGCTCGGCCTACACTCGAGTAGGACCCTGGCAGAGACACATGCCCGACTGGCATGTTCCCTCCCTCCTGGTCGATCGTTCGGGAGCTTCATAAGCTTTCTTCAGCCCGAACATCACAGCGACCGATGCCAACTGACACCGGCACACTTAGGGATCCGCAGAGTTTGTGCATCATGCGTGACAGACCTCAGCAACTCAGCATTTTGGCTAATATACTTTATTTACATATAAACACATATGGAGCACTGCAACATGGCTCCCTCTCTCTCTAGCATCAGACAGCAAAGAGAAAGAACAAAGGACAATAGTCCCACTTCATGGAACACAGTAACACAAACATCCTGTCTCCATCACTTCCCACTCTGTGGAATGAAAACATACACCGTCATGTGATAGACAACAGTCCCATGACTGCAGACACAGGGAATGGATCTCCTAACCCCCCGACTCTCACTGGTGCTCCCAAGGCGCTGCTACTTGTCACACGCATGCACAGTAGCAAACAAATCCTTGTTTTTTTAAAAAAGATATTTATTGAAGTTTTACAAAAAAAAAAAGAAAATTACAGAATAAAAAGAAAACAAGAGGAAAAAAAGAGAAGAATACAAAAAATACAAAAATACATAGAAAAAAGATACAAAATACAGCAAAAATAGATAGAAAAAATTAAAAACAAATCAATTTTTTCATATCTTAAATTTCGTTTGCTTATTTCCCTGACCTCCTCACACCTCCCTTTTTTGTATTCCCATTCACACGGTTAGTTCAGCAAATCCTTACCCTCTTTCATTTATCTTAACTCTATATCTCAACATATTATAACTATATATTTTCATCCGTTATCAATCCATTTTTACATATTCTTATTGACCTTGTTACTAAGGCCGCTTAATTTCAATCCAACATCATTTTAACATTCATTAATTTTACAATGTTTCTGCAAATAGTCTTTGAATTTCTTCCAATCTTCTTCCACCGACTCTTCTCCCTGGTCTCGGATTCTGCCAGTCATTTCCGCCAGTTCCATATAGTCCATCACCTTTATCTGCCACTCTTCCAAGGTGGGTAAATCTTGTGTCTTCCAATACTTTGCAATGAGTATTCTTGCTGCTGTTGTAGCATACATAAAGAAAGTTCTATCCTTCTTTGGCACCAGTTGGCCGACTATGCCCAGGAGGAAGGCCTCAGGTTTCTTCAGGAAGGTATATTTAAATACCTTTTTCATTTCATTATAGATCATCTGCCAGAAAGCCTTAATCTTTGGGCACGTCCACCAAAGGTGAAAGAATGTACCTTCATTTTCTTTACATTTCCAACATTTATTATCGGGCAAATGATAGATTTTTGCAAGCTTGACTGGTGTCATGTACCACCTGTATATCATTTTCATAATATTCTCTCTTAGGGCATTACATGCCGTAAATTTCATACCTGTGGTCCACAACTGTTCCCAGTCAGCAAACATAATGTTATGTCCAACATCTTGTGCCCATTTAATCATAGCAGATTTAACCGTTTCATCCTAAGTATTCCATTTCATTTTTTTTTTATAATATTTTTATTTTTTCCATATAAACACAACACAACAAACATAAACATACAAAGACAAAAACAGAACAAAAAAAACATGTATCATTTCATATCCTAATTTCATATACCTTTCTTCCCCGACTTCCTCATGCCTCCCCTTTCTGTATTCCAAATTCTTCTAAGTATTCCATTTCAACAGCAAGTTATACATTCTTGAAAGTATCTTTGTTTTGGGATCTAACCGTTCTGTTTCCAATTTTGATTTTTCCACCTGGAAAGTGGCAAACAAATCCTTGAGGCCACATAGGAGGCGCACTGGCTGTCCGTCCGTGAGAGGGGAGGCAGGGACGGAGGAGGTCTGCATCTCTGCCTGTGCAAACCCGGTGAGGACAGGAGCCAGGCACAAGCCCTCTAGCAGAGAGTCTGCAAATATATCCTGCCAAATTCCGTTGCTCTTTTCTCAGGCCGCAATGGGAATGGCACTGGGGTGGGGGAAGGGGGCGGAGGAAGGAGGAGGGGTCGTCTTTGAAGAAGCAAACTTTTCTCTAGTTGGAACAGCTGTTGCTGCTAAGAATCGCAGAGGCAGGACCCTGGAACGTGGGCGGGAGGGAAGGAGTCTGCTAGAAGGAGAAGTGGAGAAACCCAAAAGGAAAGAGGGAGAGAGAGAGAGAGAGAGAGAGCTGATCTCGTGCAGCAAGAGTTTTGGAAACTGACAGAATATGCAGACAACACCATGCTCCTCTACTCAACAGTTACCCCCATGGGATGGTGATACAGTTGTACCTCGGGTTACATACGCTTCAGGTTACAGACTCCGCTAACCCAGAAATAGTACTTCGGGTTAAGAACTTTGCTTCAGAATGAGAACAGAAATCACACGGTGGCGGCGGCGGCGGCGGCGCAGCAGCCGTAGGAGGCCCCATTAGCTAAAGTGGTACTTCAGGTTAAGAACAGTTTCAGGTTAAGAATGGATGTCCAGAACGAATTACCGTAAAGTACTTAACCTGAGGTACCACTGTACTGTTTCCTTTGCCTTCCCCCAAAGGCTGCTGGTGTTTATTGCAAATACTTACATTTCAGTCCCGGTCGTAACTGTCAATGTTATTCCGTTATCCTCGCAAGACAGCTATGCTCCTGGTCTTCTACCAAATATAATCTGATGGATGTGCCCATTCCCCCCTTTATTCTCACAACAACCCTACAAGGTGGACTGAGGAATGTTCTTGGGCACAAGGCTGCTAGAAGCACACTCTCCAAGCGTCACAATTTTCCAGGGACAGTCCTGGGACTATAAAAGCCATCCCTGCTTTTTTTTTTTGCACCATTTTTCTTTTCCTTTGACCCTGTAAAGCATCATTCATTACATACCAATATACTAACTCCAGAACAATGTTTTTTCATATACTCTTTAGCACAACCCCATTCTTTTAATAATTTCTGGTCCGATTGTCCCCTTATGTAAGCTGTGAGTCTTGCCAGATTTATGTATTCACAAAATTTAATTTGCCAATCTTTCACTGATGGAATTTTTCTGCCTTTCCAGTTTTTAGCTATAAGTATCCTGGCAGCTGTTGTTGCATAAAGGAATACTTTCCTTTGATTTTCGGGGATATCATTTGTAATTAAACCTAAAAGGAATGCCTCCGGTTTTTTGCTGAAAGATATTTTAAACATCTTTTTGAGTTCTTCATAGATTTCATTCCAGAATTGTTTAATAGGTCGGCATTCCCACCACATGTGAAACATTGTTCCTATTTCTTTTTTACATCTCCAACAGGTATTCGATTTTAATTTGTAAATTTTAGCCATTTTTACCGGAGTTAAGTACCATTGGTACACCATTTTCATAAAATTTTCTCTTATTGTATAACATGCCGTGAATTTAATATCATATTTCCATAATTTCTCCCATTGGTCCAGCCGAATTACATATCCTATATCACATGCCCATTTAATCATAACTTCTTTTATTTCTTCATCCTTTAATTCCCATTCTAATAATAAATTGTACATTTTGGATATATATTTTTTTGAGTTTTGTAATAATACTTTTTGTAATTTTGATTCTTCTTTTTCAAATCCTATTACTTTATCCTGGTTGAATATTTGTGCAATTTGGTGATATTGTAACCATGTGGTACAGTATTGGGTCACCTCATCGTATGGTCTTAGTTTTACTTGGCCCTGTTCTTCCTTTAGGAGCTGCTGGTATGTTGCCATTCTTCCTATAGCAAAAAAAAAAAAAAAAAGTACCAAGGTGGAAGTAATCTAATTAGACACAACAACACAGTAAGAGTAAATTTTTTGAGGTCTTGGAACAAAGAAAGGAAGTCAATTTGTGTTTATGTACGTAATGATATGGTTTTTTTTCTGTAGATGTGTGCTTTTTCGTTTTTGTTTAGTTTAGTCTTGTTTCTTTTGTTTTTTTTTCCTTTTGTTTTCTGTTTTTTTTCCCTATACGTTCCGGGGATTTTTGTTTGTATAGTATTATTTTGGATTCAATGTTTGTAATTTTTGTTATGATTTTGCATTGAAAATAAAAAAAAAAGAAGAAGGAAAAAAAGAAAAAAAAAAGAAAAAAAAATAAAAGCCATCCCTGCTTCTGTTTTGATCCTGGAAGGTCCTGGAAGGTCCCTAATCCCTCACCAGTGCTGCTGCTGCCGAGCTCAGGAATGAGCGGCGCTTGTCCCAACTGGCAGCGGCTGCGAGGGAGCATCTTGTTGCCTCTCCAAGGCCTCTCCATGGCTGCCACTGTCGGCCTCCTCCCTTGGGCAGCTCCTAGCAGCTGCAGGAGAGCAGGTGAGGAGGAGGAGAGGCTTCAACCGCTGAGCCCAGCCCTGGCTGATGTGAGAGCTCTGGGGGGCAGGCAGAGGGATGGGCCTCCCTGGGTGGGAGGGAGCTCTAGAGTGCAAGGAGCCTTGATTAAAACAAATATATGTTTTGTGCGGGACACGGGTGGCGCTGTGGGTTAAAGCACAGAGCCTAGGGCTTGCCGATCAGAAGGTCGGCGGTTCGAATCTCCACGACAGGGTGAGCTCCCGTTGCTCGGTCCCTGCTCCTGCCAACCTAGCAGTTTGAAAGCACATCAAAGTGCAAGTAGATAAATAGGTACCACTCCGGCAGGAAGGTAAACGGCGTTTCCATGCGCTGCTCTGGTTCGCCAGAAGCGGCTTAGTCCTGCTGGCCACATGACCCGGAAGCTGTACGCCGGCTCCCTTGGCCAGTAAAGCGAGATGAGCGCCACAACCCCAGAGTCAGCCACGACTGGACCTAATGGCCAGGGGTCCCTTTACCCTTTACCTTTTATGTTTTGTGCATCCACGCCTAACATTGCCTCTCTCTGAATTTTATTTATTTGTCTGTGCTCTTTTTTGTAAATCCACCAAAGAATAAAATAAAATTGGGATTAAGGTAAAAAGGTAAAGGACCCCTGGAGGTTTAAGTCCAGTCAAAGGTGACTATGGGGTTGCAGTGCTCATCTCGCTTTCAGGCCGAGGGAGCCGGTGTTTGTCCACAGACAGCTTTCCCGGTCATGTGGCCAGCAGGACTAAACCGCTTCTGGTGCAACGGAACACAGTGACAGAAACCAAAGTGCATGGAAACGCCGTTTACCTTCCCACCAGAGCGGTACGTATCTATCTACTTGCACTGGCGTGCTTGCAAACTGCTAGGTTGGCAGGAGCTGGAACAGAGCAATAGGAGCTCACTTCCATTGTGCGGATTCGAACCGCCAACCTTCCAATTGGCAAGCCCAAGAGGCTCAGTGGTTTAGACCACAGCGCCACCCATGTCCCTAAAATTGGGATTAAGGGTTTTCTCAGGACAACGGAGGTCATGTGTGCTGAATCCCATTGACGTAGGGATGATGGCATTTGCCCTTTTTCCAATTGGAAATGCTCTTCTGGGGTGGCGGCAACAAAAATGGGGGAATCAATTGGGGTGGAGTGAGAAATGTCCCTATTTTCAACTGAGGAATGTTGGAGGGTATGTAGAAGCTTCTGACAGCTCTCTCCTCAAGGAACGTCAGTTATAAAACTTGAATTTGCTGCAAGGTGTGTGATTTAAGCCCACCTGAAAATTGTCTGTAAAGAAACCAGAAGCGTTTTTACTAGGATTGTTAGGTAATGAGATAGATAAGAAAGATAGGAAGATATTTTTATATGCAGTGTCAGCAGCAAGAACTTTGATGGCCCAGAAGTGGAAACAAGAAGAGTTACCTACGACTTAAGAATGGAGAATGAAAATGATGGATTATGCGGAACTCGATAGACTAACAGGAGGGATCCAGAACCGACGTGATCAAAGATTTACAGAAGATTGGATGAAATTTACTGAATATATGCAAAAATTAAGTGATAATCAGATAACGTAAGTTTTAAGGAAACTCTGTGAAGAGAAAAGGTAGGAATATTGTTAGATTGTAAAAAATTAATTAATAATATGGTGGTGTAATTTAAATTTAATAAATGTGGAGAAAGTAAGTACTAGGAAGGTTTTTCAGGCGGGAGGAGGGAAGTCAATAAGGAGGAATTTGGATGTAAAAAAGATGTTTTGGATGTATAATTTGTTATGGAAAAAGAATAAAAAAATATATTAAAAAATAAATAAAATGCACATTCACTCCCCCCCCCCCAAAAGAAAAAATTGCCGGTCTGTCTGTGTGTGTATCTTTGTTTCAGGTAGGTCTGGACGGGACTGTGTCTTCGGGTCTTTATCCCTAACCTCGAATTGATGTTTGCTCCGAATTCTCACTCTGCGTTGTGCCAAGGATGGATGGCTCGCCAGCCATCCTAAATGGGTTTCTTTCAACCACTCCTGAAACAGCAGTACCTTAGCAGGTGACCCAAATTACTCAAGAGACTTTGAAACTGGCTCATGCGAAACAGGTAACTAGGCTAAAGCTCTTAACATGCTCACAGAGCTTCTAGATTAGCATTTTTAATGCATGGGTGTCAGGCAGAACTCAGAAGATCTTTTATTCAGCTATGCAAAAAAAATCCATTGAGATCTGTCTCGCATCCCCCATCTCTGTTGCAGGAGTGGATAAGATGGAGGGAATATCTCTTGAAGATATATGCATTGCTAGCTAATAAAGTACCGTAACTTTTCGCTTGCCTCTGAGCAATTCGGATTTAAATTCAAACATAGTATGTACACACACACACACACACACACACACACACAAACAAAGCAAAACACCCAACGACATGTACAGTGGTACCTCAGGTTACATACGCTTCAGGTTACGTACGCTTCAGGTTACAGACTCCGCTAACCCAGAAATATTGCTTCAGGTTAAGAACTTTGCTTCAGGAAGAGAACAGAAATTGTGCTCCAGCAGCGTGGCAGCAGCAGGAGGCCCCATTAGCTAAAGTGGTGCTTCAGGTTAAGAACAGTTTCAGGTTAAGTACGGACCTCCGGAACGAATTAAGTACTTAACCCGAGGTACCACTGTAATATTTTTTTAGCATTCCTAGCAGGCCCAAACAGACTGAGTCCAGGATACCCAGCGTAGGGATGAAAAATTCAGATGGGTTGTGAGACTTAAGCTCACCATTTAAGAGATACACTGTGGATGCACTCCAATATTTTCACCAAAATCCCCCTTCTTTGGATGGGTGGGAGGTCAGTGCTTGGTTGGCTAGTCCCATACCATCCAACATTTCTCTGAAGAAAAAAAGGGACGTCCTATTCAATAATAATAATAATTATACCCTACCCATCTGACTGGATTGCCCTAGCCACCCTGGGTTGCTTCCAACATATATAAATACAGTGGTACCTCGGGTTACAGATGCTACACGTTACAGACGCTTCAGGTTACAGACTCCGCTAACCCAGAAATAGTACCTTGGGTTAAGAACTTTACTTCAGGATGAGAACAGAAATTGTGCGGTGGCAGCAGGAGGCCCTTTAGCTAAAGTGTACCTCAGGTTAAGAACAGTTTCAGGTTAAGAACGGACCTCCAGAACGAATTAAGTTCTTAACCTGAGGTACCACTGTACATAAAAAGGTAAAGGTAAAGGACCCCTGACAGTTAAGTCCAGTCACGAATGACTCTGGGGTTGCGGTGTTCATCTCGCTTTACAGACTGAGGGAACCGGCGTTTGTCCGCAAACAGTTTTTCCGGGTCATGCGGCTAGCATGACCACTTCTGGTGCAACGGAACACTGAAACCAGAGCAGCACACGGAAACGTTGTTTAGCTTCCCACCAGAGTGGTACCTATTTATCTACTTGCACTTTTTGACGTGCTTTTGAACTGCTAGGTTGTCAGGAGCTGGGACTGAGCAACAGGAGCTCACCCTGTCGTGGGGATTCGAACCGCCGACCTTCTGATCGGCAAGCCCAAGAGGTTCAGTGGTTTAGACCGCAGCGCCACCCGCATCCACATAAATACATAGTAAAACATTAAACATTACAGGGCTGCCTTCAGATGTCTTCTGAAGATTGTATAGTTACTTATCTCCTTGGCTCGGGGGGGTGTGTGTGTCACATAACTCCATACCCTCCAACATTTATCTGATGGAATATAAGGACAACCTAAGGAAAAGCAGGAAATTCCGGGATTAAATCAGAAACAGCTGCATTTCCAGGATGTGCTTGGATGAAATACATTGAATAAAAACAGTTATTTTTAACTTTGGAAGTTTTGGCCTACTTAGAAAGCTTCTTTTAATACCTCAAGTCCTTACCTCCTTTAAGCTTCTTGAACAGCCCTCAAAGTTTGGCAATCTAGCATGCCTCTCCATGCCAGTTGCTAGAAATCGCAAGTACATAGCTGTCAACGTTTCCCCTTTTTAAAGGGAAATTCCCTTATTCCGAATATGATTCCTCGCAAGAAAAGGGAAACGTTGACAGCTGTGCACAAGCAGGGAGAGTGCTGTTGAGCTCTGGTCTTGCTTGTGGGTTTCCCCTAGGCACCTGGAGAACAGGATGCTAGATTAGGCGGACTTTTGACCCAGTGGTGTAGCGTGGGTTGCTAGTGCCCGGGGCCGTGTGGAGGGAGGGAAACGGATGGAGTACATATATGCATTCAACTGGCTAACGGCATCCACATCACCCAGGAGACTGCAGATGCAGAGATGAGATGAGAAGAGTTGTTCCGTTCTCTGGAGATGTCTCTTTCTGGTTCGCATGGAGAAGCCATTTTCAACAGATCCCAGCAATGGAAGCATGTATTTCTATTGAGGCAGCACTGGGTGCTGAAGCTTTTTGCCCCCTAACAATTTTGTGCCCGGGGCAACCTTCCCTGTGTTACACCACTGCTTTGACCTCACCCAGTAGGCTCCATGAAGGAGCATGGAAATGGTAATAATGACCTTAAAAATCCATTTGGACAAGGAAGATTCTTAATTCTGGCAGGTTAAATTGGAATCCTCACTACTTTAGGAGACCATTAGCTATTACTGGTTACTTTATTTTTAAGCAACAAGGAATTTGAAAGTGGGGCAGTACACTCAATGCTCCTTCTGTGACTGCAGCTCTGGAGATAGGATCAGTAAGCAGAGGGCAGTTAGGGTTGCTCAAGGGCATCTAGAACTCCTTGCAACAGATCTGTTCATTTCATGTATTTATTTATTAAATCTATATCCTGCCCCTCCTCCCAAAGTGACCAGAAGGCAAACGAGCAATCGATAAAACAGTTTAGACATCTAGGGAAAGATGTTCAAACCACTTTACATCTGCCATGTGGCTACCCTCCAAGAGCTAAGTTTAAAAACATATCCTAACGAAATTATGGGGCCATATAATTGTGTCTTGGCCCAAGGCCCACAAAAGAATTATTTCATAGTAGGCAAAGACATATCTGTTGAGATGTAGGATCTGTTTACATTCACAATAGGTGTGAAACCCAATTTTGGAGTGTGTGTGTATTTTTTAAAAGCAGAGTGGAGACTCTTCTGTTTCCTTATTTGGTAAGAAGGTAGTTAGTTATACAGTGAATAATTCTCAAATGCATGTTAATACCCAACAGGCTGTGAACAGGCCCTTTCTGAACCATTAACTCTGCTGGAATAGAATGGATTTTGGATTTGTAGAGTAGCTTTTCTCCATGAAATTAGCCTCCATACTTAAGGAATGGAAACTAACCAACGTTAACTCCAATTATTAAAAAAAAATCTGGGGTGGTGATCCTGGAAATTACAGGCCGGTTGGCTTAGTGTCCCAGAAAAATTGATGGAAAGTATTGTTAGAGATAAAATAACTAAGCATGCAGAGGAAAAAGCCTTGCTGTAGCAGTCAGCATGGCTTCTGTAAGGACTCGTGTGTGTGTGTGTGTGTGTGTGTGTGTGTGTGTGTGTGTGTGTTTGGGAGAGTACTCAGTATCCACTGACTCTAGAATGAAATGTCATGTGTCCACAGCGCATGAGTCCACAACTCTTTCATTATGCAGAAACTGCCTTTGCAAAACTGCCCTGGACCTTTGAAAGTGACCCGGAAACTACAACTAATCCAGAATGCGGCAGCCAGACTGGTGACTGGGAGTGGCCGCTGGGACCACATAACACCAGTCCTGAAATACCTACATTAGCTCCCAGTACGTTTCTGAGCAGAATTCAAAGTGTTGGTGCTGATCTTTAAAGCCCTAAATGGCCTCGGTCCAGTATACCTGAAGGAGCATCTCCACCCCAATGGTTCTGCCTGGACACTGAGATCCAGCTCCGAGGGCCTTCTGGCGGTTCCCTCACTGTGAGAAGCAAAGCTACAGGGAACCAGGCAGAGGGCCTTCTTGGTAGTGGCGCCCGACCTGTGGAATACCCTCCCATCAGATGTCAAAGAAATAAA
Source organism: Podarcis filfolensis (assembly GCF_964270895.1). Classification (NCBI taxonomy): domain Eukaryota; kingdom Metazoa; phylum Chordata; class Lepidosauria; order Squamata; family Lacertidae; genus Podarcis; species Podarcis filfolensis. The sequence continues at coordinate 93,452,304 of NC_139609.1, read as the reverse complement.
CAACTATCTGACATTTAGAAGACATCTGAAGGCAGCCCTGTTTAGGGAAGTTTTTAATGACTGATGTTTTAATGTATTTTTAATTTTTGTTGGAAGCCGCCTGGAGTGGCTGAGGAAACCCAGCCAGATGGGCGGGGTATAAATAATAAATTTTATTATTATTATGAAGGTCTCCTTTGCATAACGGGGGGTCCATGATACACTACAAGGGGATGTTCCCAAATGCCGACAAGCAGTTTTCTGCACGCCCTGTGTTATGTACTGAATTGAATAGGATCCAAAAGGCAGCAGTCTGATTGGTCCTAGAATCATAGAATCATAGAATCATAGAGTTGGAAGAGACCACAAGGGCCATCGAGTCCAACCCCCTGCCAAGCAGGAAACACCATCAGAGCACTCCTGACATATGGTTGTCAAGCCTCTGCTTAAAGACCTCCAAAGAAGGAGACTCCACCACACTCCTTGGCAGCAAATTCCACTGTCGAACAGCTCTTACTGTCAGGAAGTTCTTCCTAATGTTTAGGTGGAATCTTCTTTCTTGTAGTTTGGATCCATTGCTCCGTGTCCGCTTCTCTGGAGCAGCAGAAAACAACCTTTCTCCCTCCTCTATGTGACATCCTTTTATATATTTGAACATGGCTATCATATCACCCCTTAACCTCCTCTTCTCCAGGCTAAACATGCCCAGCTCCCTTAGCCATTCCTCATAAGGCATCGTTTCCAGGCCTTTGACCATTTTGGTTGCCCTCCTTTGGACACGTTCCAGTTTGTCAGTGTCCTTCTTGAACTGTGGTGTCCAGAACTGGACACAGTACTCCAGGTGAGGTCTGACCAGAGCAGAATACAGTGGCGCTATTACTTCCCTTGATCTAGATGCTATACTCCTATTGATGCATCCCAGAATTGCATTGGCTTTTTTAGCTGCCGCGTCACACTGTTGGCTCATGTCAAGTTTGTGGTCAACCAAGACTCCTAGATCCTTTTCACATGTAGTGTGAATAATAGGGTCCAGAATGCAGCAGTCTGATTGGTCTACAGGAGCCACCCAATCCAGCGCCAGGTGGAAGTGAATCCGCAAACTGATTGGCCTACAGGTGAATCCCGGAATTAGCCAATCACGTGGGGCCCATTGTGTAAATAATGTGTAAATAATGTATGTGTGTAAATAATTGTGTAAATAATGTATATAAAGCAGACATTCTGGGGGAATTTCCATTCCTCCTCACCACTATGAGCTGAATAAGGAGCATGAAATCCACTCTCAACTCCGAGTATATTTCACCCTGGGAGCTCGCTTGGCCAGCCACTGACCACCCTGAGCGCTGGCACACTTGCGCTGCCTCTGGAGAGGGGAGGGATGACTTATGGGAGGCGGGTGGGAGGTTAGCCTATCCTGCCCTCTCCATGGATAATTGTTGGGAAACGAACGACCTGTCTCCATCCTGTAAATGAATCACCCCCAAGCTGTTAGGATAAATTGTGTTTGGGTCCCCCTTCAACAGCCGCTCAGCTGCTGCCGTAAATCAACCCCTGGCCAGTCTAAAGTGGGGGGGAGGAAAACGCCAGCGTCTAATCAAGATTTATGGGGCAGTAAACTTGGCCTGCTGCTTTCAAATGCACAGTGGGCTTCCCCCTTGCGAGAGGCGTTTGGCTGCTCCTCTCTGTCAACTTGGCCTTCCTCAAAATCTAAAGTATGCAAGAAGATCTGATCTGCTTCCTTATCCAGCTCTGTCCCGCCCACAGGGCGCTATCATGGGCCCCAACAGCATCCTCGCCATTGGTTTATTCGCGTGTCACTCTCCCCCGGCTAGTCCTGCTCAACGCAGCTCATGGCAACACCAGTAAAATTGAAATCAGATTTTTTCAATGAATCCAGGGACACTTTTCAACTTGCGTTGATTTTGTATGGGGACTGATTTGTAAATCTGGGAACGGTCCCTGGGAAATGGGGACATCTGGTAACCTTAGCCCACTTCCCAATTTTGGGAATTATAGGGACAGAACTACCTAAACTGTATAGAAACTTATTCATGTGTGCTACTACAGCAGCAAGAGCGTTACTCGTCCAAAAATGGAAAGAAGCAGAAGTCCCAGCAAAGGAAGGATGGATGCAGAAACTTATGGAATATGCAGAAATGGCGAAACTTACCGGAAGAATAAGAAATTGAGATAACAAACTTTAAAAAAAATAAAAGAAGGGAAATGGTTTATTGAATATTTACAGATAAATTGTAAACAGATAAGAACATTGGCAGGGTTATTGCAATGACCTGCAATTTTATAAGAGTATATACTTAAAGTAGATGAATAAATGAGCAAATTAAGTTAATTTGGATATGCAGAAGAGATTAAAAATACATTTAAGGAACCCCAGAAAGAGGGGGAGGGAAGTCAAGTTTTGAAATGTTAAAATGATTGTAAAATTAGTGAAATGTATAAACCTGAAAAGCATAAATATATTTCTTTAAAAGAGCACAGCAAAAAAAAAAACCCTTCCCACCAGAGTGGTACCTATTTATCTACTTGCACTTTGACGTGCTTTCCAACTGCTAGGTTGGCAGGAGCAGGGACAGAGCAATGGGAGCTCACCCCGTCGCGGGGATTCAAACCGCCAACCTTCTGATCGGCAAGCCCAAGAGGCTCAGTGGTTTAGACCACAACGCCACCCGCATCCCTTGCCCACTTACCTGGGAGTAAACCCCCTTGAGCTGAGCAGGACTTGCTTCTGAGCACAAGCGGTCAGGATTAGGCTGTGCATTGTTGGCAACCTGGTATCTTTCAGCGGCGCCTGCCACCCGCAGGCTCAAGGATCTAGAAAGTTGTGCAGTGTTCTTGGGAGTTGCGACTGGAGGGCTCACACTTCTTCGCTTTCTGAGCTTGCTCAGCATTTGCGAAGGTTGTCAGAGCAGGTCAAAGATCGAAGCGCTCTGTGAACAGTGTGGGCGTGCGGAAGCCTTTAAAACCGGGGAGTCAAATGGGATGCAGTCTTTGTGATGAAGGAATTAGCCTTGCCTCAGTACATTTCAATTAAGGAAGCTCACTTATATTAGAGGCCAATTAACTAACCCTCCACCCCTAGCAGATACGGCATTAGAAAACTGTCAAGTTGAAGCTCATCCCCACACCCTTTCCTAGTCCTTGTCTTGAAATTTACCTGTTGTTCTATCCTTTTCAAATAAGGGAAAGTCACAAACCTGTTGTCTAGGCTCTGCTGTGTTGGCATGTTGTTGTTTAGTCGTTTAGTTGTGTCCGACTCTTCGTGACCCCATGGACCAGAGCACGCCAGGCACTCCTGTCTTCCACTGTCTCCTGCAGTTTGGTCAAACTCATGCTGGTAGCTTCAAGAACACTGTCCAATCATCTTGTCCTCTGTTGTCCCCTTCTCCTTGTGCCCTCCATCTTTCGCAACATCAGGGTCTTTTCCAGGGAGTCTTCTCTTCTCATGAGGTGGCCAAAGTATTGGAGCCTCAGCTACACGATCTGTCCTTCCAGTGAGCACTCAGGGCTGATTTCCTTAAGAATGGATAGTTTTGATCTTCTTGCAGTCCATGGGACTCTCAAGAGTCTCCTCCAGCACCATAATTCAAAATTTATATGCCTGTTGTCTTTGTCCATGGAGTTTTCTTGGCAGGGATACTGGAGTGGCTTGCCGGTTCCTGCTCCAGGTGGATCACATTTGGTCAAAACTCTCCACTATGACCTGTCCGACTTGGGTGGCCCTGCATGGCATAGCTCATAGCTTCTCTGAGTTATTCAAGCCCCTTCGCCACGGCAAGGCAGTGATCCATGAAGGGGCTGTGTTGGCATAGTAGCTAAATTGCAGCCAGGAAGCCAAATCATGTGCAATGCCGACACTTTTATTGAAATTAAAACAATGTCCAAATACTTGTTAAAATATCCAAAAGTTTTTATTTGCAGAACATATAGCTAAAGAAGAATATATGCAAAGTATTTACATGCTTATCCAAACATGGGCTTAGTTTTCCTTAGTTGAAGATGACAGCTTCTTCCTTAAACATTCAAACAAACGGTGTCTTTCTTTTTCCAGTACTTCCACTCAGCCTTTTGCATATTACCCAGTTAGGGCATGCAGTTCCTTCTAAGAGGTTTCCACTTTCTCATTCCAGTAGACTTCTTCCAGCACAACCGGACACCTTCCTCTGCCCAGCTGCAACAAAACTTGTCTCTCCCCTATCGGTCTCTACAGCCACAGCAGGCGCTGTAACTCTCCAACAGTTTGACTTTACTCCCGAAGGCGCACTCCCCCATTGTCTCCCAAGGCAGATGGGTGCCGAGAACAACAACTGAATTTCTATCCTGCTTTTCAGCCAATTATTGTCTCCTAAAGCAGCCCATGTCGACGTCAATAAGGAAAGAGAGACTACCTCTGTCTGGGGGTTTTAAGTGGCTTTCATTTTTGCATCTTTCAGGGTGTTGTTATCATGAAACGTTTTATGTTGCAAAGCACACTGAGAACAATTGAAAGGCAGTCTATAAATAGCCCCAAGAAATAAAGCAGAAAGGCAATTATGGTTTTCCCAGGGCAGCAGCTTTATGGAGAAACTTGGACATAAACATCCGTCTGTTCCCACCCACCAACCCATCGTGTCTGTGAATGAAGCCCACAAAGTGATAAGTGAGCTGGGGAGCAAATCACGATCCTTTTAATCTGCCAGGAGGTGGCATGAGCTGTATTCTGCTTCGATCTCTCTCTCTCTCCCCCCCCCCTTTCCCCCCAGCATCAGCTTAATTAACAAGGCGAAAACAAAGGGCCTTTGAGGGAATCTTAATTATATTATCCATCTAGCTCCAAATGACAACTGGTCCATTCAAGGCACTGTTTTTAGTTCATTAGCAATGAGCTGAGATTGATCGGACCAGAAATGTTAGTAAAATATATTTGAACTTCAGGTCTGTTTACCTGCTGCTGCACAGAAAAGGCTGCTTGACCCACAATATGGGTTGTGTTGTGAGTTTGGCAGTCGTGATCGCTGGATCCAGGCAGCTGAGGAGTGGCCAGGGATTTGGACAAAAGGGGCTTAATGCGTTTTAATGATGTGGGAATGTTTTCATGATGGCCTAGAAATCTCTCTTTGGAATGTGACACCCTGCAGGGCTAAGGGGGTAAGGAAAGAACAGTTTGAATCAGAAAAGCTTCCTGAAATCTGGATCTTTGGGTTAACAAGATTCACTGCCTGCTGCAAGAATCTCTCTTTGCTTTCAATGTGCTCTGCTTGGAAATGGGTAAATAAAAGAAATGTTGCAAAGGTTTTCATTAAGTCTATGGTCTCTCTGTGCAAAAACAAACTCAGTCATGCAGCATTGATGCTTGAACTTCTTACTGCTGGGGAAGTGAGGAACATCAAACAAGGGTGCATGACAAATTTATAGAGAAAAAGTCTATCCATGGCTATTAGTCATGATGGATGTATATAACCTGCTGGAGAACAGCAACAAGCGTCCTGGCTTGGCTGGATGCTGCTTCTTCTTTGGCGATCCCACGTAGCCGAGTAAGATTGTCTTCCATAAACACGGTTTCAACAATGAGTCCATAAATGACTGTGGAGGCCAATTCTGGATCCACACATCCTTCCACAGTGGGGACATTGGTTTCTGGGCAGGAAATAATAATTTGTTTATCTATGCCTCACCCATCTGGCTGGGTTTCCCCAATCACTCTGGGGAGCTCCCAACAGAATATTAAAAAGACGATAAAACATCAAACATTAAAAACTTTCCTAAACAGGGCTGCCTTCAGATGTCTTCTAAAAGTTGGATAGTTGTTTATTTCCTTGACATCTGATGAGAGGGCGTTCCACAGGGCAGGCGCCACCAACCAGAAGGCCCTCAGAGCTGGACCTCAGCGTCCGGGCTGAACAATGGGAGAGGAGACAATTCTCCAGGTATAAAAGGCCAAGGCTGTTTAGGGCTTTAAAGGTCAGCACCAACACTTTGAATTGTGTTGGAAGCGCACTGGGAACCAGTGTAGGTCTTTCAGGACTGGTGTTATATGGTCCCGGCAGCCGCTCCCAGTCATCAGTCTAGCTGCTGCATTCTGGATTAGTTGTAGTTTCCAGGTCACCTCCAAAGGTAGCCCCACGTGGAGCACATTGCTGTAGTCCAAGCGGGAGATAACCAGAGCATGCACCACTTTGGCGAGACAGTCTGTGGGCAGGTAGGGTCTCAGCCTGTGTACCAGATGGAGCTGGTAGACAGCCGCCCTGGACACAGAATTGACCTGTGCCTCCATGGACAGCTGTGAGTCTAAAATGATTCCCAGGCTGCACACCTGGTCCTTCAGGGGCACAGTTTCCCCATTCAGGACAGGGAGTCCCCCAGAAAGAATACAGTGATACCTCAGGTTAAGAACTTAATTTGTTCTGGAAGTCCGTTCTTAACCTGAAGCACCACTTTAGCTAATGGGGCCTACTGCTGCCGCCGCGCCGCCACTGTACGATTTCTGTTCTAATCCTGAAGCAAAGTTCTTAACCCAAGGTACTATTTCTGGTTTAGCGGAGTCTGTAAACTGAAGCGTCTGTAACCCGAGGTACCACGGTAATTCTGTCTTGTCAGGATTCAGCCTCAATCTGTTAGCCGCCATCCACCCTCCAACATTGTACTCATATCCTGCTTGTGGTCTTCCCAGAGATGTTTGGTTCATCACCGTGAGAGCAGAGGCTTGTATTCCAACGCCATCATTCCCTTTGTACAACAGACTGCTGTTTGTGCAATGAAATATCCCCCTCCTCTCCTCTTCCGTGAAGCCCCCTGTGCATACATGATGCACAACAGTGCACAGGCATTATTTCATTCACACATGTATACACCCATTTAGCTCCTTATTCCTCTCTCTTATACCCACACATACATGTGCGTATGTTCACACACACAAACGCACACACTCATTCTCAACACCCCCCTCCTTAGCAATTAGGCTTTGGAAAAATGGAGCTCATCTCTCCCTCCCACCCCAAAGGGGAGAGATCTTCGTGGAGATTGCAGTGGCAGGGATAAGGTTTAACCCCTTCCCTCCCCAGCTGCCGCTGGCGCCACACAACAATTAAGCTAAGCATTTCCAATTCCACAAATCCCAGGCAACACATTTTGAGGCCTCTTCTAGCATCACCGTAGCCGCTGTGGTAGTCATTAAGTCTATCATTACCTTAGCAGTGAAGGAATTGTGAGATCAAATGACTCCCCAAATGACTAAGGTGACGTTAGCAGGAGAAACTTCAAAACACGTTGCCTAGGATTTGGGGGATTCAAATTGTGTGCTTCCGGAGTGTGTGCATGCTTTAATTCTTTGGTGGGTTCAAGCCACCAGTCCTCATGGAATAGACTTCTGTTTCTTTTCTCTTTTTTGATTTTTTTTATTAAAGATTTCAGCACAATAGTTTAACAAAAATACATCATCCACATTTCCCCCCCTTCATTCCCCCCTCCCTCCCCAAATAAACCACCCTCCCTCCGACCCCACCCCCAGACTTCCCTCAGCTCCTTTCTCTGGTTTCTGAACACATATTTCTGTCTGCATGTAAAAATCCCCAGGTTATCTATCTATATATTGCAATAAAGAGTTTGTGAATGTTTATTCAAAACCTGCCAAAGAGTCCAATTCATTTTGTTGCTTCTTCAAATATTTCATAAAAGGTTCCCATTCATCTTTGAAATCAGAGTTATCCTTGTCACGTAATTTGTGTGTCAATTTTGCCAGTTCCGCATAGTCCATCAGTTTTTCTTGCCACAGTTCTTTCGTCGGGGTTTCTTCGTTCTTCCATCCTTGTGATTAAGACTCTTGCCACCGTTGTCGCATACATAAAAATATTTTTAAATTTCTTTGGCAGGTCTTTTCCCACAATCCCTAACAAGAAAGCTTCGGGCTTTTTCACAAATGTTGAATGGAAAATTTTCTTTAACTCATATATCATTTCCCAAAACATTTTAATTTTACTGCAATCCCACCACATATGTTAAAAAGTCCCTTCTTTCTCCTTGCATTTCCAACATAGGTTTGAGCCAGTTTTATACATTTCCCCTAATTGTACTTGTGTTATGTACCATCTATACATATAGACTTGTGTTTCTGGCTTGCTCAGCACTATACTATCAACGCTCTGCACTAAACAGTGTTGTGTGTTTGGGGGCTTAGCCTGCAGGACTCCTGAGTCCCTTGCAGTTCCTGGGGTCCTGGATCCAACGACGGTTAAAATTGAATGGAGGAGCCCATTGTTGAACTAGCCAGGCAAGAGTCGTAGTTACCCCCCAAGGGGGTTGCTGTGTAACAGAGGGGAAATGGCTGGGCCTCCTCCCTCACCTGTCTGGCAGTGGCAAAGACAAAAGCTAGAGTTGTGTGAATGCAGATAGAAGCAGGTAGAAGCCAGAGAGAGAGAGAGAGAGAGAGGGAGTCATGCTTGATTTCTGCTTGATTCCAAGGCTGCAACTATGCAAAAAGCAAGACCTTTTGGGGTGTTAGTACTGTGAGCCCCTGCCTCGTAGGCTCAGGCTGTTGTTGTTGTTTAGTTGTTTAGTTGTGTCCGACTCTTCGTGACCCCATGGACCAGAGCACGCCAGGCACTCCTGTCTTCCACTGCCTCCTGCAGTTTGGTCAAACTCATGCTGGTAGCTTCGAGAACACTGTCCAACCATCTCGTCCTCTGTCATCCCCTTCTCCTTGTGCCCTCCATCTTTCCCAACATCAGGGTCTTTTCCAGGGAGTCTTCTCTTCTCATGAGGTGGCCAAAGTATTGGAGCCTCAGCTTCACGATCTGTCCTTCCAGTGAGCACTCAGGGCTGATTTCCTTAAGAATGGAGAGGTTTGATCTTCTTGCAGTCCATGGGACTCTCAAGAGTCTCCTCCAGCACCATAATTCAAAAGCATCAATTCTTTGGCAATCAGCCTTCTTTATGGTCCAGCTCTCACTTCCGTACATCACTACTAGGAAAACCATAGCTTTAAGTATACGGATCTTTGTCGGCATGGTGATGTATATATGTGGAAATAAACCAGATATTCTAAATACACCACAGTCCCCACTGTCCTTCATCCCAAGAAAACCGAATCCTGGGTAAGTGCCTGGAACCTCTGCAATCTTGCACTGCTCAGAGATTGAGGGGTGGCGTCCAACACACCTAAAGACCAGGTGCTTCTGCCACTAAACACTGGAAGGTAAACACATTGTTTGCCTGTTGAACCTTTCCCTGCAACACACTGCCTTGGAGAAAAGAAATCTGTAGGTTGTAAGTGCAATTCTGTCTTTGGAGGAGATGATATTTCATAAGTGTTTTGCTCCCAACAATTACCTGTCTGCTAGAGGCAGGTGCTTGCTTAAGAGGCCTACAGAGTTCCATTATTTGATATAGTGACGTTATATTCAGAAAGTATTCGTTTCCCCCTCGCCTTCCCATTCTCTTCTTACATTATTTCTTGGTGTTTTCAGTTTATGCATTGGGAGTGGGGTGAAGTGGGGGGGGGAGCCTATTATTATTATTATTATTAAAATTTGTATAAGGATGGAGAGCTCTGAAAAGCAGAAGGGGGTTTGCTTTCTCCTCCCCATGCAGATGGTAGATCTTCTATCTCTGGCAGATGCGTCTTGTATATTTGAGAGCTCATGGGGGAAAACACAAAACCTCAAAACTTTAATTGCTGGGAAATGGTTACCACGTGCCAGGAAACATCTTCCACATTTTTACAAGCTTCCATTAAGCGCATATGCTTGCCCTACAGTCAGCTGGCAAAAGCTACGGTTCTTTAAGTTTGAATTTCTCGCTGATCTGAACTTAGAATAAGGTGCGTTATACAATCACGATTTAGAAGAAGACGGTTAATTGACTGTGGTGAATTTTAGGATGCAATCCTACATCCTTTTATGTGGGAGTAAATCCCACTGAGAGGGATGCTGGTGGCGCTGTGGGTTAAACCACAGAGCCGAGGGCTTGCCGATCAGAAGGTCGGCGGTTCGAATCCCCGCGATGGGGTGAGCTCCCATTGCTCGGTCCCTGCTCCTGCCAACCTAGCAGTTCGAAAGCACGTCAAAGTGCAAGTAGATAAATAGGTACCGCTCCGGCGGGAAGGTAAACAGCGTTTTCATGCGTTTCTCTGGTTCACCAGAAGCGGCTTAGTCATGCTGGCCACATGACCCGGAAGCTGTACGCTGGCTCCCTTGGCCAGTAAAGCGAGATGAGCACCACAACCCCAGAGTCGGCCATGACTGGACTTAACAGTCAGGGGTCCCTTTACCTTTACCTTAAATCCCACTGAACTCAATAGGTTAACTTCTGAGAACATATGTGTAGGCCTGCACAGATAGCCCACTTAAAAGGAGTCTCCAAATGAATCAGGCAGCTGAGAAAGATGCCTAAACAAGAGCTTCTAAAAACATCAGATAACATGCAGCCCCGTAGCAAAAGGGCCATTTCTCCACTGCTGTCACACAGGAACAGACGCATCTTCTGAGACGGTGTCATTGCTACAACTCAGGTGTTCTTCAGTCTGAAAACAAAGGAGGTCATGCTTCTTGGTTCAGGACAATTGCTTTTACCCGTGGGCCAATCCGTGCAAATTGCACCAATAGTTTAATTGAATCATCAGCTGAGATTTCTTTAACTGAGTGTCAGCCAATGTAAAAAACGTCTGGAACAGGAGTACTGCTAATATCAAGTGGGAACTGCAACAAAATGTTGCAGGGCAGAGTGCTCCTGTTCCAACCAGCTAGGCGCTCTTTCAGGTTAGATTCATAGAATCGTAGAGTTGGAAGGGAACCCAAGGGTCATCTAGTCCAACCCCCTGCAATGCAGGAATGATGACTGAAGCATCCACAACAGCTGGATGCTATCATCTTCTTCTTCCACCTCGTAAACAGATGCTCAGATTCTGTGTCTATTGAGTTCTCTCTGTTTCTTTTTTTTATATATATATAATTTTTTTATTAACAATTTCAACATAACAACATTGCTGTTGTTGTTTAGTTGTTTAGTCGTGTCCGACTCTTTGTGACCCCATGGACCAGAGCACGCCAGGCACTCCTGTCTTCCACTGCCTCCCGCAGTTTGGTCAAACTCATGCTGGTAGCTTCGAGAACACTGTCCAACCATCTCATCCTCTGTCGTCCCCTTCTCCTTGTGCCCTCCATCTTTCCCATTTTTATATATATATATAATTTTTTTATTAACAATTTCAACGTAACATCATATCATATTCATTATTTCCCCCCTTTTCCCCCATTCCCCATCAAACCTTCACTCCCCCCCAAGACTTCCCTCAGCTCCTCTCTCTGATTTCTCAGCACATATTATTCTCTGCATATTATAAAAATTATTTCAATCCTTATATTATCTATCTACCATGTTGTCCATCACTAAATTTGTGTGTGTGTTTATTCAAAACCTGCGAAGGAGTCTGTCAGAGCTGCCCGAGGTCCCAGCTCACAAAGGACCAACGCCACTTCGTTGTTAAATACGAAAGTCTTTATTGAAGTTCAGTTTCACTTCCAGAGCCGCAGCGTGCAGCTCTACGTCTCAACCTTTAGACCGCTGCTGTCACTGCTTCCCCCTTCGGGGAGGCTAGCTGCAACTGACCTCCCCTCCGTTGGAGGCGTGGTCAGCCCTGACTCACCTTCTCTCCCCGCTGGAGGAGACGCTGGCCCTGACACATGTGACTCTTCCCCCCCACTACGCTCTGGTGGGGAAACTGGTCCTGATCCCCCGCTGCTGCTTCGGGGTTCCCCGCTGGCTCCTTGTTTCTGGTGCGTCCCCCCTGGGACCCCCCTTGCCCTGACCATCGGCGCCCCCTTCTGGGAATCTTCTGATTCGCTGGAGAAGCTCATGGAATCTCTTGGGCCACTGTCATACTCCCCTACGCTGCCCTCGGATTCTTCCCCTTCGCTCTCCATTTCCTCTCTCCCCTGTGCTCCTGCTCCTGAGCCCCTGACAGAGTCCAATTCATTTTGTTGTCTTTTTAAATACTTTGTAAAAAGTTCCCATTCTTCTTTGAAGTCACAGTTGTCCTTATCACACAGTTTGTATGTCAGTTTAGCCAATTCTGCATAGTTCATCAATTTTTCTTGCCACTGTTCCTTTGTCGGGTGTCAGGGAACTGACATCGGAGCGAGAGGCGGAGGCAAGGCTCCCAAGCGATGCTGGAGAAGGGCCCAGCAGGGAGAGAGGCAAGTCATCGGCTGGGGAAGGAAATCAACGTAACACCAGGGATAAAGGGGGGCAGATGGGGGAATCGGCAAGGGGGCTCCAGGACTCCTCGCCGGAGACCAGCGGGGAGAGCACGGGTCCTCCGCTACCCACACCCACCCTGCGCAGAAGACTTCCGCGCAGGGAAAGTCGGCGTAGACTTGGCGTCAAAGAACTTCTTTGCTGGAAGAAGTTCAAGAAACACCCACTGACGGATTCTGCTAGCGACTGAAATGGCCACGAAGTGAAGGGCTGTCCAGACAGAAAAGGTTTAACTAGGCAACCTAGCCAGGAGTGGCGGCAACTTACGCACAAGCAACCCCTATAACCATTACATCGGGGTTTCCTCTTTCTTCCATCCTTGTGCCGTCAATACTCTTGCCCCTGTTGTAGCATACATGAATAAGTTCTTTGTTTTCCTTGGCAGGTCTTGTCCTACAACCCCTAACAAAAATGCTTCTGGGTTTTTTACAAATATCATTTTAAACATTTTCTTCAATTCATTATATATCATTTCCCAAAACTTTTTAATTTCTCTACATTCCCGCCACATATGATATTCTTTACATTTCCAACATATGTTTGACCCGGTTGGTTCTCTCAGATTCTCATGATTCCAATCATAAATTCAGTTCTCTACATTTTGTGGCAATTTGCATTTTTTTAAAAAAAATCCAAATGAAAATTCATGTGCATTTTCATTTGAGTTTCTTCTAATAAACACATCTGATATGCGGTTTTTTTTTTTTTTCATTTAAATTTTTTATTGATTTACAAATAAAAGATAAACAAAAAATAAGAAAATAAAAAAAAGAAAAAAAAAATAGTACACGTTACATGTTTCACATCAGATATTTCACATTTCCATCTCTTATAAGACTTCCTTCAGCTTGTCCGTAAATCTTTCGTGGTAATAATTAAGATTACGCATTTCCTAGCTTATATTGACAATATATATATCTCTCTCTTCTATTCCCTTTAGTCAATAACTCTCCGTCTTTCACAATGCTTCTTTAAATCCCCTTAACGTTGTTTGTCCCTCACTTATATATTCCAGGTAATCTACATATTTTCCCCAATCCTTAATGAACTTTTGGTCTCTTAAGTATCTAATCTTTCCTGTCAATTTATCCAACTCCGCGTAGTCTAATAATTTTGCTCTCCACTCATCCACCGTTGGTATTTCCTGCTGTTTCCACTTCTGGGCTAGCGTTACCCTTGCTGCTGTAACCGCGTAGTACACAAATTTACAATCCTTCTTTTGTATCTCGTTCCCTAGTATCCCCAATAGGAAGATTTCTGGTTTCTTTAAAAACGTATATTTTAGGATCTTCTTGAGTTCAATATATATTTTTTCCCAGAATTCTTTCACTTTTCTACACTCCCACCACATGTGGTAAAAGGAGCCTTCCTTGTCTTTGCATTTCCAGCACTTATTACAAACCTTGTACATTTTCGATAATTTTATAGGTGTTATATACCACCTATAAAACATCTTCATGACATTTTCTTTTATTGTCGTACATGCTGTAAAGTTTAATCCATCTTTCCACAGTTTTTCCCAATCTTCAAATTGTATACTATGCCCCACATCTCTAGCCCAGTGAATCATAACGGACTTGACTTCCTCATCTACTAAATTCCAATCTAACAGCATCTTATACATTTTAGATAAAGTTTTCACATCATTGTCTATAATTTCCGTCTGAAATTTAGAGTCTTTATCCACATATCCTCTTTCTTTGTTGTCTTTTTTAAACATTGCATTTATTTGGAAATACTGTAGCCAATCAAATACTAGTTCTTTAACCTGCCCATAAGGTTTCAACCTCCATTTCCCACCTTCTTTAATTAATAATTGGCTGTATGTTGCCCAGTTACTTCTCATATTAATCTTTTTCACACTTAACACCTCAAGAGGTGATAACCAGTGTGGAACTTTAGGCTCCAACAGGTTTTTGTACCTTTCCCATATTTCAATTAGTGGGCCTCGAAAGATGTGGTTTTCGAATCCCTTATGTACTTTCCTTTTTCCGTGCCACAAGTAGGTGTGCCAACCGAACCTGTTGTCAAAACCCTCCAGATCTAGCAATTCATTGTTCACTAACTTGACCCAGTCTTTCAGCCAGCAAAGACATGATGCCTCATAGTATAATTTCAAATCTGGCAGGGCAAAACCTCCTCTTTCTCTTATATCTGTTAACAATTTAAATTGAATTCTCGGTTTTTTGCCCTGCCAAATATATCTTGAGAGCACCCTTTGCCACTCCTTAAAGACTCCATTCCCCTTAATTATTGGAATGGTCTGGAATAGAAACAACAACCTTGGTAGCACATTCATCTTAATTGTGTTAATCCTTCCCCAAAATGACAGTTTTAGTCTTCCCCACACTTCTAGGTCCTTTCTGATTTCTTTCCACACTGTTTCATAATTGTTCTTATATAAGTCTATATTTTTAGGGGTTACCCAAATTCCAAGATATTTAACTTTTTTAACCACCTCTATCTGTGACTGTTGTTGAATTGTTTCTATTACCCTCTGATCCATATTTTTGGCTATCATTTTCGTTTTCTTCTTATGCGGTTTTGACTCATGTACACATTTTTGCAAGCCATGTCCCCTAACATAATGCTCTTTCATATGTTATTCTCACCAGCATCTTCGTTGTTAAGTACGCTTTCTCCAAGCAGGTGTGTTTTTGTTGGAGAACTGTATTGCAAAATTCGGATGCGTGCAGATTCGGAAGGACAGCTGTGTTTCAGTTCACCTTGTTCCTGAATGCATGAATTTGAAAGATTTGGCTTCGAATGCATCCTGAATTCCTCCTCTGTCTCTACTGACTGCCACTGAAGGAACAGGTTACCCAAACCTGACTGTGCAGTCACCCAAACCAGGCCCCAAAATTCCCAAATTCTTTCTTCAAGGATCCATTAGCTAAAATCCATTAGCTTGAGCTGTATAACACAAACCCAGCTGCATAAACAAAGCCTTCTCCTTTATCAGTCCATGAAGGCTTAATGGATGGCCTTGTCAGTTCCGAGTGGAGACGGGATGGCAGATCTGGGTCTTATCTTACTGTTTGTAACTATCCTGACCACGCTGATGCACAGACCTTGCAAGACAAGCTTGTCAGCCCCCACGCCCACTATCCTTCACCCATTCCATAATTTTTCTTTTCCTGTTCTTGTAATTACCTGCTCAAATTACCTGAGTGTTTGGGCCCAATAGCCCTGCAAATTGGAAAGCCTTGCGTCGGCTGCTTTTAAACACCCTCCTTCTCTGCTGCAGGAAGCCAGACTCTTAGATATTTCTGGCTGCGTGCGTTGCAGGCAATTACCATAACTTTTAACAGCTACCTGCTATGGGCAAATAGCTGGGAGGATGCAAAGATGGAAAGGTATATCTCTCGCAACCTGCTGTGCATTCCGAAGGCTAAACTTTCTTTCTCCCCTCCCCTTTTTTTTCCAATTAATTTTCCAAGTTTATAACAAACACAACACACAAAAAACAAAACACATAAAAAGAAAAACAGACATAAATTCCCCCCAATCAAAATCCAAGTTAGTTTCCATTATTAAATGACTTCCTCAAATCCTTCCTAACTGATTTTCATTAGATCTCATTTTAGCCATTTTCCAATATTCGCTTTCTAATACAATTAACTAGTTCAAATTACTAACTTCCTTTCTTTTCATCATAATCTCAATCCATAAAGGTAAAGGTAAAGGGACCCCTGACCATTAGGTCCAGTCGTGGCCGACTCTGGGGTTGTGGCGCTCATCTCGCTTTATTGGCCGAGGGAGCCGGCATACAGCTTCCGGGTCATGTGGCCAGCATGACTAAGCCGCTTGTGGCGAACCAGAGCAGCGCCCAGAAACGCCGTTTACCTTCCCGCCAGAGCAGTACCTATTTATCTATTTGCACTTCGTGCTTCTGAACTGCTAGGTTGGCAGGAGCTGGGACCGAGCAACGGGAGCTCACCCCGTCGCGGGGATTCGAACCACCAATCTTCTGATCAGCAAGTCCTAGGCTCTGTGGTTTAACCCACAGCACCACCCGTGTCCCATCTCAATCCATAGTATTATACAATTCAACATACTTTAATCCTAAACCAATTTAATACCTGAAGGCTAAACTTTCTCCTCATTGTGTTTCTCCAGCTCCAGCTCCCACTCCAACCCACCCACTCCCTGGTCCCGGCCTTATTCTACATTGGTTTTATTTCCTTTTTGCTTTCTTCTTAAATGGGCCATTTCCATTGTTGCCTGTTTCTAATCTCCCCTACATCTGAAGCCTATTAATCCGGGTTTCATTGTCTGGTGTGTTTGTTTTGGGGAAGGGCCTGGAACACCACTGGCAGGGAGGCCCTTGAGCGACTTTAAGGCGGAGGGGGCAGCAGCGCTGGGGGGGGGGGAAGGATGCTGGAAGTGGCCAGACGACAGCAGCAAGGCAATGGCACGGAGAAATATCCGCTAGCAGCAGAAGCAGCAGAGGGGCTTAAGGAGCAAAAGGCACACACACACACACACACACATGCTCTGCTTCTTTTATTTTTGCCAGGTAATTGAAGAAACAGGTCTTGGAGGCAGCTGCAAGGACTTCAGAGGCCGCAACAGGACAGGATTGGTCTGAATCGCTCCCTCCCAGGACCACCCAAATCTGTTTCCAGTTGCTCCACAGGGCCCACTGGTGGTGGGAAAGGGATGTTCAACTGAAAAGTGCTTTTAAGAAATATTTTAAAAGTTTCCCATCCTGATCTTACTTAGGGCTATTCCAGATGACCAGTTTATGGAGCATTCATTGTGTTTCGCTTACCCAGAACTTTGAGGATGTCTTTATTGAGCATATGTTCTGATTTGGGGGTTTGGGGGGGGGTTATTCTACGACAATGAACGTTCATCTGGATTGGTTTGTTTGGTGGTTATGCGTATTCCCATTGATCAGCAATTTATCCCACACTTTTAAATGCAGTTCCCCATCAGTTTCCTAACCAGAATAAGTCCACTTTTTGGCCAATTAATTTTTATTGGTTTTCCAGATTTATTACAAATCATTGCCCAATTAAAATTAATCCGATACAATTTTTGGGGGGAAAAAAGGCTTCCCACTCTCGCTCTTAGATAAGTCCATGATGTTTTCCCATTGTTGCATATATTACAAATTAATCTCTGATTAACATCCAGGGTTTTTTAAAAAACCAATATCCTTGACCTCAGCTGCCTCTTTAAAAGTCCACATTTTTAAAGTGAAAATATGAATAAAAGAAAATTTAAAAGAAAATAAAGAGGAAATATAACCAATACAATACAAGTCTTCAAACAGTATATAAATACCTAAGTGATACAATTAATTCAGTAAATGACATTATACTTTAAATGGATTCCAAATATCATCCTATTTATCCATACAAAATCTGTGTCTAAAAGTGATCCGTTCATATGTTGCTAGAGTTGTCATATATTCTGAATGAAGCAAGCCATGGTATTATCTTTCCAATGAATTAATATCAGTTTTTAGCAGAAATAAGGGTGTGGAGAGTCTATTTACATTGACCCTTTGCCAAACCCCATATAGTTGGCATTTATTTTAATACAGCCTTCCTCAACCTCGGCCCTCCAGATGTTTTGAGACTACAATTCCCATCATCCCTGACCACTGGTCCTGCTAGCTATGGATCATGGGAGTTGTAGGCCAAAAATATCTGGAGGGCTGAGGTTGAGGAAGACTGGTTTAATATAACATTATCATCTGATGTTTTTTAATTCCCCCCCCCCAACATAGTACAGTGGTACCTCAGGTTAAGAACTTAATTCATTCTGGAGGTCCGTTCTTAACCTGAAACTGTTCTTAACCTGAAGCACCACTTTAGCTAATGGGGCCTCCCGCTGCTGCCACCACGCAATTTCTGTTCTCATCCTGAAGCAAAGTTCTTAATCCGAGGTACTATTTCTGGGTTAACATAGTCTGTAACCTGAAGCATATGTAACCTGAAGTGTCTGTAACCCGAGGTACCACTGTATTTATGCATCTTAGTGCTTTTCTCCAAAAATTCACCACTGTTGTGGCACTGGCTCTTGCCACAATTATCCGTCTCAGTTTCTTAGACCCTCTTTCTGGGAAAGGTAGTTTGAGGACAAGGGTCTGCCCCACATTTTCTGCAGCTGAAGACAGACGAGACAAGGAAACAAACCACTCAGCCTTTCTGCAATCTCCTTTTCCTATGTTATGTTTGAAATGGCCGTGTGAAATTTGGCTAATTCATTTCTCTTCTGTAACTGAAAAACCTTCAAATAAAGCAATTAATTCATTTCTTTTTGCTGATGGCGAATATTTGACAGCACAGGAAGATATATATATATATATATATATATATATATATATATATATATACACACACACACACACACACACATATATAAAATATAAATCTGTCTCCATTCTTCTATGGAGCTTTCGCTCAGTTTGTCATCTGACACTCATCCATTTTAGACCTGCTGAGCTCAAGGTTAACAAAGTCATGCACTGACTCAAACCATTCAAATGCCCCCATGATAGCATTTCCAGTTTATGCTACATAGCCACTAAGAGACTGAGCCATGTATCAGGAAGACACTGGTTTAAATCTCATAGAATCATAGAATTATAGGGTTGGAAAGGACCACAGCACTACCAGAGTCCAACTCTCTGCAATGATCCTGAGCCACCTCAGGTGGATTTACGTATAAGCTAAACAAGCTATACAGCTTAGGGCCCCACTCTCTTGGCCCCCCCCCAAAAGTTAGAGCTTGATAATTATTTCACTATTAATATACTTCTTAATTGCATTTCACTAGTAATATACTTCTTATTTGCATTTCACTATTAATATACTTAAATGGACGCGGGTGGCGCTGTGGGTTAAACCAGTCGGCCATGACTGGACCTAATGGTCAGGGGTCCCTTTACTGTTTTATTAATATACTTCTTCTTAATTGTACTTCAGTTCAACAATTACTTTGATAAAATACAGATTTTGTTATGTGCAAATGGCTTTAGATGCCTATTGTTGACAAAGGACAGCTGGATATATAAAGGGCCCCATTACCTTCAGTAGTTTAGGGCCTCATCAAACCTAAATCCGGCCCTGGGGTGATGGGCTTGTTCCACAAAAGCACCAACTCAACTTTAAATGTGCAACCTAAATTTGGGTTTGAATTCCACCTGGCATGTAATTGAACCCTGCCTGACAATTGTGAGCTCTCTGAACTGTCCCACAAAGAGCTTTCTTTCTCTCTGTCTCTCTCAAAATAGATTCCTGCTACCCTCTTTTCCCACCTCGAACGCTGTCAGGTGTGTGGCACCAGCCTGTTACTGTTTTAGGCCCTCTGAAACATCTGTGCGCGAGGAAATCCAGGCTGCGAACGAAAAACAACTCGAAAGGGCTTGGGAAAACCAAAGGCCCTCTAGATGGCATCAGAGCCATTCCCAACGCTTCCCTCGCCCTAATGAAAGCATGGAAGAGGGAGAAAATAAAAGGCCATCTAGTCAAACACACACATTATGTGATTGAGTCCCTCCCACAAAATACGGATAATCTGGAGGCAACCTGACAAGGAAGAAATTCCCAGAGGGGTAACCGTGTCTGCTGGCTGCAGGTCTCCCCTGCACTATCTGTTGTTGTTGTTGTTGTTGTTGTTTAGTCGTTTAGTCGTGTCTGCCTCTTCGTGACCCCCTGGACCAGAGCACGCCAGGCACTCCTGTCTTCCACTGCCTCCCGCAGTTTGATCAAACTCATGCTGGGAGCTTCGAGAACACTATCCAACCATCTCATCCTCTGTCGTCCCCTTCTCCTTGTGCCCCCCATCTTTCCCAACATCAGGGTCTTTTCCAGGGAGTCTTCTCTTCTCATGAGGTGGCCAAAGTACTGGAGCCTCAGCTTCACGATCTGTCCTTCCAGTGAGCACTCAGGGCTGATTTCATTAAGAACGGATACGTTTGATCTTCTTGCAGTCCATGGGACTCTCAAGAGTCTCCTCCAGCACCATAATTCAAAAGCATCAATTCTTTGGCGATCAGCCTTCTTTATGGTCCAGCTCTCACTTCCGTACATCACTACTGGGAAAACCATAGCTTTAACTATACGGACCTTTGTTGGCAAGGTGATGTCTCTGCTTTTTAAGATGCTGTCTAGGTTTGTCATTGCTGTTCTCCTAAGAAGCAGGCGTCTTTTAATTTTGTGGCTGCTGTCACCCTCTGCAATGATCATGGAGCCCAAGAAAGTAAAATCTCTCACTGCCGTAAAATCTCTCTCCTACCTGGAGTAGGAACCGGCAAGCCACTCCAGTATCCCTGCCAAGAAAACTCCATGGACAAAGACAACAGGCCCTATCTGTAGGTGCCAGTAATTGAATGTGGGATTATTTTTGCATACAGAATAGATGCTCTGCCCCTGAACTACAGCCTTTATGATCCTGCAGTTGTTTCCCCAGAAGTAGCCCCACTCAAGGCATTTACAAACTACTGTTTACTCTGGTTTCAGTGTGTCCTCACCCCTCTTCCTCTTCTTCTAAAAAAAAAATTTGTATTGATTTTTACAAATAATTCCCAAAAATCATATAACATACTTTCTTATCTTATAACAATGTTTTGGACCTCCATCAACTGCATCTGAAGATTTTCCAGTCTTTATCACTTAATCTGCATTTCATTATTTTCAGCATTACATTTAATACTCCTTCACTGATAATTCTTACCATAGTTTTCTCTGCAATATTTCGCATAGTCCTTCTTGCAATCCTACTAGCGTAATCTGCTGATTACAATTGCTTTTCAAATAATTCATATATTTACTCCTGTCTTCTGAGAATCTCTGATCCCACAGGTTTCGAATCCTCTTCTTCTTGTGGGAGTTCAGCACCACACACACATGTGGGGGTAGAAAACATGGATCAATGGATATTTTGGGAGCCAAACTAGCCGAGATTTTGGAGATCTGGGCTTGCATATTTACGTTGATTTCAAAAGCAGCTCTGTGTCTTAGTGTGGGGAGCAGAGGGAGGTTGCCCCCACGGTGTGGGGTAGCTGGGCCAGTGTCTTCTTCCTGTGGCATGCCTCAGGGGCCTTTGCTGTCATTGCATGTGTGCAGGAACCCTTCTCTGCAGAGTCCCTCCTTTAAGGAGTCACGGGTGGTCCGCTGATGGACTTCTTTTCCGAGGCTGTTTCAGACTTCCATGTTTCAACAGAGCTTTGCTGAATGAAATCCTTGCTGAGCTTATTGCTGCCCTGGATCATGCTGGTGTGCAATGGTTAGGGCGTTTTAACTGTGAAATATACTCGGAGTCAAGAGTGGATTTCATGCTCTTTATTCAGCTCATAGTGGTGAGGAGGAATGGAAGTTCCCCCAGAATGTCTGCTTTATATACGTTATTTACACAATGGGCCCCACGTGATTGGCTAATTCCGGGATTCTCCTGTAGGCCCATCAGGTTGCGGGTTCACTTCCACCTGGAGCTGGATTGGGTGGCTCCTGCGGACCAATCAGACTGCCGCATTCTGGACCCTATTGTTCTAGGACCAATCAGACTGCTGCATTCTGGACCCTATTTAACTCAGCACATAACAAATTGTTTTAACACTGATTTGCTTCTACGCTTTAATCCCCCATAAGCCACCCCGAAAGCGGCTGCTGGGAGCTGCAAGGCTGGATCTGATGTTATAGAAGTAAATGCTGCAAGCATGTCTGTGTTATCACACAAACCTCCTGTCCTGAAGGGGTGAAATACTGCTTTCTGACAAGGGTGGTTTGGTCCCAACCTCACTGAGTGTGGCACCTTGTAATGCCATCCTGACCTGGTACCAGACATGGGAGTCTTTATGAGTAAGTGATCCATGATACTCCTTCACAACCAGCAGCTGTGGTTAGATTTGGAGGTCAGAGTATGTAGCCACGAGAGCCAGTGTGGCATATTGATTAGAGCAGGCTTCTTCAACCTCGGCCCTCCAGATGTTTTGAGACTACAGTTCCCATCATCCCTGACCACTGGTCCTGTTAGCTAGGGATGATGGGAATTGTAGTCCCAAACATCTGGAGGGCCAGAATTTGCCTATGCCTGGCCTAACCCATCTCACAGGTTGTTGCAGGGATTAAATGAGGAGGGGTGAACCATGTACCCTGCCTTGAGCTCCTTAGAAAAGATGGTGGGACATAAATGCGGCAATAAGCAAACAAGCAAACAAGCACACAAATATTTTTTTTTATCCCACCCTTGTTTCTTAGAACTTTAGGGGTGGGGTTACATTATCCCATCGCCTTTTATCCACACAACAAACCTGTGAGGTAGGTGCAGGCAGAGTGCTAGTGCCTGGTCCAAGCTACCATAGCACTCTTAACAGCCATGGACCCTAGACTGTTGCCTGGCTTTGGATCTGCTGGAGAGTGATTCTTACTTTCTTGTAGTAGGATTAGCACAAAGGCGTTTGCTCCAAGCACATAACAAGTTGTTTAGATTGACACCTGCCCTCATCCGCCTTTAAACAAATGTTCTCCACAAAAATACTTAGGCTAGAATAAATCACAGAGACTTGGCTTCGCAAACAAGTGGCTACTTTACTCACAGAGTTTCAAGAGTTACAGCAAACAAGGAGAAAAACTCCCCCCCCCCGAAGGTGCCCCAGAGGAAAAAAGTTTGAGAACCACAGCTTTATAGCATCAAAACAAATCTGAAGTTAAATAAAAGAGCCCAGGTTATTGAGGGTCTCTTTACTCACCACTGTTACCATTCTGTTGAGCCATTACCTCTGAATGAACTCATGAGGCTATTTCACACAGAAATAAACCTGGTCTGCCGTTGAGGCGGAGGTAGCCAACCTGGTGCCCTCCAGGATGGTATCAACTACAGCTTCTATCAGCCCCAGCCACAATTGCCAAGGATGCTGGGAGTGTTAGTTGAAAACGTCTGGAAGATGTGCTGACATTGGCTACCCCTGCAATAGAGAATTGCAGCCAAGAGTTCACCTCCCCAATGAACGTGCACTGCATGGTGTTTGTCGCATTCACATGTTAGGTTTTAAGTAAACATTTAAAAAGTAATACGTGAAGTGAGCCCAAATGATCCAGCGTGAAAAGTTGCGATGTGGTTGGGAGGCGAATCAAGGACAGATTCTGAACATAATTAGTGTCTTCTAATCTCTTGCCAGGGTTACCTTTCCCACTCACTAAACAGTTTTTGACTTAATTGATTTATTGGCTAATCTTCACAAATTTTAATTGGCTGACAGGCCCAATTATCCATTCCTGAGCCTGAGACACAGGAGGAGCTGTAATCTAAATGAATAAATCTTTGGATAATTGACAGCTTGTTCACGACAGCATTTGTCTTTATCTTCCTTCTGCAGAGATACACAGGACTGCCTTCCCCCAAAAATATACGTAATCCAAAACTGAAAACAGTAAAGTTTGGATGAAACAACTCTCTGCTTTCTTTATTGTTCAGCCAAGGATTGTTGGCTGAATTTAAAAAAAACTTTGACAAAAACAATGTCTATCCTGAACATTCACAGTGAACACTTAATGAAAGTGTAGACGATTTTCATAAGATTTGGTAGCTTCTTATTCTCAGAAGAACCCACTGGATGAGAACCAAGGTCCTGTGTTCAGCTCGAAGTGCCATATTTTAGAGACCAGCCAGAACTGGTTTGCAGAGAGGCAACAAAGAAATCTGGTGGAATGAAAAACAAGTCCTGAGAGGGAAGTTTGAAGAAGCAGAGTATGCTTAGCTTAGGAAGAGTTCCCCAAACTTGGGTCTCCAGCTCTTTTGGGACTACAACTCCCATCATCCCTAGTCAGCAGGACCAGTGGTCAGGGATGATAGGAGTTGTAGTCCAAAAACAGCTGGAGACCCAAGTTTGGGAAACCCTGGCCTAGAGAAGAGAAGGCTGTGTGGGGACTGGCGTATTTGGCACTCTCCAAATACTTGAGGAGGAGACTCTTGAGAGTCCCATGGACCAAACCTCTCCATTCTTAAGGAAATCAGCCCTGAATGCTCACTGGAAGGACAGATCCTGAAGCTGAGGCTCCAATACTCTGGCCACCTCATGAGAAGAGAAGACTCCCTGGAAAAGACCCTGATGTTGGGAAAGATGGAGGGCACAAAGAGAAGGGGACGATAGAGGACAAGATGGTTGGATAGTGTTGTCGAAGCTACCAGCATGAGTTTGACCAAACTGCGGGAGGCAGTGGAAGACAGGAGTGCCTGGCGTGCTCTGGTCCATGGGGTCACAAAGAGTCGGACATGACTAGACAACAACAACAACAACAAATACTTGAAGGTCTGTCAGATAGAAGGCCAAGACTTTCAGTCCTCATAACAGCGTCATTGAGGCAAGACCTCCTCGAGTAATTTTTTAATTTCACTGGCCTCGGGAGATTTATTATTTCTTGCTGCTGACGTGCACCTGACTCGAACCTTTGACAGCTGGGCGCCTTCCTCTTCCCCAGCTGCAGGGCCGGATTTAGGTTTGATGAGGCCCTAAGCTACTGAAGGTAATGGGGCCCTTTACATGTCCAGCTGTCCTTTGTCAACAAAAAATTGTCACTGTTTTTTGTGTCGAATATATGCTGTGTGGTAATTTATGGACCTAATAGGTATCTAAAGCCATTTGCACGTGTTGCCGTCCAACCAGTCCATGCAGAATGTGGGCACCCTATATATAGAAATTAGCAAACCAGAGATATTTTAGGGAGCAGGCTAGCAGGCAGGGCCCATTACTTATATCATAGGAGCCTACACAATATACAGTCATACCTCAGGTTGAAGTAGCTTCGGGATGTATATTTTCAGGTTGCGCTCTGCGGTGACCCAGAAGTAACAGAGCGCGTTACTTCCGGATTTTGCTGCTCGTGCATACGCAGATGCTCAAAATGACGCCACGTGCATGCACAGAAGCAGCGAATCACGATCCGCTTCAGGATGTGAACGGGGCTCCAGAACGGATCCCGTTCGCATCCAGAGGTACCACTGTACAAAAACTGTTGTTGTATGTAGGTTTTATTTTATTTGTTTGTTATCTTATATTTTGGAAATGTACATCCAGTTTTTTCCCCCTTTAAATTTTTTGGGGGAGGGTGCCCAAGAGAGTGGGGCCCTAAGCTATAGCTTGTTCAGCTTATACATAAATCTGGCACTAAAGGACATGGGTGACGCTGTGGTCTAAACCACAGAGCATAGGGCTTGCCGATCAGAAGGTTGGCAGTTCGAATCCCCGCGACGGGGTGAGATCCAGTTGCTCGGTCCCTGCTCCTGCCAACCTAGCAGTTCGAAAGCACGTCAAAGTGCAAGTAGATAAATAGGTACCACATCGGCGGGAAGGTAAACGGCGTTTCTGTGCGCTGCTCTGGTTCGCCAGAAGCGGCTTAGTCATGCTGGCCACATGACTGTACGCCGGCTCATTTGGCCAATAAAGCGAGATGAGCGCCGCAACCCCAGAATTGTCCGTGACTGGACCTAACGGTCAGGGGTCCCTTTACCTTTAAATCTGGCACTGCCCAGGGGCAACAAAACATGTCTCTCCTGCTTCTGTCTCTACCGCCCCATTAGGTGATGCAACCTTCCAACCACTTGACTTCACCCCCAAAAGCGCACTCCTTCAATGTCTCCAGAGACGGACGGACGCCAACGGCCATCATTTTTATGGGGCCTGAATGCAGTTCAACAGTCAATGCACCCACTTTACACACGACTCGGGAGCAGTGCAGAGTGTCGGCTTAGCCCTGCTTCCTAAACACCCAGCTCTGTCCTCATTTGGCATTGGCGTTATGGGGAATACGCCTTGGCGTTCGCGCACAGATGCTACATATTTGCATTGACCTTTGCAGGCACTCTCAGCTGTCAATCACATCCACCACCTGCTCTTATCAGCTCTCTAGATTCTCTCCCTCGCTGCTGACTCACCTGAGACTCCGTTCTGTTATCGGAAACAAGCTGCTTCACTTCCACCGCTTGGTACAATTTTCCGGCTCCGTGCGTCGCACCGACCTGACCTGATCTTAACTCTAATCATCCCAGAAGCTGTGAGCACCTCCTTCCCTTCTGGCAAGCATTTTTGAAGGGGCTAATTGCTGCAAAGACCTCCTCCACATGCTAAACTCCCAGTTTTACGGTTCTCCTTTATTACCAAGTGGGACGTGCATTTGAGTCCGAGTCCTTGGGATCTGAGATGGTGGAACACAACCGGCTGTTTGCCATTGTCCTTGTTTGATCTCCAAATGTCTAAGTGTGCATCCTTGAAACCTGGTGAGTACCAGCATCATAAGAACATGAGAAGCGCTTGCTGGATCGGGGCAATGGCCCAACTGGTCCAGCATCCACTTCACACAGGGACTGTGATGGCCTGGGAATCGGATTCAGAGGCTGAACCTGAGGAATCCCAGCCTGCACAGGAGTCCCAGCCTCCAGGGCCGGCTGAGCTGGGGCAGGGGCTTGAACCTGAAGGGCCCTCACCTGTGCCGGATCCTCAGGAGCAGACACCAGCTGAATCCGCTCGGGCTCCAGAGGTGATCAAGGACTCATTGCCTGCAGGTGCTCCTCTCCCAGCCCTGTCAGGGGAAGGTGAGGTTGGCTCTGGGTCCAGTAACCCTCCAGCCTCTCCTAAGTTGCAGAGGCTCAGGGCAGAGAAGCGGAGGGAACTAAGTTCCTGCAGGAGGAGTGCTCACCTCCAGGCCAGGTGAGCTGAGTCACCTGTGGATCGAGACCACCCTATGCCTCGGGGCAGATAAAAGCCAGCCAGCCCCAGTCCCGGGTTGTGGGAGCAACATTGTTGGTAGCCTGTTCCTGCCTGCACCCTGTCCTGCTCTTCTGCCAGAGTTCCTGACCACACCCGACTCCTTGCCTTGGACCCCGCTTCAGCCCTGATGGACAGCCTCCATACCACACCCTTGACCTCGGACTGGACTCGGACCACGCCGCACGGTAACCCCCTGGGACCAGCACAGGGACCAACCAGATGCCTGTGAGAAATCCACAAGCAGGATTCGAACACAGGAGCCTTCTCCAGTTCCCAGCAACTGGAATTTTGAAGTACTGCTGTCTCCAACTGCAGAAGCAGAACATAACCATCACGGCGATCAAATCTGTACCTTTTTAAGGACTTCAGTGGGTGCACCAAACCTGGGTTCCTCTTGTGCAGAGGATCCCCAAAACTGGATTCCCTTCACGCTGAACGGTTGCCAGCTTAAAAACACCTTGTTACAGAAGACGTAGTTCTGAGACCGGGAGTCTGTGCGTCTCCAGGTGTTGTTTGATTGCAACTCCTGTCATCTCTAGCCATTGACCATACTGCTGGGGCTGACGGGAGCTGAAGTCCAATAATATCTGGAGGGCCAGAGGTTCTCCTTCCTAGGCAAACAGTGGCTATGGTTCAGAAGTGTTGTACGTGTGTTTCATGTCTCAGATCACAAACCCCAGGCCTTGTTCTGCAAGACCTCATACCTAAAACCCTGGAAACAGTGTAGAATTTGAAGCTTAATACATTTTTATGGCGCCCTTCAAGAAGGATTTATTATTGTGATTTATATACAAGAAAAACACAAGAAAATGCGAAAAAATATCACAGAGTAAAAACTGAAAAACTGCAGATAAAAAACAGCATGGATTGCAATCCACTTAGGGTTTAATTTCTTTTCTAAGCCCTAGAGAAACCAAATGGTCTTTGCCTGATGCCCAAAGGGCAGTGTAGGTGCCAGGCAAAGCTCAGCCAGGGCCGGCCCACCCATTAGGCAAGGTTAGTTAGGTGACAGCCTCAGGCGGCAAGATCCACAGAGGCAGCAAATCCTGATGCAGAACTTCATTCTCCTCTTGTTCCTGATTTAGGTCTTTACTCACCCTTCTTCCCTGCTGGGGGTGGGGAGTGCCATTTTGTGATTTGCCTCAGGTGGCAAAATGTCTTGGACCAGCCCTGGGCGCAAGGGAGTCTTGCAGAGACAGGACTCTCACCACTGAGAAGGGTTTTCCACCAACCACCTTGGTGGGGTATTTCTATTTTTGGGGTGGTACATAAGGTGCCACACTAAACGGCACCCCTGTTCCCCAACTCAGGCTTCGACTGCAGAGCGGACTGTTAATCTTAAATGCAAAGCTTGAAAAAATCCCATGAGAGCCAAAGTTATTCTGAGAAAGCATGGTATATGTTTATTCAGTTCATTAGAGACAGTGGAAGCACAAACCCACCAGCCACACATGGTCTTCTCTGGTTAAAGTAAGGCTAGACAACAACAACAACCAACAATCACAACTATCCAAACTCCAACAAATGAACAAATGAACTTTGCTCTTAATTACCTTGTTATGTACTGAGTTGAATAGGATCCAAAATGCAGCAGTCTGATTGGTCCTAGAACAACAGGATTCAGAATGCAGCAGTCTGATTGGTCCGCAGGAGCCACCCAATCCAACTCCAGGTGGAAGTGAATCCGCAACCTGATTGGCCTACAGGAGAATTAGCCAATCACGTGGGGCCCATTGTGTAAATAATGTATATAAAGCAGACATATCGGGGGAACTTCCATTCCTCACTAGCACGAGCTGAATAAAGAGCATGAAATCCACACCCGACTCCCAGTATATTTCACACCTTTTTCTTTTTGGGAACTGAATTGTACACGTGGGATATTTGGGGGTGAGTGGGGAGATGGGACTTTATCTTACATGCCTTATATCAGGGGTCGGCAAGGTTTACCTCGCCTGGGCTGGTTCACTCCAGTGGAGATCTCTCCGTGGGCCAGATTATGTGTGTGAGCATCTGCGCAGGCGCAATTTTCAGCGCCGCGGAAGCGAGTCCCTGCACTGCGCTGGTTTAGCACAGCATGTGGGGACCCGCCAAGCAGGCGGCTTGGTTTGGGGGCAGCTCATGGGCCGGTTAAATGACCCCCATGGGCCGCTTGTGGCCCTTGGGCCTTAGGTTGCCTACCCTGCTTTATATGCTTGTCCTTTCGTAACGCAAAAATGAAGATTAAAAAAACAAGCAAAACCCCAAGACATCCCACAGCCACACACTTGAAAATGAAAGGAAGAATGTGGACTAAGAGCTTTGCTGCTCCGCAGGGAGAAGCTGAATTTTATCTATGAAATCTACAAAGCCAACTAATTCAAACAATCCCAGGCTGTGCTGCTGCCATCTGGGGCTCTGGAGACGGTGGTGGGTGCATTTTGGAAGAAGGTCAAAAGGCAGCAGAAATGAAATTCGTATTTCACAGTCCTTGGTGGGCTGTTTCAGTGGCCTTTTGCCCCACTCCCTTATTATCCCTTTTCCCTTTCAATGAAGCCGAAACTGTTTTCTGCAAAAGGAAGCACAAGATTTCCTTCCCATCTGGGCAAAGGATGGGTCTTTGAGGCTGCAACAAACTGAAATACGGCAGCAGGCGATTTGAAAGGGATTTGAAGCCTGTGGCTACGGAATCACCTGCTTGGTTCAAATCAATGTGTGAAGTTCACCCACCCTCACTGCTTTTGGTCCTTTGTAAGCCTGAAATATACTCAGAGTCGCACAGTGATTTCATGCTCTTTATTCAGCTCATAGTGGTGAGGAGGAATGAATGAATGTCCCCTCAAAGTATCTGCTTTATATACATTATTTACACAATGGGCTGCACATGATTGGCTAATTCCGGAATTCTACTGTAAGCCAATCAGGTTGTGGATTCACTTCTATCTGGAGCATTATCGGGTGGTTTCTGCCAACCAATCATACTGCTGCATTGTTCTAGGACCAATCAGACTGCTGCATTCTGAATCCTATTGTTCTAGGACCAATCAGACTGCTGCCTTTTGGATCCTATTGTTCTAGGACCAATCAGACTGCTGCAGTTTGGATCCTATTCAACTCAGTACATAACAAAGCCCCTCAGGCTTAGGGTTGCTGGGTCAAAACACTGCAGTGATAGAAGCCATAACAGGCAACATTTGCCTGCTATTCAACCCATGAAGGCACAGAAGCTCCATTAGAACTTATAGACTTAGCTTCATAGCTGTCAACTTACAGATTTGAAAATAAGGGACCAGCAGCCAAAATAAGGGACCTGCAGCCTCACCTGTTCCAGGCACTCCAGTCTTCCTGTCCTCCTGCAGTCTGGTCAAACTCATGCTGGTAGCTTCGAGAACACTGTCCAACCAACTTTGTAACCAGAGGTTCAACTGAATAGAATCTGAATCACATGCACCACAAGGCCTATGCAGCCTCAACTTAAGATGGCTCCCCGGCCTGGCTTTGCACTGCAAAGTTTGCAGCAGCACGTGCAACAAAATGGCGTCCAGCATTCAAAAACCCCCTCAGCTTGCATTAACTAGCCACACACACACAGCCTCCCCCCTCCCACGAGATCTCCTTTCCTTTTCCCCCACCACGTGCCCCCGCTCCAGACAGACCTTTTCGCCGGCAAGGGTGAGTGGGCCGTTGATGACGTATCCATCCGATTCTGATCCGAGCACTCAGCACACGTATGTTCAACTTCTGAGCCCCTCTGAGCCAAAGGCAGAAAGCCCAGCCAGCAGCCAAACGAAGCCTCAAGTGTAACGGTGCCCCTGAAGGACCAGGTGCGCAGCCTGGGGGTCAATTTGGACTCACAGCTGTCCATGGAGGTGCAGGTCAATTCTGTGTCCAGGGCAGCTGTCTACCAGCTCCACCTGGTACACAGGCTGAGACCCTACCTGCCCACAGACTGTCTCACCAGAGTGATGCATGCTCTAGTTATCTCCCGCTTGGACTACTGCAATGCGCTCTACGTGGGGCTACCTTTGAAGGAAACTACAATTAATCCAGAATGCGGCAGCTAGACTGGTGATTGGGAGTGGCCACGAAACCATATAACACCGGTCTTGAAAGACCTACACTGGCTCCCAGTACGTTTCCGAGCACAATTCAAAGTGTTGGTGTTCACCTTTAAAGCCCTAAACGGCCTTGGTCCAGTATACCTGAAGGAGCGTCTCCACCCCCATCATTCTACCCAGACACTGAGATTCAGCACCGAGGGCCTTCTGGCGGTTCCCTCACTGCGAGAGGCAAAGCTACAGGGAACCAGGCAGAGGGCCTTCTCAGTAGTGGCGCCCACCCTGTGGAACGCCCCCCCCTATCAGATGTCAAAGAGATAAACAACTACCTAACATTTAGAAGACATCTCATGGCAGCCCTGTTTAGGGAAGTTTTTAATGTGAGACATTTATTTTTAATCTTTGTTGGAAGCTGTCCAGAGTGGCTGGGGAAACCCAGCCAGATGGGCGGGGTACAAATAATAAATTATTATTATTATTATTATTATTATTATTATTATTATCATCATCATCTAGGACTGATGTCTGGTTTAGTGCTTGCTCCTGCTTCTACCTTGCCTCCTCTTTTCTTCACGTTTCTCTGCCTGCCACCCCTTTAATTCTCCGTGATCCTTTCAATCAACCCATCACCAAATTTGCTCCCCATTCTTTAGCCTTAGGAAGACCCCTTAGTGCTGCCACCATGCCCCACAGTCACAAATAAAAACAGGGAGAAGCTGAGAACTCAATTCTCCAAGGATCGCTGCCCCTCTCTTCTCTACCCCCCCCCCCGCTGTTATTAAAGATTGCTAAAGGCTGTCATTCATGATTCAGTCCCCTATCTTTCACCGATTTAAAGGTCAAAAATAATGCTTTGTTTTGTTTTAACAGAAGATACACTAGACGAGCAAAAAGAAATTCCTATGACATTATCACAGCGGTTCAATATATACCGCAGCAGGTACAGGGTGTGAATTGAAAAGCTGCACGTTGAATTATGCCGGGGTGTAGATGCACAGAGCCTACGAGATGCACCACTCAAAGGGCCCAATGCACATGTGATGCAATCATAGAATTATAGCGCTGGAAGGGACAACGACCTCAAGGGTCATCTAGTCCAACCCCCTGGGAAGGCAACTGAGACCTGAACGATGAAATGCACCTAGAAACTTGCACTGAAGATTTAAACAAGACATCACCAAAAGGCAAACTTTGATTTATCCCAAGAACTTGTGAACTTTTAATCCCAGCCAAACTGACACCTTTTCTTTCCCTCTCAGATATTGGACCGGGAACATTTTTATTATTATTATAATATATTTTATTATTTTTTTAACATACCATTTTCAACAGTGATTAAACATACTTTTACATCTTGTTCATTTTTTTGACTTCCATCAGTCCTGTCTGAAAATTTTCCAATCTAATCTCTTAGTATGCATTTCTTATTTTCCCTATTACATTTCAAACTCATAACCAATATCTCTATCTTTTTCTACTTTGTAACACTTTGTATATTTCTCCTTACAAAACTTCTGGTAGTCCTACTAGCGTAATTTGTTGATTACAGTTGCTCTTCAAATAAATCATATACTTCTTCCAATCTTCTGTAAATCTCTGGCCCTGCAGGTTTCGAATCCTTCCTGTCATTTTGTCCAATTCTGCATAGTCCATTAATTTCATCTTCCATTCTTCTTCCATTGTTTTTTATTATTATTATTATTACTACTACTACTACTTTGAAACTGGAATGTTTGTGAAGGTTCCATGCACCACACCAGTTCTCCCAGTGGTTGTTGGAGCCTTCGCTGCCACAAGTGCAATAAAATGAATTATGTCCTTAGTGTGTAGAAACCATGTCAGCTAGAAATATGGGTGCTCCTGAGTCACACTCGCATGCACCCTGAAGCTCATAGGCTGGGGGAGATAGAGAACAGTCTCCCAGGCTCTCTCTTCCCCCCAGTCAAAACCAAAGGTCCTAAACAGCTATCCATTCTCCATTTGCTGCATATATCCTCCATGGCCTCTCCCTATGGCTGGCTGCTGCTATCTTCTCCCATAAAACATTCTACTGCATTAGGAGCCCATTGTTTCTGTGACGCACCAAAAGAACACTTTTAGGACTGTGGGTTGCGCTTGAGTTACTCCCTGGGGAGGCGCAAACATTTGTCTCATGCGTCCTGCGCCATGCAATTCTATTATGGTAAGGGAAGCAATTGCACGCTCTCCCTGCTGACTGCATCCTGGCCGCTGAGGACGAACGATGGGCAGTTCCATAAAATGCAAGTCACTCCCACCAAGGGGACTCTTGCCACTTTTATCTCTCCAGAGAGCGTGAGGGGGCAGTCCGAGCGGCCAAACTGGGTGTTGCAGTGGTGACACGTCCACCAGTCTCCTGATCTCCTTGTTTAAAAATAAATACAGTCAAAACTCGGTTGTCAAACGTAATCCATTCCAGAAGCCCATTCAGCTTCCGAAATGTTCAACAACCGAGGCACGGCTTCTGATTGGCTGCAAGTGCTTCCTGCACTCAAGCGGAAGCCGAATGTTGGATGCTCAGCTTCCTAAAAATGTTAAAAAACTGGAACATTTACTTCTGGGTTTACGGAGTCCGGGAGCCGAAACGTTCCAAAACGGAGCCGTTTGGGAACCGAGTGTGACGTTAACATATGAGAGTGCTGGAGGTGACATAGTTAAACAGGTTACCCAATCAGGACCCAGGGGGGTGGAGTCAGAGGGACTATAAAACCAGCTCTGGGAGGGGCAAAGGGAGGAGTTCGGTTGGAGTTCGTTGGGAGTTGGGTGGTTGGTGGGAGTGGGAGTGAATTAGGATAGAGTCTATGGGCAGGTTGAGTTAGTGTAGCAAAATAAGCTAAGCCAGGAACATTTAGGGGCTAGGAAGACAAGTAAATATCTGAGAGGTGGTTTAGTGAGTGAGAGCAGGTAGCGGAAGTTATAGGTCTGGATAGGCACCCCATGATTGTAATTGACCGATACCGTTTATGAAACCACCCGCTTGTTAAGCTGCAATAAATAAACAGAAGTTTATGTTCCAATTTAAACCTGACTGGACTCAGTATTGTACCAGCTTGGGCCTGGGTGGTGGCAGCGAGAAATAAATTGGTGGCACAGGGTTCAATAGACGGTGAAACCAAGGTTTGACCGTAAATGAAAAGCAGTCAAGGGTGGAAGGTAAGATTGCTGTATTCCCAAAAGTGAATATCTGGACAAAGTTTTTGAGCTTTTTTTGGGGGTGCTGACATTTCCATTCCCCCTTAAGGAACAGGCATGAGATTGTTGCATGTCACATGTCTGTTTACATTCCAGCACAGTATGCTGGGATCAAAGTTTTGGAGCTTTCTTGAGGGAACATCTCATTTTGGGGCTTTTCTTGGCATTTCTTTAAAGAATTAAGCCACTTGCCATATTCAATTCAATTAAAAATCCGCCGGGATGCCATTTTGCAAAGCCCAGACATATAGCAGCGGCCCTAGAGGAGGGTTCCCTATATGAGCAGAGGGAGATCAAGTAGGAAAAGCTCAGGACTCTCCTTCTCCAGCTGCTTTTCCACCCATGGACCAGTTGGGGGGGGGGGGAAAGGGGCCGCCTGTCTTGGGTGGAAAAGCAGTTGCCAGAAGGGGCTGCTTTTGAGCAGAAAGATGGCTGGAGGGAAAGGGTCAAGCAGTCCCCACTGACCCCATTTCTTTGGGTAAACAGGCTGGGCAGGTTTTTACATTTCCCCCCAAACATGCACACCCTAGAGATGGTAGTGGGCGAAACGAAATGTGTGAATATATTCTGGGGAGGGGAACTTCTTTCCTTTGAGGAATTATACCTGAGAAGAAGAGCATGTGCTGAGTAGATCACTTGAACCATCTGCATGAGCTTCTGGTCTGTTTCCAGGCCGAACTCAAAGGGGCAGGTTTCACCTTTAAATGGCTTTGTGGCCAGGCTACCTTTTTCAGCGCTCACCTGCTTACTTATCTGTCCCCAAGCATTTTCAGATCATTGATCAGGTGCGCTCATGAAGGTTTTGCGGTTGCTGGCTTTGTGCTGTGGTTTGTTTTATTCTGTTTATCTTTAGAGTGGTTAACAATTGTTCTTAAGGCATTTGTGTGTGCATCAACTGCCCAGAAGACACTGTTAATTGGGAACTACTGTATTTTTCGCTCTATAAGATGCAGCAGACCATAAAACGCACCTAGTTTTTGGAGGAGGAAAACAAGAAAAAAATATTCTGAATCCCAGAAGCCAGAACAGCAAGAGGGATCGCTGCACAGCGATCCCTCTTGCTGTTCTGGCTTTTGGGATAGCCACGCGAAGCCTCTTCAGGGCAGCGGCTAAAGATGTAACTAAAATAAGGAAGCTTTTGGCACCAGCTACATGCTTCAGGGGACAAGGGAAAGATGACATCACACCAGTGGGTCCTGGTATGTACCTGCGGCTGTCAGGTGCCACACCTGACTCCACCAGCAAAGATTTCAACCCAGCCATCAAGGGCAGCCCTTCAGAAACCACACTGCAGTAGTCAAGACCTGAGGTTGCAACGGCACGAGTACCAGGCAGGAAGAAATAATTAACCAACAGAGGCTTCTTTTTCTTCTTTTAATTTTAAAGAACAGTTTCTTTTAATTTTGATATTTGTGTCGAGTACAAAAACCAACCAAATAAAACAAAAAAGCTGTTGTTCTATTCACCTTCATCCCCCGATTTCCTGCCCCCCACCCCACCCCCAGAAACAAACAAACAAAAAGTAGACACAGATGCTTCCCCTTCCTTCCCCCAGCATGGCATTGGAAATATACACAAAATCACATACAGTAGAGAAAGGTCAACTCAGTGGCTTGATCTGAACTACAAACCTATGTTGGCTCATTTCATTAAGTGCCGTGGAGTCTCTTAAATAAAATGAAACCAAAAACCCCCGGGAGTTGTAGTTTGGCAAGGCTCAGTAGCATACAGGAGGAGAGCGAGTGGTAGTGCTCACCCGACTCCCACCGCTGCATAGGGAGAAAGGCGAGCAGGAGAGGCGATACTGGCAAGGTGCAAATGCGCCGGCAGACATACCGGCTGGGCTCCGACGGTGAGTGTGCACCATGCTGCCCTTGCTGCCGCTTTGCCCCCCCAAAAAAACCTCTCCACTGCAGCACAAAGCAGCCATGCGGATGACCGAAAGTCAGGTCTAGGGTGCTAAGCGATTCCCAGCCCCCACTTACAACCCCCAGGGTTTCCCGGTGATTAAACCAGTTTACGTATGCAGTGCAGATGAGCCCAGGGGTACCTCACTGGAATCGAATTCTCTGAGACACAATAAATACATTCAAGTAAAACACACACACACACACACACACCACCCACTTTATTGCATGATGTCCTGCGCTATCACCAGTCTTGGGATCAATGGGAATAATTAAAATGTGGGTAGACTGCAGGGGGACGTGTGCGGTTTCACAAATCTTTGAGACCTGCTCGGCGATGTTTTGTTGAGTCAGTAACCCACCCCAAGGTTTCAGGGGTGCAAATGCCCGGGGGAAAAAGTCTCCGTGGCGTAAGGCAAATCCACCCAGCAGAGTAATTAATGATTGCTATCTGTCTGGGGGGCCCAGGCCCCCAGAGAAAGGAGGGATGCAGCCAGCTGCCAGATACCCGCTGTGTGCATAACTGCAGACCAGATGAGCCCTTTGAAAAGGCTGAGGCCTGCAACAAAATATTGCAGGGTAGAGTGCTCTTGTTCAGCCAGCCATGCCCTTTATCAGGCTACTCCATTCCATCCTGTCCTGCTTAGGGTGGTTTTTGGGTCCATTTCCCCCCCTTACAGTTCCTCCCTCCCTGATGCTTAGGGTTTTCTTGTAGTTCTGCAAACTCGGGGGCTTCTATCAACCCACCTGGTAGCTCCTTCTTGCATAGGGAGCCTCTTGGGCTGCAGAAGGACTGGAATGAGGAAAGTGGGTTTGCTATTAAGAGGAGGGTATGTGGCACGGGTGGCGTTGTGGGTTAAACCACAGAGCCTAGGACTTGCTGATCAGAAGGTTGGTGGTTCGAATCCCCGTGACGGGGTGAGCTCCCGTTGCTCGGTCCCTGCTCCTGCCAACCTAGCAGTTTGAAAGCACGTCAAAGTGCAAGTAGATAAATAGGTACCGCTCCAACGAGAAGGTAAATGGCATTTCCGTGCGCTGCTCTGGTTCGCCAGAAGCGGCTTAGTCTTGCTGGCCACATGACCAGGAAGCTGTACGCCGGCTCCCTCAGCCAGTAAAGCGAGATGAGTGCTACAACCCCAGAGTCGGCCACGACTGGACCTAATGGTTAGGGGTCCCTTTACCTTTACCTTTATGTGGCAAAAGGGAACTGGGTGATATCTGAAAACTTGGCAGGAGACCTGTGGGCTGGAGAATCTACAACAAAGGCTGTTTCTGTAACACTCCAGGTGGAAGACACAGCAAGCTTGGTTTCTGCTGCTCCAGAGACCTGGCTCTGAACCAATCAAGTCATGCATGGCAGGGGGCTGGACTAGATGAACCTCAGGGGTCCCTTCCAACTCTATGATTGAAGTGTAACTTCGAAACCCAACCCAGGCGGCAGCTATGCCCGGGTTGGGGGCTGGATCTGGTCGATGGGCTAGATAATTGTTACCTCCACCACTTCTCCTGGGCCACCCACCTGCCAATCACCTGTAGCCACAAGTGACCCCCACCCACCCACTGGGGTCTTCAGAAGCCCCTTCATAAGCACTGGGCAACAGAGAGCATTGAAAGGAGCTACTCCATAGGCAGCAAACAGGAGCCCCTTTTAAAGCACCATCTTGCCTAGCAGTTAGGGCTTGGAAGGCATCGTCAATCAGCTGATGGGGGGGCCGGCCAAGCTCCATTTGGTGACGCCATGTTTTACCTGCCCCACACCTGGCATTCTATATGGTTAGACCCCCTTGCCTGGAGGTTCCCAGCCCTGGAGCTCAGCTGAGCAATGCTGACAGCAGAAGCTCAGTTTGCAACAGTTCAAGTGACCACGGGCTGGAGTGTTTGCCTAGACCGTCTCCAATGGACGCCATTCACTCCTATGGAAAAAAAGTAACATCGCTGCACTTGAGAGGACGACATTAAAATGCGTTGCTCCAAATGATCCTTGTGCTACAAACGCCAGCCCGTGGCCAAGTCTTCGCCAAGCTGGCAGCGCCTTCCAGATGCCTGGGACTACAACTTCCACGATGGGAGTTGTAGTTTGAGACATCTGGAGGGCACCAGGTTGCCGAAGACGGTGCGTGTCACAGCGTCAGGCATTTTGCTCTTATGAAAACACCGGAAAAACAGCCACGCTTTATCCTCTCTATTTCCTGTGGCTTAACAGTGTTCTCATTTCTAACGGCACGGGCAACTGACAATTGTATCTCCTTCTGGTTCTTCTCCACTCATCACTCCAGAATCTCCGGTCAGTGGTAGATCACATGCTTTGCACCTAAGTAAGTCCAGACTCAAGCCCAGGAGTCTCCTGGATATGCTACCGGCCTGAGGAAGCCAGGATAGTATGATGGTGACATGTGTCAGAGTGGGACCTGGGAAACCATGCACACCATCTCAAGCTCCTTTGAGAGGGGCCCAAGTGTACAAATAAAGCTTCTGAGTGGGCTAGGTCCTCAATACGCCTTAATTTTCTTGAGGGGCCGTGTCTGCCAGGCTGGGGATGCAAAATGAGACAGGATGGCTGAGCTAATGGGCTGCGTTTGCCCTGGTGGATAACAGCTCCCAGGGAGCAAAGAAGAAGAAGAAGAAGAAGAAGAAGAAGAAGAAGAAGAAGAAGAAGAGGAGGAGGAGGAGGAGTTTAGATTTGATATCCCGCTTTATCACTACTCTAAGGAATCTCAAAGCGGCTAATAATCTCCTTTCCCTTCCTCACTCTGTGAGGCGAGTGGGGCTGAGAGACTTCAAAGAAGTGTGACTAGCCCAAGGTCACCCAGCAGCTGCATGTGGAGGAGCGGGGAAGCGAACCTGGTTCACCAGATTACGAGTCTACTGCTCTTAACCACTATGCCACGCTGGCAGCCCTAAACCAGACAGATTATGGATTATGGACCTGACTCTTGAGAGTCTTAATCTCAAGGTTGTGGGTTCGAGCCCCACATTGGGCAAAAGATTCCTGCCTTGCGGGGGCGGGGGGGGGGGAGCTGGACTAGATGAACCCTGGTGATCCCTTCCAATTCTATGGTTCTAAATCAAAGGCAGGCCCTGATGCAAATGGGCTACATTGGTCATTGGACAATATTTTTAATACATTTAGCGGTGTAAGAAATAAATGAGCGGCCGAACCAGAGTTCAGAGCTGCCCAGAGCAAACGGCCTTCCTCACGCAATGCAAAACCGAGGAGCTTTTATATCTGGTGTAACAGGAATTTGGAGCTTCGAGGACAATGCCGTTGCCCCCCCCAATCTAATTTCTGCAGAACGGGTCTGAGCAGCCGGGCTGGAGGGCGACGATGGCCAGGTTCTTCCCAGAGGCTCCATCTGACTGCCAAGGCAGAGCTGCCCATTTAGTGGGAGAGGAGAGACGGCTTAGGGAAATTACTTTGGACATTTGATAAGGGACCTTATTGCCCAGCCTGTCGCGAGGATGAGCTTGCCTTGGGGAGGACTGCCGGGGAGCTAATCAAAAGCATTGTTTCACAGCTGGGTGGTCAGGAAGAGCTGAGCGGGAGATGGGCGACAGAGGCCAGGAAGCCAGGAAAAACACCCTTTGCAGGCAGTGGCTTGTACAACTGAACCTATTGGTGGCTTTGGAAGCACTGCCAGGCAGAGAAAGGGTAGACCAGAGGCAGACTTTGGCCTTTCAAATTTCAATGATGCAAGGCCAAAATTCGCCTCTCGCCTTCCATTCTGCTCATAGTTTCAGCACCCCCTGGGCTCAGTGCCCAGCGTGGTGGAACTGTTTTTCCTGCCCTAAATCCGCCTCTGTGAGGTCCCGCAGGAGATGGGAACCTGTGGCCCTCCAGAGATCACTGGACTCCATCTCCCATCAGCCCCAGACCACATGGCCAATGGCACCGGCTATGACGTCATCGGAGGCTGGTCCATTAAGCCAAGCAGTCTTGATGCCTTCTGCGCTACTAGTCCCTGCGATCGCATTGCACGGTCCCGAATTTCAAACGCCAATAATAATTCATTGTCGAGGGAGCAATAACATGCCTTGGGTTTTAATGGGCTGACTTATGACCTTGGCAGTGGGGCGTACCCTGCAGATAACAGCACCGCTATTAATTTTAATAGACTCTGCACAGGAGGAGAATTGAAGGATTGGGGGCATCTTCAGAAGCAGAGGAATCTGCCAAGGGCAGCACAATGATTGCAAAAGCATTGCCTCTTGATGTAAGCTAAATCAATTTTCACGAGTGCTCTGGGCGCATTCTGAGCTGTGCATTTTATCTGGGGCGGGGGAGAGAGTCTTTAGAAAGCATGGTCTGCTGCACTGGAGGCAAGCGAAGGGCAGGAGAGCGTTCAGGTGGGTCTGTGCAGGGAGTGGGGAGAGTAACTCAGCCCAGTTACCGAAATGGACCCAAAGGTCATGGACCCAAATCTATACGGCTACAGATTCCCCCCCCCCATGGGAAAAACTCTTACCTCAACCACCAAGGTGAATCTATCTAGTTTCCCAAAAGTGGGTCAGCTGCCCGTCAGGGGAGGGGGGTGTTTAGTAAGACCTTGAAGACAGTGTCCCCATTAGGGATGCTGTAGAGCTGCCAGAGTGGATGATATTGACATGGGTTGTTGAGATCCCTGCATTGGAAGGGGTCAGACTAGATGACACCTGATAGTCCCTTCCGACTCTACAATTCTATGATGGCCAACGGCCTGGCTCCGTTTAAGGCTTCTTCTCCGGTTCAGGGGTTTGGGGCTTTCTTTCTTCTGGCCCTTTCTAACTACCTGCCAAGTTGGGTGAAGGATGGGCTGGCGGAACAGACTTGGTTTCTGAAAGGAGAAGCGTCAGAAGTGGCCCTCGCTATTTAGCTCAAGGGAGGCCTTCAAGTATGCAGGGATGACCTGATCTCTAGGGTTTTCACAGTGAGTTTCGGCGCTCGAGTGCAGCAGTGTTGGAAGATACGCACTGCAAATCAAGTGATGCTCGGGCAGCACTTTCTAATCACAAGTGTTTTGGTGCAGACCTTTTTTTTAATGTTGAGAGGGCACAGAGGCTGTGCGCGGAAGTACAGAAGATGCTAAGGTTTGTAGGTAGGGCAAAATACCTTTGAGGTGTATACTAGTACAGTCATACTTCTCGTTATGTTCGGTTCAGGTTACGTCTTTTCAGGTTGCGTTCCGCGGCGACCTGGAAGTACCGGAAAGGGTTACTTCCGGGTTTTGCCGCTCGCGCATGCGCAGATGCGCAAAAGTGACGTTATGCACATGTGCAGTAGCAGCGAATTGCGACCCGTGCATGTGCAGATGCACAGACGTGGGTTGTGTTCCTCTCAGGTTGCGAAAGTGGCTCTGGAATGGATCCTGTTCGCAACTGTACGAGATGGAATCAGAGCCAAAGGTATTTGGGGCCTCCTTCCTTCCTTCCTTCCTTCTTTCCTTCCTTCCTTCCTTCCTTCCTTCCTTCCTTCCTTTCCTTCCTTCCTTCCTTCCTTCCTTCCTTCCTTCCTCCCCCTCATCTCCTTTTCTCTTCTTCTCCCTTTGTGACTCTCTCTCTCTCTCTCTGACACTTCCATCTCTGTCATTCCCATCTAGCAGTCTGCTAGGATAAGGACCAACGACTCTTTGACCTTTTTCAGAGGAAGTGCCCTCCTTTTCCAGCCCCCCCCCCGGCTTGCAGGAAGTAAGAGACAGGGCCACAGTTCTCCCCAGCTGTTGAAAGGAGGACTGTGACACTGCTTGCGAACCACCACTCAGCACATGCCAAGCATCATTATTAGATGTGGGTGGGTTGGGGGGTAGGGAAGAGGGAATGTCAAAAGCCTCTTTCACAAGTCATTATTAAACAGCTCAGGACCGCAATACCTCAAGGACCCCCTCTCCCCATTTGAACTGGTCTCCCCCACAAGAGGTCTGGAGCGTGGCAACACAAAAACAGGGACTTTTGTGTGTTGGCTCCCCATTTGTGGAACGCTCTCTCCAGGCCTTTGGCTGATTGACATTCTCTAGCCTTTTAACTGTGTTTGGGGGTTGCTGGTTTATTTTTGTTTTTGCTTCATTATGCATTTTGTGTTCTCATTTTATATTTTTATGCTGTGAACCACTCTGCAATCTTTTGGATGAAGGGCGATGTACAAATTTAATAAATTAATATTGATATTGATAATAACATTTACTACCTTTCAGGGATTCTGTGTGTTTGCTCACTCTTGTTGATGTTGTTTTGTTTGGCTTTGCTTTGTTGTTGTTGTTGTTTTTTACAGAAAACCTTGTTAAAATACATAAAGTTTCACTGGGCGACTCTTAATTTAAATTCCAGTTCCAGAAATGTGGGTTGTAGTTAGGAAGCGGCCTTATAGCAGGTCCAAGAATTTGTCCACAAAGTTGAGTATTGGGCAGTGTTTCTGTCCGGGGTCTCAGCTAGGAGGTCCCTCCCAACAACTGCTCCCAAATCTTTGGAACTGAAGACCCCAGGAACTGAACTTGAGACCATTTGCATGCTAAAGAGGTGCTTTACCACTGAACTACAGTCCCTCCAAAATTTCCAAGATGACCAGTGACAGAGACAGGCTTCTTTCATGGCCAGTGTCTGGCAGTATGTAGAGTCATTGGCTGCCATCACTCTCAATCCAGCCTTGGCTTCTCAACACAACCTCCCTCCCCAAATATATCACAGCCTCAGCAAGGAGGAGACAGTCTGAATGTTGGACGAAGAATCCACTGCAATTAGCAGCAGGAATTGCCCTAAAAGCGTATTATTTTTAAAAAGTCAAGTTTGGGCATTTGTGCATTCAGGTTAAAAATCTGACCAAAGTTCTGCATTAACACACCCATACACAGAGCCCTCCCCCCATTGTTTTTACTCTCATGTAGCAGTAGTAATAATAAACAGTGCTTACGTAGCATGTTAAGGAGTGTTCAAAATGATGGACAGCTGGTTGTTATCCTCCCAGCAGCCCTGCAATATTATCCTCATATTGCAGATGGTGGTGTGGGGGGGTGGTGTGGGTCAGAGGCTGGTGAGTTGTGGCAAAGGCAAGGGTTCAACCTGGGAATCCTGAATTTGGAGGATGGCCTCTGATCCACTCCAGCCCACACACCCTGATCGCTACGGAGAGCCTCTGAACGAGATCCAAGACGCCTGTACAATGAAACGAGTGAAGCATTTGCAAAATCCTCGAATTCAGAAGTCTTCTGTGTCCTTCTGGGGAGAAAGTCTGTCCTTGCTGGTTTCGTCAAGGAAACAATTTCGCGCTGTGATCGGATCCCACGAGGCTGAGTTTGACAAGTCCTAGTGGCGGTGGTTTGGCGTGGCATGAGTTCTGAGCCAGACAGCAGCTGGTCTCTGCATGGAACCAATGAGGAATCAAAGAGAAGAGTGAGGGGTGGGTGTCGGGGTGGGTGGGGAGAGCGAGCGCACCAAATACCGCCCCCCCTGGAGCCAGTCTGGGATCAGGTCCCTTCCTAATTTCCCAAGCATGCAATCGAGGTGTCCAGACCTGCGGTCCACACAAGCCATCGGCATCCCAGAAGCGATGCAACTTCACAGTGTCGTGCCGGGACAAGCCGGAGGGGTTAGGAGACGTTCCCAAAAGAGGCTGGAAGAAGGAGGGTTGGGAGCGAAGGAAAGAAACAGAAAAAAGGGAGTAAGTACCACAGCTGTCAAGGGAGATCGGAGGTGGAGGACACAGGGGAAAATCGTGGCGACGGGTGAATTGGGGATGGGGATGCCTCGAGCAAGACTGGGGGACAGCACTCCTGGGTCCACCTGGAAGTTGGAAATGAGGTCAAGGAGGAGAGGGTGAAGACACTTGGAAGGTTCTCAGAAGGGTTTCCAGCAGACAGATCTTGGAGGCTCCTGGTCCAGTCTTGCTTTGGGAGCCAGACAACTGGGTGACTGCAATGGAGGAGGGGGGAAGCCCGGCTGCAGGGGAAAGATGCCCCATCCATGATGCAGGAACAAGGCCAGCCTGGCCCCGCTCCCCTCCTCTGAAGCAAGGCCAGAACATGCAGAGGGGAGGATGCTGGCCGAGGACAAGGATAAGGAGACAACATGTGGAGGGAAGGAGTGAGGGTGTGGGGATGCTGAACCACGGAGGAAAGAGGAAGAGAAAAGGAATGGAGATTTGCGAAATGGGGGGAAGAGAAGAAGTAGGAAGGGAGGAAGCAGAGAGGGCGACTAGGAGGAGGCAGCGAGATGGGGAAGGAAGGGCAAAGGTGGGGAGCAGACTCAAAGGATGGAATGAGAATCGAGGGAAGAGATGGAGGGTGAAAGAGAGAAAGATGGCTGGCTGGTGACTTTTTCCCCTGGGCAGCATCACCCTTCCTTGCGGGACCCTCCCTCTCAGGTGGGTTGCAGCAGGTGCTTCCACACA
Source organism: Podarcis filfolensis (assembly GCF_964270895.1). NCBI lineage: Eukaryota > Metazoa > Chordata > Lepidosauria > Squamata > Lacertidae > Podarcis > Podarcis filfolensis. The sequence continues at coordinate 93,407,853 of NC_139609.1, read as the reverse complement.
GCAGTTTATGGAGGGGTCGGTGCATGCAAAATTTGTTCAGACATTTATCTGATGTCATCCTCATCAAATTCCCACCCCCTATCACCATATTTTTCGCTCCATAAGATGCACCTAGTTTTCAGAGGAGGAAAGGGGGAAAGCCCCGGTTTTTTGAGTATCATCTCACAGTTGTGCAGCTTCTTTTGCAAAGGGGAAAAGCCCCGTTTTTTAAAGGATCAGCTCAAAGTTGTTGAGCTTACTTTGCAAAGGGAAAAAATCCTATTTTTATGGGGTTCAACTCACAGTTCTGCAGCTTCTTTAGGAAAGGAAAGGGAGCCGTTTCTAAAGTTTCCAGACAGATAATCTAATCAGCCAGTCACATGTCGCTGGGGAAACAAACAGCCTCCGTCTGCATAACATTCAACAATGGAGGCCTGGGCAAGGGGGTGGAAAGGGAGCCAGCGATAGACCACACATTCGCTCCATAAGACGCATAGACATTTCCCCTTACTTTTTAGGAGTAAAAAAGTGTGTCTTATAGAGCGAAAAATATGGTAGTTTCCAACTTAAAACAGATTTTCTATTTCCGCGGAAAATCCAATAAGTAAACGTCAAAAGACGCTACAGCACCTTTGGAAATGGCAAATGGGAAGGTGCAGGGAGGAGGAACTATGGGAAAGGTTTTTTAATATATATATATATAACACTACGACATGTGGATCTTGCAATAAGACTGTAGGAATAAGCAGCACCCAAGCCCACAATAAACTGCTGTGCGTTGAAGCACCCACAACATCCTGTTAAAACACTCTTTAAAAGCTTGGCTGAGATGCAAATGTCACTTCCAGGCAAGATTCACCCTGATCTGTTGGCACAGAAGCTTGCCGGGAGGTCGGATGAAGTCAGCATTCACCCTGATTTGTTGGCAGGGAGGTTAAACGATGTTGTGCCTGGCAGTTGTTCGTTAGCCCACATTTCCCCAGTGCAATTTGCCGGCAGGTTGCCCTTATTGCAAAAAGTCCAGTTTGGGGGTGGGGGACAAACAGGTTTGTTGTGCAAGAGGCCCGGCTCAGCTTTAACAGTGCAACGTGGATTTGCTGGTGTGGAACTGAATCCCACCCAAAACCAGCAACAGTCTGAAAGTGCCCCGAATCTCAAAGCTTCACCCCACAAGTCCCAGGCTTTGCAGGCGGAGAAGTAGAATCCATATCTCTTTCTGCTTCCTTCTATCAGAACCTGCCCCCCTTCCCTGTCCTTTACCAGTGGCAAGACAGACAGACGTAGCCAGGAGGAACAAGAAGTAACCCTCAGAGGTTACTCATCTTTAGGCTGACCAACGCAGCAGGCCACTCAAATGCAGGGAATCGGGAGTGATTTGGGGACATCCCGGCCCCCGGCCACCGTACCTTGACTGAGGAGCTGTAGGTTGCGAACTTCCTCGCGCACCTGCAGTTGCAGCACCTGCTGGAGGACTTCCTGCCGCTGAGACTCGTGGATTATCCCCATGCGCTGCAACTTCTCCGCGTTCAGCCGCAGCAACGCCCGACCTGCCGGGAAGAAAGGAGAACGATGAGGAGGGGGGGGGGGAGAAAGGGCCAGATAAGAGCTCTGGGGGGTGAGTGGGTGGGTGACACCAGGTTTCTTTGCAGAGGGGTTTTATTTTTTGGAGTGGGGAGCAATCCAGCCCAGTTCCCCCTTGCAGCCTGAAGTGGGGACAGCCCAGGCATAGACAGGCCATTCCACATTCGGGGTGTTGAACCTTTCAACTTCCAAAAATGCAGGGGCACTAAAATGTTGTAACATGACCTGGGAACTCAACAGGTATTTTGGTTAAATCAATATTGTTTAGCTTTGCTCGGTAAGTAAAATGTGTGCAACGTGGCACAGAAATCATTAGAAATCATTGTCAAGAACCTGCAGCCATACTCTGTATTTTATAAAGCATTACAGTGGTACCTCTGGTTACGTACTTAATTCATTCCGGAGGTCCGTACTTAACCTGAAACAGTTCTTAACCTGAAGCACCACTTTAGCTAATGGGGCCTCCTGCTGCTGCTGCCGCGCTGCCGGAGCAAGATTTCTGTTCTCATCCGGAAGCAAGTTCTTAACCCGAGGTACTATTTCTGGGTTAGTGGAGTCTGTAACCTGAAGCGTATGTAACCTGAAGCGTATGTAACCTGAAGCATATGTAACCCAAGGTACCACTGTACCTGCCATTTTCATAAGGTAAAATCGAAGTGCTTTGGTTTTCCAAAGGCGGTTTCTGCGCTTCTTCATCTTACCAAGCTAAATGTCAATCACAAAAATGATGGCAGATTTGAATTTCTCACCCCCAAAAACACATTTTAAAGACCCCTCACTAAAGAAATTTGCAAAATGTAAGTTTAACCCTTTCAAATGACATGCCCTATTGTTCCCAGACTTGTCCCAGAATTTTGTGGTGGTTTCTCTACAGTGTAAAACAGGTCAAATATACAATTCATGTATCTGGGCATTTCAGACGGCAGCTTGTCAGATACATGTGTGTGCCTGTGTGCACATGAGGGGTTTTAACCCTTTCCTCCCCACCCTGTGGCCCTTTCAGAAATCCCTGCCCTCCAGAGTTCTTGCCTGGCGCATGAGGGAGACTGTTGTGACAGAGGCTTCAAGGAGTCAGCGTTCATTTTGGGCTACAGCGGGGGGGGGGGCAAAGGACTCAACTCCCCCCTCCCCGTGCCCCACAGTCCTGATCCCGATTCCTCCCCCCACCAACTCACTGATTGCTATTTAACAACAAGGAACAAAACCCCAGACCCTCAAACTGTGACCAGGTGGGTGTAGTGGTTCACGTGCTGGACCAGGACCTGGGTTCAAATCCCCGCTAAGCCGCAAAGTGCACCAGGTGACGTTGGGCCAGCCGCTGTCACTCTAACCCGCCTCACAGGGCTGTTGTGGAGATAAAACGGGGAGGCGGAGGATCGCCTTGAGCAACTCGGAGGAAAGGTGCGACGTAAGTGCAATGAATAAAATGAAGCCTGCCGTAAAATGATGCTGTGCTGCCCCGACCCTACAAATCATGCAGCTTGGAAGGTATTTCTTTCCTGCAACGGGGTTTCTCTCTGTTTCTCCAATCTACCTCCTGCATCAAAACACATTTTATTTCAAAGGCTCCTCTGTGCACTGGAGGAACAGATTGGTGCATCCTTCCAAGAACGCAAGATTTTCCCATCAGCCCCCTCTCCTGCCATCCAGGCTTTGTGAGCAGAGGGATGTTATAACTCGCTCGGCCCACCTCTCCTGCGGGTACAATTGCTAATGCTTCCTTTATTTCCAACGCAAGGGCTTGAGTGAGCCGTTCCATTAGTGTTTCACCAAACCCTCCAAGGCACGCAAGGCTGAGGCAGCAGCCTTTGTGACTCCCAGGGAGAAAACACCACAACTTCTCTCCCTTTCTCTTCCCTTTCTTCCTCTCTGCCTCCCAAATCAGGACACAGATACGTTACCCTCTTCCAAGCAAAGGTTGGGGCGGGGAGGAAACACAGGCAGTTTGATCTGTCTGCCTTTTTTTGGTTCCAAACAAACACAGATACACACAAACACACACCCCAGACAGTGTCTGCGCAGTAATTACTGGCTCTGGCTACTTTCTCTCTTGCTTGTGAAATATTAATCCAGCAACTTCGCTTGCTTGTCTGCTTCATGTTCTTCTGCAAAGATCCTTTTGTTCTCCAGATCAAGCCGCCCTGGATCTACTATTTTCTGTCAGCCTGGAAAACCCAGAAAGGATGTCACGCTGAAAGGCTGCCGCAAGTACCTACACAAGAAGCAATTAATGCTGCCAGCCCAAAACCTTTTGCCGCCTGAGGCAAAGGACAACAAGATGGCTCCTCCACTCCACTTCCACGTTCAGAAGGTGACTGGGCCGAGAGCTGACTCAAACCTCCATGCTGGCAACAGGACTGTAGCATCCCTCAGGACACCTGAGGGCTGCTGGCTGGGGCAGGGCACTCTTGCTTCTGCCCACCAACAGAAGGAAACAGTCAATGAAGCAGTGCTGATGCCACCCCTCAGCTTCTGCCACCAAAAGGGGTTGCCTCCCTCTGCCCAATGGCTGTGCCGGCTCTGTTGCTTGCCTGTACATATGTGACAAAAGAAATGATCCTCTAGGCAAGGGCGTGAAGATGCTAAGTTCTGGACAAAGAATCCAATAACCTTTAGACAGTGCCAAAGCCAGAGAAAATATGCATACACCCCCGCCGTCCTGAGCTTCCCATCGGCTGCTCCCCGACTCATCCATCCACTGTTTGCCAAAGCATGCCAGATTGTAATACGGCCACTCTCCTAAAAACTTTATTTTCTGAGAATCCTCCGGAAAAACAATCTCTCAAAGGACCTGTTGATGGCATTTTACCATTGTACTGTGGAGAGTGTATTAACTTATGGTCTGTGTGTGTGGTTTGGGAGCTGCATGGTCAGGGAAAAAACAATGCTGTCCAGGGTTGTAAAGACTGCGGAGAGAATAATTGGATCCACTCTTCCCACCTTGGATCAAATCTACGCTTCCAGGTGCCATAAGAAAGCTGCAGAGATAGCGCAGGATAGTGCGCACCCCGGAAATGATCTCTTTCAGCTTCTGCCTTCTGGAAGAAGGTACAGGGTTATAAAGACTAGGACTAGCTGCCTGAGAAACAGTTTTTACCCAAATACGCTTTTGGTTTTAAACACATTGTCTGTATGGGAATATATTGTATTTAAAAATGGGATAGCAGGCTTATTGGTTTTTGAATGTCTGATGTAGATTTTTCAATTTCATTGTTCTGTATGGGTCAATGACAATAAAGATTATCGTATCGTATTATCTAGAAGCATGTCTGTTCCCAGCTGCTTAAAGCATCCCTCAATACAATACTTATTATTTTTCTGCTAGGTTTTCAACCTTTTTGGGTCCACAGCTCCCTTGACCAACTACGTTATTTCTGTGGCACACCTGTGGACTCAGGGGCCCAGTTATGTCACCCCTTGCCTGCAGAGCTGGCAGCCCCCACTCTTCTTCGAACACCCTCCCTTGTGGAGTGTTCCCTTAGCCTCCTCTCTTCTCCCCTCTCCTTGGGAGTCCTCCTGGCAGCTGCCACTCCCTGGTCTCTGACCTGCCCCGCCTGCCCCAAAGAGGTGCCTTCTCACAGTGCCCCACAGGGGCCTGGGAAGCACCCGCTGGCCAGCCCCAGAGGCACCATTTGCCTGGGGAGCTTGCAGCCAGGGCTGCTGCAGCAAACAACTGTGCAAGGTTTTGGGAGGCAGAGATGCGAGAGGGCATCAGAGGAGGGAGGGAAGGAAAGAGGGACAGAGGCCAGTGTTGCCCGTGGCACCCCGGCCACCATTCAAGGCACCCCAAGGTGCCATGGCACACTGGTTGAAAACCACTGTGTGTGTAGTTCCTCGCGAGCCTTGCTAAAATCTGCATTTTGCAGATTGAAAGACCTACATTGGCTCCCAGTACATTTCCGAGCACAATTCAAAGTGTTGGTGCTGACCTTGAAAGCCCTAAACGGCCTCGGTCCAGTATATCTGAAGGAGCGTCTCCACCCCCATCGTTCAGCCCAGACACTGAGGTCCAGCGCCGAGGGCCTTCTGGTGGTTCCCTCACTGCGAGAAGCAAAGCTACAGGGAACCAGGCAGAGGGCCTTCTCGGTAGCGGCACCCACCCTGTGGAACGCCCTCCCACCAGATGTCAAAGAGATAAACAACTACCTGACATTTAGAAGACATCTGAAGGCAGCCTTGTTTAGGGAAGTTTTTAATGTGTGACATTTTAATGTATTTTTTATCTTTGTTGGAAGCCACCCAGAGTGGCTGGGGTACAAATAATAAATTATTATTGTATTATTATTATTATTTTTATTTGCAACTTTGCTGTGATATTTCGTCTTGCTTTATTCCAGGCTTCCTCAACCTCGGCCCTCCAGATGTTTCGGGACTACAATTCCCATCATCCCTGACCACTGGTCCTGCTAGCTAGGGATCATGGGAGTTGTAGGCCAAAAACATCTGGAGGGCTGAGGTTGAGGAAGCCTGCTTTATTCCATACTTCCCCTCCTTGTCAACGAATGATTGTTACAATCGCGTGCCTCAGCACTTTTTCTGCGGTTGTTATCCTGACAACGAAGCCCATCTGCCGTGCGTTACAGAGCACCCCTTTCTTCCAGGGAGCCTCCTCTTTTGGGGAAACCCAGAGAGACTCGATTACCTGTGATGGCGTGATGGGAAAAGGCCTCCACGTAGATGAGATAATTGTGCGGGCAGTGCTTTTTGAGCCACTTGCACACATCCTGTTGCGTCCAAAGCACCACCGGCTTGGTCAGGCTCCCGAGCGTCGGGCTGGTGTGGTAGATGCCGTAGTGATCGTAGGTCCGGACCTGGTGGGGTTGAGGAAGAGGGGAAAGAGACGAGAAGCATTAGTGATGTTATGAACTGAAGTTCTCACCCTGGGCCAGCAGGGGGATACTGTAGATAGTTTTCACTCAGGTCCACATATGCAAATAAGGGATCGAAAGTGACGTTCAGTGATTGGATAGTTACAGAAAATGGTTACTGTTGCGTTGTAGTGGAGCTCTATATAAGCAGGCTGGCTGAACCTTTCAGTTCAGTTCTGTTCTGGCCTTTGAATAAACAAGAGCTGTTTGAAGAATCGCTGTGTCGTCTGATACGTTCACCCACAACTTAACAAGCGAGTCTCCTGAAGGCTGTCACAAGTCAGTGGTGTCTGGGGCCCTCAGCATCCCAAACAAGATCTTCTAAGCAGCTGCACAAATGATGGTTTCTGGCAGCGGCCAGGAAAACTGCAGCAGGGATAATATTATGAGTTTGGGGGCTGGTCAGTCTGGATGAAACCCCGTGCCCCTTCCCAGACCCACAATCCTGTATCTATGAGGGTAGAATATGTAAAGTTAAAGCCTGGACGGTTAAGGTGACTATGGGGGTGCGGCGCTCATCTCGCTTTCAGGCCAAGGGAGCCGGCGTTTGTCCTCAGACAGCTTTCTGGGTCATGTGGCCGCCAGCATGACTAAACTGCTTTTGGAGCAATGGGACACCGTGATGGAAGCCAGAGAGCACAAAAACACCGTTTACCTTCCCGCCGCAGTGGTACCTATTTATCTGCTTGCACTGGTGTGCTTTCAAACTGCTAGGTTGGCAGGAGCTGGGACAGAGCAACGGGAGCTCACCCATCGCAGGAATTCAAACTGCCGACCTTCCGATCGGCAAGCCCAAGAGGCTCAGTGGTTTACACAGGTAGAATGTGTAAGAGGAGGCTCGCTAATGCAGTTGTAATTTAATTTTCACTCTAAATTTCGACTCTAGGTGGATGCAGCGTCACTCGGATCCTGTGTTCAATGGCTTTGCAGGTAAGTTGGAGCAGAACTTTGCTCATACCATGTTGCTGCTTCCCCCAGATTACTTTGGTTCTGTTGGGTTTGTCACCAGGAGTCGCAGTCTTTTGTTTTTGCTTTGTACACATAGGCTCATTTCTTGCCCCAACAGAATTCTGTCTCATTATGGGAACATACCCCCTCTGTTTTGAGAAAAGCTGTGTGCTCTTTCTGGTTTCAAGGACCTCGCTTGTGGACCACAGCCCGCCAGTCAGGGCGTTGTCTTGAAGTCCTGTTCCCTTAGCAACACTGGCCCAAGATGGCGGCAATAAAGCCAATGGAGTCCCTTTGTCAATGTTGTGGCTTTGGCTGGCCTGGCCTGGTACTATTTATTTATTGAATTTATTTATTGAAGTTGTATCCCGCCCTTCCTCTGTAGATCTTAGGGCGGTTTGCAACTTAAAAACACAAGAAAACCCCTGCAAAATACAAGATAAAAACAAGAACGAACTATTATTATGATTGGTGACACAAAAATACAGCAGCTCTTCTACCACTCTTCAACTACTACAGTTGAACCTCAGATTTCGAGCGTCTCAGAAGCTGAACGATTCGGAACCTGAATGCCGAGAACCCGGAAGTGAACGGTTCCGTTTTCGAACGCGCCTCAGAAGTTGAACGGCTTCTGAGATGTGTTTCTCCATTTTCTCAATGGAATTTGCCGACCGTCCATCGTGCCTCGGTTGCCAAATGTTTCGGAAGTCAAACGGTCTTCCGGAACAAATTATGTTCGACAACTGAGGTTTCACTGTACAGTGGTACCTCTGGTTGCGAACAGGATCTGTCTGCCTTATTGAGCAAAGATTAGCGGACATTGAAAATCAACACAACCTCGCCAGGGGTGGGGGTGTCTGCTCTCCCAGGTATCACGGAATAACCCCACCACTTGGCCTTCCATCATACATGTCATCTCTTTCATCAGTACCACACCGACGTGCATTTATTCGTGCAAGGTTCAATGTCTTTCCATCGAATCTGCTGAACCACAGATTTTCCAAGGGTTTGGTGTCTCCGCTATGTGTGTGTGACGGGGAAACTGTTGAATCTCTTTCACATATAATGTTCAACTGTCCCCTACATAGCATAGCCAGGGCTAAATTCCTGGGTCCTGCTTTACTGCGCTTGGTTGGCAGGCCTGTTGAGTCACACGCCGCACTGCTTTTGCAGGATACAGATCCTTCTGTAACTCTGCAGGTGGCGAGATTTCTGAATGCGGTTATCTCACACTCAAAAACCACCAAAAACCAACAACAACATCAAAACTAATCGAACTGTTATGATGAGAGTGCATGTCGGAGTTCGTCTTCAGTTTTCCTTTTCTGTGATCTGTCCCTTGGAGCTCTCCTGGCCCCAAGCTGTCACTTGGCTCTGCTCAATGACCCACCCTAGCATCGTGGTGTTCACCTTCTGTTGTCGGATATATCTGTTTTTATGTCCCTGTGTTTTTATGTTTGTACATATTTTATGGGCTAATAGCCGTAAATAAATTGTAGAAATTGTAGGTAGATCTGTTCCGGAGCCCCATTCGCATCATGAGCAGAACACAACCCGCGTCTGTGCGTCTGCGGCTCGCGAATCACCGCTTCTGCGCATGCGCGTGATGTCATTTTGAGTACCTGCGCATGCGCGAGTGGTGAAACCCGGAAGTAACCCGTCCTGTTACTTCCGGGTCACCACAGGACGCAACCCGAAAATACGTAACCTGAACCAAGCGCAACAAGAGGTATGACTGTACTTGTTTTTAATTGCTTTAAGAAGATGCAGGCCACAGGCATATTTGGCCTCCACGCGGCCAGCTGCCGACCACTGGGGCCGCTGACCTGCCCTCCTGCCGCCAAACCCTGAGCCAGCCATTTCAGAGCCGCCGTTCCCTTTCCACAATCCCACACAGCAGCCCTCTGTCCTTTTCTGAACGCTTCCCCTCCCTGCCATTTCACTATTAGGCAACTGGTACCACCTCGCTGCTCGAGCTGGGCTGTCACTTGGCATCTTCTTCCACCTCAGAGCAAAGTGTCTGTGGCATTGCTGGGTAAAACCATCCCAGGCGTCTGCAACTCGGCTACTTAAGAATCCAATTACGGGAAATGCTCAAGGCTGCAGTGCGCTAGCCGTCTCCCCACCCTCCCCGGTACCAGTTTCCACTTTTCTCCTTCGGGTTTTTATTCTGTCACGGGCTCTGTTCGTCATGGAAATGGGGTTCTTCTTTTTTTTTTATAAATTTTTTATTGGTTTTTCAACACAAATTAAAAGACAATACAACACAATACATAAACAAACAAACATATAAACACGTATAATTTCTTGACCTTTCTTTCCTAAAACCTTCTTTCAGTGACTTCCCCATACCTCCCCTTTCTGCATCCCTGTTTTAAATCATTCCAGCAACCCCTAGGAAATGGGGTTCTTCACCTTAGATATATATTTTTCATTGTCTCTTCCTTGGTCCTAGGATATCAAAATACCGCCTGCAACAAGAGGGTGTAGTAGCAGGGATTAAGAAAATGCTGTGGGCAGCAGGAAATGCCCGCTTCACAGAAGAGAAACAGGCCATGTTCAGGCCCTACTCCAAAAAAGGGCAAAACACCTACAGCTCCCATCAAAGAAATTCAAAGACTATTTAGCTAAATATGTTAAGATAATTTAAATAGAATTACTTGCGAGTATCAGATAGACCTAGGATTTAAATATGTGACGTTTTAGAATACTATGTTGTTAAAATGCAAAGAAAGAAAGATGTTAATCAACCACGCAAATTCTACGTAAAAATAGTTTTGGAAAACTGCTACAGTGATACCTCGGGTTACATATGCTTCAGGTTACATACGCTTCAGGTTACAGACTCTGCTAACCCAGAAATAGTGCTTCAGGTTAAGAACTTTGCTTCAGGATGAGAAGAGAAATCGTGCTCCGGTGGCGCAGTGGCAGCAGGAGGCTGCTAAAGTGGTGCTTCAGGTTAAGAACAGTTTCAGGTTAAATACAGACCTCCGGAACGAATTAAGTACTTAACCCGAGGTACCACTGTACAATGATTTAGATGGAAACTCACCCAACAATGTTAACAAAAGTGGAATTATTACAGTTAGGATAAATGTATGTTTGTTTGTTTTTTAATGTTTTCTTTTCATGTTTGTGGAATTTATGTGTCATAAATTTGGAAAACTAATAAAAAAAACTGGGGGGGGGGACCACCTACAGCTCCCCAAACAAACGGATCCAAAATCAGGATTCTCCCCCACCAAAAAAATCAGGGAATCCTCTCCCAAGGGAAAAAACAACACCACTCTTCATTTTCTTTTGTTTTAAACTAGGAAGAGTAGGAGCCCTTGGAGGAGGTCATGAAAGGGGAAGAGAGAAAATCGCCTGATATTGAGTCAGATTCATTAGTCTATTTAACTCAGTATTGCCAACACGGACCGGCAGTGGCTCTCCAAGGCGTCAGAAAACAGACATTCCCAGTCCTACCTGGAGTGAACCTGCCTTTATGCAAGGCAGATGCCCTACTGGTAAAGACACCGTGTTAGAAACCTCAGGTATACAGCAAGGCATGGAGCGGCACCCCAATATTGCTGTCTTAGAAATGGTCCATTTCCCAGTGTGTGGCTCGATCGTCTTGTTGAGATGCTTGCTGGACAGGGACCTATTTGCAATTCGGCCTCTCACTGCCTGTGAGGGAGGGATACAGGGCTGCGGAGAATGGGGGTGGAAGGGTCGTTCTAGGGTTTTAGTAATCTATTCAACGTGGTCATGTATCATGCCTTTTAGGGTTCAATCCCCCCACAAGGCGACTTACAAGGGAACCCATAAATACCGTGCAGCAAGACCAAAAAAATGTACAAAACAGACCGGTAAGATAGAAAGAGAAAGAGCAATCTTTTCTCTTTTGCTCTGTGGACAGCAGTTGTGGCAGTCCCACCATAATTCACTAGAGGGGGCGTACAGTGTAGAGGGGGAGGTTTGTGCTAAGATGGGGAGAGGGGTTGCCACCCATTGAGAGAAGGGGATGTGATTGTCAGGAGCTCAGTCTACACTCAAGTAGGACTCTGGCAGAGATACATGCCCAACTGGCATGTTCTCTCCCTCCTGGTCAATCGTTCGGGAGCTTCAAAAGCTTTCTTCAGCCCGAACATCACAGCGACCGATGGCAACCGACACCGGCACACTTAGGGATCTACAGAGCCTTTGCAGCTTGCGTAACAGACCTCAGCAACTCAGCATTTTGGCTAATCTACTTTATTTACATATAAACACACACAGAACACTGCAACATGGCTCCCTCTCTCGCTAGCATCAGACAGCAAAGAGAAAAAGAACAAAGGTCAATAGTCCCACTTCACGGAACACAGTAACACAAACTTCCTGTCTCCGTCACTTCCCACTCTGTGGAGTCAAAACATACACCGTCATGTGATAGACAACAATCCCATGACTGCAATCATGGAGCAGGAATTCTAACAGTGATAGGGGGCACTGACAGAAGAGATTTGGGTGGGGCATCCATTTCTGGGCAATTTGACCGTGGAACGGGCTCCCTTGGGAAGTTGTGGACTCTCATTCCTTGGAAGTTTTTAAGCAGAGTTTGGGTGGCCATCTGTCATGGATGCTCGAGTTGAGATTCCTGCATTGCAGGAGGTTGGACTAGATGACCCTAGGGGTTCCTTTAGAATTCTATGATTTCACATGCCAGCCAGCTAGTTCCTTGGGCTTAGCGGGGTGGTCACATGAAGCACAGGAAGAACTAAGTCTGTTCTTGACTTTATACGTACTTGTAAACTGCTTAGGAGACACCCAGGCAAATAAGCAGTATATAAATTAATAAATTAATAGTTAAAGCTATGGTTTTCCCAGTAGTGATGTATGGAAGTGAGAGCTGGACCATAAAGAAGGCTGATCGCTGAAGAATTGATGCTTTTGATTTCTGGTGCTGGAGGAGACTCTTGAGAGTCCCATGGACTTCAAGAAGATCAAACCTATCCATTCTTAAGCAAATCAGCCCTGAGTGCTCACTGGAAGGACAGATCCTGAAGCTGAGGCTCCAAGACTTTGGCCACCTCATGAGAAGAGAAGACTCCCTGGAAAAGACCCTGATGTTGGGAAAGATGGAGGGCACAAGGAGAAGAGGACGACAGAGGACGAGATGGTTGGATAGTGTTCTTGAAGCTACTAGCATGAGTGCGGGAGGCAGTGGAAGACAGGAGTGCCTGGCGTGCTCTGGTCCAGGGGGTCACGAAGAGTCGGACACGACTAAACGACTAAGCAACAACAACAACAAAATTAATGAATAGCAACAACTGTGAATCCAATGAGCTTGGAGCAGTTTGAGCGTCAATGGCTGCCCCCACTTCCAGAGGCAGTAGATCCTTGCTGGGAATCGCAAATGGAACGAGTGCTCTTGTTCTCAGGTCTTGTTTGCAAGCTTCTCACGAACACCTGGTTGGCCCCTGGGATGCTGGGCTGGACAGGCCATTGGCCTGATCCGGAAGGCTCTTCTTGCCTTCATATGAGCAGCTTGTAGAAAGAGCTAATACAGTGGTACCTCAGGTTAAGAACTTAATTCATTCTGGAGGTCCGTTCTTAACCTGAAATAACCTGAGGTACCACTTTAGCTAATGGGGCCTCCTGCTGCTGCCGCGCCACTGCCGCCCGATTTCTGTTCTCATCCTGAGGTAAAGTTCTTAACCAGAGGTACTACTTCCGGGTGAGCGGAGTCTGTAACCAGAAGCGTCTGTAATCCGAGGTACCACTGTATTGGATGGTTTCTGCTGAGGATGTTAGCCTTCAAAGCTTCACATTTTCAAAAACATTGGAAATACAGTGGTACCTCGGTTTACGAACTTAATCCGTTCCGGAAATCTGTTCTTAAACTGAAACTGTTCTTAAACTGAGGCGCGCTTTCCCTAATGAGGCTGCCGGTGCCCTTCCACCATTCGGATTCCATTTTTAGACCGAGGTAAAGTTCACAAACCAGGACACTACTTTCGGTTTTGCGGAGTTCGCAAACCGAATCATTCATAAACAGGACTGTTCTTAAACTGAGGTACCACTGTATTGTATCCCCGCCTCCCTCTTTAGTCTTGTTTTCAGATTATGAGGAACCCACGGTGAGCCTCTAGGAACGGGCGAGATACAAATCTAACTCAACCGTCCATCCTGAATTCATTCCAATAGCACATGTGGGGGTTTCAGACCGCAGAATTTAGGGAATGCCCCCCACATAGTCCCATCTACTCCTCCCCCCCACTCCGTTTGGATAATTGCGGAACAGCATCCCAGCGATTGCGGAGGCTGCCGTGCTGGTTTTAATCTTCTTGGCAGACAAAAGCCACAGCTTGTTAATAAGAGGCAACGTTTAGGATGCGTTAAGCATCACGTTCCGGATGATTTGGAAATCTGGAAAATGAAGAGCTATTAAGAGCTGGCTTCAGCGTGGCATTGACAGCTGAACAGCAGCCAACTCTGGCCGTTGGAGTCCCATGCATAACTCTCCCTTTTTCCTTTTTCAGCAACAAGCTGTTCAGGGACATTGGGCTCAAGGGAAGGACTTTGTGAATAACTGCACAGCACAGCAGCCTTCGGTCAGGATCTGCCTTTAATCCCAACCTCCAACATGATGCCGACTTGCTTTCCGTTCTCTCCCGTTTTTCTCCTTTCCCATTTCTTTTACCATGCTCCAGATTTATTTACTTTCTAAAATGCATTATTTCATATGGAGCTACTTGGATCTCCTATTTAATTTTTAGTAGTTTTTTGAGGGCCGCCCTTGGAGGCTATTTCAGAGGGAAGGTTGCAATATCAGTTTAAATAGGGCTGCCATATTCCCAAAAGTGGGTCAAAGTTGTTGAGCTGTAGTAATAATAATAATAATAATAATAATAATAATAATAATAATTTATACCCTGCCCATCTGGCTGGGTTTCCCCAGCCATTCTGGATGGCTTCCAACAAAATATTAAAATACAGTAATGCATCAAACATTAAAAGCTTCCCTAAAAAGGGCTGCCTTCAGATGTTTTCTACACGTCAGGTAGTTGTTTATCTCTTTGACATCTGGTTGAAGGGCGTTCCACAGGGCGGGTGCCACTACCGAGAAGGCCCTCTGTCTGGTTCCCTGTAACTTGGCTTCTCGCAGCGAGGGAACCGCCAGAAGGCCCTCAGTGCTGGACCTCAACGGCCGGGCAGAACGATGGGGATGGAGACGCTCCTTCAGGTATTAGAAAGAGCATTGAAAATGGGACTTGGGTCTTACTGCCCCAATACAGTCATGAAAACAAATCACCACCACCACCATCGAAGGTGGCAAAAGAGTAGCAATGGAAGCTTGTGTAAGGAGCAGCAGAGACAGAGGACAAAGGCATTCAGAGAAGGGGTGATAAATGAAAAAACGGATCTCTCAGGGCGACTCTGTGGACCTGGAAACCAGAAGCCAAGCAGAAATTGGAAGTATCAGGGCCCAGGCAGCGCTCAGAAGGTTGATGGTGCTTTATATGCATTGCACCACAGCCAACTTCCCCGTGTGTGAACATTGGCTAATTAAGCACACCCAATTAAGGAGCCGCCGCAATTAGCACAACAGGCATGTCAAGACCTGCTGCCCTGCTTAATGGCTTGTCCCTCAGAGATGCCAAAAGCCAGGCAAGTGGAGATTGAGGCCAATTCCCTGCCCGATTGACCACGGGGCTGATTGGCCACGGGGTCAACCCAATAATTCCTAAAGATCTGCGCAAGGGCTTCTGTCAGGCCTGGCGCAGTCTTGCGGGGAGCCAGCGGCTTTGCCAGTCGCGTTGTCAAGATTGCAACAAGGCTGGAATACACATCTGCCCGTTCTTCCTCTACAAAGGCAATCAGACGCCAATCTTGCAAACTCTGAGGTGGAAACTATTTTGGGGAGCTTGGTCAAGGAGGCAGGAAGACGCCGTAGCTTGCCTTCTAGGGCGCTGGTGCTCCTCTGAGACTAATCTGGTCTGCGGCCACATCCACTCCATCCATACATTTGTGTGTGTGTGTGTGTGGGTTTTTTTTTATTAAAGATTTTGTTGATTTACAAAAGTGTGTGCAATGTCTTTCTCTCATATTTTTTTCCCATGTAACGTTTTTACAAATCAGTTTCATTTGTTGATACATTAGGAAGAAAAGGGGGATGTTTCTATTTTACTTAATATATGTAGGGTTTGGTGTCAGCATCACTTGTGCAGGTTCTCCGCTGTTCGCTTGTGTTCCTTTGGTGGTGAGAGAGGTTGGGGTTGGCCTAGGGTGTGGCTGTTCATTTGTGGTTGGCTGTGGTGGTCTTTGTTTTCGTGTGTGAGTGGGGTGGGTGGGTGTTTTGGATCAGGTTAGCCATACTGATTTGTATGCTGTTGGTGGATTTTTGTCATTGTCCTGTTGGGCTGTGCATGTGATAAAGGGGAGCCATACCAGGGTGAAGGCGTCTTCTTCTATTTGTCCCTGTGACAGTTTCAGTTTATTGGTTAATTTTTCTAGTAGGGCTGTTTCCCATACTATTCGGTACCATTGTTCTGTGTTTACTCCTGACAGGTCTCTCCAGTGTCTGGCTATGATGCCTCTGGCTGCTGAAAGTAGGTGGGTTATGAGTTCTTTGTGGTGTAAGTGGGCATTATTGTCTTGGAAGATGTTTAGTAGGGCCAATTCTGGGGTGGTTTCTAACACTTGCTTGGTTATTTTACGTATTTCTTGTATGGTTGTTGTCCAGAATAGTTGGATTTTGGGGCACTCCCACCACACGTGGAGGTATGTGCCTGTGGAGGTGCACCCTCTCCAGCATTTTGGAGATACCTACAGGTGGTACCTAACACCAAGAAAACTAGCGCTAATACGTCCAGGAACCTCCATCCATCCATTTAAAGCACACTGCTTCTCCTGAGAACTTGTTGAGGGAACTGTAGCTCTGTCAGCAGTAAGCTACAGTTCCCATGATCCTGGAGGGGGGAGCAGGTGCTTTAAATGTGCAGTGCGGATGTGGCCTACCAGAGGGCTTGCTTCTCCACCCATGCATTCTTAACTCAAGCTATACATCCGTCAATAAGCAGATTATCACCATAACGTAGGCCATGGGCTCAGCGCAGCCTTAAGAGAGAACCTAGGAGGCTGCTCCTTCCGCATCCTTATGGGGCTTAGTTAGAGAACAGCGGTCCAGCATACATTTAGGGCTGTTTATCATTACCACTTTTTCAGCTTACTAGCTGCTTGTCGTCTGAAGGTCTCCAAGTGGCTTAACAGCAATACCGCATTTTTCGCCCTATAGGACGCACTTTTTCCCCTCCAAAAATGAAGGGGAAATGTGTGTGCATCCTATGGGGCGAATACAGGCTTTCGCTGAAGCCTGGAGAGCGAGAGGGGTCGGTGTGCACCGACCCCTCTCACTCTCCAGGCTTCAGGAAGCTCTGCGCAACGCTAGGGAGCCCGGTGCGAAGCCGCGCTGGGCTCCCGAGGCTTGCGCGGAGCTGCCTACACTCCGGGGCTCGGCGCAGCTCCGCGCAACCCTCCGGAGCCCGGCACACCTTCGTGCCAGGCTCCCAAAGGTTGCGCAGAGCTGCCTGCATTCCGAAGCCTGGGGCGCGCTGAAGAGCGCGCTAGGGCTTCGCGCAGCTCTCCACAAGCCTGGGGAGACCGGCGTGGCTCCCTAGACTTGCAGATAGCAGGCTGTTCTGGGGGCTGGGGTCAGGGGAAGCTCGGGCTTCCCCCGCGCCAGCCCCGTGCCTGGGGGGGGAAAATAATTTTTTTCCCTTTATTTCCCCCCCCCAAAAAAAACTAGGTGCATCCTATGGGGCAGTGCGTCCTATGGGGCGAAAAATACGGTATATGTTTATCTATAGACATATATATCATACCGTACGGGAAGGGAGAACAAAAAGGTCTGGGGTCACTCCATGCATCAATATAGCGTTTAACATTCTGCATGGATTGGGATATCATTGATGCTAACCCTTAGGATCTTAATATTCTCAACAGGTAGAGATATTTATATTTCCCTAAAAATCAGAATGTGGTACCTCGGGTTACAGACGCTTCAGGTTACAAATGCTTCAGGTTACAGACTCCGCTAACCCAGAAATAGTACCTCGGGTTAAGAACTTTGCTTCAGGATGAGAACAGAAATTGTGCTCCGGCGGCGCAGCAGAAGCAGGAGGCCCCATTAGCTAAAGTGGTGCTTCAGGTTAAGAACAGTTTCAGGTTAAGAACAGACCTCCGGAACGAATTAAGTACGTAACCAGAGGTAGCACTGTACAAGTTTAACGAGTGTCAGGTTAGCTCAGCAACAATCATATAAGTGCTTCTATTATTGACACTACCCCTTAGGACAGGCATGTCAAATGTCTGTCTTGGGGCCTTATCGAGCCCGCCGGTCGGGGTTGAATTCAGTTTATTTCCTGGGGTAAAATCCTAAAAAAGCCTTAACAACTTCAACTGTAAAAAAACCTTCAACCTCCAAAAAAGCTCAACAACTTCAATCCTAAGGTTAACAACTTTGGTTGGCCCTTCGCTTCATCAAATCTGGCCCTCTTTGAAAAAAGTTTGGACACCAATGCGCTTAGGATCTTAATATTCTCAACAGGCATGGAGTGGGTGTGTTTCTGGGTTGTTGTTTTTATTTTGATTATATATATATTGTGGTTTTCATGTTGATCTGTGAACTGCCCTGAGACCTCCGGGTATAGGGCGGTATATAAATTCAATAAATAATAATAATAATAATAATAATAATCCTTTCTCCTCTAACAACACTCTTCTTTTAAAAGGCTGCTCTGAACTTCCTAGCTGCCCATGATCCTTTGTGACATCACATGGACACTGGCACACAAACACTCTGCACATGCTCCAAAGGCAAGCACTAGCACAGAATAGCAATTTGAGCGTTCAATACGTACATCCCCCACGACCCTTTCAGTTACCCTCTTCTGCCCCCCTTGCCAGTTTCTGCTCATTTTTGTTTGTTTGTTTGAGTCAGGGAATATTTGGGGAGGGAAAGAACCCCCTTGGCTTGGTCCCACCTTCAGAGTCTCTAAGCAAATCCGATCTTTTTCTGTTTTCAAGCATGAAAAGCAGGCTTTCCAATGTGCAGCGCAGAGCACATGTGTGCCTTTAATTCCCGGAGAGAAAAGAGGAAATTGGTCCAGGAAATCTGCGCCCAAGAGTGACGGCATCCTCCCTGGAAAAAAAGACACTGAGCCCACAGCAACCTTTATCCAAATAACCCTCCTTACTTCTGAGTAATAGGTACCCAGGGCAACTAGCAATTTCCCCCAGACCAAAGCAAACTGCGCATTAATCTTGACGTTAAGTCTCTTTCTTGCAAATTGGCAAACGGTCTGGATTTGCTACTCTCATCTCCCTCCCTTTCTCCACAACCCAAATTGGCATACATTGCCTCAAACGTGACCCATAAATGGAACAGATGCAGAGACTGGCACCTGGAGGCAATTTTTCAGCTGGTTTAAAAGGAAGCTTTTTTCTTTTTCTTTTTCCCCCGTATTTTCCTTCCAGGCCGAAGGCAGCCAGTTTTGCATTTCAAGCCTCTCATCGTCCCCCACCCACCTCCCCTGCTTCAGCGCCCCTCCTGCAAAAGACGGAACTGAGATTCAAAGAAGGATGTTAGGGAGGAAAAGCTCTGCTTCCGAGAAGGAAAGGAACAAAGGAGCTGGTTATTGGCAGGTATTTCTGGGTCTTAATTCTGACTGAAAGGCCACCTCCGTAATCCCAAAAGCAGGAGGCTGGTCTTGGCTTCCTTTGGGCCGCTGCAGATGTGCCAAAACGGCTTCAAAGAATCTGTGCCACACCCTCAAAGCATATGGCTTTCCTCAAAGAACCCTGGTTTCTTAAGGGCCCTGGAAATGGTAGCTGTGCGGGAGGAAGTAAACTACAGTTCCCAAAATTCTTGGGGGGAGGGATGGTGCATGTTACAGACCACCCCAATCTCTGAGAAGTGAGAGATTCCTGAGGTTCTCTTATTTAGGGTTCAGTTTCTTTGGAATGAAGGTCGGCGGAGAGCGCAATGTCTTTAGCATAGATGGTTTTAGTTACACATATGTTGTCGTTTAGTCGTGTCCGACTCTTCGTGACCCCATGGACCAGAGCACGCCAGGCACTTCTGTCTTCCACTGTCTCCCGCAGTCAGACTCACGCTGGTAGCTTCGAGAACACTGTCCAACCATCTCGTCCTCTGTCGTCCTCTTCTCCTTGTGCCCTCCATCTTTCCCAACATCAGGGTCTTTTCCAGGGAGTCTTCTCTTCTCCTGAGGTGGCCAAAGTATTGGAGCCTCAGCTTCACGATCTGTCCTTCCAGTGAGCACTCAGGGCTGATTTCCTTCAGAATGGAGAGGTTTGATCTTCTTGCAGTCCATGGGACTCTCAAGAGTCTCCTCCAGCACCATAATTCAAAAGCATCAATTCTTCAGCGATCAGCCTTCTTTATGGTCCAGCTCTCACTTCCATACATCACTACTGGGAAAACCATAGCTTTAACTATACGGACCTTTGTTGGCAAGGTGATGTCTCTGCTTTTTAAGATGCTGTCTAGGTTTGTCATTGCTTTTCTCCCAAGAAGTTACACATATACACAACCTCAAGATTCACTGGAATGAGGGGGGTGCTTTCTGATGTGAAAACATTCACGAAAACTGCTCTCATTTAGCATAATGTGTGTTTGGTGGGGAGCTATTGGGTTGTTGTTTTAATTTTTATTATGTATTACTCTTGATGGTACCTTTCCTGGGAAAATCAGAGGCTCACTATGTCAGGTTCCTACTGGAAGACAGGACAAATGCTAGAACATTAGCAGTGGCAAAGTTTTTATCGGTGGTTGCAAGAACCAATGATCCCTATCTTTAAGTCTGAACAAAATGCTTGTTTAACCTGGAGGTAGGCTGTCTGAATTGTGCATTATTTTGTAACGATTTGTTGGGTCTCTGGACCGTAATACTGACTGATTGATTATGTATTTTGTGGTTTTATATCCTGATTTTATTCTGTGATTCAGGGACGTGGGTGGCGCTGTGGTCTAAACCACTGAGCCTCTTGGGTTTGCCAATCAGAAGGTTGGCGGTTCGAATCCCCGTGACGGGGTGAGCTCCCATTGCTCTGTCCCAGCTCCTGCCAACCTAGCAGTTCGAAAGCATGTCAAAGTGCAAGTAGATAAATAGGTACTGCTCCGGCAGGAAAGTAAACGGCGTTTCCGTGAGCTGCTCTGGTTTCCATCACGGTGTCCCGTTGCGTCAGAAGCGGTTTAGTCATGCTGGTCACATGACCCAGAAAGCTGTCTGCAGACAAACACCGACTCCCTCTGCCTGAAAGTGAAATGAGCGCCACAACCCCATAGTCGCCTTTGACTGGATTTAACTGTCCAGAGGTCTTTCCCCTTTTTCTAAATTTTATTCTGTGAATCGCCCTGAGTAGAGGCTGGTATATAATAAGTTTAATAAATAATAAATAGAAATTGCAATTGAGTAGATTGGAAGTCTAGCACAGGGTGGGGTGAGGGACGGTGGTGGGAAAAGGAAGTATGTGCGGGGTTGCGTGTGGGTATGTATGAATATTTTTTAGGATTGTATGAAATGTATGTTTGTTTGTGTCAGGTGGCTGTTGCGGTTGCTCGAGAGTAACCAGGCAGGACTCCGACCTGTGTTTTACAGGCTTTATTTTGGTGTAAACTATTTACAGTGAAGAGCCTCAAAGCTCACGTCTGGCTCAATCGCTAGCAGAATCCGGGGGTGGTCTTTTTTTAGACCACCCCCAACATAAGAGTTTCGTTACCCTCAAACGTCTCCTCTCCTCTCTGCGCCCCAAACTACTACGCAAGATGGGCGATGGCAAGAGTGTGTTTCCCTCCTGGCCGGCTTTGCCAGAAGTGGTGCTGAGGCTCCTACCAGCACCCTCTGGTCCCTGCACCTCTTCTCCACTGGAGGTGGGGCTTTCCTCCTCCCCAGAAGAGGAACTGCTTTGCAAGATTTTCGGAGGCTCTCTGTAACACAACTGCCCTTCTATTTCTCGCCTCTGAGCCGATTGCAGTTTCCTGACAGTTTGTATATCCGTAATATGTATGTATAACTGTATCAATGTTGAGTTATTTCAATAAAAAAAATTAAAAACAATAAATAATAATAAACTGATCCTAATATGGAGGGGCTCGCAGCATGAACACCCCAACAGATCTTGCTTCTCTATTAGTCACAGCTTTGGTTCCAACACAGATACAGCATGCCTCTGTGTCTCCAGCTTCCAGCCTGTTTTCAACTCACTCACACACACGCATTGAGGGGTTGGATTTGGTGGTACCTTCGAACTCCAGGAACTCTCCAGCTATTATTCTACACAACAGGTGAGGGTGAGGGGAGGATAGGCCCAGCCCTTAGCCTGGAGGGCACCATCACTTCCTTGCAGCTCTTGCAAAGAGCTCATTCTTTTGGGATGCTGATGAGGACACTTGGGTGGCCAGTTGTGAAGGCCATTGCATTACGAAGAAGCTTGCCTAGGACCCTCGTACCTATGGGACCGCCTCTCCTGGTATGCCCCACGGAGAGCCTCAAGGTCCATAAATAGCAACACCCTAGAGGTCCTGGGCCCTAAGGAAGTCAGATTAGCCTCAACCAGAGCCAGGGCCTTTTCAACTCTGGCCCCAGCCTGGTGGAACGCTCTGTCTCGTGAGACCAGGGCCCTGCGGGATCTGATTTCTTTCCGCAGGGCCTTTAAGACAGAGTTGTTCTGCCTGGCCTTTGGCTTAGAATCAATTTGATTCCCTCCCCCTCTTTCTCTTTTTTCCTTTCTCCCCCAGTGATGAGGCTGCATTTTAATGTTGTATTTTAATATTGTTTGTTAAGTTGTATTTCAATCAACTTGTTTTTATTATTGGTTGTTAGCCGCACTGAGCCTGGTCTTGGCTGGGGAGGGCGGGGTATAAATAAAATTTATTCCTTATTATTATTATTACTTCAGCAATGGGATCCTATTAAATTCTAGCCCTCACTGGGCACAGGATCCCAAGAACTGGAAGAGACTCAGGGCATCATCCAGACTGAACCCCACTCCCCCCAACCCCCCCCACAAAAGTGTGGCTGTGACCCTCAATTCGCAGGCAGAGAATTATAGTAATAATGATAATAATAATTGTGTTATCTATGCCCCACGCATCTGGTTGGGTTGCTCCAGCCACACCGTGCAACAAAAACCCACGAGGGCATATAGCCTGGCTTTCCAGCAGTTGCACACGCAAAATGCACAGGCATGCGCAATTGTTGCGCATGGATCTCCACGGACCAAGGTGCGAGGAAACTCTTTGGGGACAGATCCCTTTTCGATTCAGGACTCCGCAGCTGATCTGGATTGACTGGTGCCAGGAGGGAGGAGCTGCACTCCAGTGGGCGGGGCCAGAGGCAAAAGTGGGCGGGGCAACGGTCGTGAATTCTGCCATTGGCTAGCTTGTACGCATGTGCCCACACCCCTCTGTATCCTGCAGCCAAGCAAGCAGGGAGTTGCAATCTGGTTTCCAGAGCATTGCCTACCCAGGCAGAAAGACGCACGGTGATGGGTGCTGCAGAGAGGCCTGGGGGCTGCATGTGGCCCCCGGACCCTTGTCAGCGCAGGCGCACGGCCGGTTTCGCTGCATGTGGGAGAACAAGCACCAGCGGGTCTTTGGTTCCTGCCAAGGGACGGATCCCGGAGACATTTGCAGACTTCCTGCCCACCATCATACCTGGGAGCCTTCCGTTCCTGGTTGCTGCAGGAGTTTGACGGTCCTCCCTCCCGCCGACCGCTGGCTCCGTCCATCGTGCCAGGTCAGGCTGCTGCCAGAGTTCCTCTGCAGGCGGTAATTGAGGTTCTCGGCCGACACGGTGTGTTCTAGAAGGTTCTGGCAGAAGCTGAAGTGAGCAGCGGCAGCTGTCGGGCAGAGAAGAGTGAGAACTTAAAACCAACTGCAGCATCAAGGGGGGGCAGTAATTCTCTCCCAATGCAATATTCCTCCCCTACACAAACACACCCGTCCCCTCAAGATCAAATCATATTCAGAGTGTCGGACTAGGGCCAGGGTTCGAATTCCGCACTCGGACGTGAACCTCACTGGGCAACCTGGACCAGTCACTGCCTCTCAGCCTAACCTACCTCACAGGGTTGTTGCGGGGATTAAATGGGGAGCGGCAAACCTTGAGACCCTCGGAGAAAATAGTGGGATATAAATGCAACCATAAGCAAACCAGCACACCAATAAATGCAATTTTTAAAAATCCCACCCTTGTTCGTTAAGAGCTTTGCGGGGCTATGCTGTTCCCTTGCCCTTCATTTTCACAACAAACCTGCGAGGTAGGCTCAGGCAGAGCGACAGGTGCAAGCTACCATAGCGCTTTTTGTTGAATGGTCTCTTTAAATCTGAAGGTTCATTCTTGTTCCACAAGACGTGTATTTCTTTAAAGGCCAGAGCAAATAATGTGACCTGGTTTTGCAGCTGTGAAGCAGTATAGCAAGTGCTGTTAAGTTGTGGTAATTAAGCTGTTGGGTAGGGTATATAAAGAGCAGCAAGTAGTTCTCTCAGTACCCTGGTTGATGGGTCACACTTACTGATATAATTTAGTGTAAAAGGAGTTTTTGTGATTAAAACCTAGCAAAAGTTATTTTGCATTTCTTGAATGTGTGGTCTCCCCAGCACGCTTTCTGCAGTGCAACTAATCTGCAAATAGCCAACACTTTTAACCGGCACGGCTTCCTCCCCCCTTGGAGCTATAGTTTGCTAAGGGTTCAGAGAGTAGTTAGGAGACCCCATTCCTCTCACAGAGCTACAACTGTTAAGTTGTGGGTGAATATATCAGATGACATAGCGATTCTTCAAACAGCTCTTGTCTATTCACAGGCCAGAACAGAACAGAACAGAACTGAAGCATAGCTGTCAACTTACAGATTTGAAAATAAGGGACCAGCAGCCTCGAAAATCAGCAAAATAAGGGATTTTCAGAACACAGGTATGTTCAACTTCTGAGCCCTTCCGAGCCAAAGGCAGAAAGCCCAGCCAGCAGCCAAACGAAGCCTCAAGCGGTGGTTCCCACAGCGCAGCAACCCTTGCAAAAGTGATGCAGCAAGGAAAACCACTGTCACCTCTCCGCTGGGAAGCACTGAGCAAAGGCGAGTCCCCAGGCAATGCAGCCAATTTGATTGGCACAAAGCATGCAAGCTCCACCCCCCAGTCGTTCTTAGACTCCTTATTGGGTGAGCAACACAGCGAAGCAACACAGTTGGAGCCTCCCTCCTCCCTGACCAGCAGAGAGGGAGGGAGAGGAGCTGCTTCCTTTGAAACCCGGGAAATTTAAGGGACATCATCAATAAGGAACAGCAGCAGGACACGGCGCTGGGATAAGGGACTTTCCCGCCAAATAAGGGATGGTTGACAGCTATGCTGAAGGGTTCAGTCAACCTGCTTATACAGAGCTCAACTACAAAGCAACAGTAACAACTTTCTGTAACTATCCAATCACTGAACGTCACTTTCAATTCCTTATTTGCATATGCGGACCTGAGTGAAAATTATCTACAGTATCCCCCTGCTGGCCCAGGGTGAGAACTTCAGTCCATAACAACAACTCCCAGAGTGGTTCAACCATCGATCCCGTTTCCCAGGGAACCTTATGAGAACAGTTTCCTCAGACAAGACCCTGCATGCTTGGTTACTGACAGAGGCCCTGCTCCAGGCGCCTCCTTCTCTCGGAGGCTTGGAGAGAGGCGATGGAAAAAGCACCTTTTTGGTTAAGGCATCCAGATTTTAGAATTCTCTGCCTCGGGAGTCTCAGTTGACTTCCTCTTTGGAAAATTGCAGAAAGCAGATCAGAAGGATCTTGCATCTCCTTGTATGCAGATGTTGGTAGAGCACGAGACTCTATCTCGGGGTTGTGGATTGGGCAAAAGATTCCTGCATTCCTACGATCAGTTCTGTGTGTCTATTCCTCTTGGCTTTTTGGGGGTGGCTTTTTTGGCTGCTCTTTGGGCCTTGCTATTATTGCTGGCAGCTTCTTTCGTTTTAAAACTGCTTCGTTGTCAAACGTCCTTACCGCGAGCCGCCCCGGGGTTCCCACCGAGCTGGAAGGTATATTAAGTACCGTATTTTTCGCTCTATAAGACGCACCAGACCATAAGACGCACCTAGTTTTTGGAGGAGGAAAACAAGAAAAAAAATATTCTGAATCCCAGAAGCCAGAACAGCAAGAGGGATCGCTGCGCACTGAAAGCAGCAATCCCTCTTGCTGTTCTGGCTTCTGGGATAGCTGCGCAGCCTGCATTCGCTCCATAACACACACACACATTTCCCCTTACTTTTTAGGAGGGGAAAAAGGCAGTCCTATAGAGCAAAAAATACGGTATTTCCCTAACCCAAGTCAAACGACACGAATTCAGGCTGCAGCCCAAGCCCATGCCTATTTACTCAAACACTGAACTCGGGACACATCTGCTCCCAGGCGTACATCGCGTTGTTTCACTATATACATATAGTCTTTGCGGTCGGGCTGGAGCAGAGAGGGCTGAATCAAACGCTGCGGTTAGCCGAGCCACAGCGCTCTCTGATCTCCGCTCGGCTGGACTGCCAATTCCCCTCCAGCAATCTAAATGCAATGCAATTAAACGTTATGTCCCAGCAATTAAAAGCTTTATTGAAGGGGAGTGCAAACAGGCAGCTGGGTGGGGCTGTTTGTGAAAACAGGCCAACTCAAGGGGATGAGCTGTGCCATTATTTGGCCTGCAGGGTTGCTGGAACAGAAGCTGCAAGCCTGGAACCAGAGCTGGGTCAGTGGTTTCTGCCTCCCAGGACCCTGTGCTTGATGTGTAGCAAATAATATTTTGCATCAGTGTTATTAGGGATGGAGGAGAAACGTATGTGGAATGTATTTTTAAAGTCTGCGGCCTAACTGGAATTTCGATGTACATCGGAACACGGCTGCTGATCCACACCAGCGGTGCCAACCTGAATAAAATATTCGGGGAGGGCATGTAAGCCCTGCCCCACATAACAGATCGCACCATTTGAATGGCAATGCCCATCAACTTTGGGGGGCAGCCCCCTCAAATATTTTATGGGGTGGGGCAAAGGGACCTTGACCCCTAGGAGTTGGCTCCTACGCTTCTCTGATTATGGTGATGCTGTTTTGGCTAAAAAAATGCATACAAAAATTTGCACTTTAGCAGGAAAATGCATTGAAAAAGCATACGTATATTTTAGAGGGAGAATGCACGCAAAAATGGTTGTTTGGGGAGGGGGGAGTCTGTGCAATTGCTCTAATATAGCTTAGCCTAAAGTACTGGAACTAAAACTTTGCATATTCTCCTGGGATGAATGAGATGGGGTGACTTGTTACCGCTGGCTATCCTGGAGGTCAGCAGAGCTAAAAATGGAAACCGTTATCTCAAAAGGAATCTCACCTCTGGTATGAATCTGATTAGCTGGCTTTTGGGAAGCCAGAATATCTCAGCCTCCACCTCCCAGACCTACAATACAGTATAGGGGGTAACTAATAATTCTTCCCTGCCCCCCGTTATATTTTATTATTTCACCTATACATTCCAATACATAATCATTTTTTAATTTTGTTTTGTCGACTTCCCATCCCACTTTCCACTGTGTTTTTATTTCCCCTCCTTGCTGCACCCTCTCTTATGCCATAACAATAATCAGGGCTGAAACATAACAATAATCAGCCGAAACTCGCCAGAACTCGGTTCTGGCACCTCTCAGGTGGGTACCATTGCAGCACTAAGAACCAGGCGATGTATCACAAGCAAATGATGGTTTGGCATGGATTGTTGCTTACAGGTGGTCCTGGGCCTTGCATGCAGACTACCTGTAAGCAACAATCCATGCCAAACCATCATTTGCTTGTGATACATCGCTTGGCTGTTAGTGCTGCTGCTGCTGCTGTCGCTACTACTTGGCATCGAAATCTCTGCTTTACAGAAACCTCCTAAAGTAAGCCAGAATCATTATTCTCCCATTAAAAGAAAAGATGATTATAATGGCAATGGCTTTTCCTGTAATTTATATACAGTAGTACCTTAACTCTGACTTTAATACATATTTCCCTTAATGGTTTGACTTCCCACCTTTACCTCTGTGAGGGTTTTATTCCCAGCCTTTTCCTGCTGCATTATGCAGGGTATTTATATCTCGTATAAATATTTCCTCTGTTTCAATTGCTAAGGCAGCAACACCTTTGAAGGTGCGTCAAACGGGGGAAAGAAAAACCTTAAAATAAAAATATTAATAACCGAGAGAGAGAGAGAGAGAAACAACGCCTTGTTTTTTCTCAATCTTATTCCCAACACTGTCTTTACCATAGTGGTGTGAAAAGACACCAGGAGCAAAAATCACAGCATCATTTGGGACTTTCTATTTCTGCTCTCTGTCAGTCCAGATAGTCACCCAAATGTTGGTTTAAATGTCATCTTATTTTTAAACACACACACATTTCCTTTTCTTCTGACAAAGCCCCAAACTGGTGATGCTGATTCACTCCGAGGCAATTAAACCGTGAGGCCGGCGGCGACTGTGCACTCCAGACACTTTCCACAGGGAGGAAGATGCGCTCAACAGCCAGCTTTCACACCGGAGGCAGACAAATGATTCACCACACGATCACCCTAGATTTATGCCAGGAATTGGCTGTGGCGGGTCCCTCCACTCAGATGTCTGCTGCGCTGACCTCAATGCAGAAAGCCGCGCATCATTTCGCGCCAGCCGAAAACACAATAGGGAAACAGAAGACCCTGAGGTCTTCCGCTTTCCAAAATATAATTTACTTCCACTTGTAGGACTCTATCTGCCTTACACAGAGTCAGAGTGTGGGTCCATGCGGCCCTGTGAAGGCTACTTAGGAGGATGAGGAATTTTACACATCACTTGGGAAGACAGGTGAACTAATGCCAGTGTACTGGAAGAAGCAAAGATCACCAGTGTCGAAGCAATGATTCTTCAACATCAACTTCGTTGGACTGGTCATGTTGTGCGGATGCCTGATTATCGTCTTCCAAGGCAACTACTCTATTCCAAACTTAAAAATGGAAAGCGTAATGCTGGTGGTCAGCAAAAGAGGTTTAAAGACTGTCTCAAGGCAAATTTTTAAAAATGTAGTATAAACACCAACAACTGGGAAACACTGACCTGCGAGTGCTCCAGTTGGAGAACAGCCTTTACCAAAGGTGTCATGGGTTTTAAAGACGCTCAAACACAGGATGAAAGGGAGAAACATGCTAAGAGGAAGGCACATTTGGCAAACCCTCACCATGATCAACTCCCAGCCAGAAACCTATGTCCCGACTGTGGAAGGACGTGTGGATCCAGAATTGGCCTCCACAGTCACTTATGGACTCACTGTTAGAACCGTGTTTATGGAAGACAATCTTACTCAGCTATGAGGAATCACCAAAGAAGAAGACGACGACTTAGGAGGACATAAGAAGTTTCTCACTGGGCTGTATCAAAATCCCACCTATTTCAGCATATACGCTCCTGGGTCAGAACTGGGGGCAGCTGAACAGGAGAGAGACCTTGGGTTCATTGCGAATCGCTCAAAGAAGATGTTGCTCTAGTGTGCGGACAATATAGTTGCTACATGGGATATCTCTATATATTCCCCAAGGGTATTTTCAAAAGATTATGGAAATCTGCTTGGGATAGGTCTCCACCTTCAAGTAAACCTGGGATGTTCTACAGATGTTCTACTACAGAGCTAAGGCCCTTCCCTTGGGAGATCACTCCCCAAACCCAGGTCAGTGGTGGGTCCTCTGCAGAGCTGTGGACCTTGGCATGTGTTTGGTCATCTTGACCCTTGATGCTGGTCCAAGACTGCAGCACTTTTGGGAAGGTGGCGCATTTACAAGCACACATCAAAACACATACCGTAAGTGGTGCATTTACCATGTGGACATATTGTAGGTCTTTGATGCTCTGAAAGAGAGCGCATGGAAGAGTCTCTCAAATACCATCCACAGAGAATCACCCTTAGATCAGACTCTTCCACCTGCGTTAACAATCAGAATATCAAAACCCTCCATGATCAAGGAAGGGTGTGTGTGTGTCAATGAGGAAACTCCCTTGCACAAGACTCGCACGCCTGTCTCCCTGGATAAAAAAGCATCCGGCTTTGTCTAAGCTGCCGTTGATCCTGGCAAGCGAAGACGAGCAGCGAGCACTACAATAAACAGGCAGATCAGAGAGCTGAGGAACGGAGGCTCCTGTGTAAGTCTGCCTCGTGTGTTCCAGGAATGAAAGTGTTCCGGAAAGCCATTGATCTATTGTGTGCTAATTCCATCGCCTCTCTAGCTGCTAGAGACCCTTGACTGGAGCCGCTGTGTGAAATGCACCCCTGAAAGAGGATAGCTTCAAAGCCGGGGGGGGGGGGGGATAAATTTGACCTACCTGAGCAATTGCCCTTTCACAGAAATAAACCTGGCCAAGGGGAATAAGCAAGTAGAAAGGGGTCGAGGGAAAAGGAATGGAAATTGGAAACAACAAAAAGGGAGAAGATTAATTAAGCCCTTTGCAAAAGCAGGATTACTGCATCCTCTCGCAAAGGTTGCAAATGCCCTTGATTTGAAAGGTTGTAGCTGGATTTCAAATGCTCATGGCAGAGAGGAATTTGGGGGGTCTTCCCTCCCCTGTGCTCTGGCAGAAGGGGTGTGGCAGCCTACGATTCGTGATTTCTCATGCTCTAACTTTGGGCAGTTAATGAAAGCGGAGAAAGGACCGCAGGGCACAGAGATGATGGGGAATGGACATGCATGTGCACACAGACAATGCGGCAAGGAAGATCTATGTGCAGGCATCAGCCTTCCATGCTTGCAGCAGAGACAAATCTGGATGCGCGTTTGCATCCAGCAATGCTCCTCTGGCCCAGAGATGGGCTGCTGCGCTCATTAGGCCTGACACTCCTGCGTAGATTGTGCTTCTGCTAATAAAGAGTTGGGTCCAATTCTGAACTGTGTGGCTACTGACCGGCAAGCTCCTGGGAGAGGAGTGCATCTTAGCATCCCTTGAAATCAGAAGTGGTGCTGAGCGGTACCTTTCAGATCACACACTGCATAAACAGGATCTCAAAGGCAGCCCCCGAGATAGCACTTAGGGAACAGCCACAGATCAGCAACAGAGAGAATCCCTTGCATGCAGACGATCCCAGGTCTGACACCTTGGAGATGCACTGCCGGCCAGTGCAGGCAGCACTGATCTAGGTGGGCCAACAAGGCAGCTTCTTATATCTTACGAAACTGTAAGAAGGCTGCCCTGCATGGCTCAGATTATTCACTGTTTATAGCTCCACTGCATGGTTTGAGAATGGTGTCTCACCTGAGAGGTGTGATTGGGACACAGTTCTCAAAGTGCATGAAAACCGGTACACTTGTGCCGTGCACACACCATACATTTAAAGCACGACGCTTCCCCAGGAGAATTCTGGGAACTGCGGTTCATTACAGGTGCTGGGAACTGTAGTTCCAGGAGGGATGAATGAGGGTTCGCAGGATTCTTTGCATGTGTGCTTTAAACAGATAATGTGTTGGAATGGATATACCTTGTACAGGTACTTTTAAAAATGGGCACCTTGCTGAATAAATTGGTATCATTGCATGAGTTGTCACCAAGCGCTGGGGAACTCTCATTTTCCAAGCTAACTGCTGATTTTGGACTAGTTAAAAAAGCGGTAAAGCAAGAAGCTGGCTGAGCAACAGCAGGAGCAGATGGAAGGAAACGGAGCCGTAAATAAAGAGGGATTTCGGGAATGGCAAACAGATTCGCACTTTGATGGAGGAGTCCAGGCCTGGAGAGCCTTTGGTCAACTCGCGAGGTCAGACGCTCTCATTATATGACACAACAGGGTGCAGAGCCTCAAGCTCAGGAGATACAATTCACACATCTGTTCGGGGTTCAGGGAACATGTTTCTTTCCAGGGCAAAAGGGTTCCAGTTTGGAACGGTGGCAGAACAAACGGGAGTACACAGTTGCTCCATCAGGGATCCTGATTTCATTGCACCAAATGTTGTGTGGGGTTGTGTGGAGGGGAGGTGGCCGTCTGAACCGCTTTCTTTTTGTAAACGGGAACTGCAATGTGAAAAAAGAGATTTTTAAATAAAAATGCATGTTATTCTAACACATCTATATGGTACCACTCTAATAAATGCTCTTCACGGCCACATTTTGCAGCAGGCATTAACTTTGTGATAGGAATTTGGGGGTCTTAGGTAAAGGTAAAGGGCCACCATTAGGTCCAGTTGTGACCGGCTCTGGGGTTGCGGCGCTCATCTCGTTTTATTGGCCGAGGGAGCCGGCGTACAGCTTCTGGGTCATGTGGCCAGCAGGACTAAGCCGCTTCTGGAGAACCAGAGCAGCGCACGGAAACGCCTTTTACCTTCCCGCCGGAGCGGTACCTACTTATCTACTTGCACTTTGACATGCTTTTGAACTGCTAGGTTGGCAGGAGCAGGGACCGAGCAACGGGAGCTCACCCCGTCGCGGGGATTCGAACCGCCAACCTTCCGATCGGCAAGTCCTAGGCTCTGTGGTTTAACCCACAGCGTCACCCGCGTCCCATCTTTGGGGTCTTAGATATATGTTAAATGTTCATAAGTGCACCAACCAAGCACGTACATAGATCAGCACAGGAAGACCGACCTGAAACCATTTTGATTCCCAAACTGACCAAATGTTTTCCCTGCAAGGAGGGAGGGGGGTCAGGGAGCCTTCCCATTGTCTCAGGAACTGAGTAATCAGCATTTTAATGGGTGACAGACTATCAGGAAAGATAATCAGGAAAGGCAGTCAGATAACCTGGCAAACAGGAAAAACAACATTCAAATTTCTGTTTTAGACCACCTTTTCTGTGATGTAGGTATCTGGGGAGTGGTCTTAGGTTACACCCCTTCTGTGATGTATGTATGATGCATGGAGGGGTGGTCTGGAGCTCCAGGGCAGGGAATTTAAAATGTCTATATAAGGCCTTGTGTGCCATTGTTCTGGGTTCCTCCTCCCTCCTGCGTGTGGTGAGTGAGGACTCTGTTGCAACAGATCAATAAAGATCAGGCTTACTAGCTGCTTTGCTTCTCAATATTCTCTGGTTGGCCTCTATTATTTTCTCCTACCAATAGGGAACCTACGTAAGGACTCTATATGGGCTCTTGGATACCCCATAAGGGAAAAGGGCAGATTTTTCATTTACAACAACTTTCCTAGTTGTCTTTAAAAGAAGCCCAACCTACAGCGAATGACAAACCTGAGCTGGGCATGAGCAGAGCATGGATTATTATTCTTGCCTTGCAAGGATTGGACTTGTTGACCCTTGGGTTGCCTTCAAAGTCTACAGGCCAGATCTCTCCATGCAGGGCTGCTATGAAGCTGGTGAAAGGCAGTTCTGGCTACCAGCACCTGGACTTCCCCAGTTATTGAGGAGTCAAGTTTGAGTCCCAATCAGCACACTTGGTCTCTTAACGGAGGAGAGGGCAAGCCTATCTAAGGCCAGTTGGAGACCACCTTGTGGAACAGGCAATCTCCCAACCACAACAACCTCCTTGGAACTAACCTCATCTCATTTGCCCTGATCCATCCCCAAATGTGCCTTTGGTACAACTTTGCCAATGGATTTGGTTGCCCCTTAAGATATCATCGCTAAACGTGGAATGAGGGTTATAGGACGGGACAGTCTTTGTTGATGTTTCAATGCTGGGTGCAATTTTGATTCAAGATGCCACACCTAAATGTGATTTTGGTGTGACTTTGCCCATTTTTTTAAAAAAAATTTGGCATACGTTTGGCCATCTCTTGAGATATAGTCACCAAATTTGGCACGTGGGTTCCTGAGCTGGGGGCAGCAGTCTTCACTGATGCTTGGATGCTGGGTGACATCTTGAATCAAGATGGTGGACCAAATGTGACTTTGGATGGACTTGGCCCATTTTTTGGCATGGTGCAAGCTCACAAATTACACTATCCATATAAAAATATTATTATTATTATTATTCTGTTTCTGCAAAATACTTTCATATTGCTGGGTGCTCTGCTAGCAGGTTCTAGTTGGAGCTTGCAGAATCTGGAATTTGCTGGCTGTTTAGACTATGGTTCTGTTAGCACAACACACTTTTAATGGTTGGGCCACTCAGACGTTGATTAGTTGGGGCCGCTGAGATGCTGGCGGGTCGGAAACCTTGAGGGAAAGAGGGATAAAGGAAAGATGGCGAAATGTGAGAGAATGCATAGTGCCTTCTTTGAGGGATCTGCTCGCTTTCATTTCTTCCCCCTTCTTCACAACGCCTCAAACAATTCCCTCCGACTGCTGCTTCCGTCTTTTCGCACAAACCGCAGTCTATCCCCTGCTTCTTTCCCGTGCCCCCAGTTCCTGGAAGCTACCTATCTGGGCCTTGTAATTAAAAGAGGAGGATTAAGAGCTTGGCATCCTTTGCGTGCACACACAACACTCTCCCGCTGGCTAGGGGAGCTCCCCCCTTCCTCTTGCCTCATTGTCCGCCCCATCCGATAATCCCTTTCTCCCCCAGCCCCTCGCTGGTTTCATTCACTCTCAAGGCGGGCCATGCAAAACGAGGCAGAATGCAAAGGGCTGGAAAACA
This sequence comes from Podarcis filfolensis, assembly GCF_964270895.1. Taxonomy (NCBI): domain Eukaryota; kingdom Metazoa; phylum Chordata; class Lepidosauria; order Squamata; family Lacertidae; genus Podarcis; species Podarcis filfolensis. The sequence goes on along the minus strand of NC_139609.1, from coordinate 93,373,891 downwards.
GCTTAATCCACAAACGCCACCAGACTTCTAAATCCGCTGCCCACTTTCGCAGCTCAGCCCCTCTTAATCCCATGTCAAGTGGGGATTTCCAGGGTCTTTCATACACCCAGATGAGCAAGGCTGAATGACCCTTGCAGACACATTCATTACTTCCTGCGTGACACGGCTCTCCGATGGGAGTCCCTCAAGTTCTGCTCTCTGGGGTTGCATTCAGATGTGGGGCTGGTTGCCTTGGCTTTCCTGGTTATAATACTAGCACCTCTGCCCTGGTTTCTGATGTTCCTTTTACGCTGCATTGCCCGTTGTGCTGCGGAACGGTGGCTCTCCGGCAGATATACCTCCACACTGCGTGAAATTTCATTCGTACCAGTAGGCATAGAGTGACACAGCGATAAGGTAAAGGGACCCCTGACCGTTAGGTCCAGTTGTGGCCGACTCTTGGTTGCGGTGCTCATCTTGCTTTATTGGCCGAGGGAGCCGGAGTACAGCTTCCGGGTCATGTGGCCAGCATGACTAAGCCGCTTCTAGCGAACCAAAGCAGCGCACGGAAACGCCATTTACCATTTACTTGTACTGTGTTTTTGAACTGCTAGGTTGGCAGGAGCAGGGAACTCACCCCGTCGCGGGGATTCAAACCGCTGACCTTCTGATCGGCAAGTCCTAGGCTCTGTGGTTTAGACCACAGTGCCACCTGCGTCCCTCCTCTATCAATAGTACCCCAAAATTCATCGCATGGCATGATCCGTGAAAGAGAAGTACAGTGTGGTACAGTGGTCAGCAAACTTTTTCAGCAGGGGGCCAGTCCACTGTCCCTCAGACCTTGTGGGGGGCTGGACTATATTTTTTTTGGGGGGGATGAACAAATTCCTATGCCCCACAAATAACCCAGAGATGCCTTTTAAATAAAAGGACACATTCTACTCATGTAAAAACACACTAATTCGCAGACCGTCCACGGGCCAGATTGAGAAGGCGAGTGGGCCGGATCCGGCCCCCAGGCCTCAGTTTGCCTACCCATGACTTACAGCATCAGACTGGGACTTGGAAGACCAGGGTTCAAATCCTGCCTCAACCACAAAGCTCACTGGGTGACCTTGGGCTGGTCACAGCCTAACCTACCTCACAGGGCTGTTGTGAGGATAAAATGGGAGGAAAGGTGTGATGTAAATGTGATAACTGAATAAATGGAAACAGCGAGGAAACTGCAGCACAAAACTCCAGGTTCCTGAAGTTGCGAATGGATTTTTTCTGGAAGCAATGATTGCAGAGATGAGCATTAAACCGTAAGCTCGGTTTCCAGACGAGGCCTTCATGTCATGTGAAAGATCATATAAAGTTTGGAAATTACAGGCGAGCAAACCTCAAAGAATAAAGTGCTGTCTGAACACAGCCAAAGACTTCTTCACACTAACAGAAATGTCGGAATAAATCGGGGGAAGAAATACACCTGGGCAAATTTGCTTCCAGATTCATTTGATTATTTTGCAACGTACCTAATCTGAAAGGCTGCAAACGAGGCTGGCTCCAGGTTTGACAGCAAAGGGCTTCTAATGCACCCCCACTTATACTGGCGTGCCCCTCTACCTGCCAAAGTAATGAGCTCACCTGGTCACAGCAGAATGTGACCCTTAAAATTCCCAGCAACGTCCCTGACAATTTTGGGGGACGATGGGAAATCTAAACAGTGGTTTGCAGACCCAGATGTCTGGCTCCAGAGTGACAGCCTGCCCTGCTGGGCCAGTGACAGACAGCGACTCACAGGTGCTGGGTGCTGATGCTGGGCCCGGCTGCAAAAACGCTTTGGGGGTTGATTTATCACCATTTGTTTAAGTAATTAATTGATCGATCAATTACGTTTAGATACATGAGAATTGTTCCATGCAACTTGGAAGGTGGTGGACACCTTCTTCGCTGGAGGTTCTTAAACAGAGGTCAGATGACCACCCGTCGGGGATCCTTTAGTCGTCATTCCTGCATCGCAGGGGGTCAGTCTAGATGAACCTTGGGAGTCCCAATTCTGCAGTTCTTTGATTCTGTGAGCTCTGTATTCTATGGAATAATAATAACAATAATGAACAGTTTTATGCCCAGAGTGGCTGGGGAAACCCACCCAGATGGGCTGGTTATAAATAATAAAATAATTCTTCTTCTTCTTCCTCCTCTTCTTCTTCAAGCTATGCTCCAAGAGCCATTTTGGGGTCTGGATCTGAGCTGGCAACCTAACACCAAACTGCGTGACAGAGAAAAAGGGGAGGAGGATTTAGCGCCCTGACACCGCAGAGAAGCGTCTTTTGAGATGCTGTAAGTGGGTGCAATTTTTGGCGATTTCATGGTTTATACCTCTCCGGCTCTTAAAATGGTTTCCTCTAGATTGCCTTAATTGGTGTTATATGAGTGTTGTGCCGTGAAATGATTTCTAACTGCCGTTTTAACAGCTTAGTTTTATTGGAAGAAGAGGTTTCAGTTTTGCATTTTACATTTTATTTATACGCGCAAGACAATCTTGGGAGGGTTTTTGCCCTGAGACGCAGCATAGACATGTTTAAATAACAAATACGATAAACTCAGGGGAAGGGGGAAATCAGCTTTGCGATGGCAGGATCTGCCCCATATGTGCGGGAGGGATTCTTCGCAGACATTCTAATGAAGGGGCAGCCAACATGGTACCCTCTAAATGTTGATGGGCCAGAACTCCCATCAACCCCTGCCAGCATAGCTGATGGGTGAAAATTGACCCAGTGGTGCACAGCTTGAGACTGGACCTCCCCATCTCCCCCACAGGTTCACTGTATCCACTTGAAGCCAAATTCTTTGCATTTAACCTTTTTAAAAATGTAAATAGTAAATAGGGTGTGTGTCTCTGGCTGGCTGATAACCATCAGAATCCTTAGTAGGTGTAGATAATAATAATAATAAAAAAAACAACAACAACAACAATATATTTATTATTTATTATTTATACCCCGCCCATCCGGCTGGGCTTCCCTAGCCAATCTGGGTAGCTTTCAACAAAATATTAAAAAACAGTGGTACCTCAGGTTACATACGCTTCAGGTTACAGACTCCGCTAACCCAGAAATAGTAACTCGGGTTAAGAACTTTGCTTCAGGATGAGAACATAAATCGTGCAGAGGCAGCAGGAGTCCCCATTAGCTAAAGTGGGGCTTCAGGTTAAGAACAGTTTCAGGTTAGGAACGGACCTTCGGAACGAATTAAGTACGTAACCAGAGGTACCACTGTATAGTAATGCATCAAACATTAAAAGCTTCCCTAAACAGGGCTGCCTTCAGATGTCTTCTAAAAGCCAGATAGTTGTTTATCTCTTTGACATCTGATGGGCGGGCGTTCCACAGGGCAGGAATCACCACCGAGAAGGCCCTCTGCCTGGTTCCCTGTAACTTAGCTTCTCGCAGTGAGGGAACCGCCAGAAGGCTCTCGGAGCTGGACCTCAGTGTCCGGGTAGAACGATGGGAGTGGAGACGCTCCTTCAGATATACTGGACTGAAGCCATTTAGGGCTTTAAAGATCAGCACCAACACTGTGAATTGTGCTCAGAAACGTACTGGGAGCCAATGTACCGTAGGTCTTTCAGGACTGGTGTAATGTGGTCTTGGCGGCCGCTCCCAGTCCCCAGTCTGGCTGCCGCATTCTGGATTAGTTGTAGTTTCCAGGTCACCTTCAAAGGTAGCCCCACATAGAGCGCATGGCAGTAGTCCAAGCGAGAGGCAGAATTTCTTCCTTCCTTCCCCTTGCTGTGGTCCACTCAACCGAATTGACTCTTTGCATTGGGAGGAAATCTGCCTTGCCTTAGACACCAACTGGGATTCTCCCTCTATGCACAGCAAATTTTAGCTTCAGAGGTGGTTAGAAGCAGTTCATAAGTTACAAGAAAGGAGATTCCAACTAAACATTGGGAAGAACTTTCTGACAATAAGAGCTGTTCGACAATGGAACAGACTCCAACGGGAGGTGGTGGGCTCTCCTTCCTTGGAGGTTTTTAAGGAGATGTTGGATGCCCATCTATCTTGGATGCTTGAGTTGAGATTCCTGCATTGCAAGGGGTTGGACTAGATGACTCTCAGGGTCTCTTCCAACTCAACAATTCTATGATTGGCTCCTTCAGGACCACAGCATCACAGGAAAACCTTAACCCTGCATGCCTGTTCTGACGCTGATAGCTCCCACCCCAGTTTATGCTGCTTGCATCACACATGTAATTAAACTATGGAACTCATTGCTACTGGAGACAGTGAATGGCCACCAACCTAGATTTTAAAAGACGATCAGGCAAATTCCTACAGGAGAGGGCTCTTGGGGGCTACTACCTGCAATGGCTTTGCTTGTGCCTGCACGGTCGGAGGCCGCACTCTTTCTGAGTATCAGTTGCTGGAAAACACCGGAGGGGAGAGTTGCTCTTGTGCTTGGACCCTGCTTGTGGGTTTTCCACGGACATCTGGTCAGTCACTGTAAGAACAAGATGCTGGACTAGATAGGCTCTTCTTATGTTCTTATGCACTTCATTAAAGAGCGATCTTACCCTGCATGCTAAATACAGAAGCCACCTTTATTTACCTGTCAACTTAGGCCAGGGGTCAGCAAACTGTTACAGCAGGGGGCCGGTCCACTGTCCCTTAGACCTTATGGGGGGGCCGGACTATATTTTTTGGGGGGGACGAATTCCTATGCCCCACAAATAACCCAGAGGTGCATTTTAAATAAAAGGACACATTCTACTCATGTAAAAACACGCTGATTCCCAGACCATCAACGGGCCAGATTTAGAAGGCAATTGGGCCAGATCCGGCCCCCGGGTCTTAGTTTGCCTACCCATGACTTAGGTGACTGAAAAGGGCAGGAAGAGGTGAGCCAGTCTCTTCTCAACTGCAAAATGAAAGAGCACCAGCCCCCACATTGCTTTCCTTTCTGTGATTTCCTGGCCGTGATGTACATTTTGGCTCCCGCTAAAGCGGTCACTTTTGTCACAGCGGGCATTTTCTACCACGCCTAATTTTCAACATAATCAACACCACTTTCGAACCATAACATTAAAACAACACCGCTCCCCCCTCTCACCTTCAGCTAACAATAGCACAGTGTTTATGTGTTTATCGCTTCTGCTCTCCAGTCGTTTTCTACCAAAAAAAATTAAATTAAGCAACTAGAGGGTGGGAAACAACGAAAACAACGCCTTTGAAGAACTCTCTTTGATTTACTACCTTTACTACCAGAACACCACTCAGCACTTCTGCAAATGCGTTCAGGTCAAAGCGTCCAAGATGGCTTCATGAACACTCAATTTCACTGCTCCTGCTCCTGTAATTTGCCAAACCCCACGGAGGAGGAGGCGAAAGAGGAAGAGGGGAGAGAAGAAAGTACCGTATTTTTTGCTCTGTAAGACGCACCAGACCACAAGACGCAGGAAAACAAGAAAAAAAATAATCTGAATCTCAGAAGCCAGAACAGCAAGAGGGATCGCTGCGCAGTGAAAGCAGCAATCCCTCTTGCTGTTCTGGCTTCTGTGATAGCTGCGCAGCCTGCATTCGCTCCATAAGACGCACACACATTTCCCCTTACTTTTTAGGATGGGAAAAGCAAGTCTTATAGAGCAAAAAATATGGTATCTTGGAAAGGAAAAAGTTTCCCCTGACATAAAGCATTGCATCACCACCCCATACCCCGCAAATGCCCTGGAAAAACCAGGACATCCTCTATTTTTCATGCGAGAGAACAGCAGCTATTTGGGGCGTCAAGATCTCAAGTGATCTCACACACCCCCAAGCACCCCTTTTTAGCGGCTGTGATCTCATGTGGGTCACTAACCCAGAAGATGCGTGTCCCAGTTTTTGGCCAGGAACGTTGAAATGTATACAGTGGTACCTCTGGTTGCGAACGGGATCCATTCTGTGTTTTTTTTTTAAAAAAAAAATATTTATTGAGATTTTACAAAAAACAATTTGGCCTCCATATTGAGCTTTTTCTGAGCCTTCGCTTCCATTGGTGACAACCACCTTGGGGTTTTATTTTCCAATAAGTCTTTGTATCTTATCCAGACATTGAACAATGCTTTCCTGACAATATGGTTTTTAAATGCTTTATGTGCTTTAACCTTGTCGTACCACAAATATGCATGCCGCCCAAAAACATTATTAAAACCTTCCAAATCCAAAATGTCTGTGTTCTCAAGAAGCAGCCAGTCTTTCAACCAGCAGAATGCTGCTGATTCATAGTAAAGTTTAAGGTCTGGCAGGGCAAATCCGCCTCTTTCCTTTGCATCAGTTAATATTTTAAATTTTATTCTGGGCTTCTTGCCCTGCCAGACAAATCTAGAAATGTCTCTCTGCCACTTCTTGAAACAATCCATTTTGTCCAAAATTTTCTGGAGCCCCTTTCACAACCTGAAGAGAACACAACCCGCGTCTGTGCACGCGCGGGTCGCCATTCGTCACTTCTGCGCATGACGTCATTTTGCGTGTCTGCACATGCGCGAGCAGCGAAACCCGGAAGTAACCCTTTCCGGTACTTCCGGATCGCCGCGGGACGCAACCTGAAAAGACGTAACCTGAAGCTAACGTAACAAGAAGTATGACAGTACCGCCCCGACAGTACAGTCTCAATGGATGCAGCTTTTTGCAACATGGAGTGAAGGAGCAAGCTACGCCTGTTGAATATCTTGCTGCGATGCAGCTCCTGAAGAAATCCAAGCAGCACACATGCTTGCTCTGTCTCCACAACTGGTGGCAGTAAATGCTTCTAAATACCTGTTGCTGGAAACCACAGGAGCAGAGGGCAATGAGAAGCCTCTGAGTGACTGTGGAAGCTCCAGGATATGCCAGCTGCTACAGTCATCTGCTGAAAGCCCTGCACTTCTTGCTTTCTCACTGAGCAGCACTTGGTTCTCTGTTGCGACTTCCATTATTCTTCTCTCCTGCCTCTTCTCAACAACCCTGTTAGGCAGGTTCGGCTGAGAGGTGGGCTTCTCGACTGGGGATTCGAACCCCGGTCTCCCTGGTTCCAGTCCAGCAATCAAACCATTGCACCCGTCTTCCGCAACCTGGTGCCATCCAGATGTCTCATGGCTGGGACTGACGGCAATTGCTTCCCCAAACATCCGGAAGGCACGTGATTGGGGAGGAATAAAGTACACAGCATTGGTGTGAGAGAGACAGAGAATTACTTTTCAGCATTACATTATTATTTATTAAATTTGTATATTATTTATTAAATTTGTATAAATTTGTATGGTGCTTTGCAACATGAAAATATAAAATGAAAACATAAAGTACACAATTACACAAAAATAAATAAAACCTTCCCACAAGCACATTTAAAAGGCCATGAAATGTTAGTCAAATATAAAATAAATAGTAATAATAATAATAATAATAATAATAATAATTATAATTATAATATAATTATAATTAATATAATTAATATAATATAATTATAATTAATTATAATTAATATAATTATAATAATAAATTATTATTATTATTATTATACTCCGCCCATCTGGCTGGGTTTCCCCAGCCACTCTGGGCAGCTCCCAATCGAATATTAAAAACACAATATAGCATTAAACATTAAAAACTTCCATAAACAGAGCTGCCTTCAGATGTCTTCTAAAAGTAGGATAGTCCTGGTTATAGAGAAATGTTTTCATCTCGCACCTAAAGATATGCAAGAAAGGTGGCAGGCTTGCCTCCCTGGGGAAGGGCATCCCACAAGTGGGGAGCCACCACAGAAAAGACCCTATGACACTCTCATGGAGGAGGCACGTGAAGAAGGGCCTCAGATGATGATCTCAGGGTCCGGGTCAGTTCATCTGGGGAGAAGCACTCCTTGAGTAAACAAGCATAGGATCAGGTCGGCTCGCAAAGCTGAGACACGTACTTCCTTGCTGAATGCAACCCACACAACATATCACATTAAAGTGCTTCGGAAATAATGCAGTTAGCCTCCAGATCCTATGAGCTATTTATCTCCAGGCAGGGAAATGGATTTGTGGTCAGGAACGACAAGCTAGGTGCATGTTCTTCAATAACAGGCAACAAAGAAAATCAAGAGTCTCCTGGGATTCCTTTGGAAAGGAGAATCAATCACATGGATCCAGCGCCTTTCCACCGCAGCTTTTTATGTACTAGCTGTACTTGATCAGAGAACCAGGCAGGAAGGAACGCTCGCTGTGGTCTAACTTCTTTTCTTCGGCTGAACATATTGGTTTTAATCCCTCTTCCGTGAGAGGTAACAAACTCGGAGCATCATTAGCAGAGCAGCTTTCCTTCCAAAGGAGAGACTGTTGGGTTCTTAAGAATCAAACTGGACGTGATGTTTTTCCTCAGGACTCTGGGAGGTAGGGGTAGGGGAAGTTTAATTCATCGTCTTGCTTGAGATGCAAGAAGCAGCTTCAGAGACTTTTTACAGAGACACTGGCATAGCGGTTAGACTGTGGGACTAAGACCTGGGAGACAAGGATTTAAATTCCCACGTGTCCATGAACCTCACAGGACCTCGCCAGCCACTGTCTCGGCATCAAATATATCACAGGGTTTCTGTGATGATGAAATGAAGAGAGGGAGAACCACGCATGCCACATTGAGTTCCTTGGGGGGGGAAGTGGGATAGAAACGTTAGGATATTTGTAATCCTATGTGATCCATGAGTTTGACCAAACTGCGGGAGGCAGTGGAAGACAGGAGTGGCTGGCGTGCTCTGGTCCATGGGGTCACGAAGAGTCGGACACAACTAAACGACTAAACAACAACGTGGTCCAGAAAATTCTCAGGCTGATCTTGCCATAGGAGTAGTAGTAATAATACAGTGGTACCTCTGGTTGCGAACGGGATCTGTTCCGGAGGCCCATTCGCAACATGAAAGGAATGCAACCCGCAGCGGCGGGTCTGTGCACGCGCAGGTTGTGATTCGCCGCTTCTGCACACGCGTGTGACGTCATTTTGTGCGTCTGCGCATGTGTGAGTGGCAAAACCCAAAAGTTACCCTTTCCAGTACTTCCGGGTCACTGTGGGACGCAACTTGAAGAAATGTAACATGAAGCAAACGTAACATGAGGTATGACTGTAATAATAATATATTATTTATATCCCACCTATCTGGCTGGGTTTCCCCAGCCACTCTGGGTGGTTCACAATATTAAAAACACGATAAATACAAGGAGCACAGAAGAAGATCCCTGTATTAAGAGTCTCACATGATGCGGAAGGAGATGGGAGCTACAGCATTTGTAAGGGCTCTCCTGGATCAGACCAAAGACCCATCTGGTCCAGCAATCTGTCTCCCACAGAGGACGATGGCCAGATGCCTCTGGGAATCCCACAAGCACAGCGCGGGCGCAAGAGAGCAAGGCAGTTCGGTGCGCCTGCTGAAGATGCTCCTCTTGCACAACAAGCTTGGCATCTGTCTTGGATTTTAAGTGATTTTATGTATGTGCTGTTGTTGTTAAAATGTTTTCTTTCTTATTCATATGATAGAGCAGGGTCGAGCCCCACATTGGGCAAACGATTCCTGCATTGCAGGGGGTTGTACTAGATGACACAAGGGGTCCCTTCTAGGATTCTATTAAAAGATGCTTTTACATATGCAACTTTGTGTGTGTGTGTGTTGTTATATTGTAAATTGTTTCGGGATGCCTCATGGGAAATAATTCAGAACTGAAGTAAAGAAAATTGTTTAAGTAAACAAATTAAGGCGGCTAGGACCCACATACCTACAGGACCGCCTCTCCTGGTATGCCCCGTGGAGGACCTTAAGGTCCACAACTGACAACATTTTGGAGGTCCCAAGTCGCAAGGTGGTTAGATTGGTCTCAACTAGGGCCAGGGCCTTTTCAGTACTGGCCCCGACTTGGTGGAACGCTCTGACACAAGAGACGAGGGCCCTGCGGGACTTGACATCTTTCTGCAGGGCCTGCAAGACAGAGCTGTTCCGCCTGGCCTTTGGTTTGGATTTGGTCTGACCCTTATGTTTCCCTCCCCTTATGGTCTTGATTTATTGACTATTTTAAAATGAGGCTGCATTTTAAACTGCATTTTAACCTGTATTTTAAATTGGTTTTCCATCCCCCTCTCCCCCCCCCTTATGTTTTTACTGGGATTTTATTGGTGTTAGCGGCCCTGAGCCCGGCTCTGGCTGGGGAGGGCAGGGTATAAATAAAAATTATTTATTATTATTATTTATTATTATTATTATTAAGCTTGGCTCTTAGGAGTAGTCCTCACTGACGGATCTGCACTTCAGACTGTCCAGGCAAATGAATGCAATACACACATATATAAATATCCCCGACACACAGAAAACTAACCAGCTAGGGCAGTGCCTCCAAAATTCTCTCCCAACTCTGTACTGGACCACGTGAATATTGCTGAAAGCGATGGCAGCAGACCACGGAATGATTTCTAGTTTTAGATGCTGACTATGATCCTTTTAAAAAATTAACTTTGAGTCACTGTCGTTTATTCCTCCGAGGAAGACAGAGCCTTTTTCCTGTGTCGGTGCCGATCTTTCCTGCTCCCCCTTCCAGGTGGAATGCCAGGATCTAAGAAGAATGATGGAGCAGTCACCGTACTTGCCATTCTTCAGGCACACACAGAGAAAGTCACCACCACATGCAGACTGAAAAAAAACAGGGCTTTTTAATCCTTGTTAAGGCCTTGGTTTGTTGTCATTGTTGTTGTTTAGTTCGTTTAGTCGTGTCCGACTCTTCGTGACCCCCTGGACCAGAGCACGCCAGGCACTCCTGTCTTCCACTGCCTCCCGCAGTTTAGTCAAACTCATGCTGGTAGCCTCGAGAACACTGTCCAACCATCTCTGTCCAACTTCCTGACAGTAAGAGCTGTTTGACAGTGGAATTTGCTGCCAAGGAGTGTGGTGGAATCTCCTTCTTTGGATGTCTTTAAGCAGAGGCTTGACAGCCATATGTCAGGAGTGCTCTGATGGTGTTTCCTGCTTGGAAGGGGGTTGGACTCGATGGCCCTTGTGGTCTCTTCCAACTCTATGATTCTATGATTCTATGATCTTGTCCTCTGTCGTCCCCTTCTCCTTGTGCCCTCCATCTTTCCCAACATCAGGGTCTTTTCCAGGGAGTCTTCTCGTCTCATGAGGTGGCCAAAATATTGGAGCCTCAGCTTCAGGATCTGTCCTTCCAGTGAGCACTCAGGGCTGATTTCCTTCAGAATGGATAGGTTTGATCTTCTTGCAGTCCATGGGACTCTCAAGAGTCTCCTCCAGCACCATAACTCAAAAGCATCAATTCTTTGGCGATCAGCCTTCTTTATGGTCCAGCTCTCACTTCCATACATCACTACTGGGAAAACCATAGCTTTAACTATACGGACCTTAAGGCCTTGGTTAGTTTTGCTTATTCGAGACCATTGTGTTTTTTGTTTTCATGGCAACACGAGTCGCCTAAGGTGGGCTGTGCCCCCAAAGGTGGCACAAAATTTTAGGAGGAAACAAACTCAGCCTCGGAGTGCCTTTACGGAAAATCCATTTACTCACACAACTTGTGGTTGCAGCTGAGATCTTTTGACCTTGCTGCATCCTGTGGATTCTAAATTGGCAAATTTAACAGGTGTCTCTTTCCTCCTGCAGAAAGACAGCTTCAGATGCAGCGATAAAAGCTTTTCCTTTCTGCAGCTCAGGCCAGTTGTGAAGTAGGGATGGGGAACTTTTCTGGGCCATATTCCCTTCCGGGGGCTGCACTGCAGTGTTGGGCAGGGCCAGGTGCAAAAAAGGGGCAGAGCAACAGATATAACTTTTTTTTTAACCTTTGTACAACACCTATGCAAAAATTCACAAGATTTTACAGGTCTCCCCCCCACAACCAATACATCTCTCCACCCTCCTTCCAGGTGAGCAAGAGGCACTAATATCACAGTTCAAGGATGCATTCCAGCCAATCAGAAATGCTCAAGGATGGGGGTGTGGCCTGTGGAGAGTCTGGAGGGCCACAGAGAGAGATGTGAAGGGCCAGATAAAAGAAAGTACTTTTTCATGCAGTGCAGAGTTTAACTATGGAACTCACTTCCACTGGAAGCAGTGAGGGCCATCAACTTGGATGGCTTTAAAAGAGAGTTGGACAAATTCATGGAGGAGAAGGCCTATCAACAGCTGCTAGCTAAGATGGTGATACCCCAGGACTGACCTGCTGGGAGACAAAGGGCCATGCCCTGTTTCTCTCCACCTGGTTTGGGGCAGGGCCCGACAGGCTCCATAAAGGACTACTGCTGCTTGACAGAGAGGGCTCCTTTTTTAATATTGTTTTTATTTTTATCTATTTATTTATCTACGTCATTTTAAATTGTTATAGATATTCATGTTGTATTTTTAGTTTTAGATTTTATGATTTATATGGAAATTGTTTTCCATTTGGTTGTGTACATATATATATATATATATATATATATATATAGGTAAAGGGACCCCTGACCATTAGGTCCAGTCGCGGACGACTCTGGGGTTGCGGCGCTCATCTTGCTTTACTGGCCGAGGGAGCCGGCGTACCGCTTCTGGGTCATGTGGCCAGCATGACTAAGCCGCTTCTGGTGAACCAGAGCAGCGCATGGAAATGCCATTTACTTTCCCACAGGAGTGGTACCTATTTATCTACTTGCACTTTGATGTGCTTTCGAACTGCTAGGTTGGCAGGAGCAGGGACCGAGCAACGGGAGCTCACCCCATTGTGGGGATTCGAACTGCCGACCTTCTGATCGGCAAGCCCTAAGCTCTGTGGTTTAACCCACAGCACTACCCACATCCTGGTTGTGTACCTTTTGATGCGTTTTATTTACTGCCTATGACTTTTGTTACGTTGGTAATTATGTAAATCTTGCCATGTTGTGAGCCGCCTTGAGCATTGTTACGGAAAGGGGGGGGGCATGTCTTCTTCACCTTCTTCTTCGCTACAATATATCAATTTATTTCCAATTGTCAATGTCAAAAGGGACTAAAATTTATAAAATTCATAGAAAATCAACGTGCCAATTTGCTCAATTTCTCTAGGACTCCATCACACCTCCCCTGTCCTCCATAATCCCTCAAGCAAGGTGTCAAGACCCTAATCCTGTCAAATCACTCTGCCAAGCCTTTCCTCCGGGCAATGCCAGGTGGCAGACTATGCATACATGGACCATTGTCTTCTCATCACCGGCACTCAGGATGTGCTTATCTGCGCATATCTCCAGCTCTGCATATTCCCCCCTCCCTCCTCCATATGTTAATCCGGTGTAACCCAACCTCTCCTTAATGTATTCATGATGTAATCTGTGTAACCCAACCTTTCCTTAATGTATTCATGATGTAACTGGGATGTGTTTTGCACTGTATTCTGGGACATGGGGGGAGTTTCAAAAGTTCATGTCACCCCTTTCTCGCTGTTCAATCTTGCCTTGAACCTGTTGCGCAATAAACTTGGATCTTCTGCAATTTGCTCCTGTCCGGCTGAGCTCATTTTCTTCCGCAGGGACCCACGGACTTAGTCCGATGAGCTGGGTGGCAGAGTAGCCCCGCACCCAGATTTTAGCCGTAACAGTTGGCGCCCAACGTGGGGCATGCGGTTCTCCCGCGTTGCTGACCGGGGGCCCCGAAATCTTCAGCCGGCACCGGGCCACTTTGCCTGGGAAGATCCTTTGGACCCTCGGCCATCCTCCGGGCGGTAATCAAAAGCCCCAGGAGTTCAGCCGGGGAGCAAAGAGGGATCCAGCCGGCTTATTCATCGATCCCGGGATCATCATAGGAGACACGTGAGTATAAGGAAAAGGAAAAAACCCAGTGCACTGGTGGGAAGGGGGTGGAATCTCCTGGCAACTGAATTCTCTGCCCTCCTCTCTATCGCTCCTTCTCGCCTGTCTCTTGGTCCAATTGGTGAGAGAGACCGTGGACTGCTGCTCGACCCAAAAGGGGGGTTCTGAGCTCTATCTCTTTCTCCTCTCAAACCCTCCAGTCAGCCGCACCAATTGAGAGTCCGAAAGTAAGACGGAGAGACCCGGCTTGGAAAGACAGCCGACTCTCTGCAACGGGCATCTCAGTTGAAAGCAAGGGGCTGGAGTGAGAGACCGTGGACTGCTGCTCGACCCAAAAGGGGGTTCTGAGCTCTATCTCTTTCTCCTCTCAAACCCTCCAGTCAGCCGCACCAATTGAGAGTCCGAAAGTAAGACGGAGAGACCCGGCTTGGAAAGACAGCCGACTCTCTGCAACGGGCATCTCAGTTGAAAGCAAGGGGCTGGAGTTCTTCTTCCGAACTTCCCGAGCGCCCTTACGGAGGGGGCAGGAAGGGGTCTTGCTTTCTGTCTCAATCCCAGCCGCACTGGTCGGTGCCACGTAACACGTGTATCATGCGTGAGCCCGCTTCCAAAAGCAAGGGGGATTTTCGGTTCAAAACTCTATCCAGGGATCACCCAATCTGGCACCGCACGGCGCGGGCGTCCAGTAGGGCCCCTTTTCCTGAGATTGTAACGATAGGTAGGAGGTTGCCAGGAGGGATAGCTCAAGAGGAATTGGGCGGGATTTGGCAGAGTGGAAAGGAAAACCCCAGGAAATAGATAAGTAAGGAAGGAAGAAAATAAGTGAGAAAGGAAGAAATAAGGAATTAGGTAGAAGAGCTCTCTAAAAGGAAACCCTGTTAGGAAGTTGCCAAGCAACAAGGAAAAGGAAAACCCTAAATAGCCCCCTGTACAAGTTACCCAAATCCTAATCAACCTCTCTCTTTCTCCCTTCTCTATCCCAGACACCCCCCCAAAACAGAAAAACAAAAAAAAGCAACAACAGCAATGCATGCATATATAAAGGGGTACCCAGTCAACCAAGCGTTGTGAGCCCTGCCAGTTTGATTAACTGGTGGTGTGTTTGAAGAGGCAAGGAAGCTCATAAAACCATGTGGGACCTTCCTACTAATTTCACTTAATGAAGCCAAAGGAAGCGGCCCAACTCCTTGCGATAACCAACTAAAGAATGAGAATATATATGTTTACATGTTGTCTGTTATGTGTGTTGTCTGTTAATACATATATGAGAATATGTATGTTTACATGTTGTCTGTTATGTGTGTTGTCTGTTCCTTCTGTCTCTGACAGACTGCCTCTCTTAAGTGTGCATAGTTTAAACTACAAGCTTGCTTCAAAATTTAAATCTAGGGAAGCCATGCTGGACCTTATCAATCTTAAAACAGAAAAAAACAAAAACAAAATGAGAATGAAGGGTGCAAATGTTTGTTATTTGAGAGAGGCTCCAAAGAGTCTTCCTCCGAGTAGCTTAAGTGAGGGTATGATTTTAAGCTGATGGTAGATAATGTTATGTTGAGTTTGTGATTCTACATCCGTGTTCCAGTCTTTTTTCCAGTATTTTGAAATGTGCTGTGAAGAAACTGATGTTTCTGCTGCAAAAGCCTAGTTGAGCACAATTGCTCTCTCTAGCTAAAATGCAGCGTATGTATTTCACTAAGCATATGCCTATGAAAGTATGGTGTTCCTTCTAAGAAAATATGTGAGTCCAGTTTTAACTTTGATTTGGTTGGACAGAAGAGTTATTGTAAGGCTCCTGATATCAGTCTCTATAAGACTTCCTGGCCTCTTTTCTCAGAAAATGCCCCCCCCCCCCCGTTTCATTCTGTCTCTTTCAGTTTTTTGTTTTTTCCTCCCTTCTTACTTCTGTGCCAGGTAAATTTACTCCCGAGTAAGCTTCCTTTAAGGGAAACTGCAAAGAGGGGGGAGCAATCTTTCCTAAGGTACCCTGCATCTCACTTTCCTATGTGTAGTTATTAAAAATAATAGTAGTAGTAATAATAATAATAATCTAAATTAGGCTTACTATTCCTCTGCAAGTTCAGGAAAAATTGTTCACTTTTGTATTCCCGTTAAATCAAATCTATGGCTGTTTTAATTATGCTTAATAAAAGATCCTCTCCCTATCTATCTTCCTTAGTACATGATAGGAGCATTGATTGTGCTCTCTTCCCCAGTAGTGCCTGTGTACATAAGTATGTGTGTGTCTCTTTGGTAGTACAAATCTTGCTGTGAAATCTTGCTGTGAATCCTCTATTTTGGAGGGTTGGACTAGATGACCCCAGGGTCCCTTTCAACTCTCCCAATTTGTGGCTGTGTGGAAGGACATGTGTCCGCAAGCATTGGAGGGTAATTCTTAAATTCTGGTGTGGTGATGGAGTTGAAATTCAGTCTAGCTTTGCTCTTTAGTTTTAAAAGGTGAGAGGTGAAGCTGTGATGTTTTGAAGCACAACTGGTAATATCAAGCATTTGAGTGATTACAGTGTTTATCATTTTGTCTACTATTTAAAAATCAGACTTCAAAATCAATTCAAAGTTTAAGCACATACAAATACATATGGGCCTTGACCAATCCTGTAAATAAAGGGCAGGAAAATTTTTTTTGTCTGCAAATGGTAAGGCTGAAATGTTAAAAAAAAAAAAAAAAATCCTATGAATTCTGACTCTCTGGCCATTTTTTCCCATATATAAGGGCGTGGCATTGTTCCGCGAATGACCAGAGGGAAATCACACAAAATGATAGCCCTTTCCTGTAAATAAAGGAAGGAAATATGATCCCTTAGAAAATTTCTAACTTTGGTAAATGCTTGAATTGCGGAGTTTCTTGTTTTGTTTTAAATCTAACCCTATTTTTAAAAATCTACTCCTTACCCTTCATTTCCTTTATTCAAATGGTAATTTGAAGCCAAAATATTCAACATTTTCAATAGTATAAAAGGTTTGCTGAGACATGAACTCTGCACATGCACAGAGACTAGATCAGCTAAAAAAAAAAGGAAAAGAAAAAGAGAGAGAGAGGAAGGGGAGACGAGGTTTGGAGAGCTTGGGCTGCAGGGAGAAACTTATCCAAATTTCCTTATGTAAAACTTGGAACCATTGAGGGAAATCACCCTTAATGTGTCCTTTGCTCCAGGGGCTACGTAAGACAAAAGAGTTAAGTACTGGACCGTCAAAGTCAGGAGGTTGCCAAGTTTCAAATCTTAACATGCCAAATTCTTTTCACAGGTAAATATCAAAGCATTCCCCCCCTCAATGGGATGTAAATCACAGACTTTGTTTGTGTGCATTTTAGGAACAGCATTTCCTGACAGGCTTCTCACATGAAATAATTTTCCCTTTTAACAGGATATGTGGACCCCGATAACAAAGTGTTTGTCCCTTCTTTTCTCCCACAGCAACTTTCTTTCTGTTCTGTGAAACAAGTCTGAATCCCTGCTATATTAGTGACTTCCATCTCTTTGCGGCTTTGACACTTTAAGTTACAAGTAATCTGTTTTCATTTATTTATGTCTATGAAATTAATTGAAGCACAACCAAACATTGTTTGTGGAATGGTATTTGTTTACCTTTTGCCTGAGCATTTCTTATTAATTCTGTCATTTTGGCTAGTTCAAGGTACTTACACAACTTTAAATTGCCATTCATTTTCTTGGTATTAAGTCATTTCCCAGTATTTTGCTATTAACATCCTAGCCGATATTGTCACATCAAGAAACACTCTTTTATTTTCATTGTTACTTCAGATTTCTTAAAATTGTGTGTCTTAGCATTTATTTATGGTTCCTCATAGGTCATTGTGTGTGTGTGTGTGTGTGTGTGTGTGTTATTATTATTTTGACCTTGTATTTTTTTTACAGTTCTCTTTCTCTACATATGGAGTAATTTTTTATTTAATAATATGGGAGGGAGACGATAAAAAACCAAAGTGAAGGAAAGCAAACAAACTTAGCAGATAATAACAGTAATTATATGGAAATGTGATAATAATATTGTAATGAATAAAAAGCTTAATCCGCTAAGATTTTTATTATTTGCAGCTTCCCACGGAAACTGAGGACATCCCTTTTGCCTTTCGCCCCTTCCCTTTTCTATTTTTCCCTTTCTGCCCCTTACAGGATATCACTTCTACAAATGTGTTACTACAGATCCAATGAAAAGCTTCGCCACCACAAGACCTGCAACAACAACAGACACCAAAGTTTTCAAAGTGGCCACAGCTATCTCTTTCAAAGGATATAGACTGCCGGGGGAGTGGGCCTGACAAAGGGGGGAGGAGTTGAATTGCAAGGACATTTTCTCACTTTTGAACCTCAAGACTGTGCTCCGGCATTGAGAAGATACATGCGTAAAAATATCACAATTGTCTCAAGATATGCAACTGATACTTAATTAGTTTGTTTTGTATTATGTGTTATTGCGTAGGAATGTTGAAATGTGTCTGACAGTGTGTTATTTCCACAAATGGGGGGGGGGCTATTTTGTGGCTATTTTTGTGTGTAATTGTTTTTATGTTTAATGTCTTATTCCTTACAACCCAGTGGAGGATTCTCATACATTTTATGCTTTTAACAGACCAGGCTATTATGTAGTCCAATGTTTAGAACTAGATAAATTTATAACCACATTTAGTTGTTTCACCTGGCACTCTGCCAACTTCCCTACCCATTTTAAAATGTGCTAAAACTCACTTTACCAAGGAGGAGCTTCATGAAAGTGCATATGCTTTGGTTTAGCAGGAATAATCCCTTATAGAGTTAAATTGACTTATTTGGACAAATGCCCTCTAAGAATGGTTTTATTCTAACAGATTGGTTTGAGAAGTTGGGAACCATGGGGCAAGATAAATTCAAATTGGACTCATTTTGAATTGGGCAAGTGTATCCAGGCTGCAATTAGCTTTTTGGTCCTTAAAGTGCAAGTGAGCAACTTCCCATGACTGCAAGACCAGAGCCTATAATAATAAAATCCCATAGAATGGCCAAGGCAAGGACATTTCCCTCATGACGTGCCCAAACCTGTGCCAGCTGGGGTGAGTGCCAGGCAACATGGTTAATATGAAAGCCCTAAGTGGATTCACCAGGGATTGCCACTACTATGACACCATGCCGGTGTGAGACCACAGAAGAGCTACCTTCGCACCTGAGAACACAAAAACGGTGGAGCTAAAAAAAAACAACCAAACTGCATTTTTTTCAGTCAGTAGCGGACCTTCCTGCTAAATGTAAAGCATAGACCACTATTGAACAAAATACAACAGGTGTTCTTTTATGTGATATCCTATATCCAGCTATCTGCACTACTATACTTGCAAATGACCTTAAGAGGCATGGCTTGCAAGTCCCCTTCAGGTTTGCACAAACCCACACATCTAGTACGGTGGATACCAAGTTATTAGTGCATATCTATATAACATACACGTACATTATTGTATTGGTCCGTGTTGCTCCCTCCTTTCCTGCCCTGCTCAACCCACCTCCTTTTCCATTAAAGCCTATTCCCACTCACAGGGCACCCCTACCTTCACCGAGATTTAGGGTGCGGAGAAAAGATTTGCAAGTTCTTACAGAACTTTAATGCAAATCTATCTCCGAATGGGGGACTGTTACGGAAAGGGGGGGGGGCATGTCTTCTTCACCTTCTTCTTCGCTACAATATATCAATTTATTTCCAATTGTCAATGTCAAAAGGGACTAAAATTTATAAAATTCATAGAAAATCAACGTGCCAATTTGCTCAATTTCTCTAGGACTCCATCACACCTCCCCTGTCCTCCATAATCCCTCAAGCAAGGTGTCAAGACCCTAATCCTGTCAAATCACTCTGCCAAGCCTTTCCTCCGGGCAATGCCAGGTGGCAGACTATGCATACATGGACCATTGTCTTCTCATCACCGGCACTCAGGATGTGCTTATCTGCGCATATCTCCAGCTCTGCATATTCCCCCCTCCCTCCTCCATATGTTAATCCGGTGTAACCCAACCTCTCCTTAATGTATTCATGATGTAATCTGTGTAACCCAACCTTTCCTTAATGTATTCATGATGTAACTGGGATGTGTTTTGCACTGTATTCTGGGACATGGGGGGAGTTTCAAAAGTTCATGTCACCCCTTTCTCGCTGTTCAATCTTGCCTTGAACCTGTTGCGCAATAAACTTGGATCTTCTGCAATTTGCTCCTGTCCGGCTGAGCTCATTTTCTTCCGCAGGGACCCACGGACTTAGTCCGATGAGCTGGGTGGCAGAGTAGCCCCGCACCCAGATTTTAGCCGTAACAGCATAATTTCAACTATGGAAAGGCGGCATACAAATTAATTGATGATGATGATGCTCTTCCTCCACTGGGTCAGAGGCAGTAATGCTTCTGAATGCCAGTGGCTGGAAACCACAGGAAGGGAGAATGTGGCTCCTGTGTTCGAATCCTGCTTGCTGGAGCCTGGTTGGTCACTGTGAGAACAGAATGCTGATCCAGAAGAGCTCTTCTTGTGCTCTTAGAAGTTCTTAGAAGGAACAGAAAACAGATTGATAACAGCACCCAGAGATAACCAAAATAAGTGGATGGAGAGAGTTTGGGAGGGAGATAATTAATAATAATAATAATAATAATAATACAGAGCAAGAGAGGGATGAGAGAGAAGCAGCTTACTCCCGTGAGTTCACTCGATAAGGAAGGCCATTGCACCCCGCAATCCAAAGGCCCTCCCCTGATTTTTAA